>NC_135534.1:93022519-93638269 GCF_045843805.1 Urocitellus parryii | reverse complement strand
CTTCTACATATGTTTTCATACTAAAATCTTCAAAACATGGCCTTCATTTTATACTGCAGCACATTTCAATTCAGACTAGTCACATTTCATGTATTCAATAACTACATGTGGCTTACAGCTACCATTTTGGATTGTTCAGGGCTACACACTGAGATTTAATGATAAACCAGACAAAGTACTTAGCCTTATAGAGATAATATTTAAGAGATACAGATATTTTGATATAATGTAATACAAATATTCCTTTTGTTTGTTTGTTTGTTTGTAGTACAAAGGATTAAGCCCAAAGATTTGCACATGCCAGGCAAGAACTCTACTACTGAGCTACTTCCCCACCTTAAAATTCATATTTTCTAGGAACTTTTAAGTGAAGCCAAATTTATTCTTGACTTTCCTTAAGTAATGTGTTATGATTTAGATATGAGATGTCTCCCCCAAACTCATGTTTCTGAATAAAAGTTTAGAGGTGAAATGCTTGGGTTAGGAGACTCTTAATGCAGTCAGTGCATTGATCCACTGGAAAGGATTAACTGGGTGGTAACTCTAGACAGGTAGGTTGTGGTTGGAGGAGGTGGGTCACTGTGGGCATGTTTTGGGGTTTATATTTTGTCCTTATTGAACAGAGTTCTCTCTCTCTCTCTAGCTCTCTCTTTCTCTGTTTTCGGTGTCATGTCCTGAGTTGCTTTCTTCCTCCACTGTACTCTTCTACCATGATATTGTGCCTCAACTAGAGCCTAGAGCAATGAAGCCAGCTGTCTATTGCCTGAGACCTTTGAAACTGTGAGCAACAAATACATTTTCCTCCTTGAAAATTGTTCTTATCAAGTCTTTTGGTTTCAGCAGCAAAAATGCTGACTAAAACATACTGCTTCTCAAATATTTAAAATAAAATCTGGTCAAAAACAGTGAACAACTCTGACTATTTTATTTCCTATCTCCCTCCTAGTCCCTCAGGAAATTTCTTTGAGATCTTTAATTTTAGCAACAAGTACATGTAAAATTACCATTTTACTCCATAGCATTTCTATTTGTTTTACAAACTAGTGTTTTAAATTCCTAACTATTGAGCCAAATGATTCTCTAAGGATCATATGCTGTCTTTTCACGTCATAATGAAAAACATTCTTAAGTCTTGTGGGAGACTCCAGTCTAAGCCACATGGCTTTAGAAATAATGGTATTATAAAGTTGAACTTTTAGATACAGGAATTTAAAAATTTCTCCAGAGAGGGCTTACACAGAGGTCACAGTGGTTGAAATGAACTGTGTGGAAGAATTTGTAGTGTGATAGCAGGGTTGACTATGGATACCTTAGAGAGGACATTTACTTATAAAGAGCAGGATTATTTGTAATTGGAGTATATTATGCACTCTGAGATTGGCACTTGTAAAATAAAACAAGGAAATAGGAATCACTTCCCAGAAACTCACAGAGAAGTAATATTTCCTGCTTAAGAGTCAGTTGAGAGAGCTCACCAGGGAAGGAAAGAGGTTAAATCCAGAACAGAATTTGAGTCAGTCTTTAACCTCTACTGGGAAGATTTAATTTATTTACTTATTTGGTCCTGGGGATTAAGCCTAGGGCATTGCACATGCTAAGCATGTACTAGCACTGAAATATATATATTCCCCATCCATGGGTAAAATTATTAAAATTGTGTTCCAGGACCCCATCAGAGACCTACTGTAATGGTTTAATTTTACACAGCATGGTTCCTGATCAATGAATTCACTTCACAATAAATGAATGTGGCAACTAGCCTATGTTCACAGTATTCTCTGTTCATCCCATGTTCCTTTCAATGGAATGACTCTGGTAAAATACAAGCTATGTAGCCATACCTTGTAGATCTGGAGCAAGGATTTCCAAAGTTGTGCAAGCTCTGTATCAGCATCCCAAATATGTTACTATTTCTTCTGTAACAGGTTCATGGGGCTAGTAATTAAGAGATAGAAATGAAATTGCACCACTCAAAATTCTTCGTGACCCACTAGCTAAATTTTTTATTTTGTGTCTCTATGTTCTTATGCTATGCTGCACTAGAAGACTTGTTTTCAAAAGGAGGAGTGCCATCACTAGAAAATTTCACAATGATTTCACTGAATTATAGGTTAAGATTGCCACCCTTTCACTTTGAGCTCCCTGCATCTCTAAATCAAAAGGGAATGAATGGAGTTACTGCACTGGATAGAATTATTGGTCCTGAATACCCAGGGGAAAATGAATTGCTATTTCTTGGTGGAGTTAAGAAAAAAGTAGGTCTATAATACAAGTGATTTCTTAGGGAATCTCTTTCTATTACCATTTCTTACAATTAACATTAATGGAAAACTAAAACATAGTCCAAACAGGAAGGTTTGGGTCACCATATCAGATAAAGAATTATATGGATGAAGTGCTTTCTAAAAGCAAAGGGAATATGCAATGGATAGTGTAATAAGGTAATTAAATATACCAGCTATGATCAGGTGACTGTAATTGTCATGAAACATTTCTTCTTTATTTTATTATAAATGTTTTTCGCATGTGTGTATAGGTATCTATGTGCAACATCTTTACTTTCTTCTTTTCTTCTCTTATGTAATGTAAAATTTATTGACAACTTTATACCAACATTAAATATTGCTAGGTTTACATTATAATTTTTTAAAGTTACACAGTATATCAAGAGGAGTAAACAGTATATCTCAAGGAGTGAAAATTAGCCAAAGATTTTGAATTTGCTTATGGGGAGAATGATTCAGTTGTATGCAGAATAACTGTATCAGTTTGGACAAAATATGGCTTTGTTATTGTCCCTATTTGGAGATTAGGTATAATTTAAGGAAATGTATATGGGTGTCAAGTTGACTTGGGTGGACTTGTCATGGTTAATTTTATGTGCCAACTCGGCTGGGCCAAAGTGCCCCAATATTTGGAAATCATTATTCTGGATGCTTCTGTGAGCAGTCTTTTGGGTGGGGGCATGGGAAGAGGGGTGAGGTTAAAAGAGGACTGAATGAAACATGTTGTCTTTCATAATGTGAATGGTTCTCATTAAATCAATTGAAGACCTTAATAGAATAAACACTGCTGTTCCCTAAGCAAGAAAGGATTCTGCCAGCATACTACCTTTAGACTTCAACTACAACACCTCTTACTTAGATTTTCAGCATCCCCAGTTGACTGAAGATCTTGGACCTTCTAGCCTATATAACTATGTGAAAAAATTCTTTAAATCTCCCTCCTTCTCTCTCACACATCTTATTGGTTCTGCTTCTCTGAAGAGCCCTAATATATCCAATAAACCAAAATATCCTTAGTGGAACCACCAAATAATTTTTACGTGCTGGAAAGGCATTTTGATTCATAGTTAGAACCTCTTATTAAAGTGGGGGAAAAAACTACAACCTCCCTTAATTATAACCTGTCTATCATGAAAAGCCTCAAATAATATCCTCCATGATCAAATAATATCTTCATTTTTATTTCTGTAAATGTATGCACTTAGCTTAAAGATATGAGAAAAATTACCCTGGAAAGATTTATTATGATTTTTATCTAGTCATAATTTCGTGATTTGCTCCACTGACGTCAGTATGAATGGCAATTTCAATGAGAGCGATCTGTAGAAAAACACTTGAAATTAATTTCAAAAGCTGAAACTCAGGAGTAAATATTGAAGCCTACACAAAGAGCCTATTCAAGTAGCAACAGGTTATGAGAGTTGCCTAAACAAGTGTATAGTACAAATTCAGTGTTGCTTACATGAAATCTCCAAAGCCATATTACATTCACAAGGAGACAATTATGAATACAAAACTAAAATAGAAAAGCATTAGCCTCCCCAATTAAATACAGCATTAGAGTGAATAAAACAAGTAAAAATAATTTTCAGCTATTACTACTCTCTTTTATCTTCTGTAATACTGGCTTACTAACAATCAGGATAATGGAGAAAGCTCATTACAATCCTAAGTGAGAAGAGAAACATCATAATCAAAGCTGAAATGATTTAACTTAAGGCATGAGCATAATTTGCCCCCCATGTAAAGGTTCATATATTCATACTTTCTTGTTACTACAAGTGACACAAACGGAACTTACTCACAGGCTATGAAATGTACATAGTTATGATTTCGTAATCCATAAACTACAAATCTGAAATCTAACAGGCCCCCAAATTTGAAACTTTGTGAGTGTTCACATGATTCTACAAGTGGAAAATTGTACAATTGACTTCATAAAATGAGTTGCAGTGAAAACATAGACAGACAAAAACTATTTTATAAAATTATCTTCAGGTTAAGTGTATAATGGATGGGAGACTTAAGTGAATTTTGTATTTACACTCAGGTCCCATTCCCAATTTTATATGCAATTTTCCAAAATCTGAAAAAGCTTCAAAATCCAAAACATTTCTGATCCCAAGTATTTTGCATAAGAGTTACTCAAATGTATAATGTTTACTATGTATACTTCCATAAACATTATATGCAGAAGCACCAAATTAAATAAACCAACTTGCTGTTCTACCATTTCATGCAACAAATATTTCCTTAGTGCCTGCTTCATGCCAAGTAGTTTGTGGATCATTAGTGATATACTAGAAAGTAAGATAGACATGTTCTGTCATACTACATAAAACATGTTTATGTGAGAAGCATACAAATAAATAGATGATTCCAATGCAATAATTCTAAATTCCTTCTCATAATCTACAAGTTCTTACACTTTGACCTGATCATTGGAGAATGTCCTCTTTTTTGTTGCACTAGCCATGTTGGATTTTGCAGATGTTTCCAAAACCTAGAATTCTTTTTTTCTATTGACCTTTGTATGGCTAGTTCTTTTCCTTCATTCAGGTCTCAATCAAATATCTTCTGTTTAGATTAAAATTCTGCATGATTGTAGTAATTCTTAATTTCAAAGGGAATACTAGGTAGGAAAGAAAGAAGTATGAGAGTTTGCAGGCTAAATTACATAGAAGAGGCAGTCGCAATACTCAGCACTTGTTTTCAGTTTTTGATTGAAATGTTTGCATATAAGTTATCAAATGAATGTGTTTTACAAATAAAAATAAACTTTTGTCTTATTCATTCAAGTTGTTCTGCAGTATTCTAATGTGTAGGGAAATAATCTATTTAGTCATTACTGACAGAAACATTTGATTTATTTCTCTATTTTTCCTGACACAGTTTAAAATAAACTACCAAAACTGTCTACTGGTGCTTGTGTAGGTTATTTAATAAAGTGGATACCAAATGCTGATTTCTAGGGAATATGTATGCTTATGTAACTCATTATGTATTACCAAATATATTTATGTACTTATAATAATGTGTATGTCAGCACTGTATGCACAGATATACTTTTTATTCTTTCCAACATTTAAGTTCCTTATTTTATATGACCTTTTAAAAAGAACACTGTTTTATTTATTAACACATCCCCTGCATATATTTTTAAAGTTTAGAGATGCTAACTAAATACTTTTCAGATAAATTAATAGATTTAAAATGTGAGAAGACTAACATAAAAGGATCAAAGAACACTGACAATGTTTTGCATAAAATGTAATTATATTGTTGGGATCAATATAGTCAGAACAAGTAAAATGATTCAGTATGTCTAGAATGTGTCTACATTTCTCATTTTTATTTGGTTAATTGAAATAATATAAAAAGCAGAATATATAGATTCATAGATTATATTTGCCAAAAATATATGATCCCTATATTTAAAAAGAGGTATTTGAATTCTGAAAGAATGTAGAGTACATAGTAAGCCATCCCTGCCATCTGTTATAGGCAATCAAGCAGTACAAAGACACAGGTTTTTTAATTCAAGATTAGAGAAACACCCAGATTAATTGGGCAATGACTCTACTAATTGATGTTCTTATAGACCTCAAGAAAACGGGCCAAAGACATTAAATTGAATTGTGATTGGGGAATCATATGCCATCTGAGATAGAAAATTTTAATTGTTAAGTCATGTTACCTTGAAGTTTTCTTTTAAAATTTTAGGAAGAAATGGACTCTAATACTGGCAATTGACTTAAGTCCACTGGTCAATAAATCTTTGAGTCCTAAATATTTGCAGCAATTATTCTTTGACCATGTCAATAAGCAGATAATTCAAGTAATTAAATTTTTAATAAATTTAAAATGTGCATATTTCAGTTAAGAATTAAATTGGGTCACAATCACATACAATTTTCTATTTTTTTCACATAAATGAATGATAGTTAACTTTTTACTAAGATAGTACCAGTACAAGGGGAGGCAGTTTTTCATAGGAATTTGTTCTACAGTGCCATCAATTCATACCTAATTACTTGAAAGTAAAAATCAACGCAAAGCATGTGCCATTAATTGACTAACTTTCCTGAGTTTCAGCTATAATAAAAATCTTGAAAAGAACATGAACCCTCTGCCTGTCAGCTACTGTAAGAACATATCCCCCGAGGAGCTCTTTTACTGCTTTAAAATGGTCTCCATGCAGAGATTTCCTTTTTTACATAGGCACTTATACCTTCAATTCTTTACAAGTCTCTGAGGATTAAGATGAGAAGGTTAATACCTTCATCTGTAAGATGATGGCTTAGCACTACTGAGGTTTTGATTTTACAACTGAGCTTCTTGTTCAAATCAGCATTTGTTTTATTTTTCATGGAGTAAAAGATTTGTTTTATATTGCCAGATAGTGATACTAAAGTTACCTTCCTTTTTTTTTTTTTTTTTTTTTTGCAATGCTCCTTTTTTGAACTTGGAGAGTAGGTTTTCCTTGGGATGCACACTTTTAATTCCTAATAGTAGCAACTATGGTAATAGAATGTGCATAGGCATCCTATGTGGCACACATATCTTAATGGAAATGCTAGAATAACTGAACTCAGAGACAATTTCAAATGTGCTGGCAAATTGGAGCCTTGTGGTCCGACTGAATAGAAATTCAGAATTTTTGCCAGTAAATGTATTGAAATACAACTTATATTTGGCCACAAATGCTATCACAAATGTTCCTGCTATCTTCATAGATTGTCTGCTCCATCCTCTTCTTTTAACTAAATCTCTTCAAAAATCATTCTAGATAGATGGGTTTGTAAATCTTCCAATATCCATTGTTGTAAAGACTTAACTTGACTACTGGAATAAATTTAAATTCACCAATTCCCTGAAACTCACACACATGCATCATCTATTTTGCTAAAGACATCCTTAATTTGACATTGCCAAAATTTTTGGTAAATTTGATTTATTTGCTCAACAAATGTTAATATACCGTGAAATATTAAAGTCATCAAAATAAAAGTTACATATATTTCATAAGTATGATTGTAATAATTGGTAGAATGTTCATTATTAAGCAGAAAAATAAATATTTAGAGTGCTTGCTATCCAATTCTACATATATGCAATATAATCCTTTATACATCTTTCAGGTAAATTATATACTTCAAATTCAAAATATAACATAAATTTGGTTGTATATTCAGAAGGCTGTTAAAAATTATTTTGAATATCAGTACATTTAAAAAGCACAGGAACACATAAAAATCCAATGCATTTTTAAAATAGCAGATATCATTTTCCTATTTAAATATTTGCCTTTGAAACCATGACTGTGTACTTTGGTATAGATAATTTAAAAACAGTTTTAACAGTAATAAAATTATTAAGTATAGTAATAAGTATTTTGCACATATTTTAAATATTTCCTAATTTTTATCTAATTACAGAAATGTTAATTAAATGCTAAAACTTTATTATAAAGTAGAATAGAAACTTCAAAATAAATGTAGGAAAATTTTTGCATGTGAGATGAATGTGGAAAATGAGAATGGTAAATTATGAGATGATATTTTATTATAATTCATGAAGTTTCTAAAAAGTAGATAAAAGTCTATCTGAAGTCCTACAATAAAAGGAGAAGTGACGAGAAAAACTGTTTCTTTTTTCATAGAGAAGAAAACATCTGTCTTCATGACATAAATTTAAGCAGGGTTTCAACTTGGTTATACACTTTGTCAACTTCAGTGAGAAAGTTAGGTAAATAATCTGGATTTGCAAACCCTCTTTCACATATTCACAGCATTCTATTAATGCTATGATTTAAGCATTTACCACATAGCCCTCAAATCCTTGTTCACAGGTTATTCATTCTTTGAATATTTTGTGAGCTGCGGGAAATAGACACCATCTCAGTCATGTCTGTACTTTCAGCACCTAGGACAGCACCTATCCAGTTGCTCTCTTAGATTCCACAACATATTTAAGGTGTAAGGACAATGTCAGAACATTGTCCTTAGATGTGATAGACAGATAGGTAAGATGACAGGTCATGCTGAGGTCACAAGAGCTAGTAGATTGGCCCTTTATCTGGGCCAAACAGACGATCTAAACAGATTTGTGAGAATATAGATCATTGCATGTTACAGTCCATGTATATAAGGGAAACTGGTCTTGTGAAGACAGAATATAATTTTCCTATTTAGATATTTGCCTTTGAAATGGTAATATATTGAAATACACCCTATTTATTTAAGAAATTAAATTTGAAACTTAAAAATAAGTAGCACATTTCCATGCAAGATTGGAATGTTTGTGGCATAGGAAAAAAAAAAAACATGACTATTGGTTTAGAGAAGTGAAAGAGCATATGGTTTCCAGTTACTGGATTTTACTAGTTAGATGGGTAGAGGCGAGTGGTGTGCAGTGAGATCAGAGGGGTAAGTAGGAATCACATGGTATGTAATTTTTCAGCTACACTGAAAAGTTTATAGATTACTCTAAGAGCATAGGGATGAATTAGAATATTTTAATAGGTGAAGATAAATTGAACCAATCAACCTGGTTTTCAGTAAGGAATGTTCAGTTTGATTATATTTAATCAAATACAAATAATCTTAAAGTAGATATAGATTGTCAATCACTTCTTAGCTATAGTAGTCTTAGACAAACATTAATTTTCTGAACACATCATTTCTTATCTGGGAAATAAGATGATGTGGAGACTTGTCCCCTCAAATCTCTGTTCTATTAAAATGAAACAATGCATGCAAAGACAGCGGCTAAAATTCAAATGTTCTACAAATGTAAGATTCAACTGGTCCGAACTTAGAATAGTTTGAGTTAAAATTCCTCAAATTTCCAGTGATATAAAAGTTATATACATTTAGTAGAAACCCTACTTCAAATTTTTAATTTTTTAATGGCTCTAGGGATTGAACCCAGGGCCTTATGAATGCTAAGTACACACTCTACCACTAAGTCACACCCCTAGCCGTATACATCAAATGTTAAATTTTGATCTTTTCTTAAGTGACCAGTATTCCATAAAGTTCTCTCTCTGGATGCTGGGTGGTAGCTCTGAGCCACAGTTCCCTGTCAATCACACAATCATAAAAGCAAACAACCAATGTTATTCAATATATTGCATTGCTAAGCTATGATGCTTGGCAAGTTAGGTATATCATATTCATTATTTCAGGGTATTTTAAATTTAAAACATTGAGGTTTAAGTATGTAACTCCATCTTAGATCAGACACATCTAATTTAAAAATATTACAGTAAAGTGTCTATGATAATTAAGCTGCATTAAAATACGTCAGCCTACAAAGGAAACAACAGAAGGATTCAATGTTCATGCTCTACTGAAATACAGAGGCACAATATATCTTAAAAGTTTTTGGTTACATTCCCAGAATCTAGAAATAAATTTACTTCAAAGTGGTATATTATAATTACTTATCTATTCTAGAGGTGTCTTAAATTCTTATTACATCTCACATTTACTATATCCATCTAATCTAAAGGGAAGAACTTGCAATGGTTTGGGAGTCTAAATTTTACAAGCACATCTTTTATTCTCTGAGTCCACATGTTATTTCTGAAGAATCATCCCACTGGGTATAGAAACACAGGTGTCCACTTAAAATAGATGCCTGTTTTACAGATGTACCTACTCAGGATCAGCTGTCTGTAGAAACAACTTTACAAAACTTGCATCATTGGTCTCACTTAAGGGAATTCTTTAAAAGAAAAATGACTAAAACAGACAAAGAATCATGTGGTAAATGAAACACTTCAACACAGAATGTTTATTTACTCATGAAGTTAGTACCTACCTAATTTGAACAAGCAGGCTACCATGTATCTGAGATAGAAAGGATAATATACACATGTATGTGAAGTCTCTGAGGTCTCTATGTTGCTAGACTCTGCTGTTTAGAAGCAATGTAGCAAGCATGAGAGGCACTAAAAAATGACTCCAAGCTTTCTAGAATCATTGGGGATAGAACTGGGAAGAGGAACAGGTAAAACACAAAGTATGAAACTTTGTGATTAGACGATCTAAACAGATTTGTGAGAATGTAGATCATTGCATGTTACAGTCTATGTATATAAGGGAAACTGGTCTTGTGAAGACAGAATTATATTTTAGACTTTGATTGAAATATTTCTAGTCAGAAAGAATCAAATGGATAAAGACAAAAAGACATTATTGTGTTTCCTGTATGGGTGAATTTGAAGATGGTAAGAAAAAAAATTGGAAATTATACTAAGGGAAGGGTATTATTTTATTTTAAACAAAAGGATAAAATTATATATATATATATTAATATATATATATATATATATATAACACATATATTATATATATATATTAGCTGTATGGATAGATGATAATTCAGAGAGACAAGTGTAAATAGTTTTTTAAAAAAATAGAGTTAAAATGCCATTGTAATTGTCCCAGGAGAAGATAATGGTTGAAATTAGGACAGCAGCTATAAGAGTGGAAAGAGGAGACAGTGCAAGAGAAAATGTAGGGATATCACTATAGGAAAGATCCAGATTTGGTGACTGTTTAAATGTAGCAGGTGTGGGAGGCACTAACAAATGATTTCAAGCTTTCTGCACACCTGACTGAAAAGCTCTCTCTAAGAATGAAAGCAACAGATTGAGAGGTAAAGGATTTTGGACATAACACCATCTGAGACATCTATGTGGCAGTAGCAAGCTTTCAGAAAGTTAGACCCAGTCAATGGAGTGCAGAACAATAAATTAAATTTAGAACAATAAATTTGGAATTTATGTCTTATTCACCATTTTAACTACAATGACTAGCAAAAAATAAAGAATGAATGAATTATATGATTGCAGCAAACTAAAAAAAAATCTTCTGCACAGCAAAGGAACTAGTCATTAGATAAAAAGACAAACTTCAGAATGGGAGAAAATATATGTAAACCATATGTCTGAAAAGAGGTTAATATCCAAAACATTAGGAACTCAACTCAGTACCCAAAAGTTAATAGCAGCAATGTGTAAATTGATAACTTGGCAGAGTGGCTAAGGACTTAAGTAAATATTACTCAAAAGAGCACATACAAGTATCCAACTGGTGTATACAAAGGTGCTCAGTTTCACTAACCATGCAGGAAATTCAAAACAAAAACATAATAAAATATCACCTTATACTTGTTAGGCTGTCTGTTTCACAATGTATTGGTAAGGATGTGGAGAAATGAAAACCTTTATAACCTGCTGATGGGAATGTAAATTGATTCAGATATTATGGAAAACATTGTAGAGTTTCTTCAAAAAATAAATTTATGCTACCTCTGCTGAGTATATGCCCAAAGGTAATGAAACTAGCACCTCATAGCAGTATCATTGCTCCCATGTTCGTTGCTACATTATTCACAATAGTCAAACTGTGTAAACTATCTAAGTGTCCACTAATGGATGATCAGGTGAAGAAAATGTGACTTGAACACACAATGAACCCTGTTCAACATACAGAAGGACATACTGCCATTTGCAGTGGCAAAGATGAACCTGTAGTGTATTATGCCATGTACAGAAAGACACATACTGCATGGTACCCCTTCTTTGTGGAATCTAAGATAGTCAAACTCATAGAAAAAGAGTATAAAATGGGAGTTGCAAGAGGTTGGGAGAGGGGGAAATAGGAAGATGTTGGTTGAAGGGTACAAAGTTTTAGTTATGCAAAATAATTGAGTTCTTAATATTTAATATGCAGCATGGTGTCTGTAGTTATAACCCTGAATTATTGTTGTAATTTTCTGTGAGGGGAGGTCTTAACATATACACAAAGGTAACTATGTGAGGTTATTGAGATGCAAATTGGTTTCACAATAGATATGTACTTATATCTAAATATCAAGTTGTATACCTAAACATATATATTTTTGTCAAGTATATTTCAATAAAACTGAAGAAAGAATAAGTGATAGTGATAGATATAAACCATTGGTTAATACACATTTTTCTGACAGATATAGTTCTTCCCAGGTTGTTCTGAACCACGCTTTACTGGAAAATTAATACAAATAGTGGAAAATCACAGAGATCACTAGAATAGGGTAGAAACCAAAGAAGACTTTTAGTTCTCTTAACATCTTCAGATTCTACAAAGGTTACTTGTATAATTAAAGATACAAAAAAGAAATCAAATCCCATTTCTCTCTGAGATGTTTTTCAAAACAGCCTTGTCAAGTGATAAGAATGGGTCAACTTTCAACATGTTCATTTTCATCTTCATTTCACACCACTTTGATTTCTCAGTATCCAGGGCCTTTTTATATTATCATCCCTAACTGTTTATCATTGCAGCACACATATCGTGCCCTCTGATACATATAGGGTATCTTCATAAATAGTACTTTGCTATAAAATTTTTCTTTGCTAGGTACAAATAAAATCCAACATAAAGTAGACGATTCCTTTTCTTAATCATTTTTTTTTCTAAATTAAATCACCTTTCTACAATATGTATCTTTTAAATGGCTCTGAATACACACAGTTATAGGACTTTATATATTTATGCATGTAATTAGAAATGTTCATTATAAGAACCACTTCATGCCATTCATTCATGCTTCCAAAGGAATAAATGAAAAGATCAAATGACCTTGAGAGTATGCACAGACCATGTGCTCCAACATTCATTGGAGATACTTACACTATTAGGTCATACTTACCTAATAGTGTAAGTATGACCATAAGAAGTAGAAATAAAAAGAAATAGGGAAAGGAGATGCTCAGAAACAAAAGCAAACAAAGGAAGGAATTTAATAATGTTTTGTGTAAGGCAGACAGATTATCTCATTAAGTAGTTTTAAAAAAGAGAGAGAAAGAAAGTCAGTATAGCTCAGGTAACGTAACCACAACATTGGCTTAACTATTCTTTTATGAATGACTAATTCAAAACACATTAAGATAATTTATTGCCATACATTAATGAAATCTCTTTAGTAATTTTATTATATAATTTTAATAACACTGACAAAGAATAACATCAAACATTTATTGAGGTTTTACTTTATGCAAGGCATTGGTCCAAGTTGATAAGATGCATTGTCTCATAATTTACTTTACTATCTCACATTTTTTAAAAAGGAAATGGAATTACCAAAATATCTTGCTTAAAACCAGACAATTTAGAACCATGAAGGAATCAATTAATTTTAATATGTATATGACTAAATCTTTGGCAAAATATAATTTATTTTTCTCAGTTTTCCACAGATAAGAAAAGACATACCATGTATAGATAAACATTTTGACATCAACATAATACCCAGCACGTTAAAAAATGCCCAACATACATTGTTTGAATGGATTAGGGGATAATAAGGTGCTATCAATATAAATTAATAAATTGCTCCTTTGATTTTATAGTCAACTAAGATGATTTATTTTGTCTTTTTCATCTGAGAAAGAGAGACAGTGGTGATTAATGCACAATCATGAATGTGTACATTTAGAAACTCATAGGCCAATGTTCAAAGTCATTTCAATACACAGCCTCATCTATTTTTAGCCACCACTTTGCCACTGCACAGAAAATCACTGAAATAATAAAAATTCAGAAAAAAGATGAAACCTTTTGCTTTTGATGAATAACTGAATTTTACTTGACTGATATTTCCTGTCTAGGGAAATGTGGGAATGGGATCCTTCTTGATCAACAGCACTGATCCATCACACATGCCTGACTTAAGAAACAAACCTTTCATAGTAGCACAGAGATTGAGCTCAGAATTTCCTTCTGTAAAAAACATTTAACAAGCATTAAGTTCATTAAAAATAGCCTCACAAATAGATGTGATATATTAATGTCTCACTATTTGAATTGCATAGGATTATTTAACACAAATATTCTCCCAAAGTAAAAATTTTTAAGTCCAGTGATGATTGAGAAATTATCAGTCTTCAATACATTTCATTTTGGCTTTGTTGAAAGAAGAAATTAATGGCTATGTATTGATATTGAATTGGGCAAAATCATCTTACACTCTGTTTCCTATTTTCTGGGCTCCTCTCACCTTTAACTCTCAGTGCCCCATTCTGTGCCCTGACTCTGTAGCATAACCCTGGTCTTGGATCTCCATGGCCAATATAACATCAGAGCAGAGTGGTGGTTAAAAACATGAAATCAAAGCCAGATAGGTTGTGTTCAAATCTTGGTTCTGTCATTTAATGTATGCATAATTGAGACAAGTTCCTAAAGCCTTCAAAAGACCAGGTTTCTTTATGCAAAAAAGAAATAAAAATATATAGCTCATAAGATAATTTGAGTGTTATTACCCCCCAAATGAAGGCATGTTTGTTATGAAGGACCAAACCATTATTATTATCCCATAACTAAATATTTTATTCTTTTCATCCCACTAAGTAATTACTGGTGAAAGTGTTTTGATAAATAATGCACATTAAGACACTTATTTGAATTGCATAGGTTACCAATTTGATGTATAAAAGAGAGTGTCTATGACACTTTCCTTAAACATTTGTAGTAGCAAACTTATTAGCCACGTGAGGCCAGAGCCCTTCCTTCTAAATACCTTCAAATTCCATGACAGAGGTCGCCACCTGCTCCCTCCCTAGGCAGGCCCATGCTACTAGAATTTGATCTTGTGTTTAATGTTAAAACATTACTTCAGAAAAGCATCCGCTCACAGTATCCATGTATTAGAAAAAAACAGATGGCCAGGCATAGTGAGACACATTTGTAATTTCAGCAAGTTGAGAGGAGAGGGAGGCTGGAGGCAAGAGGACAGCAAGATTGAGGTATGTTTTAGGCATTTTGGGGGGATCCTAAGCAAAATAGAGATAAAATAGAAAAAAAAATAAACATTGGGCTAGGGATGTAATTCTGTGGCAAAGTGCCCCTGAGTTCAATCACCAGTACCAAAAAGAAAAATGAAAAGAAAAGAAAGGAAAAATGATTTAGAAAAATGAAAAGAGCAGATAAGGAAAAATTTTGAAGTAGCAACAAAATCACAATTTTGTAATAATGCCTTAGGAACTGCATTTTTTGATATTGAAATAATGTTTGAGAAACAAACTGATTTGTGTTATAAATTGCCTCTCATAAAACCAAACTTGTATTTGACTGCTAACCAATTGAAGAAGGATGTTGAGAAAAATTACAAAGATTTCTCCTCATAAAAGAAAGAATGTATTTTCCTTTTTAAAAAATTGCTAAAGCTAAAATATTTGGTAAATCATATCACGAGCAGGTGCTTTGTCATTATCCTAAATTAATTCTTTTGAATTATCTCCCAAAGATTGCCAAATCATCTCCCAAATAGTGCCAGTTTGAGTTTGAATAAATTAATTGAAAGTGCTTCTGATAATTGCTTATAATTTTTGAAAGAGAATCAAATGTTTGGATCCTTGGGGCATCATTAAACGAAATGAAAATAACCCAATTGATTCTATTGTGAGCCTATTAGAAAAAGACAAAAACCCAAAATATTAGAACTAAGCTTATTTCCCAACCTGCAAAACTAATTGTATTTGAGACCCTGTGACATCTTATCTGATTTAACTCTTGGCCAGCAATGATTTACCTTTTGAAGATTGCCAAGACTATTGCTGTCTTTCTCAGAGGGGTAATTAAATCACACTAGTTTAATAAAATAAGGTTATTAAAAGGTTGTTCTAGCTACCTTACATGTAAAAATGACTACTGGTTCTGCCATAGAAGAAAGTGCTAGATGATATTACTAGCAAAGTGTATTAAAGCTACAAAATACAGACAGTATAGTAGCTCCCCTTGGTTCTCAACCTTGACTTCCACATTTCAATTACCAATGGTCAACTGCAGTCTGAAAATGATACTTGTCTTGACTCTCAAGGGACAGAGACCATAACACTTATAGTTTTTATTACAGTATGTTATTATAATTGTTTGAGTCTATTATTATTATTATTAATCTGTTACTGATCTTAATTTATAAATTAAATTGTATCATATTTATGTAGGTATAGGAAAAACATAGTATATAGAGAATTTGGTACTATCCATGGTCTTAGGCATCCACAGGGGTCTTGGCCAATATCCCGAATAGGTAAGTGGGGACTACTATATGTATGGCTGAAGTTATCTTCTTAATTTATAAATCAAATTGTGTTCTTTCCTCCCTTTATCCTAACTCGGGATAGAACTCAAAACTCCTTACTCCACTTTGTAAGGCCCGCACCCCACCCACCACCGCCAGAGCTCCTCTTGTCCTTTGCTCTCATCTGCTTGCTCCACAGATTTTCTTTTTGTTCTCTAGCTCGACAGCTCATTGTGATCATAGAGCTTTTCATTTGGACTTTTTCTTCTTATCTTCATTTCCCTGGCTCCCAGTCATTCATATATTGGCTAAAAATGTGACAATGTGAGAGACTTTTCCTAACCCTCCTCATTACTAGAATCTATACCTTGCCTTCAATCCTGTACCTACTACATGATGGACTATGTCGTTAGTGATACAAGCCCAGACTCATGTGGTATTTCTAACTCCAAAACTTATTTTTCTACCAATTTACTATGGAGGGTTAAAAAATATAAGTGCATACTTGAGTACTCTAAATCCAAATCCCACTCTTCATATTTCAAATGTTCTGTTCTGTTCAGGAAAATTTTATTATGACATAAATGTCAATGCCTTCATTCTTATTCCTTAAATGGACCTTATGGAACTTTGGAAGTCTCTCTATGCCAGTTTTTAATTTTTTTATTAACTTTTCAGTGTCCTTGTAATGCTGCTACCTAATGCTGGAATGCTTTTCTCCCTGATGTCCATCCACCATCATAAATGACCGTTCCTCACAGATCCATCTCAAATGTTAGACCTCCTTTGCAAAGCCTTTTCCAAATTCCTTAGCAATGCTTGTTCTCTCTCAGTTTTTACTTAAATACAATAGTATAAATATTTCTGTTTCAGTATTTATCACTTTAAAACATATTCACATGTTGATTTTCCAAATGAGAATGAGTTGCAAGATAGTAATAACTGTCTTATATACCTGCATAACCATATAGCATAAACATTAAATTTGCAATAAATATTTGTTGAAGAGATAGATGAATTTAAGGAATCCCATTTATTTATTGATAACTAAAATAAAATCTAGTTATTGAATTGATGTACCGTGGTGGTGAGTTTTATAATATAATGAACTTTATTAACCAAATAATTTTTAATTAGAAATTTTATGTATCTTGAATATATAAATTTTTCCATATTAAAAGTGCTAGAATGAATAGATGAACTTGACATAAAGAATTCAGTTTTTTTTTTAATTTTAGGCAGTTTCAGTATCATTCTCAGAGACTAAAGTTTATAGTAATTACTGGTATTCAATGATGATATGTCTTTAAAAGGGGAAAGGATACTTGGATTACCTGCCATGTAAACATTTTTATCAAGACTATTTTCATTCATTTTTACATAGTAAATTTTATGTATTTACCTCTGTGTCCTGGCTGTAAAGCATCAGGCAATTTGCTGTGAGACAAAGTGTGAGGGCTGCTGCATAAATGTTGATATCTGGATTTTAAGGACCAGATATGGCAATTTGCAATACCTCTGCAATACTTAAAAAACCTCAGTAACAGACTGGGAACTTCCTTCTATCTGCCTTTAACTATCTATCTTTTCCTGAAATGTTTAGGTTCCCGCCACATTATTAATTTTCCTTAATTTATCTTTTTTACAGTGGATGGCCTCTTTTTTATGTAACACTTTCCATCTCTAAGAATTATACTTCAGTATAAGAAAGTATGTAAAACCCATTTTCCTTCCTAAAAATTTACTACATGCACATTAAAGTGGCCTTTTACCCTTATGGATTCTTCCTAGTGTCTGAAGGATTCCCTGCTCTCCCCAATGTAACTCTCCACTTTGGTCTTTTGGCTTTCTAACTTTCTACACTATTCTACTCCACCAAATGCCAAGCGCATTTCTGAATTTAATATTTTTTTCCTATAGACATATGTGAGCAGTTTTTTTAAAATCAAATAGTTAAAAAATAAATAATGATAAGGAAAATCCTATAATGACAAGGAAAAATCTCTCTACTTAACCTTAATCTTTTTCTTTTTTTTCACTTTTATATCATACCATCATTTTATTATTGATTTTTAAAAGTTAATTATATATCCAAGATGGAATCTTGGGTTCATTTGATGTGTTACAAATATGTTCTTTTTTTTTTTTTATTGGTTGTTCTTGAGGGTCGGAAAATGTTTAAAATGCTTTCTTTACCCCTATATTCTACCACCCCAATCTGATAGTTATTAAAAATTTACCATATTGCATATATATTTCTCTTCACTTTCTTTGTTTTAGCTAGAATATTTAAAAGCAGAGTACAGATACAATGTTAATTTATCAGTTTATATATCAGCTTTTATAAAAAATAAACATGCATTTCTTTAAAAAGTATATCTTTTTTTTTATTCGTTGTTCAAAACATTACAAAGCTCATGACATATCATCTTCCATACATTTGATTCAAGTGGGTTATGAACTCCCATTTTTTACCCCAAATACAAGATGCAGAATCACACAGGTTACACATCCACATTTTTACATAATACCATATTAATGACTGTTGTATTCTGCTACCTTTCCTATCCCCTACTATCCCCCCTCCCCTTCCCTCTCATCTTCCCTCTCTACCCCATCTGCTGTTGTTTAATTCTCTCCCTTGTTTTTTTTTCCTGTTCCCCTTACAAACTCTTATATGTAATTTTGTGTAACAATGAGGGTCTCCTTCCATTTCCATAGAGTTTCCCTTCTCTCTCCCTTTCTCCCACCCCACTCATCTCTGTTTAATGTTAATCTTTTCCTCATGCTCTTCTTCCCTGTTCTGATCTTAGTTGCTCTCTTTATATCAAAGAAGACATTTGGCATTTGTTTTTTAAGGATTGGCTAGCTTCACTTAGCATTATCTGCTCTAATGCCATCCATTTCCCTGCAAAATCCATGATTTTGTCGGGTTTTAGTGCTGCGTAATACTCCATTGTGTATAAATGCCACATTTTTTTATCCATTCATCTATTGAAGGGCATCTAGGTTGATTCCAAAGTCTAGCTATTGTGAATTGTGCTGCTATGATCACTGATGTGGCAGTATCCCTATAGTATGCTCTTTTAAGGTCCTCAGGAAATAGACCGAGAAGGGCAATAGCTGGGTCAAATGGTGGTTCCATTCCCAGCTTTCCCAGGAATCTCCATACTGCTTTCCATATTGGCCGCACCAATTTGCAGTCCCACCAGAAATGTACAAGAGTACCCTTTTCCCCACATCCTCGCCAGCACTTATTGTTACTTGACTTCATAATGGCTGCCAATCTTACTGGAGTGAGATGGTATCTTAGGGTGGTTTTGATTTGCATTTCTCTGACTGCTAGAGATGGTGAGCATTTTTTCCTATACTTATTGATTGATTGTATGTCCTCCTCTGAGAAGTGTCTGTTCAGGTCCTTGGCCCATTTGTTGATAGGGTTGTTTGTTATCTTATTGCTTAATTTTTTGAGTTCTTTGTATATTTTGGATATTAGGGCTCTATCTGAAGTGTGAGGAGTAAAAATTTGTTCCCAGGATGTAGGTTCCCTGTTTACCTCTCTTATTGTTTCTCTTGCTGAGAAAAAACTTTTTAGTTTAAGTAAGTCCCATTTGTTTATTCTTGTATTTAACTCTTGGGCTATGGGTGTCCTATTAAGGAATTTGGAGCCCGACCCCACAATATGTAGATCGGAGCCAACTTTTTCTTCTATCAGGTGCAGAGTCTCTGATTTGATATCTAGCTCCTTGATGCATTTTGAATTAACTTTTGTGCATGGTGAGAGAAAGGGGTTCAGCTTCATTTTGTTGCATATGAATTTCCAGTTTTCCCAGCACAATTTGTTGAAGATGCTAACCTTTCTCCATTGCATGCTTTTAGCGCCTTCATCCCTGGGATGCAAGGTTGGTTCAATATACGGAAATCAATAAATATTATTCACCACATCAATAGACTTAAAGATAAGAACCATATGATCATCTCGATAGATGCAGAAAAAGCATTCAACAAAGTACAGTATCCTTTTATGTTCAAAATACTAGAAAAACTGGGGATAACAGGAACTTACCTCAACATTGTAAAAGCTATATATGCTAAGCCTCAGGCTAGCATAATTCTAAATGGAGAAAAACTGAAGGCATTCCCGCTAAAATCTGGAACAAGACAGGGATGCCCTCTCTCACCACTTCTATTTAATTTAGTCCTTGAAATACTAGCCAGAGCAATTAGACAAACAAAAGAAATTAAAGGCATAAAAATAGGAAAAGAAGAACTTAAAATATCATTATTTGCGGATGATATGATCCTATACCTAGAAGACCCAAAAGGGTCTACAAAGAAACTACTAGAACTAATAAATGAATTCAGCAAAGTGGCAGAATATAAAATCAACACGTATAAATCAAAGGCATTCCTGTATATCAGCAACAAAACTTCTGAAATGGAAATGAGGAAAACCACCCCATTCACAATATCCTCAAAAAAAATAAAATACTTGGGAATCAACCTAACAAAAGAGGTGAAAGATTTATACAATGAAAACTATAGAACCCTAAAGAGAGAGAAGAAGATCTTAGAAGATGGAAAAATGTACCCAGTTCATGGATAGGCAGAACTAACATCATCAAAATGGCGATATTACCCAAAGTTCTCTATAGGTTTAATGCAATGCCAATCAAAATCCCAACAGCATTTCTTGTAGAAATAGATAAAGCTATCATGAAATTCATATGGAAAAACAAAAGACCCAGAATAGTAAAAGCAATTCTAAGCAGGAAGTGTGAATCTGGAGTTATAGCGATACCAGATTTAAAACTGTAGTACAGAGCAATAGTAACAAAAACAGCATGGTACTGGTACCAAAATAGGCGGGTGGACCAATGGTACAGAATAGAGGACACAGAGACCAATCCACAAGATTACAACTGTCTTATATTTGAAAAAGTATATCTTTTCATGTGCAAGATGCTGCCTTTATCTTACCTAATAAAATTAATTATTTTTTTCTAATACAGCCATTGCTCATATTTTCTACTTATCTCAAAATTATTATTCCTCTAAATGCTGATTGAATCAGAATCCAAACAAGGGTCACATATTGCATTTACTCATTTTGAGTAATCTCTCAATCTACAGCAATAATCTCTCAATCTACAGTCCAGTCCAGGACTGTTTTACACTCACTTTCTAGTGTATTTCACCATCTTTAAGTAACATTCTTGTGTTTCTATACACTGAGTGAAAGCACAGCCTATGATAGACATAAATATGACTCATTTTCTCTACCCATGCCCCACTCCTCCCCTCCCTAGATCCTACCATATAGTGTTTATCTTTTCCAGATATGGATTGGTCACCTATATATCATTTAATAATTAACTTTTCATGACATCACTCTAGAAAATATCTCTTAGCATTCCACTTTGAAAAATAATATCAATGCTTCTAACTTTTGCTTCAGTGTTTCTCACTCCATTTTCTAATTTTGCTCTGTGAAATTTTACTTTTACTCTGACAAGGTTAGCAACCTATACCTTCTCTTCAGTGACTACAACTAGGTCTTCTTTACCTTCTCTGCAGACCCATCTAAAGGCTGTTTTCTCATGAGTCTTTCTTAGAAATTTCTTGAAAATTTTTATCAAAATATTCAAGAAGATTTTACTCTTTTCACACCTAAGTCCTATATTTCTATTAATTTCTTCTTGTATAGATTATGTCAAAATCACTACCAAAATAATTTCTCTCACCTGCCAAATTTTACATAGGACTAATTTTTCCTTCTTATTCTCATTTCTTTATGTGTGAAACTACTAATATTTGAGTTCATTTCCTCACATAAATAATCTCCTTCAATCCCATATCTATATCTTTTTCTTAAATCTAGGATAATAACTTTGTTTTCTTTTTCTAGACACACTCCAGGTTTTCCTTTGTTATACAATAGATTATTTTACACATTGCAGTCAATTTTAACTACTTTGTCTAAAGCTCATTTACATGTTATTCTGAATCTAATTTTTATAGTCAAAGTTTTTAAAGATTAAAAGATTATAGGTTTAAGAAGAAGAAAAATTATTCAGGATGAAAAATCAGTTATTTCATATTCTTTATCATATAAACTCACCAAAAATAACAGATTCATCTAAAAGAATATTTTGCAATTTAGTACTAGACATAAATTTCTATACCTATTTCAGTAATATGACTAATAATTGGAATGAGGAAAGACCAGACACAGAAACTTTCTTTGAGACTACATGATGTTTATGTTAATATTTCTCAACCCTTTGATATTCAACTCTATTTTTAAACATTCTGTTAAATTTTTTCTAAGAATAATACTTAAAATGAAAAATTTCTTCTTGATAAACATCTCTAAACACTGACAATTAAAAGACATATTAAATTCTAACATTATTTTTATTTTATTTATTTATTTATTTATTTATTTATTTATTTATTTATTGGTTGTTCAAAACATTACAAAGCTCCTAATATTATTTTTAAACAGACTTCATTTTTATTTTTAGGGGAGTTTAAGATTCCAAGAAAAATATCATTATCATATATTTCCTTTGATACCTTTGATAAATTTGTACCTTTTAAATATTTCCTTTTTTGGGAGGCATACTGGGGATTGAACTCAGAGGCCCTCAATCACTGAGCCACTAAGCCACATCCCCAGCCGTATTTTGTATTTTATTTAGAAACAGGGTCTTGCTGAGTTGCTTAGCACTTCACCATTGCTGAGGCTGGCTTTGAACTCATGATCCTCCTGTCTCAGCCTCCTGAGGTGCTGGGATTACAGACTTGTGCCACCACACCAAGCCCTTTTAAATATTTTAATTTTGACTTTCCTTTTCATATTTCATATGTTCCTATAATTCCATACAGAGCACAAATTGCACTCCTATCAGATAGACCTCCCTTGTTGAGATTCTCAAATAAATTGCTGCTTATATGGTTACCAAATAAAATGGAACACTCATGCCAAGCCTCAGTCCTCAAGTATACTTGTGTTCAGGTATTCAGGTGGACACTTTTGTATCTGTTGTTGGTCAATCCCATAGCATAAAATCCACCATTTAAGCATTTATTCCATAACTGCTGCCTTTAGTTATAAGTTTTAAAAGTACATTTTCCTCCTATGAGAATAAGAGTTTTATAAAAGCAACCAATAGATTCTAATATCTCTAAGAACAAAGTGAACATTCTGTCTTCACCTTAAAATCCATTACTTCTTACTTCTTATTATCACCTAATTGTGGCTGTCCAGAACATATTGCAGTGTTATCATTGTGATGTAATATATATTCTCCTTCAAAATTTACCACACCTTCTAACCATAGATTTAAGAAATGAATAACTATCAAGTAATTCTATGTGATAAGATGTGAGAATTTACAAACCATAAGCAGATAAAGGTATTACATTGCTTTTCAAACACAACTATTAAACCAGTAGAGACGTGTTCATTGTTAAAAGGGGCAAAGAAAACACTCAAAAGAATTTTTTTTCTTTTATGAAAAGAAACGTTCTGTTTTGTCTGTTTGGGCAGGAAATATATTTTCCCTATTTCTAGGTATTCATTTTATATGGCTGTTTAGTTACTTGGGTAGCAACCCTCCATTTTTCCCACATAAGAAAAAAATACTGTTGAGTGGAACCAACAGACTGATTTTCTGGATATCTGAATTACCACTTAGTGCTACCTTAATTATTGCAAATACAAGCTTATAAAGATGAACAATACTTGAAAAATGGAAGGGAAGAATGTAACACAATTCCACTCATTCTGAAGTATCACCTTAATCATTCCAACAAGTTGTCAAGGTCAAACCTAAGTTTACAATAAAAACATTGTCAAAATGATTGACAATATCACAATAAAAGTGTACTAAGTAGGTTCTCAGTAAATTCAATCCATTTTTAAGGTTTTATCCTTATGGATTTTAATCTATTTAGTGCTTGTTATTTGGGTAATATTATTCTAGTCTTTGGGAGGAACAACAGTGGCCGTAAACTTCAAAGTGCTCCATAAATAAGTCTTGCACTGTTCATTTAATTTTATTTCAGATTGCCACGTCTACTTGGCAAATTTCTGAGTAGTCTATGATCATGAAGTTTGCATGTTAGGGACCATAAGAGTTTGCGTATTCTATCATGTTCAGAGGAAGATTAGGCACATTACTGTGTAGCACCAGTAGGTGGCTGATTATGAAACTAAAAGGTGGTGCAGCAATCAGAAACACATATGAGCTAATTTTCCATAGAACTTGGAGAGACACTGTAGACTAACAATGCCTTAGCAATACTTTTCACTGAGAGATTTATAGAGAAGTCCTTGTATCTATTCTCAAGTTTTGGAGATCATTCGTAACATGAAGTTAGGAATTCTCAACCAAGAATGGTGTGGGAAAATGAACAGATGACCATTTTTTTTTGTGTGTGAACTAGGGGGGAAAACTTATTCATATATTTGTATAATATTTTAAATATTATATTGAGTAGCTTTTATAAAGTTTGGTTGTTGCAATAAAATAAGTAAGAAAAGTGTAAACTTCTGTCAATTAACAACAATTACTTCCTTAGCATATTCTTGTTACTTCTGTAAATAAGTGCTTGAAATGACTGATAGCCATCAAACTTATTTCATTGATTCTCATATGTTTTCTGAGGTTTATATTAGTTTTTAGGTTATCAAGAATGCACTTAATTAATTTATACTCTTTTTGTTTCCTAGAGTAATGAACCTGTCTTTATAAATGTATAGATCAAATGTACAGTTTATATTCAGAACTTTAAATTATTTCATTATGAAAATCAACAGAACTTTAATATACATTTTCTTTCTAGTTCAGTATCAAATTAATAAGTATTTATTTTTGATAGTCTTCCAACTGACAATTAATTCTAGTATCATTTTTGCCTTTTTAAATCAAAGTTGCCTTTTTATAGGATAACTATAGACTCACTTAGTAAATACAAAACCCATAATGATATTACTTTTTAAAGAAAAAAAATCAGTCAAATAAAAAATATATACTTATTTTGATAATTGACATGAGGATTCTCAAAAGCTACATTAATTAGAAATATCATGAACTTGAGGGAAAAAAGCCAAACAAAAAATCTGAAAGCATTAGAGAATCTCTAAAAGATAGATGTATACAAAAAGAATGAATGGATGTAATGGCTCAAAGCCTTAGAAATACAAAAAATTATTCCTTTGTTACAACATCATTTACATAGTTATTTCCCTTAAATGATAATATACAAAGAACCAGAAGAAGAAACCTGTTGTGTTAGAATATTAATAATAATAATCATGAGTATAAAATATATTTTTTCCTTTGGCCAAGCATTATCATTTCTATCATAGCACTGAGCCTGTGTTCACCCAGGAAGATGCCTCTGGAAAACCTTTACTCACATTCAAATGACAATGACCTAATTGATTGTTCAGTATAGCTAAATAATTTATTAGCATTATTAGTAAATATATGAATGAGCATGACCTGATACTGCTATTATAAAGAAGTCCACTTTCTTGGGGCAGAAAAGACCAGAACATCTGTGAAATGAGGCAGAAAGCTCTAGTTGTAAGTTTCATATCACCTGAAGAACCAAGTTTCCTAAAACTGTTGGGTGGCTATTATATTCTCCGTCTCAATCATATTAAAAACAAATAAAGGAATGCAGTTTTAAAAAAATTCTCGGAGAGTTAAGAGTATGTGTCTGCATCTTACTGGTTAACCTGGAAGCCTATGTAAATGTAGAAATGTCCTGTTAGCCCAGTCCACCTGGTGTCACCTAGGTTAAATAACCTGAGGAGGATTTGGTGAGATTTTCCTAGTTGTCAGTGTGTTCTTATTTCAGTGGGTGCTAATTTTCTATTGTCCTATTTTCATTTCTTCTATTCTTCCCTACTTTAAATCAAAATGATTTAAAATCTGTTTTATATGCTCATGTGTTGATTGAAAAAATCATTGTGTTCTCATATTAAGACAATAAGAACACGGAGTGTTTCTCTTAAAATATAAAATTTCAAACCCTTTTTATGGACATGAGATTTTTCAGTAACTATATTAAGGGCCCTTTACAGAAAAATTATTTTTGTCTTATTAATAAGTCTAAAATATCAAGAAAGGTACCCCCCTTCTTTGCAGAAAATATAACTCTGGCATCAATATTACACAAAGACCCAAATTAAGTTAAAAGTCTGTAATATAACTCACTTTGTGCATGAGATTTGGACCTGTTTCATTAACAATACTTAATTACTATGTTGGACATGAAGTGACAGTCCCATTAATTAGCTCAGGGACTGGCATTATTCATTCTTTTGGCATTGAAGCAAATCTCATTACAGTGAAGTTGATATGGGAATGATAAATGACAACAGGCTACTACAGTTGTTACTATGTATTAAACCAAAGTCATGCAACCCCAAAGAGCAGTGTGCAGATGAAAATACTGTAGTGATACAGAGACAATGTGAAGCATTATCAATGTATCTGAGAAATACCCTTTGGTATCTAATGAAGCCAAAAGATAGGTCTTCATTAGGAAAGAACAGTTTAAGTGCAGCTCAGCAGGTACACCCAGAAGAGTGGTCTGCAACATAACTGATCTCAAAATTATTCCAGAGAACGGGAGTGGAGGGGAGAGACACACAGAGAGATTGAGATTCCTGTATCCTTTCCACCTGAAGTTTCTAAGTCCAAGTATCTTCAACAATATCCCAGGTGCTGCTGATGCAAATTGGAAATTACAGAATATTCAAGTGCCCAAATCCTTCAGTGAATCCAATGTAGTTGTATGCTGCAAAGAGTCCATGCACCAAATCAAAGTGGGGAATCATTTGAAGAAAATATTATTTGAAAAGCATATTTATATTGTCATTTATAATTGTATTTTATTGACTTTATCAATTGGGCATGAAAATCCCATTTTGTGGATGTCTAGATTTACCAAAGTAAAGCATAATTATTGTTTTCTATGAGCACTGAATCAGTCACTTAAAAATTGATAATACCCACAATAAGATAATGGCTTTCTAGAATTTCATTTTCAAAAATTAACTATTTTTTTAAAATTAACTATTAACTACTTATTTCAATTGATTTAATTGCAAAATGTCCACTCAAATAAACACCTTACTTTAACAGATTTTGACAGATATAATTTTTCCAAAAGAGGGGCTAGAGATAACTTGTAAATATTCACATATTATCTATTTTTATTGAAAATATTTATCCAAGATGTTAAAGGAAAATTCAGTTTTGTTATTTCCGAGATTAAAGGCAATTTGGACAAATTGGACCATCTGTATAAATAGCATAGGATGTTCACACACACACACAAAAATAGTAGTTCCTGTCCCCTCCTAGACCAAATGAATCTGATCACTAGAGACTAAAGTCCGGGAATTCATATTTTTAAAGTGCATCCCCACCTTGAACAGATATTCTTATGTATACTAAAATTCTGATTAGAGTCTAAATTTTTTCTTTGTGTTGATGTTTAAAAGTTTTATGTTGTTGTCAAATCTTTTTCAGCCAAGGAAACATTTTTCAAATTCGAGTTATTACATAATAAAATATTTAAATTGTACACGTTGTCATAACTGATGTCCTATTTGCCATTCTCAAGAAGTTGCTTTATGTAAAAGGAAGCCTGAGGGACAGTGTTGGTTCTGGGAATTCCCAGTCTGTGGAAACAAGACACACTACCACATTTTATCTGACAGTCCTTCTCCTTTAGGGAAATACTTTCTCCTCAGAGATCTGTAATCTTCAAAGCCTCTCGTGAATAGGAAAAATGGACAAGCCCTCAAAGAGAGAGCGTTCTTATAAAGCAAAAGGAAGCATTTCTGCCATTTTCAAATTATAATTTTGGAACATCTTGAACAACAGTTTACAACAGTTTAATGATATATCATTTCTTTTCTCACTCTGTGAATATTTTCACACATCATTATCCTAAATAACTTTTCATATAATTATTTATATGGAAAAGATCATATAATATGCATGTGGTTTGGGGTCTGGATTTATTTTTTTAACCTTAAGATATTCTCTCATAGCTATTTTCTTAAATATTTTAAGTTATAAGCATAATTTCTATAATGTTTTAAAAAGGGTAAATTTTGTGGGAAATTAATTATTTCAATAATCGCAACCCTATATTAAAAGATTTAAGTTGTGAATTAAGATAGTTTTCCATTTTAAAAGTAGTGCTGAAACCTATTTCTGAGTTGCTGAAATAGTCATTAATGTACAGGTCGAAACTTAAAAGCATTTTAAAGTTCTTGAAAAATATGATAAAAAGTTTGCTTTCGGGAATAATTAAGCTAATTTAAAAAATCTCACTAGTTACGTGCAGGCAAGAAATTACACAAGTTTAATTTATTTCCTTTTTAAATTTTTGCTAATTTGTTGTGGAATGGGCATGTTGCCTTTGCATAGGTCGTTTTCAGTTACATAACAGGAGGAAGGGTCACATTCATGGGCCAGTGCTCATGAAGAACAAAGAGAAAGACAAAGTCCTTGATGATTCCTATCTTAAAACCTTGTCTGTCAGACATAAGAATTATCAGACCAGTGGAATGATCAAAAAAATTATTAAGATTAAACCAAAGGCCAAGATTTGGAGAAAATAATTTTAATAACATACTTATTTTTCTAAATTAATTCCAATTCTATACTAAAGTATTGAAAGACCTTATAAATGAAAATGCTGAGACATTCTTAAAGATCTCTAGCTGAGGTAAACCAAAGAATTAATGATATTTATACATATATTACAGCTTTACTTTTTAATTCTCTGATTTATTATGGTCTATTACTACTAATGCATTTCTATTGATTTCTTCCTAATATATTTTATGGTTTTTATTTCATGTACATCAATAATTCGATGTTTGGTGTCTAAAGATTTATGAGAACTCCATTGTCACTTAAAATTTATATATCTGTACGTGGCAAGTGACCTCCCTGGTCAGATTGACTGTGTGTTTGCATGAACATTGGCTTTGTCTAATAGCCACAATGGCAGAAGCGTGGCAGTGAAGGCTGTGGGCTGTGTGCCAGGTTGCTGAGCTGGAACCCCAGGCCTTCCCCTCATAAGCTGTGGTACTGTAGGCTGGTCAGTTTGCTTCTCTATTCTGCAGTGAGAGAAATGGCAATGATAATGGTACTGACCGAAGGTGTTATTAAAGGGCTGTGTTCATTATTAGGCCAAGGGCTTGAAGGACTAATATACCTGTGGTTGGTTTTTATTATTGCGATTTTCTATGCTTTTCCCTGTTTCTCCTCTACTTTCTCTTTCTCCCTCCCTCTCATTTCGCCTCCTTTCCTTCCTTCTTTTTGCATTTCTTCATATCTTCGAAAATATTTAATCTTTAAACCCTCTGAGGCATTAGGTAACCCTTGGGTTACAAAGTATTTTTATATAACCATAAGGAACAATATTTTTAAAAATTGAGCCAATGCAATTATATTTATCATTATAACATAGACATTTTATGCTTATTATCATTTTATATTTTTTATTTTTTTGTATTTCATTAGTACTTCATTTGAAACCTGTTGATATGCGGTTTGCATATTTTTTGCCCTTTTTTTGCTACTGGGTATTTGGAGGGAATATAAAAGTGTTACCTCTATAACTTACGATTTTGTCTCAATGTATCAACTTCAGCTGTTAACAACCTCTGTTTTCATACCTCTCTCCTTTACCTTTCAGTTTCTACTTTTTAAATGTTGTTTTTCTGTAACAGTTAATTGTGTTCAATTTAATATTCTTTAAAACTTATTGTTTTTATTTCAAGAATAAAAATCAGTTTATCCATTATAAAAAACAGTATGAAATTTCCTCAAAAATATGCAATACATATACCATATGCTTTTGCATTTATACCAAAGGCAATGAAATCAGGCCACAAAAGAGATACCTATATACTTAAATTTATTGCAGCACTGTTTACAATAGCTAAGATATGAAATCAGTCTAGGTGTTATCAACAGATGAATGTATCAGGAAAATGTGGTACATATAAACAAGGGAATAGTATTCATTCATAAAGAAGAATGAAATCCTGACAGTTACAGCAAAAAGGATGGAACTGGAAGACATTATATTAAGTGAAATAAATAAGACGTAAAAAGACAAGTACGACATAATTCTTCTCATGAGTGGAAGCTAAAAATGAAAATAAAAACCAAAAAACCAACCTTCATTTAGAATAGTGATTTATAGAGATTGGAAAACTTATATAGGGGAATGGATCAAGGGGAGGTGGATCATATCAGTGCACACTATATATATGCATGAAAATATCACATTGAACTCCTTTAATATGTACAATTAATATGTGTTAATAAATAAAAAACACAGAAAAAGTTAGCCTGGATCCATTTTTTTTAGTAATAATGATTAAAGCTTTATAACATTAGTAAGGCCCTAAAGTCATGTAAATAATTACATTTATGTCTAGGTCATTAATACCGTAAGTTTCCTATTAATAAGTTTAAGCATTATAACGAAATTTCCTATTTCTTGAAATACAAATTGTTATATTTAGAAACACAATGGTAACTTATGTTCTTAATTACTATATTCTTTATACTGCTTTTAATTCAATCTTGGCTAACATTCATAGTTAATATTTTTCCCTCAGTAACTATAATTAATATCACATTGGCTTTTCTTTGTTAATATTGGTAAAAATATGTCAGAAACAATACTGAATTTTTTCTTACTTTTCTTTTTAGGTAACCTCCTTCATTTATGACATATTAGATTCTTTATCGTGATTTCAACCAACTCAATAAAGTATGTCTATTAAGTTTTCTTAATATAACAAGCTCAGGCTCTTTCTATATAGATCATTTTGCACAGAGATTGATCAATATAATTTAACCTTATTTGGTACTCATATAAGCCCAAGATAATGCCCAAATTTTAATTATAAGCCATGTGGCTAAGATAAATTTGACATACCTGCTGTTTTATGGAACTTGGTAAGTAGATGAGTGGAAGAAAGTGTTGGTCCCAATTATCTTTTTTTTTTTTTTCCTAAAAATTGAGAATGTTGATGGTGTTATCTAATTAAGAAATGCTCCTACATGAATGTAAACATTTAGGACCCTATTTAGGAAGAAAGTTGCCTCTTAACCTTCCAGAAAGTGTTGGATGTGCCCCCTGCTGTATGGATACAGTTTCATCATAATATTTAAGAGAGAATGTGTAACAGGTAATTTTATGAATAATCAGCTTCCCTCAGGGTTCACGGATGATTCAGTATAATTAACTGTGGGTTCTCAGCTTGCTACTAACCAGTCAGTCCTTATTCCCTAAATGTTGATCTCTTCTGAAAGAATTCAGAAGTGTTATAAGGATGTTATGGAATAAATTGTGTCTCCCTAAAATTCATATGTTGAAGTCCTAACTCCATGTAGTCAGGATATCAATGTATTTAGATATAGGGCCTTTAAAGAGATGATTAGTTTCAAATAAAGTCATTAGAGAAGGCCCTGATATGACACAGATGGAGTCCTTATGTAAAGAGATTAGGACAATACAGAGAGAAGACCATGGGAAGACACAGAGAAGATGGCCATCTATAAGCCAAGGACAGAGGGCTGTGTAGAAATCAACTGTGTGACCCCCCTGATATCAGATTTCTAGCTTCCAGGATTGTGGAAAATAAGTTTCTTTTGTCTAAGCCATCCAATCTGTGGCACTTTTCTATGGCATCCTAGTAAACTAATACTAGGCAGTTTTTATTTTGTGAGAAACAAGCAACCAGTAATGCTGGTGATACAATATGGACTGGAGAAACATTCTCCCTAATGCAAGATAGTGAAGGATGGGGAGGTGACTAATTTTATGTGTGAGAAGTGAAATTGATGAATCACATCACTGTGGAGACTTCAGGATTCATACATCCAAAATGGGAAGTAGCAAAGTATGAGTCACATGGTTGTCCATGTTTGTAAGATGTGCTGTCTTTTGTTTTATTGAGTTTCTCTATAGATTAAACAACAACAAAACAATCATACCCAATGAGAAATGTCTCACCTGGTAGGTCTGCTTCCATTTAACTAACACTCTATGGGGGAGGAGGGCATAGTTCAGTGGTAGAGTGCTTGCTTAGCAGACATGAGGTCCTGGGTTCAATTCCAAGCATTTCAAAACAGCAGAGCAACAACAACAAAACACGTTCTATTCTAGTCTCAGTTCAGTTAACTAAGTCTCCTGAAGCAAAAAAAGTTCTTCCACGTAGAAATTCTGCTCAAGTAACTGCTATAAGGAGCAGCATTAATCCAGAGATGAGAAACATCACAAGAGAGGATAATTGCTATGACGGGTAGGGAGAAAAAGATAAATATAACACAACCATTTAAGTTAACTACTGCTAGGATTAATTTCTGTTATTCTCAGAATAAAAGTGAACATAGCTACTAATTTCAGAATTTCATTAAACACATGAGGGTACCATTATTTTAACTAGTTAATCATTAAGTGCTAACAATTAACTATTTTAATTAGTTATTAAGTTTTAGATGTAAATGATTAATAAAAATTATATTTTGTTTTACTTTTACTTTCTTCAATATCATCATGACAAGTATTGGGTAAATAATCACCATCATAAGCATTACATGTGTTCATTAAAAGCCACAGGACAACGTTCTATGAATTTAAACATAGTCATTTATCATAAAAAGAATAATTCAGATAAGAATGTTATAAAACATTTGCTTGCAGCTATAAAAGGCTAACTTAGTTTAATTTATTTTTACATGTTAAATGAATGGAAATGGAATTTTAAGAAATTAATTACAAAATAATCAAAACAAAAATGATTTGCTATAATTAGTCATCTACCTAATTAAAAATTAAATAGCAGTTAATGCTCAATGTGATTTAAAAAAAAAAGCATCACACAATCTCATGGACACATATATCCATTTAGGAAGCAATTTCATAGTATGTGTCAAGAATCTTTAAAATATGTGCACTCCTTCGTTTAATTCTTCTACAAAAATATTCAAGAGAAGTATGGTCAAATTGTCTCTTAAAACTGTAAATATAGAAAAAAATGAAAACAAATTAAACATATTTGCATTAATAACATTCATAAACTAAATTATAACTTGATCATAAAAAGAGTATTTAATAGATATTTAATAAAAATGCTTAAATAAAACTTTGTTTCAAATAGAATAATGCATATTACAAATGTTTTTAAAATAGCAAAACTATTCTTATAGTTAAATTATTTAAAATTAGGATTATTATTATTATTTGAAATTCTGCGGATAAAACCCAAGGTCTCATGCTTTCTCAGCCCTCTCCCACTGAGCTTCATCTCCAGTTCAAGTAGACTTGTGATTTTAATTGTTTTATTTGTTACAACTGTATTTTTCAATTGCCTACCAAAGGTACATTAATTTTCTGGTTAAAAGTATTTGTTAAAACAAAGCACTAAGTGTAAATATATTGCTAAGGAACACTGAGAACACAAGAAAAGATAGGATGGACTTTGCTTTTTCATTTTCTTGGGCTGGAAATTCTTGTAAAATATCCAGTTTCTTAAATAAGAAAATGTCTTCTCTTTACTTTCCTTCTCTGCATGACAAGGAAACATTTACCCCAGACCCTTAGAAATAAATCTAGATTATATTTCAAATGATTATGTTATGTTGTAGACCTATATTCTACATTACATTTCAAATGGTAACATTATATCATATAACCTACATGTCATTATTCACTAATATAAATATTGCAATTCTGCTAGTGACTTTTAAAATCTCTATGAAAAATTAATGATTTTAGTACCATGACATTTTCTGACCAAGAGGTAAGCAGTCTAAGAATATAAAAACATATTTTAGTCAAAATTGAAGTTAATTTATAAAATAAAGGAGGTATGGAAAGCAAAGTTTTTATTGCTCTCTAAACTCTATGATTCTTGCTATCCTTACATTAATAAGGCTAGTATGAAATACTAGGAGAACCTGGAACTCTAACTGATATACATGGATTAATAGTCCCAGCTGTGTCCAAATGAGTCATGTCATTTTAAGAATGTCATTTAATTTTCTTGGTAAAAGGAACTACATAATTTAATGGGTACTTTCCAATTTAGCTGTTTATAATTCTTATATTTTAAATATGAAGAGTATAATGTAACATCATTATAAATTAAAATTTTAAGTAAAATATTACATTGCACAACCTTAAAGTAAAAATATTAACAATAAATATTTAAGATGACCTCAATATTATTCTAAGATAATTTTCAAAATTTTTTTCATTCAATATTATTTCTTTTACTTTCATAATTCTGTAAAGTAACCAGGCATGTAATCCCAAAGATTCAGGAGGCTGAGGTAGTAGAGTCATAAATTCAAGGCCAACCTCAGCAACTCTGTGAAGCCCTATGGAACTTAAGACTCTATATCAAAATGAAAAGTAAAAAAGGGCCAGGCATGTAGCTCAGTGGCAAAGTATCTCTGAGTTCAATCTCCAGTACTAATTATAAATAAATTACTTAATTAATTAAATACTGTAAAGAAATGGTTGACTCTGGCCATACACAAGACGCATTATTGTGATGCTGTTTTTTATCAAAAAAAGAGGAACTGAGTCCTTTTTACAGTTACTCAAATATTTTCATTTATATATTGCATTCATAAAAATAATTCCATCTGCTTAAGAAAATTTTTAAAATATATTTTGCATTTACTCAGACACTTGTCCCATCCCTAAAACTTTTTTTTTCTTTTTACTCTCGCTAAAAGCAAATCTGTTGCCTATGAATGCAGAAATGCTCAATTCAGAGTTGGAAAGAGAAGGAGTAGTAAATTAGATCTGGCATAGCATAAATATTCCCTCCTCCCTATGGAGCTAATGTGATTAAATAAGTATTCCCTTTCCAAGTGAGAGGGAGATAAGATGAATTTTCTACTTTATTCATTTGCTTTCTTGGTTGGTTTATTGTTTTAAGAGAAAATGAAGACACGTTATAAAAATACTATTTAAGAAAATATTTGCTGATTGTCTACTATGTGTACTGCATTGATTTGAAAGCTGAGATTAGATAACAGAAATGGATTTTTAATAAAAATGTAAATGAGGATAGGAAAGGAGAAGAAAGAATAAATATTATTCTGAGAAAGCTAAAGAAAAGGAGAATGGGTTCTGATAACTCAAGAAAAAACGAATAAAGAATGAATCTCCAGAAGAGTAGGGCTAATGTGAAAGAATAGCACTAAGCTGAGGTATCCAGCTGAGGCAACTATGTGAGAAACTGCAATGAATAAAAGTACTTTGAAATAGGGTACATTAAAAATAATGATTTCTAATAAAAATAGAGGCTAAAAATCAAAGATGTTATTTAAAAAGCAGGACCAATAATATGTTCTAATAAAGAATGGAGAAAAACCTGAGGTGCAGATTGCTTTGTTTTATTTTTATTGTTGTTGTTTTGGTACCAGGAAATGAACCCGGGCGCTTAACCACTGTGCAACATCCCCAGGCCTTTTTTATATTTTTATTTAGAGACAGGGTTTCATTAAGTTGTGTAGGGCCTCCCTAAATTGCTGAGACTGGCTTTGAACTTGTGATCCTTCTGCCTCAGCCTCCTGAGCCACTGGGATTACAGGTATGCACCTGTGCACTAGGCTGAGGTGCAGATTTCTGATGAGAAAAATCTATATTTGAGCACATCACCACTTTATATTGATTATATTTTGTTAAAGTTATTGATATATTATTTATGGACTGATATAATATGATTTAGAAAAGCAGGTGTTCAACAGATCCAGGGCATTGGATGCACACTCTGCTTTTTGGGTGAATGCCCTGGGCCTTGTATCCTCTAGCTAGCACAATGTTCCTGATCCGTCTCTTCCACTACATCTCTCACTGTTAATATCAGCATGATCTGACTGCTGCTTTGGTTCCACATCAATCACTGTGCATGGCTTCTATTAGTGCTCCAATGCACAGCTTCAGGATTTCTTTGGGAGACGTTATTCATAATTCCATTCTTGCAGTTCCCAGAATAAAAAACTACTCTAGTTCTTCCAGAAAAAAAGCCACCTGTATCATCTATCAGGTGACTTAGCAAAATCAGTTCAAATGTACATGATATATTGATAGCAAAAATATTCCATATGAATTTAGAAAACATTATGTTGTACATCATAAAAACATGCGATTTTTGTTTGCCAATATAAAAATAATTGATTTTTTTAAAAAATAAAATCTTAGAATCTTAAATATCAGTGATAAACCATCTTCCTCCATGATTATTAAGAATCTTCACGTTTGAATTGCATTTCCTTTTACTTACTTCCTAAAAGACATGTCATAATGATCCTCAAATATGAGTTATTAAAATCTGTTCAGGTTTAAGATGCAGTGCCAGATTCTCCTGACTTGAAATGATCTGTTCTTAGAAAGTACAGAGCACACTTGACACCATCTAGTTTACATGATAATTACCTATTTACATGTCTTGTTTCTGCTACTAGGCTTCAAACTTCAGGAGGGCTGAGCATTTATATAGCTTTTCTTCGAATCTGCTGTAGTACTTAATATGCATAGGCACTTATTAGTAAAGTAAATGAGACTTTGAATAAATATTCACTTTTAACTTTCAAAGAATCTGACCTTGAACAAAATAATAAATATTGACAAATAATTATGCTAACAAACAAAAATGTTTTTTTCTGAAATGATTCATATTAAACAATATGAACTAAATCCAGATATTCTATTCTTCAGAGAAATTCAGTCCAATTTAAAAGAATTACTTTTAGCATAACAATGATATTACAATAAAATTCTTATCATACTGTAGTAAGCGAAATAATTTTTTATAAGTAACAGTCATGGATTGTATTTTTAATATCATGAAATGAATTAAAACTAATTTTGTATTTCCCTTTCTAGCATTAAGAGTAATACAGCTTGTATCCATATATCATACAATTAAAATTATCTAGCTTTCTGGAAAGCATTTCGAAATAGGTGAATATTTTCTGAACAACATTGGGGAGCCCAAAATACCTAAGTTGAACCACATTTTGGGGAGTTTTAATCTTATAAATGTTCAAAATCCTTCTCTTTCTTTATACTTGAGATTTTAAAAATTAACATCATTTTGTATTGCTGCTCATTTTGAAATACATTACATTAAAATCAGCTGGAAAATCAAGAAACTGATTGGAGGGTAAGATTCAACACATCGGCCTGAAGGGGCCCTGGATGGGCTGGTGGTAGCCAGAGACACTACACTAATTCCATTCTAGCCAAGCACAGTGAGAACCGAGCATTTCTGCCTCTGTACTTTATTTGCAATGATTTATTGTTGAGGGATACTGTCACTCCAAGTCACTGTTTTAGGATTTCTCTTTACAAAGAACTCATAGATTAAATAAGCATCCTTTTTCCAAAGCATATGTTTACAATGACCTTGTCACACCAGTGAGGAAGCATTACCATATGGTCTCACTAAATGAGGCTAGACTTTAGACAATGGACTTCCGAAACCTGGGGACACTAGGGGAAGTGGGGGAGGGTGGCACTCTTTCCCATTTAATCTGGTATTTATTGCTCAGGTAACTTGTCTTATTAAACCTGTGGGGAAAGGAAGAGGATGAAAATACATGATGTTTTGATTGGTATGTGTGTCCAGTAGGCTAAGGAAAGTAAATGAGACTTCGAATAAATAGTCACCTTTAACTTTCAAAGAATCTGACCTTGAACAAAATAAGAATTGTCAAAAGTACTTTAAATGATAAAATGAAAGAAATGTGAGATTTTAAGCAAAATCAAGAAAATTATACTATCCATCCTCTTGCAATTTCTGTCAGCAATTGCCTTAAGACGTTAATTTCATGAATGATACCTTGTCTTTAATAAACATAAAAATTTTATCCTATTAGACATCTTATTTGAGGGATCATTTAATAAAAACCAAACTTATGAAAAATGAAGCCAGTATTTGTCTATTATTTACATTGCCCTGGAAGCTGTTCATTTTGTATCCCAAAACTGTCAGTTTCAAATTCCTAGATTATAAATACACTTAATAATTAAAAGCAGTATCTTGAATTCTTGCTGCACATATGCATGAAACGAAGATGTGAAGCAAAGCTGGCTTTGGATTCATATGAAACACTCATCTCTCTAGGTCTTCTGGCAGACTTCCACCTGAGCAATACAGAGATCACCTTTTAGAGCTTCTTATTTCTATATTACCTTTCATACATTTGCTTTTTACATGATTTGAGTTTATGGGGAAAAAAAAAGTTGAAATAAATAAGGTTGAGACTTTCTGGGATATTTAAATTTTAAGTGTGAAAATTAGTTTGTATTACCTCACATTCAAGGGTCAAAGTCTGCCCTTAACTGTAACACAATTTCCAGGGCAGTGATGGTGAGGGTCACTGGAGGGGACCATTTGGCTGGATGCTCAGAGCTGGAGGCTCTGCATGGACTGATGCCACAGCCCCAGCAGGCGGGAAGGAGCAGCCTCCTTTCATGTCTCTAATGAACTGTGAAATGGCATGAATCCAGGACAAGACTCACCCCTGTGAGTCTCACTGAAAATTTAAAGTGTCCTTCACAGTATTTCCCTTGTCAAAAAAATGTAATTCTCACAATTCCTATTTCAATTTTATTTAGCCATTTCTGCTATAATAAAACCAAGGAAATATATAATGTAGATTCTTATGCTTGACACTATGCGGCTGTCATTTATCAATACTAAGACAGATTTTCCCCATACTGGCTTCCCCCTTCAACCACTGGCTTTTGTTCCTTCAAGTCGCAAATGGTATATTTAAACTAAAGTTTCTTGGCATGCTTGTAATTCAAATACTAACTTTTTTTTTAGTTACTGATACATAAGTCCAAGAAGATATTTTTTCAACCAGAGATAATTCCCACTGTTCTATTTTGTATTCAAAAAAAATTAAAGATAATCTAAAAGTCTTTAGTATCCTTAAAGAATATTTAAGTATGAGACTACGGTATTTTATTGCATATGTATTTTTGATTGCAGATATTTAAGAAAGGAGACACAGATTACAGTTTTAATTTCCAATACACTCATCTAAAACATTTTATATCACCTAATTTCTTAGTGTTTTATTTTTGAAACACTGTGAGGTACTATACATGCATAGTGTGTTAATTGCATAGATAAATATACAAGGGGATGCAGATTCCTCAAATCCCATACCAAAATTATACACCTAAACTCTTTTAATAAAATATTATTGCAAGCTTTCAAGAATGAATGCTTTTCACAATGGATTTTGCTAATTTTTTTTTCAACATTCGCCTATACTTAGAATGCATTTTGCAATTTTTTTAAAAAAATATTTTTTAGTTGTCAATGAACCTTTATTTTGCTTATTTATATGTGGTGCTGAGAATCAAACCCAGTGCCTCACACATGCTATGCAAGCACTCTACCACTGAGCTATAATACCAGTCCACGACCTACAACCCCAGCCTTAACTTGCAATGTTTTACTTTCACAATCATGCAGCAAGTCCTGGACATAATTTCCCATATGTTATATAATAACTCCATATGGGCAACCTAAGAAATCTGTGGACTGTCAGAATCTGAAGTATAAAAAAGTGACAACTTTTAAGAATGTGTAGTTATTTGTGAGAGAGGGAGAACAATTATAGACTTTGGAGTTTGAAGATCTGGATTAGAGTCTGCTTTCCAGGTGAGGAACCTCAGACGTGTGGTAGTCATAGCAAAAGTCAGATTGCCACTAACAACAGACATAATAATAAGCATTTCTCAAGCACGATCTCCATTAAGCTCACAGCAGGCTGTAGGTTACTACTATTAGTCCTGTTTTTGCAGATTAGGACTGAGACTCAGAAAGTTTAAGAACCTGAATAAAGTTACTGATGCATAAGTCCAGGAAGTGGCAGATACTGTTTTCAACCAGAGCCCTATCAGGAAAGTTCTAGAAGTGGCAGTTTGCAGTTTTCTATTTCTAGTTATCTCTCAGTTTTTTACATTATGCTTATTGGTGGATAAAGATAGTACATCTCTATTATGTCTAATGTGACATTTTGGTACATTTGGTACACTGGTACATATACATTTCATTTATTTGGTACATATACACTTTCAACTTGGGAAACAGTTTACCCATCATGTCAAACATTTATCATTTGTGATGAGAACATTCAAAATCCTTTTTTTTTTCTTGCTATTTTGAATTATATAACACAGTATCATTCACTATAACCACTCTTCTGTGCAAGAGAACATAGGAACTTATTTCTTTTATCTGGCTGTGACCCATGGCTCCCTGTCTCCCTGTCCCTCCGATTTCCTTCTCCTCTGAACTATAACCACTATTCCACTCTCTATGTGTCGGAACTGAGTTTTTAGGTTCCACATATAAGTGAAATCATGTGGTATTCGTCTTTCTGTGCCTTAGCATAGGTCAGATGTTATTTGAAAGATTTTACAAATGGTGAAGTGTTTGTCATTGAAATGATTTGAAAAATGCTATTCTAGGTCTGTTACTTTGATTTTGATATTGAGCTAAACTCTTTCCACTAGCAGAATCTGGATTTCTGTGGTGCTAGAGATTTCCAAACTTGTCTTCAATTATCCTGATGAGTAATATCTAGAGACTCCTTGAAAGAAAGCATGGTCATGACAGATAAATTTGTTTTTTCTTTAATGGTCTCTAAACTCCAGTGCAATTACACTTGATCACAGCATGAATAATAATGCAAATTTACATTCAGAAATATTTACTGAAATATTTACTGCAGGTTTACAATTATATGTGTGTATGTACTGTTCTCAGAAACTTTAATAGAAAAACAGAGGCAGTTTTTGCCCTCAAGAATCTTATAGTCTACTCAGCAGATTTGCAATTTCCAGATATTATAAATTTACACTTCATATGGGAGGTATGGAACACATGCATTTTCAAAAAGGAAAGTTTTTAAATTAAAGTCATTTTCAAACAAAAATCCATAAAAATGGAATACTAACAATCACCTCTTTAAATTGTCCTCATCCTATCAAAGGAGACATAAAAAAAATGTTGTTTTCCATAGCAAAAAAAAGAAATTGTCCTCATCCATTAAGACCAATTTGAGCATCTATGGAAGTTTTATTTCTCATAAAATATGAAATATAACACACTATGGAGTAACTGCCTTCAAGGAGCTTTTAAGTTTAAATTATAATTTTTTATACATTATAAGTTCCTAGGAAGATTACTTGAGCACCCTAACCAAAGGCACTTCAGTTCTTACTTTCCACCCCTATCTGAAGTATGTAGTAGGGTTTTATCCTATAGAGGATTCTGAGAAACTGCCTTCTGCTTATTTCTTCTTCTTTTTTTTTCAAGAGTCACAAAATCAAAACCTATAGGAAATATAAATGTAAAGTAGGTCTCATGTTTTCTAAGGCTCCACCAAGGAGAAGAGACCATATCTTACTGGGTAGGAGCTACTTACTAAAGTCCAGTCAATTGTTGCCAACAGAAAATCCTGGTGTACTGTAATAAAAATTTTCCAGAAAAGTCACAAATGCAAATTTTCATGTAAAATATGCTGATTTTAGGTTGGAAATAAACTAATTTTTAAGTCTTGTAGACTTTGTATTTTCCTTCTCATGGTATATTTCTTAAATAGAAATCTTTGTAATTTTAATGCTAACAATATTTTCAAGATCTGTCTTTCTACAGCTACTTGACTACTTGTCCACATTCAAAAGAGCTCTACCTACCCAAAAGAATTTATAATTCAATCAGCTCTATAATGAATCTATAAAACAGGTGAGTATGACTTATCAGAACTGCTTGGAACCAGAGTATTTCAGATTTTTTTGGTGTATTTGCATTTGCATTCATATAATGAGATATCTTGGGAATGGGAACAAAATATGATTATGAAATCCATTTTATGTTGCATATAAACCTTTTACACATAGTTCATAGGCAATTTTATACAGCATTTTTAGTGTGCCTGCTTATTACCTGTCACACGAGGTCAGGTCGAATTTTCCATTTGGGGCAACATATTGGTACTCAAAAGTTTTGGATTTGGGAGCATTTAGATTTTGGATTTTCAGCTTATGTATGCATAAACTGTTTGCTTCAGGACCTTCTAATCTATCTGCATTTCATGGCAAATACAACTATCCTCTACCGTCTTCCACATGACATCCCTTTTCTACCACTCCCATCAGTCATTAAAGTCTGTATTTGATTTGTACATATGAGGCTGAGTGATACACATGATTGTTGCAATAATTACTGTGGTTATACAATGCCTGAAATGTATTTCAATACACATCACCTTACATGTTTCTAATTAAAAACAAGGCACATCCCTCAACCCTTGATTTTACTCAAAGAGCATGATTAACTTACCAGTAATTTACACAGCTAGTAAGCAGCAAATCTTGGAACTGAACCAAGGTCTAGCTCCAGTATATATGTTCTTCTCCTATATTAGAGTTCTGGGTTAGAAAGGGTGGAAGTGTTTCTATAGATATAATGCAGCAGTGTTATAAAAACTGGTGTAAGTGTAAAAGTGCAGAATCTGGAAAGTGAAAGTGTAAATAAAGAGCTACCTATAGGTAGATGATCTTGTGTGGAGATGAAATGAGATTTTCAATTAGAAACTGTAGATTGTAGAAAGTCCAGAGCAATGAGTGACAGGTATGACTTCCAATTGTTTCATTTCACTTTCTTGAGCCGATCCTCCTTGTTCTCTAAGTTGACCCATGTTGTGATTTGGATGTGAAGTGTCCCCAAAAGCTCATGTGTGAGACAATGCCAAAAGGTTCAGAGGAGAAATAATCGAATTGTGAGAGTCTTAAACCAATCAGTGAATTAATCCCTAATGGGATTAACTGAGTGGTGACTAGAGGCAGGTGGGATGTAGTTGGAGGAAGTGGTTAATTGGGGACATAGCTATGGGGTATATATTTGTATCTGGCAAGTGGAGTCTCTCTCTCTGCTTCTTGACGCCCATGATCTGAGCTGCTTCCCTCAACCACACACTCCGCCATGATGTTCTGCCTCAACTGGAGCCTGCCTTCTCTGGACTAAGACCTCTGAAACTGTGAGCCATCAAATAAACTTTTCCTCTTCTATAATTGTGCTGGTTGGATCTGAGTCACGGCATCAAAAAAGCAGCCTAAAACAACCCACATACCCATATTAGAATAACAGTCCTCTGACTTTACTTTGTACCATGCCATCTCCTCCTCAAATCTTCAGATGCCTTTTTAGATATGTAATAAATGTGAGCACTAACCAATCAGGGATAGCTGCCTCCTTCTGAAAGTAGACATAGATTTTCAAATTAAAACTTTCCTTTTGCTGGCTTCTGAGTCCTGGATTTATAATTGGTTTGGCCCTGCCTGTTTTTCCCCACTTGAGTCTAGTCTGATCCCATGAGGCATCCCCTGTGTAGCCTCTCCTTTTTCTTTGCCAGAATGTTTGCCTTCTCTCTTCAACACCTTTTTATATCCCTCCCTTTCCTCCTCATTCATTCACTATAAAATCCCACTTTATTAAGATTTATGATTATAAAGTCTGACTCCTCTGATATTTCTTCGTTATTATTATACAATATAGAGCACCTTCTAATTTAACGTATATTTATTTTCCTATCTCCTATTAAGTCAATTCTGTCTCTCCAGCAGATTATAAGCTTTTAAAAAAATCCAATATCACATTTAACATTTCTTTCTTTCTTACTTTTTGTAGTTGAAGATGCACACAATACTTTTATTTATTTATATGTCATGCTGAAGAATCCAACAGTGCTTCACACATGCTAGGTAAGTGATCTACTGTTGAGCTACAGCCCCAGCCCTAACATTTCTTTTTAATAAAGAATCTAGCACAATAAAAAATCAAAACTTTCCCAAAGTGAACATTCAATTATCAAAAGTCACAACTGAACACTTACAAAGCTGCACGCTAATCGAGGTAGAATAACTTGGTAGCAAACTGTAATAGATGCATAAGGAATCTAGAATATAGAAGTGATGGGTAATTTGGTATGAGGGGTTCAGATTCATAGCAGTTGAGTCTGATACAGAAATGTGGAAGGATTTCTCTCCATACAAATTCTAATATATAAATGAGTCCAATCTTACTTCATTAGTCAAGTTATTCTGGGCAACATAGTCTTTTCTTTAATCTATTATCTTGACTTTATAAGAGAGAGTCTTTCTAGTCTCTGAGAAAAGAAAAGAGCAAATGCCTTTTAGGTATGTAATAAATATGAGCACTAACCAATCAGGAATAGCTGCCTCCTTCTTAAAGTAGTCATAGCTACTTGGGTCTTAATTTAGTATAATTATTTAGTGCTACTTTATTGCCAGGCATTGCACCATGAGCCAAGCATTAAGAATCACTTTAAAAACAATGGCATTCCAGTCATTCAGAAGCCCAGGTGATGCACAATCAAACAATAACATGATATAACCAGAGTAAGTCACCAGATATTCAAGACCCATCAGTTCATTCATGCAGCTGTTGTCCTTCCTAGAGAATTAAAATAACATGTGCAATCAAAATTGGGGAGTTAACAGATTTCCACTGACTATGACAAAAGCTTGTAATCAAAAATTTTCTTGGCTATTTTATTTATTTATTTGCTTTGTAACATTTCTTACTGTTTCTTTTTAGTTATACATAATATTAGGATTTATTTTTGTCATAATTTAAAAAGCATGGAATATAATTTGCTCTAATCTAGTCCTTGTATTTCCACATTTCTTTCCCTCCTTGCTCCAGTTCCCTTCTACTCTACTGAACATTTTGCTATTTAGGTTTTTGTTATTGTTGTTTTTAGTGTCTTGTGGATGTACATGATGGTGAGATTCACTGTGGGAAGATTCCATGTGGGAAGATCAAGACAATTCAGTACATAATGACAACCCAGCTACATTTTCTTTTATTTAGTTACTGATAATGAGTAAAGTATAAATATATACTTTTGTCTTTGGAACTAGGTAAAAAAAATCAAGGACTATGTAAATGAAAAATAGAAATACTTCAAAAAGCAGTAAAGAAAATATAATCACTACCACCATTTTGAAATAAGTCTTTTCATTCTATTCTATATATTATGGTTCTTATGAAATTGCTATCAAAAGAGAACCAATATTTTCCACTCATCATTACATGTTATATATTTCTCATATTGTAAAGATAAATCATAACATAAACATAAATATCTAAATCATGTTTGATCACTATATACTATTCTGTTAAATAGCACATTATTTACAGTCTGATAACTAAAGCACCAGAATATTACTATCCCTAAATAGAACATTTCCCTTTGAAATGAAAAAAGTATAAAGTGTAAGACATTGTTATTTTGAAAATGAAATACCACTTTCGTAATGGTTCTCTTTCAATAAAAAAAAATTCACACTTAGTTTCTAATCTGTGATTTTATCACTTCTCTAAAATGAGGGTTATTTTCAAACTTGTTTTGTAAAATGTCATCATTACTAAAACTTGTAAAAACAACAAGAATCAAATGCTACAGGTGTGCACATAATATATATATATATATATATATATATATATATATATAAAGTTTTGATAAATGATACAGAATATAGTTATTTATAGTTATTCTGAACTATATGTATGTGTATAGTATATATATTTTTTTCTATTTTTATTTTCAATAAATAAATTTGAAGAATGTTTCACAAAGGTATGCACATACCATTTTAGTTTATTATTTTGAAGGGCACAAATAACCATATCTTGTAAATTATATATGACACTATCTTACTGTACTTTTTCTGTCATTAGACTGAGTGTAAAGATAGTAACTGTACTAATTATTATTTTAGCTTTACAATTGTTCAACTCATGTACTTAAAACTACTCTTACTAATCTACAGTATGTAAGTGGCAAGTTGTAATTTTCGTATAGATTCCTATTTGTGCCAACTAAATTGAATAATTGACTTCCATAAAGAATGAAAACTAAAAACAAGGGAACAGTATGAAATTCAGTCAGGAATAGAATGTATAATATTCTATCAGTATCTACATTAATCAGTAAGGGGATTTAATTAACTTTACATATATTGTAGGCAATGTTCACCTTTTTGTTGTTGTTGCTTTTATTTCATCACAGCAGTGCCAGCTCTTTTACAGTTTATAATCTTTAAAAGATCTGGTTTGCAATTCTGAAGATACATGTTTGAGATTATAAGCTAAGTATTTGTTACTGAATATAACAGTTCTTACTGAAAAATAGTGAGCAGAACACATACAATAATGGGCTTTACAAGCAGCAGCTGAAGTAACACAATTGCATTTCTTGTCTAGCAAACAGTTTCTTAGTGTAGGATTTGGTATGAGAAAGGAGCCATGCTTTGCTATATACATGAATGATGAACAGTGCTGCTGGAAGTCTTTCTAAAACACAAATATAATTATGTTATAAACTGCTTAGAGTAATTCTTACTGTCTTCCCCCTCAGAATAAAGGACAGCACCCTCACCCTGGCCTACAGAGCAGTTAACCAGGCTTTCTACCACTTCTCATTGCTATATGCCCCTCCTACCCTTCCTCTCTGCACCTCCTGCCAAATCTTGCCACCCTACTATGCTCTCCAGACACATACTGCTACCCAGAGGCATCCAAAAACATTTACACTTTTTTTTTTTTTTTTTGCTATTATGCTCTTTTTCTGCCTGGAATACTTGTATTTCTCTTCACAACATGGGCAAATTCCATGCATCTTTCAAGGCCCAAGTAGAGTCACATAATTTCTGAATCTTCTCAATACATTATGAGTTTGGGAAAATGAGAAGTCAGGATAAAGAAACAAAGAACATATTAGGACAAAAATCAACAAAAGTGATTTTTCGTATCATTAGTTGACTAGATTGCCAAACATCTGTGCCAGGTCTGGCGTTGTTCCACTGCCTCCAGGACGAAGGGCCTGCTTTTATCTGGACACTAACCAGGACAGGTGTGGAAGATCTGTGTTCCTCCAAATAATTGATACTTAGAAATCACTTAACTAGACCTAAAAACTCCAGAAATCATTATGCTACTTTGAGGACATCCTTTTTTGCATTTGACAAGAACATTTTCTTCCCCTTCTATGACACTAGTACTTCTGTAAGGGGTGAAAAACAAAAGAAAAAGAAAGAAAAGCAAAACCAAGATAAAATAATAGAAAGAAGCACACTCAAAGAGTCTCTGCCTACATAGAAAGAATTATTGAAATCAGAACAGTCGACACAAGTCAGTTGGAGAGCTTTTACAATGGATAGTCTTCCTCAATGGTCTGGTTGGGTCTTAATTAATATAATCGTCTCCCAACCAAAGATTACTAAGTAATGCTATCATGAAGAATTTCATGCTTAGAGATTTTTCCATGTTCATGGTATCAAATAATTCAAAATTTTGATGGCTTCTGTGTGTGGCAAACTGATTTTCAAAAATTTTAAATGCCTTAGCTAGCTTGAGTTTAAAATGCTTTCCATATTACTATCTTCAGCTTATTGATTACATAGAACTATATCTCTCATTTTAGTTTTTTCTCATTATTGAAGTTTATTTGTAAGATTTATTTATTTATTCTAGTATAAAGTATCTGTTTTATATTGTTTGTACATTCTTTCCGATCTAAAAGGTGTGTGTGTGTGTGTGTGTGTGTGTGTGTGTGTGTGTGTGTGGTGTGTAAGAGAGAGAGAGAGAGAGAGAGAGAGAGAGAATATGTGAGTCATTCTTTATCCTATATGGTTGAAGGAGACATTTTTTCAAGATTTTCTGTATTCATTTGTTTCAATGTTTAAAAAGTACAAATGCAGTGAAATAGTAATCTTTATGTGTAATACAAAGACATTTGATCAAATTAACTATTCTTAGGAGAATTCACATTTAACTGCCAACATATATCTAAAAGTATTGATTCAAATGCTAGTGTCATCTAATATCTATCCTATATTCCAACCTATTTGAATTTTAATCAGCAATATAGATAATAATAAAGAGTCACATAGAATTTTAAATAGTTTATAGCTAATTGAATTAACATTGAGGGTGGTCATAATGTTTCCAAGCAAGGTGAAAATTAAGAATGTATATATAAAGCCTTTCATTGTATGTATTTTTAAAAGCCCCACGGGAAGGGTAGTTTGTAGTGATCCATGTGTGAAAAAGAACAGAATGTGAAGTTTTAATGACCACAATATTAACATGAACCAACAGAGTGCCAACCTTATGTGTGCGATACCTAAATAACTGAAATTCATACTCTCAGGTGGACACTTCATATCAGATAATATCCATGAGTTTGAGCAACCCTGGACAGGTATAACAGGAATATGGGGGTAATCTATGTCATTATAATTGAGGGAAATTATGGCAAATCTAGAGGATACCTATAATTTTAAATGAAAATGATTTTAGAAACTATGTTTTATAGAAACCTGTTAAGCTTAGGAAAGTAGTGAGGGGGCATGTAATATTTGCTTTTTTAAATGTGGAGGGTGTGAGTCACATAGAAAATAAACTAGTTTTATTTTTGTGCTATTAAATTCAGGTTAAGAATGAGCTGCTACCAACTTCCAATCAAGAAATAAGTTGTCTCTTTTCTTTCCTTTCTCCAACAATTTTTCAGCAAACAATTATTGAGTATGGAGCATTTATGCTCCCAACACATTGGCAGACCCTCATGGTGAAAATACTAACAAGGTATCATCCTTTCAGTCAAGGAACTCACAGCCTAATGGAGTAGACAGATTATCTATATGTTTACCCACCATCCATTTTCTAAGGAGTATACAGGATACAGAGATTACTAAACAGAAAATTTGACCATTCAAGTAAAATCTGACCAATATCTATAATGAATGGGATCCATTTAGACTACTTTAATTATAACCATAATACCTATGTGTTATTTTCTGAAAATGATTTGCTTATAAGCTACATATATGCATATTAATAGATGGTATTTATGTTATATTTAATATTAGAAAAGTCAATTATATAAAAACAAAGAAAATATTTAAAGTGATTAATAATATTGTTACTAAATTATAAATATGGTATTGAGCTTCCTGGATGTAAGAGTAATAAAAATGTTTTATTATATTAGAAAGGAGGAGGCATGCAAACTTTTTCAGAGAAAAAAAATAATCACTTTCCCTTGATTCTAATTCTTCAGAGCAAAAAAAAAAAATCTAAAATGTCTTTCAAATTTGCCCAGGTAGACGGTCTACATGGTTAAACATTAAGTAATTATCTAAAAGATAAGTTAATTTCAAACAGGAGAAGGATAAGGGGCCATGAAAGCTAATCAATAATGAAATGTGTGAGAAAAGGTACAATGAAGAAAATCCTGAACTATTGGGAATGACATTATGTATTTGACTCCCAACCCCTTTGTACAAATGTCTTCAAGTTCCATGAACTTTAAGTGCTAAGGAAGCAGTCAGTGTGTGAGATGGGACTCCTGAGTGTGTTCACCACTTCACCTGGCTTCCCAACTGGGCTCTCTCCTACTTTTAAAGTATTTGCTATTGGTATTCTCAAGTTCTTTTGTCAGCAGACATCAAATGTTATAAGCACACAGAACACTCCTCTACCAGACTTAAACTTATCTAAGAGCCATTTGGCTAGCACCATGTTCATCAATCTGCATTAATGGTCCCAACTTCTTTCTTACTTATTTATCTTACAAATAGAATCTGACAGAGACAAATGAGAAAAAAAAAATGCTTGAGATAAAGTATGTTACATTTCTTTTGGATGTGATTCCTCATTTTCTTTCTATCCTTTGCTTGATATCTCTAAGAGTACACATGAAAAGTGTTAGATATCTTAAGGCTGTCCCAAAACAAATAAAGAGAAAACTGATTACATGTTTCTCATTCATGCATGCATTGATATTTGCTGATTCCTGCTTTGTATCAGGCATTGAGTGACAATACGAGGACATACCATTTAACAAATCAAACAAAGCCCTTTATTCTGAAAGCACTTATTCCAGTGGAAAATATAAATGATATATAGGTCAAAAGATAAAAATAATAATTACAGATTGCAAGAAAAGTAAAGTTAATCATTTGATTGTAGTCTCAAATAGCATACATGGGGTTTGTTGTGGGAGGGTTTATGCTGGAAAGGTGAGACAGGAAGGTTTTTCTTAGGTGCTGATATTTGACCTTAGCCTGAAGATTCAGAAAAATTGATGGAAGTAAGTAATTGGATCAGAGGAGTCTAGTAAAAGTGAATGAGGAAAGGCATGAAGAAAAGAAGACCAGAGTAGACTCCACCATGGTAAGAACAAGGTAAGAGTCAAATAATGCAGGACATAGAAAAGCTGGGATTTCACATTAAGGAATGAAAAGCAATCAGAAGGTTTTATGTCAGGAAGAGACAGTCTCTGACTTTTAAATTCAGGAAGGCAATCCTGGCTCAAATATATAAAGTAGCTGGAGAAAGGCAAAGTATAGAATGAGGTGAAACCACTGAAGTAGTGCCATTGACTTGTACAGGAATGGTAAGATTAGAAATTTGTGCAGAAAGTGAAAATATTTGTGGTATACTTCGGATATAGAAGCAAAAGGACTTAGTCAGATGGTGAGTGATAATCAAAAAAGAGAGAGAGAGAGAGAGAGAGAGAGAGAGAGAGAGAGAGAGAGAGAGAGAAGAAAAAACTAGGAAGTATTAGGAGTAATAAACAAGCAATAAAGGTATCAAAACCAGCAATAGAACTGTCAGGAAACGGTGGGTACGTAAAGAACAGCAGACAGCAGAACTTTCAAAGAGATAAAATTGAGAATTTTTGTACAAGCTCAAATTCGGTCAAAAAAAAGGCACCAGTTGTGCAGAAATGCAGCAGTTCAAAGCCGTTGGAAAAGATAAATAAACAGTGAAGAAAAAAATGAAGATTGATTTCTAACATACATAAGACAATATATTCTGGAAAAGTTAATATTAGAAATATAAAATGTAAAATCAAAAATATACCACAAAATGTAGGATAATCTATTGATAGCTTTAGGAATAGAATGCTTTTATATAATCTTAACACAAAACCCAGAGGTTGCAAGGAGAAAGATCCACATATTTGATTAAATAGAAGTGTAAATTGTCTATATAAAAAATATATCAGAAATGGAAGCCAAAGGAAAAGTAGAAGAATACATGGCAAAGAGTTAATTTCTGGAGTATGTGCAACACTCTCACAAATGAAGAAACTTTCAATGGCAAAGGAAGAATAGACAGTTCACAAAGAAGGAGGTACACAAGTCTTATGAACAGGAAAATTTTCTCAGCCTCACTATTAATCAAAACTATGCTAATTAAAGCAGCAATTAGATGTCATTTTCACCCATCAGGACAAGTGAAAATTCAAGAGACTGATAATGGCTAGTGTTGGCAGGTCATAGAAAAACAATTATTCCCACATACTAGTGGTTGTAAATTTGAATAGCATTTTTAAAGGAGACTATATTATTTATTAAAAGCAAAAATTGAAATTTGAGATAGTCATTTCACCTTCAGCAGTTGATGCTAAAGAAATATTCACACAGGTTCACAAAGAGTTTTATTGCTGTTCTGTTTATAATATAAAAAAATGTGGAAACAATCTAAATGTTGATAGAAGATAGAGTACATTAATCATATGAATTTCTCACAATTGCAACTTATGTAACCATAAAAGAAAATGAGATAGTTCTTATAAACTGAAATAATTTTATGATTAAGTGAAATACAGCATTGTAAAATATAGGTATAAAATGATACTTTTATATCAAATACTTACATTTCTAAATATGTAAAACAGTTTATATTTATACTGCTATTCCTGTGTGTGTGTGTGTGTGTGTGTTACTGGATTGATCCCTGAGGCACTCTACCACTGAGTTATAACCCCAGATCTTTTTATGTATCATTTTGAAAAAGTGCCTCTCTAAGTTGTCCAAGTTGGCCTGGATTTTGAGATCCTCCTGTCTCCACCTCCAGAGTTTCTGGGAGTTGGGATTATAAGTGTGCCCTCATTCACCTAGTTTTATAGTACTCTTTTTTTTTTTTTTTTTTTTGGTACTGGGGATTAAACTCAGGCATACTCAACCATTAAGCCACACCCCCAGCCCTATTTTGTATTTTATTTAGAGGCAGGATCTCACTGAATTGCTTAACACCTCTCCTTTGCTGAGGCTGGCTTTGAATTCGAGATCCTCCTGTCTCAGCCTCCCAAGCTGCATGTGCCACCACGACAGGTGGTTTTATACTACTCTTATCTTTCTTTATAGAAAACCGAAACAGAAATCCAGAAAGATCTACAACAAACTGTTTGCTCTGATTGTCTCCAAGTGGTAGGATTAAAAATATTTTCACTTTTTATGATGTGTGAATTATTTAAAATTTCCTGAAGTATTTGTTAGCTTTAATATGAAAAATGGGAAGAGCACAAAGTATAAAAATTTTAAAGTTACTGATGAAGAATACATTATAGAATAAGTATACAATAAAAGGAAGCAAACAGTGATTACAGCTTCTGGCATAAATTTTGCTCTATCTGGAGAAATACATTATGAATGATGCTATAAATCTTGAATATTTTTCGCCTTTTATTTATAATATAACATTGAAAATTGCATTCACAATATAGCCAATATAGCATTTTTATTAAGTTGGAAATAAATGATGATGCTGTAAAGACTAGAAAATTTTTGACTTAGACTAATATTTTTTAATTATCAACTGCATGTTCATGTGGAATCCAAAAACATGTTAAAAAAAAAAAACAACTGACAGCTGAGCACATCTTAGAATATTTCGCTCAGGAAAATAGTTGTGAAATCTATAGTTATTCTGAAATCAAATATTGTTCCTATAAAAAAATTAGCTGGCCAATAGGCTGGACAACTAATGAAGCATCCAACACTGTATAACAGTTGAGTGTCATTTAGTTATTTTTTACACATGGTGGTATTTATGACATGAATTTGGCAATATACAATAATGGGATTGTTGCTATTTAGAACTCTGAAATTTTTGTGCTGTATTACAAATGCATAAAAGAATCAAAAGTTTCAAAGAACAAGGTGCCATCAGCAAATCCTGCAAATATTCTAAGGCATTGAGGACTAAAAGACAACAATTGGACTTACTAATTTGTAAAGCATTCATGACCTTCAAGAACACAGTGTTCCCAGAGTGGTGATGGTGACAAAGGTAAATAGGGATAAAAATAGAAGGAGCTGAGGTAGAAATGTAGTACTTTTGATAGAAAGGGAAGGAATAAAAATCACAAGATGACAAATAGGGATAGATTTTCTGGAAAAATTCCTAGTTGATTTTAAGAATAAAATCCATTTTGTTTCTCAAGTGACAAAGGGAATGAAGAGCTGTTAATCTAACTTAAGTGTGGCTCTTATAGGACTGTAGTCCTGGGCCCTTTCTGTGACTGGAGCTCATCAAGAAGCTGTTCAGGAGTTTAAATTCTCTCTCTGTAAATACATATGAATACAACACACACTACACACAAGCACACACAACTGTGCCTAAAATTAGAAGATTTCATATTCCTCCCTTGATCTACCAGTGAAATAATCCTCTATGAACTGTTCATAGATCCCAGATAAATTTACCTTATCATAGACTTCAAAATACTTTGGACAAATACAGCTCCAGACTTAAGTCAACTGAAATGAACAGTTAACTGAGAGGTCAGAAAAGTTTCTATGAAACATCAACCATACTCATTCAAAACATAAATTGCCTTGTCAGAATATAATAGAAAATATCTCATTTATTGATTTTTAATTTTACTCTTGTGCTTTAAGAGTCTTATTAAGAAGTCAGTTCCTGAGCCAACATGTAGGAATGTTGGGCCTACATTTGTTTTTTCTAGTATGTGCAGGGTTTCTAGTCTAATTCCTAGATCTCCGATCCACTTTGAGTTGATTTTTTGTGCAGGGTGAGAGAGAGGGATTAAATTTAATTCTACTACATATAGATTTCTGGTTTTCCCAGCACCATTTGTTGAAGAGACTACCTTTTCTACAATGTATGTTTTTGGCACTTTTGTCAAGTATGAGATAATTGTATTTATGTGGGTTTGTCTCTCTGTCTTCTGTTCTATTCTGCTGGTCTTCATGCCTGTTTTAGTGTTAATACCATGCTGTTTTTGTTACTATAGATCTGTAGATAATATAAGTAATTTGAAATCTTAAGTTTGCTAAGGAAAAAGTATACTCTATATGAAACAGAAATAAATTAATTGAGTTCTGTTTGTAGAATATTACATACTTTTTTACTATTCATAAAATTTATATGTGGTAGGTGTGGATTTCCTGTGTTGAAATAAAGAAAAAAAAGCTAAGAATGTTAAATAACTACTCTCAGATTGCAAATTTAAACATATCAGGCTCAAAGGTCTGGAGAAGACTATCCCACCCTACCTGTAAATAATAGATGAAAATATTCTGGACCAATATATATACAAAGGATTATATATAAGTTGAATCTACATGGTCTTAATAAAGACAACTCTTTTTTCCTGGCCAAAATACAAAAGAACACTATAAACAGAAAACAAAGATTTATGTTCAAGATACTTCACATTTCTTTGCAATTCATTATTTGAACTCTGAAGCTTCTGCCATGGTTGATCACTCTTTACTTAAAATTCTGCCCCCTTCTGGGCTGTTGTATAATCACTCTTGCCTCATTTTCCTCTGAACTCTCTGACCTATTTTCCTTCAGTTGCTTTTGTTTTACCCTTTTCCTCTCTCAGCCCCTTAGCTATTGGTACTTCTTGGCATTTGGTCCTCCACAGTCTTTCATTGCTGCTGCTCAGTCTGGATGATCTCATTCATTCTCGTGTCTCTAGCCATTGCCCGTCCTCTGCCCTCAGTTCAGACTAAACCCTGAGCTCCAGACATTCATGCCCACATCTCTACTGAATATCACCCTCTAAATATCTTTTTAACACTGCAAAACCAGTGTGGTCACGTGAAACTCATCTTCCACACTCAAATCGGCTTCTTCTCCTGGATATCCCTTTCTGTGATTAGTACCACTAGTTAAGCATATTCACCTAGGCCAGAAGTCTGAGAAACCATCATTTATTCTTACCTCATTTCTTTGCCACTTTTCCACAGAGACATCCAATCAATCACTAAGTTCTGTCAAAAGTTCTGTATTCCTGGATCTATGAGCTTTTCTCTCTTCTCGGTGCTTCTACTTTTATCCAAGCATCCATCATTTTAAATTGTATTATTTCGACACACAACTAACAGGGCTTTTTCTTTCTGTTTTGTCCTCTTCCAATTTATTCTGTCTCTTGTATCCAGCTTGTTCTTTGCAAAATATAAATCTGATCATGTCATTATCTGTTCAAATAATTTATGAGTCCCTTTTTTATTCCAAAGAATCTCCTTGCCACAGCTATAGATCCTCTGTAGCTATACAAATCTGTATCCCTTAGCACACCTCTCCTCCTCATACTCAATACTACACCCAGTTTAAATGATATTTAGTAGTTCAACACCCACGTGGCTCCTATTGCCTTTTCATGTACCATTCCTTTGGCCAGGCATGACTTCCTTCCTCTCTCTTTTTCAATAACTCAACTAGAGCCTTAACACCCAGATCAGACAGCATCATCCTGGCTGGTGCCAGGTCAAGTCTGTTGTAATAATCCTCCCAGTGTTCCTCTCTGTTATAGTACTCTGTTTTTCTTTCAGAGCATTTTATCTTACTGTACTGTAATCAGTAACAACTGGTTTGTTTACCTTTCCCACTGAGTTATGAGCTCATTGAGGGCAGCAACTACTTTTATAAGTTTTGTATTCTCAGTTTCTAGTATAGTAGCTTGAATAGAATTGTTTTTGATAACTGTTTAATGAATATAGTTGTATGCATTATCTAAAGAATGAACGAATGGCTTCATTGTGTAATATGACTTCAGCCTTGGCTATATCATTCACTATCATGTGATTAAATGAATAAATCTCCCAGAACTGTCTTGCCCTATTTTCTTTAAAATGTTGCAATTAAATTAGAGAAAAGATAAATGGAAATTCTTTTTTTTTCTTCCTTAACTCATGCAATCTCAATGCAGGTTTATATTTCTTATACCAGGATGGCCTCTCTGTAGGATACTAGGATGGAAGTAAGAAGATCAGGTTTGAACTTTGGCTTTGCACTATTATTACATAGGCTTTGGCAAATTAATAACTTCCTTGAGACAAAACATGCCAAACAACAAAACAATGCCTGTCTTCCCAGATTTTCTCACTGTGAGATTCACTTAGGGTCAAATAAAATCATGTACATGAAGACAGTCTAAGAATTGTGTGAGGTTATGAAGTGTGTTATATGTATTCTTCATTTTAAGATTCAGAACAATAATAATACTACTCTTCAAATTATACAGATAGATAAGATAGATAGGTTGATTGATTTTCTAATGCCAGGGAGTAAATTCTTTTTCTCTTTGGGAAATGAATAACACTGGAAAGAATCCAGACTGAAAACAACAGGTATTTTTTTCTGAATAGAAAGATTAATCTTGTGACAACTCTGAAATACATCAATGCAAATTATACATAGTCTTATCATTTAAGAAAGGGACAAACCATAGAAATATGACTCATCTCGTCATTAATTTCAGGATGGAAAATTATGGAGAATGGATAAAAATTATAAAACTAAAGAACAGTTTCAAATCAACATAGGATGTTGCTCTCAATTCAAATTAAGGAAACCTAATAAGAGTCACAGTAGAGTCACAGCATTATTTCCCTAAAAATAAGCAAAACAGTATATTTAATTCTAACATCTTTACTATCAATTTTGCAGAAACAGAATTTTATCTTTAGCATGTATTATGGTAACATAGTGTAAACTGTTAGCGTGCTTGTTTAGGACATCCTGTTTCTGGAAGGAGAACATACAACAATATTAGGATTTGAATTAAACCCCAAATATTATATTGCTTAATACACTTAAGTTCAGTGAGTTTTTATTACATACCTACCAAATAAGTGGAAAATCCTGCAAAATCAATTTGGTATAGTGTCACATTTTCCTAAATTAACTAAACAACTGTATTTTACATACCAGGCTAATATCACTCTTCTGGATTATTTAGACAAGTAAATTGGTCAGAAAAAGAGAACTAATACCTAACTGTAAAAATAAGACTTTTTCATCATTTCCAGAATATAATATCTAGTGGATTTGTGATTGTTGCAACCTCTCAATCTATTAAACAGTTGAAAACAAAGATTTTGACAGAAAAGGAGTATAAAATAAACACATCATTTAAAAAATCAGAGAAAAAAATATTGTTCCTTTCTGTTAATGTTTAAAAAGTTGAAACTATTCTATATTTTTTTCTTTTATGAAGATGATAACATGTAAGTACTTGATATATTTAGTATATATATTTCTAATTACCCACCTGAAATTTAAAAATATTATTTATATATTATTTTATTATTATTATATAGAAACAAAATATGTGTAGATTTCATTTTATAGAGACTGCCTTATTACAGAATTGATTTTTTTGTCAAATTTTTAATGTAGCTGGATTAAACAAATAATAGCAATGTCTCAAGTATTTTTGTCTTTTAAAAAGTTTGGTGATAGATAAATTTTATATTTTAGTTATCACTTTTGGTCAAATTTAACATACATTATCCTTCAAACCAAGATATCTCTATTCATTAACTACTGAAAAATACTTTTTAAGTTAGCCTACTTTAGGTTGTCTCAAGCATTTTTGGAAAAGACATTATTATAACTGGATTGTTTGTCTGCAAAGATAGTCGCTTTAATATCTATCTGAAGAACAATTGTACAATATTTTCATTAAAATAAATTTCCTATATTGAATTCACTTTTAAAATATTCTTTTTGTCACTCTGTATAAGTCACAAAAAACTATACATTTAATTACATTTTAAATTTTGATTACAAAGAATATTTATTATACCTATATTTTGTTATTGAAATAGATTATAATTTTTATTAAATGTATGTCTTATAATTTCAGTTTAATCAGCAAAGTGTAACTTTCCAACAATGGAATAGCTAAGAAAGAAAAAGAATATTTTAACTGTACAAAAATATTGCTGAAACTGAAATAAAACAGTAAGCTAAAATTATTCCTCCAGCAATTTGGGATTTATACCTGAAATATAAGTTTGAGTTAATCAGGTTTGGACTTCTGATTATATAAACCCTACATATAAAATAGTTTTCTGCCTACACTTTTCGCAGAGCACTAATTTGAGTATAAAAAACAGCATTACAATATATTTGTACAGTAGGTGACCAACACACTTTATTCTTCAATCTGTCTTGAGTTAGTGTAATTTCTATAAAATGTTTAAAGATAACCTGTATACTGGCCCTTATTCACAAGGAGACTACACTCTTAAGTTTTACAAGGAGCAACTATAGGAAAGTCAGCATGAAAATAAATCTAATAGGCCGCTTATTCTATCTTTATATTTAATCCAAGACAAATCTGAAAATCTAGTCTGTATCACAGTGAAGAAAAGTTCAATGTTAATTCTTCATGATAATCAATTTCAAGACTTATTTTTACTCTTATTTTTATCCAAAGGCAGAGAGCTTGATCCATGAGGTTATCTTACACTTACTGCTCATGTTTCACCTTTAATTAGACTGGAAAATCATGTGTGTGTATGCTTTAAAGTATTCAACAAACACCAATTACCTGACCCAAACTCTCCATTGATTTTCCCAAAATTCAGCTTTGACTTGCTTTGAAGACATATAGTGTACTCATTTGTTAAAATAATTAACATTTTCTTCACTAGAAGATGTTTTCTTTCTTACCATTATTTACATTTTTAAATGTTTGTTAATCCTACACAAAATCAATGAGTTCACTGACATTGTGCTATACTTGGATTCAAAACAAATTTAAAGTTTACTTGTTTTAATTTTCTCAGTGCAAATATATTAAACAATAGCATTCTCTATATTTCATGATTTTCCTCCTTTGTAAAATTCTATATACAACTTCCTATCAGTTTCTCATATTTACAAGCCATTTAACAATAATATCTTATTTCATATATATTTCTGTTACATAAAAAAAAAACTAGTTAAAATGGTCACAAATTAGGTTAACAAATATGGAGGAGGAAAGAATTAGCACTTCATAGTTTATCTAGCTGGAAGTCATTGTGTGAACTTCAGTATATTGAAGATCTTAATTTGTGAAAAATGAGACAAAATGAAACTAAATGATCTGCCACTTTTAAGAAAATCATTCAAAATTTAATAACAATATTTAAAAAATAATATACTGCTGACAAAGTATCATCACATATATTTGGAATATGAATTATTTTTAAAACTAGTAACATGTATTGACAGAATCTCAGGAGAGACATGAGAAAAATATCTAAATAGACAAATAATTTTCAAGTGTTAAGGAGAGTACTTGCTGAGTACTAGTTGAAGTGTTGGCATCCCTTTTCAACACTTGGAATATAAAACAAATAACTTGAAAACTCTATAAAACTCACTATTCATAAAACTAGCTCTAATTTGTATGCATTTGAGCTTAAAAACAGTTCCCTTTTGCTATAGTATTAATTTTATCACTAAATGAAACAAATTACTTTTAAGTTAAGTAGTACTCATAGGAACTATAGCATTCCTGAAAAATAATATAATTATGGTATTTTATAAAACTGTCAAATGCTTCAAACTCTATAAAACTAAGTTTTAAGAATCAAGGAAAAGTGCTCATATTTGTTACATGAACCAATGAAAAATAATTGTGAATTAAGATGTATAAGTTAATAAAATAGATTTCCTCTAAACATTTAAAAACTCTTTGTTTTCAATTTCACTTGTTTCTTTTTTCAGTATACTTTCTTGTACTAATAGGATTTTTTAAATTAATATATGTCCCAACTTACTATAATAAAAATGCTCTAGAATTCTGATTAAACATTTTATGGCCGCTGTGAAAGTATGCAAAATTTTATATGGAAACCATTCTTATATGTATTAATCTATAATCATGATCTTAGTATATAGAATTCAAGCAATGGTAAATTAACATAAAACTGAGAAAACATTTTAAATATGCACTTCCTTCAAGAATGAGAAGGCAATACAATGCTATCGACTGATCACGTTTCTGAGTATTTTAAATTAATGCATAATTTATGGTATTTTTGTACATTTAGTCATATAGGATCTTGATGGGTGAGCACTGTAAAACTGTTTCCTTGTAGCATTAGGTGAAATCACCTATTTAGTTTCAATGTATGGGATAATATATCCAGCTGGGTTGATTTGTGTATTCAGGTGGATCAGAGACTAATTTGGTTTGGCCTCAAGGTAGGATTCATGGAGTTATCCATAGAATATATGCATTACGTGATAGTAAGAGACATTTACAACCCAGAATATAAGAGCAGGGCAGCCTCAAGTGACATCACCAGATCATCGACAGCATCAACCAACCGACTCAAATATATATCCTCCACACCACACTCCTCTCTCTTTCTCACTATTAGCAACCTTCCATTCACTTTACCAGTGTAAAGGAGCATGTGTCTTCTTTAAAAGCAAAGCATAAGCTTACTCAAGTGAAAAGCAAATAAGAAAAACCAAAGGAAATGAATAAAAAACTAGACAGAGTACAGTTTTCATTAAATTCACATTTGGATTATAGAATAACACATAAAGGAGGATTTGCCTTGGATATCCAGACAAGAAATAAAGAAGGAAGGAAGAGACAGACCAGCTGCATATCCCTAAGACCAAATCTTGTTTTTAACTCTGTCTCTGAGACAAGGCAACTGTAGGAATCTTGAGTTTTTCTATAAAACATTAATAATGATAAAGAGGAAAGGGAGTCTCCTTCCTTTAAATTATCTTCCAATTTATCCATAACTTATCTTTTACTTACAGGCATTTGTTACAGCAAAACTGTTGGCTGTCTCAATGTTGTCCACATGAGGTACCAAATTAAAAGGAGCTTCCGACGCATTGGGGCTGGTGTTATGAAGAAAAATTGCTAATCGAAAAGCGGTGTATTCCTGATCTGTGTTTCGGATGAAGAGACCACCTATTAAAAACAGCAGGAAAAGCACATTCACTGTTTTCTCTTGTGAATGTTATACCCACCCCAAACACTGTCAAATCTGCCACTGGAAAGCACATACAATCAAGGAGCTATCTTTGCCACATCTTGGGAGACTGCCCTTTGTCGCTAAAGTGCATGCTTAGTATTTTAGTCTTTAGGACAGCTCAGCTTTTTCTTGTTCCAATTTGTCATGTTCACAATGACCTCTGAGACCATTTAGTGTGTTTTGCTTTCTCTCTCTTGCCCTCCCCAGGATTCCCAGCACACTGCTACATCAGCCAGCACAGGGCATCTCTCTTAAGAGACATGCAGATGAACGGAAAAGAGATTTACATTATCATAGAGAAATGATGGGCTGTGGTGACATGTAGGATAGAGGGAAATCAGAAAGGGGAAATGAACTTTGTTTTTCTGCAGCTCGTGGACTCAGCCTAATCTCCGTTTTGTGCACAGTCCATGAGAAATGATGCAGTGTTGAGGCTGGGCTTAGCTGGAAGAAATTCAATAGCTGCGTCCCATTAAAAGACAGGAGAGGAGAATAGCAAGAAAAGCCAAGGATATGGGGGGGGGTCCCTGGAAATAGAGAGGAGGTAGAGGAATAAGAGCAAAAGCTTTAAGAGGAAAAACAACATAAAAGGAGAGAAGGTTCCTGGAAAGGGATCTAACTTTGGAATCTGCTAAAGGGTAGCAAGAAAAGACAGGGGGTGCGAAGGAAATGCTTTTTTTGCCCGGTCTCTTTCTGTAATAGCTACAAAGCTGTGGTGTTCAGCATGTGAGGAAGAAGTGTAATTCTGAAAAAAAATAAATAAATAAAACAAACTCGACCTCTCTACATGCTCTTAGAGAAAGGGATGAAAAGAGATACACAAAATATAATCAACCCCCACTAAGGTTTTTTTCCCCCAACTTATTCCAATCGAATCCGATTTAAGGACTTGAACCCAAGGTGGAAATAGGGTAAGGTCTGGGGAAAGATGGGTGTTCATATTCAAAAGGTACTTGCACCAAGAGGCTGTCTTTTTGTAAAGGAGAGAAAAAAAGAGAAAAGCAGAAGGGAAGGTATTTGCTGGAGGTTTCCCCGAATTGCTTATCAGCAACTCATTTAACTCACTTTCGGAGGGTATCTGCTACAACCAGCTCCATGCACACCCCAACGGAACAGAGCTTACCTATTTGCACGCTGCTCGGAAAGGCTCCCATGGCGAGTCCCCAAAAGCCAGAAAATAACAAGACAATCTGTCTGCAAATAATCCTCATCTTCTTTTCTCCTCTCCCTGGCGCGCGCTCTCTTTCTCTCACACTCTTCCTAAAGGGTGTTCAGAGAGGCATTGAAGACGATGGCGCTAAAATTAAAAACAACCAAAAAGAAAAAAAAGAAAGAAAAGAAGAAAGGTTTGGGCGGTTTACAATTACGACTATTTCCCTTTAGCAATCAATCCATCGCGAGCTGCCAGATTTTTCCCGCAGTCTCCATAGCCCTGGGAGAGGTTTTCTGTCCGACTGCAAATGTTGCACATGCAAAAGATGGTGGTGGAGCGTCTAGTGGCTGCTCGCAGGGATGAGACATGCGCTCTATCTTTGCCTCACTTGCACTCGCGCTCGCCCCTTGCTTTCTCACATACACACAAACACTGGCGCCGCTGGCGCCGCACGCGCTCCCCAGCTCTCACCCGCCAACATCCCCCCAAGTCTGCACCAGCCCCGGGCTTCATTGCCCTCCTGGTGTCCCCTCACCCAGCGCGCACTCGCTCTGCACGCCCCTTGCCCAACCGCTCAGCTAGCTTCACTAGGTGGGTGCTCACCGGAGCGCCCCAGTCTCTCCGACGCTCCGGAGCCAGTCTGGAGACAGGTTTTTCCTTCCCCTCTTCGCTCACTGACTCCTTTCTCTTCTCTCCTTTACCCCCGTTCGCCGAGGGACTGACTCTAGGGATGGGCACCCCCAGTTCTCCCTCGGCGCCTTTGCTTCTTTGCTTCACTTGGCAGAAAACTGACCCGCGAACCCGGTCTGTAAGCCCGGATCAGGGGCTGGGGGGTTAGTACCTCCCCATGCCCCCGGTCCCCTGCCGCATCCTGCAGGCTCGCGGGGAGGGCGGGCTGTCTCCCTCCTCTACAGTCCTCGCCTTCCCTCTCAGCCTAGCCCTCTTCTGCCACTGGGCTGCGCGCGCGGGGGACTCCGGTCCTCTCTGCAGCAAAGATTTCTCACCAGCAAACAGCCCGGGAATCTGGAGAGCCAGTGACTGGAATGGATGAGGTGAAGGGGCTCAGGAAAAGAGAAGAGAAATGGGGCAGAGATCAAACCTCTGGCGGGTTTAAGAGATTGAGGCCAAGGAGGAAAGAATTGGAGGATGTAAGGCTTGAGGGAAGATCCAGAGAAGTTTAAATATCCTAGGAAAGCGAGAAGGAAGGAAAAGGTTAATTCAAGGCGCAAAGTTAAGGTTAATGAACAGGATGGGGGAAAGACTGAGAAAAGAAAATGGGACGGGGTTTCTAACATGTTCTTTGAAAGATGTGAGGCAAAACTATGAATAAGAACTGTGTGAAGTGTAAAGTGGAAGAAGCCATTAAAAAGACTCTACTCCTTTCTTTCCAGGGGCTCCTTTAAGAGGTACCTTTCCCTCTATGCGTGGCCCACTTCAGGAGCAGGATTGCTGCCCTGCAAGGCTGATGGACAAGGCCAGTTCTTGGGGAGGTAGGCACAGATGTCTCCTGGAAAAATGGAGTGTTTTTCATGCACACCTCTCTGTGGCTGGGGCTCTAGAATGCACACTCTATTCCCTGTCACTCCAGGAACTCTTAAATACTTTATTGTTGTCAGTAGTTGTTTAACTGTGTGGAAGAAAATGAAAATGAATTATCCTAGACACTTCTAGGTCTACATTCCTCCCAGAGTCACCTTTAAGATTGTCATATCACCTGGTTGTCATGGGTGGAAGCCCTGCCACACCCAGAGAAGGTGACTATGTTCCTGTGATAACTATGGTAGGAACAAATAACAAGTTTCTTATTTCCTCTGTATGTTTTGAGGTCCCATAATGCCTAATGCCATTAAACTGACAGCCATTAAACGTACAGATTTTTTTCAAAAGAATATAGCCAGAGCCTATGTTTGTCTGATGTAATGTTTGGGAAAAGAGGAAAATGGAATGGTTAATGTGGAATTCTTTCAACACCCCCCCCCAAGTCATTATGAAATATGAATTTTGTTTATTCTTTCAAGCCTCCTTTCTTTTTTATTTTTAATTTTAAATTGATAGATGCAATGTTATAATTTATGAATACAATATAGAATAATTAAATCTACATTATTAGCATATTCATCACCTCAAATACTCATCACTATTTGCATTGAGAATATTTGAAATTTACTCTCAGGGATTTTTTATTGACAATAATATAGATAAAAGGGAACCCTTTACACTATTGGTGGTAATATGTGCCAGTATAGCCATTATGGAAAACTGTATGGAGAGTCCTCTATATACCAAAAAGTAGGATTGTAGTATGATCCAGAAGTCTCACTTTGGGATATCTGCCCCAAAGATTTGAAATCAGAATGTAGAAGAAAAGCCTCCAACCATATCCATTGAGACACTATATGCATACCTTCTTTTAATTTATTTTAAATATTTTTATTTGTAGTTGGACATAATGGCTTTATTTCATTTATTTACTTTTTTAATGTGGAGTTGAGGATGGAACTCAGGGCCTCACATGTGCTATGCAAGGGCTCACCACTGAACCACAATTCCAGCCCATGCCTTTTTTATTAAATGTCACCAATTATCTGTATTTGTAATTTGTAGATGATGCTTAAAAATCCTTGCCAAAACTCCAGAGTGCTTTCCTATTTCCTAAACTCTGGATTTTGTTTTTAAAATAACATCTTTTTGTGTCATTTATTCATTTTCCTGTTACACTTCATCACAGATTGTTTTGACAAAAACAACCTAATTGTGAGTAATTGGAATACACAAATCATACATTTTTCATTTTAGTTTATGAGGTTTTAGTCCTGCACATCAAGTGGGATTTGAAATGTTTCCCTTCTTATCATTTCTGTCAGTATGAAAACCAAAGCTGCAAATAGTAGCATTCTGTTTCCTCTTATAAGAAGATAATAAAATAGGCCACATAAAATTCAAGTTGAATTTAAATTAAATTAAAATTTCAAAACCCTCTAAACTGTTCAACTCATCACCTGCTTGGGTAACTAGTGGAGTTCTGCCGGATTCACAAATGCAATTATTAACTTTTATTATTCTCAAAATTAAAAGGTCCAGGCCCTCAAATGTTAATAACACCTTTGCTATTGATGCAGGACATGCTTTATTTTTTATCCAGATGTAGAGAAGACACCTATATTTATATGACTACACAGGACACAACTTTATTTTCCTAATAAAGTAGTCTGTCTTTTTAAAATTTACCTTTTGCCAATGAATTATTACCTCTATTTTACTTTATAAATATGAATACCTCACCTTCTCTGCCATGTAAGAGTTATATCATATATTAAGCACCTCTCATGTATTTACTGTCCAAGTACTTGAGATAGAAAAAGGTAAACAAAACAAAATCTCTGTCATTTTTAGAAGATTCTCCATATTTATGAAAGCTCCATAATGTACATGTGCTCAAGTCTCACGTGTATACTTACACGTTATCTGTGGAGAACTTTAGGTATCATTGTATTGATTAGAAAACCCATCTAAGTTAAAATTCTTCCTTATGCTTATTTGCTAATAAATGATAAAGCCAAAAGCTAGCAATGGAAGTCAAATTTTGTAATTTCAGACACTGCGCTATCATTGTCAAAAAAAAAAAAATCCTACTGAATCAATGAGCTTATGGTTTAGTGAAGGGTCTGGGAGCTGAAAAGAAAATTGGAAGAATTCACAACACCGAGAAAGATAATTTGATCTACTCAAAAGTCTTCAGGCTTTTAGGGTAATTATCAACATCTGGCTTAAATGACAAGCCCTCATGGATGTTACTTAACTTTTCTGTTCTAACAGAATATATGCAAACTTTTGCACACTTCTGACATAGAATAGGTTATTCTTATTAAAGACTGACAGAAAAACCATGATCAAGGTTTTAATAAAAGAAGGTGCAGTGTGCCATGTGAGCAAAACAGTATTTTCTCTGACCTGGAGGGAATTCAGGAAGAACTTACAGGAAAAGAAAATTTAAACTGAATTTTTATGCATTTGTAAAGACTATCAGAGAAAAATTAGGAGCAGAACATGAAATATTGTATATCTTTCTGGACACTGTTATTTCAAGTTGTATGGTAGTAAGACCAGAAAGCAAGGGAAGGTTGTGAACCATCTGTTCTCAGCAGTTCTGTTTTCATGTCATAGAAGGGATGCTGGGGTGGGGGAGGACAAAAGATTATGAGCAAAGAAGTGAGATGATCAGATTTTTCACTTTAGACTTAAAATCTCTACATAAGTGTGGTAAAAGTGATGCAATGAGTTATAATAAAACAGAAATTTGGAAATTAGAGTCACAGTGAGAAATGACTATGTGAACGAAACTGAGAACATAAAGATTTGCTCTTTGACCTTGAAATCATACCTTCAGTTTTTTTCCTAAATACATACACAAAATTACAAAATTTTTGTACACAAATATATTTTACAGCAGTGTTAAATCACAACAAAACATACAACAACCTACATACCTTTTGGTAGGAGGCTATTTTACTAACCTATGTTCTACCTAGATGATTCCACCTAGTATAGTTTCCTATACACAAGGAAAAAGAAATACCTCTATTTACCATTACAGAATGATCCCAAGGGTATGTGGTTGCTCATACTGGTCCAAATTTGGACATTGGGAGCTATTGATGTGTTGGAATCCTTTCCTCTTTTGAATATTTTCATGCTTGTTGCTTCTACACAATGTTCCAGAATCATCCAGTATGAACTATTATCTAAGGAGACCTGTTTCCTTTTACAAAATAAAAAGTCTGGACAAAGGATTTGTTCAGTGTACTAGGCTACCATTCCTTTCAGATTTTCTCACATAAGATAGTTCTAGGTAATACACACACACACACACACACACACACACACACACACACACATACACACAGAGAGAAAGATACACAGATGCATATATGTATGTATGTAAATATATATCAGTCTATGTATAAATACATAATTTTTCAGTTTATTCATCTACATCGTAGTACAGTATTACAACATTCATTCTGGTTTTGCTTCTAGTTTATCTGCAATTTCACTCTCCAATATTAAGAAAACTTGTTCCACAATAAATTAAAATATATTTATTATGATATTAAGCTAAAATTTCCCAAAGGCAATTGAAATTTTGATACCATATTTTTGTTTTCAGTCACTGATAACGACCAAAAAGCTATGTCTATTATTGTTAATTTTCTGCCTTCCCCCAAAACATTGAATTTCATAGACATTAATACAAATAGATGAACTTGTTCATGATATTCTGTTCTACAAAAAGTCAAGGCAATATTCAGACTGATATCAACAATTTAATAAATTTATGTATTTATTAGCTAAATCATCCTTTGCAGGGCCTGGTTTTTTCAATGTGTATATGGTTTTGTTTTTCCTCCATTTGAGTTGATACATTTTAATTTTAATATAATTTGCTGCTGTCACTTTCCAATGATAGGAACAGTACCCTAGTGCTTCACAGAGTGCATTACTTTACCTTTTTATCTATCTGTCAACCTTACTTGAAATCAGCACACTAATCTTGCCCTATAGCAGTTGCTTGATTAATCTTTTGTCATCTATCTACCTCACATGGTCTCTCCATGAAACTGATTGACATTGTGCGTGACTTTAATGCTGATAAATTATCTCTCTTCCAGGACCACCAGAATCCTTATTACACCAAAAGATTACTTTTCTTGTTTTATGTTCCTCATTCCTCTCTGGAGTCACTGTAATTGAAAGGGGTCACTGAGTAGAACTTGGCAGTCTTCCCCTCATTCACTCACGACTTCACCATGTATTCCTAAAACATTTCCTATGGATCACAATATCATGAGAGAATGAATAGAATTTATCCATCATGGCATTGATGCCTACCTATGAAAGGATTCTAAACATAGATACAAGTATATAAACATGCATAAACATGAATACAGAAAATTATGGTGGGAACCTTGTTAATAGAAAAACAAAACCAAAAACAAAACCCTAACATGATCTCATTTCAGGAAGGGAGCTTGTTAAATTTAACGTGGATCTTCTTGTACCCCAGTGCTAGTTCCTAAAATAGAGCTTCCCCCTGGCTTGTTAATAGAATATCTCCTATTAAGTCACAGGCCATTTTTCTTAACTTGGTTCACGTTAGACAGTAGATGGAGACTTGATGACATTATAAATGTCACAAAATACATGTTCAATCTTTTTAAGTTTAATTTTAGTTTGAACAATAAAACAGATGGCTATAATTGTCTTATATGAAGCAACTGCTGTAAGAATGTAATTTTTATTTATTAAAACAGTACTTTGGTTTAGGTAGCATTAGTTTTATTTTAGAGATGAGAAAATTGGGGTTTAGAAGGACTAAAAATCCAGCTGTGTCATGGTTTGGATGTGAGATGTCCCCGCAAAACTCACATGTGAGACAATGTAAGAAGGTTTGGAGGAGAAATAATTGGGTTATAGACTTAAAATTTTACTTAACTTAAAATTCCTGATGAGATTTACTCATTGGTAACTGGAGGCAGGTGGGGTGTGGTTGGAGGAAGTGGTTCATTGCGGGGCATGGCTTTGGGATATATATTTGTATCTGGCAAGTGGAGACCTCTCTCTCTTTGCTTTCTGATCATCATGTGAGCTGCTTCTTTCTGCCACGCTCTTCTGCCCTGATGTTCAGCCTCATCTCTAGCCTGGAGGAAACCTTGAGCCCCCCAAATAAACTTTACCTCCTCTCAAATTGTCTGGTCAGACAGATCCTTTAATTGCAGCAGCAGAAAAAGACTAAAAGAAGCTCCATGTCTTAAACCTAGTAACAGGACAGTGGGATTCAAAATAATGTCTTTCTGACTTAAAGCCTGTGTTCTTTAGACTATATTTCTCATACATCTTTATGAGAAAAACCAACTGTTTTTACCAGTTATCTTTGCCGTGGCTGTGACTTAAGCTGAATTTCAAACAACTTTAAGGTAAGCAAAAATATATACATTTACATTTTTAAAGAAATTTTAGTAACCTTTGAAACACAAACGACACAATGCTATTGTAACAACATTAGAACAATATTTATATTGTTTGACAAATATAAATTTCTATTTTGTTAGGAAAGATTAAATATAAAGAAAGAAAATAAAGGTAGATACACTAGTTGTGTGATCATCTTAATTGATTTACACTACAGTCACTCCTCCATTCCCAAGTGTCTATTATTAATCAATCATATGCATCCCTGGTTGTTGGGTTTAAGTCCTATCCTAAATGTTCCCTCGCCTATTTTCTGATTCTTTTTCTCCTTCCCTTTTTAGCACCTAAGATTGAGTTGTATGTATTTAGTCACACTATCCTATGGCCTTCCGTAATATCTTTTCTGTCAAGAAGGTCCTTCCCACAGAAATCTGTTCCTACAGTCTTGTATAAATTATTTTCTAAGCACAACTCTAGTCCAATATAGAGATTGTAGATAATGTGTTAATAACAGTGTACCTCCATATGGACCATTTATATCTGGGCATTATTTCTATATGTTTACTTTACTCTAGAAGAATATTTTTTAAAGAATTTTAATAAGAAAGCATAAGATGGTGTGAATTAAGATAGAATTCTACATGTAAAATCAGACGCATATCTAAAAATACATTAGTGGTTATTTGGGGAATATGGGATCATAGGTGGATTTTCTTTCTTTTGCATGCTTTTATTTCAAACACTATTCAAATTAAAGTTTGGTGGTGGTGTTGCCATGGTGATGGTGGTGGTGCTGGTTTTATGTGGCCTTTAAAATCATCAAACAAGTAATGAATATAGATTTTTTAAAAAGCCAGTATATTTTAACCTGTTGCACATGAATATTATACCAAATTACTTATACTTTATATGTAATTATTAAAAAATAGATTAATATATCTACCTATCACATTATTTTTCTGAAATAGTAGGTGGGGCAGCTATAAAATAAGTTGACAACTATATTCCTCATAGGAATTGTATGGGCGGAGATATGTTATGCCGTATACAAATGTAATGGCATTACTTGGGAGATCCTTTTATATAGCCACAAATAAATAAGGATAAAATATACCTTAAGAAAATAAAATTGTGTATGTAATAAGGAGATTACTTTCACAAGAAATGTAAAGGTCCATTGAGATGTGAAACTTGCTTTGTAATTGGAGGAAATAAAATGAACAAAACCAAAAGAACCAAAATGCTTCCAGAACAAGTATTAAAGCATGCAGATATAGACAAAGCAATTGATTATAGACAAAGAAGATACAAAGCATCCTGTGCATACCTGAATCTTATGAAGGACTTTAATACTACATAGAGATGACAATGCTATCTAAATTTTTTATTTCATTCTTCTTTTAGCAAAATAAAAATGAGAATCCAGACACACACACAATCATTTCAATATATTAATATATTTGAATATGAAACAATATGTAAATTTGAAAGTAGAAAATAATATTTAAGTGTGTTTTATTTTGGTAGAAATAAAATATTTTCTCTAAAATACTGTTTTATAATCTGTTAACCTGATCTAATAATATTGCACGCCTTATAATACTGGATGTTTTTATTTATTGATATTTTCATGAAAACCACATAATAAAATGTACTTCATTAGTTTTGAAATTTTGTTTTAATACTTTATGGTACAAATATCTAAAGATATGGTTATGATTTCCATTTGTTTTGATACTGGTTTTAATGGATATCAAAGCTGAAAAATTTGTCATAAAGATATGTGGATCCACATGGAACAAGTTTTGTGTTGTAGTCATCCAGTCACCATTTTTATTTTTCAGTATTCTACATTAAGTATTCAATGTTTGTGTATTGACAGCTTTTATTTGATTATATTCTTATCAAAAACTCTTATTTTAATTCTAGATTAAATATATACTGGGATTGTTTATTTGAATACTATTTGCTTGAGTTTTTCAATTATATGGGTTTGTGTTGTAAGAGATCAGCCATTTCTGAGCAATAAAATCATATAATGATAGAAGTACTCTCAAGTGTCCATTTTCAGAATGATTTTTCTATAATATGCATTGTTTTTCAAAAACTCATTTATTTTCTCAATGGATAAAGTTCCATCTATACTTTAAAGTGACAAATAAGTGTATCTAAGTATTTGCTACAAAAATACACACATAAAAATATGCTATATCTCATTTTCTGACACCTTTTACCTAATAGATCAGCATATTTGGATTACTATATTTTTTTATAAGCTTGCTGACTCTGTTCAGTAATTTTCCCTAGGTAAATAGCAGTCCTCCATCCTGAATGAAAGATTTCATAGTTAGTGTTCCACTAAGAACAATTACAAATATTGTAGGATTAAATATTTGCTTTTATAAAATTGACTATGAGAGCATTCTGTAGTCAGTAAGCTATTAAAAGAAAACATCCTTATTAACCCCTTTCAATTGTATAAATCCCAGAATTTTGTATTAAAAATATCTATATACTATGGATGGATAAATGGCTGACTAATGTATTGACAGGGTACTTACCCACAAATGTACATCCATATATTAAAACTTTTAAAACGGTAGCTTCTAATTTTCAACTAAAGAAGTGGCACAGAGACACAGTTGGATTTCATAGATAGCATTGGTGTGGACTTCTTGACAACCTGGACTGAGGGAGGGCATAGCATTTAGAGATCAAGAGAAGAAAAAATAGCTGCTAGGTCTCAGCTTCCATGAGTAGGTTCATTAATAGGAGTACAATATGAGACATTGTGTAGGCACTAGGATGAAAACATTTGGGGTAAAAAATGAATTCAATTTGTGACTTGTCCAATTAACTTGAGGAACATACTTAATAGAGATGTCCAGTGGACAATAGGCTAGATGGATCCCAGTCTCAGTTGAGAGTTCTGGACCAGATAACATACATCTAGGGAAGGCCAGCCGAACTGTGGTTGTTCACACCACAGAAAGTACACAAAACTCAGTTGAGCCAAGGACCTACCCTAGAGAATTGGGTTGGGCAGAGAAAAGAAGCCCATGAAGGATGCAGAGAAGTCAGACTAGAGGACAGCCTTGAGAAAGTGGTTGCCAGGATTTCAAGCAAAAAGGGAGTATTCAGAAGAGAAAGGTGACAGCTGTGCCAAACTCTACAGGGATCAGACAAAATGTAAGATGAAAATTTGTCATTAATCATTAAAAGCTATTGGTGAAGCTCTGAAAAGCAGTCATGGTTTACCAATGTGTGATAGAAACCAGTTTTAGTGGGTTGAAGGAGAATAAAAATGAAGGCCTGAAATCCAGTAAAGAGGGGCATTATGTCTTGTTCTTGCTTTTGAACCTACTATTTTCTCTACCTAAAACATGGCATTTTTCTTCTCATTTCTCTATTTCACCTCATATTCACTGTTTCAATGATTCTCTAGGTAACTGCAATTGGTCAGTGCCCTGAATCTCTATAGCACCATAGTTCAAGTAGTTTAATGCTTTACTGAAGACACTTCAGTCTATGTTCATTGAACTCATGGGAGATGAAGCTCTTTTGGAGCTAGTTATATCTGTGATTGGTCCTGTCCTGTTGAAGAAGGGCATTCCCTTTTTGTGGAATGGCGGGTGTAAACTGGAACAGATCTGAAGGCATCTATGTTAGGCTTGATGAAAAATCTAACCTCTATAATGTTGACAACAATTAACCTCAAAGTAGTAAGGGAAATAGTAGACGATAAATTTATATCAAATATGAAAATATTTTTCCAGTTTTTGAGGAGAAACGAGTTTTCTGAATCTATATGTTTTTTAAAATTGTTTTATGCTTCGAATGGATAGATGCAGTTCTTCATGACTTTGTAGTTATGACCTCTTCTCATTTTTGTCAGTTCTTTTCAATGAGAAACTTTGACCACAGAACTTGATGATAAAAATGTCATCTATTTATTTAATAATCATTTAACAGTTTTTCAGAGTTAAAGTTATTAAATAATTTGACTTCTTTAGTTGACCACTTGTAATTAAACTCTTATAACAATAGGTACGAATTTTGGATGTAATCAAGGGTTTCATGTTAAATCTTAAAAAATAATGACCTTTGGTTTATAGAGCCCATATACACAGTTGGAACAGTTATCCAGAGTCAATTGTGAAGCCCATACAAGGTACATGAAGCACAAAGGAACAAAAAATATTCAATGTATGTGAACAAATTTTAGAACAAGTACTTGAAGAGTCACCTGTGAAAAGTCACACTTGAATTTCTTGCCCACTCCCAGTACCTTGGGCTGAGTGGTACGCTCCATAAGCACCCACTGGAAATTCCATAGGCCCCTCTGTAATGGATAGTGTATGTTGTGTACCTGGCTGCTGAGTTAGATCACCTTGTGGTTGATCTCAATACCTTGTATATGAGCATTGAGCACTCATTATCCTTCTTCAGTGTGCTCAGTATCTACAAGAGAATGACTCCATATCACTCAAATTTCCTTAGAGAAACCAGTGACAAATATACTTTAATCTAGTACAAATAGGATAGAGATGCTCTATCTCTTACCTGTTCATCACAAGGACTGGAGCTAATATTTCATGACACATTTATTTACTATAAACTTATAAACAATAAGTACCATATTTTATTTATTGAAGAAGGAAAGGTATGGAAGTGAGGAGAGGATAGGAAAAGGAGAGAACATGGGAGGACTTGGGAGCTTTTCTGCAGAGACTAGAAATTTAAGGAGTGATAACCATTGTCAATCACAGTTGAGAAGTACAAAGTTTTGCATTATTATTGAGCATGTACAATACCAAGATGCTGTGTTTTAGGGAAAGATGCCAAAATATATGTAAATATTTGTTTGAAGACATACATGTCACAATAACTATAATACAAAATAAAGTATAGTAAACCTAATGAAGTTTAAAACTCAGTGCTATGAATTTAAGATTGACTAATCTAGACCCATAGAAATTAAGGGATCTCAAATATGTAACCAATATATAATATGAAAAATGGTTTCATTTTTTATCATTTCTTCATATTTTACACAGAAATATCAAAGCAGTTTGCAAACTTAGAGGGACTGGGAATAGAATTTAGGGGTACTTTACCACTGAGCTATAATAACCAGCCTTCTTAAAAACCTTTTGAAATTTTGAGACAGGGTTTCACTAAATTGCTGAATTTGACCTTGAACATGCTATCCTCCTGCCTTAGCCTCCCAAGTACCTGGGATTACAGATATAATATGCACCACTGCACCCAGCAGAATTTGTAAATTTCTAAACAGCCAACAATTTTGGTTATGAAAGATAAATGACAAAGACTAAAGAAGCAATACCTGAAAATGAAAATACTTTTCATTCAGAAAAAGTATCTTAATCATTTTTACTAATTTGTTTATACTCGGGATGTAACAAGAGGCGTCTAAACTATGAAATAATTATTATTTTATTGTCTTGTAAAAACATACAAAGATTAAGATTGTTCAATAATATGGGTATTTTGAAGAATTCTAAAAAGATGTACATTGTATCAGAATTGACATATTACCTTATATTAATATGTGTTCACTACAATACTAAATGTTATTTTCATAGAAGGATTATACTAAGTTGTCATCTGCATGAAAAAATATGAACTTTATTCAAAGCTCTTCATATTTAAGTAAAGGAAAACTCAAACCACATATGCTCTTAAACTCAACTCTAAAGGAGTTTTGCAATGACATCACCATTTTCAGTAGAAGGTCACAATAGCTGGTCATGGAATAATCCTGTTACTATTATATAAAAGAGTGTGTTAACAGACTTCTTAATGACTTGTCACAAACAATAATTTGAAATGTTAGGGAATATTTTATATAGTGATTCTTGTTGATGAATATATTTTAATAGTTTACATTAAATTCTTCATACACTTTTATAGTATTATTTAATACTCACAAAACTATTTCTATTTCTGAAACTAATATTAATCTTTATAACCTTTTGTTAAGATAAGAAATAAAAGGTAAATTAATCATACAAAAATATTTTATCAGATTACTCATTTAATTTATAATTAAATCATAAATGCTGAGAAGGAAAAGGTCTTTTGGTGTTGTTATTAGATCCAGCCCAGGATTTCAGTCTTGCTAGGCAAGTACTCTATCACTGTACCTCATCCTCAACTCTAGATTAAATATTTAAATTATTTCATAACAATAAACAATGCTTGATGTGTTCCAAACTATCTGCTTTTATGATTAAAGATCTGTGCTACTATTGAAAAATAAGATTTTATATATTTTGTAACTTAATTTCATTGTTTCTTAAATATGTAACAAATCTCAAATCATTTTTTGAGATTTAAAATCCATTATTATATAAGTTTCATGTATAATATTGATAATTTTAAATACACTAAAAAATCTCATCTGTATTTTTCATGTAATTTTTATTTTAGAGTAGTTTTAGCTTTATAAAAATATTGTATATACAATTTTTATAAACATTATGCCCAACTTCCTCCATTATTAACTTCTTTCATTAGTACAGTGCATTGTATTCTAGCTTAGTGAATATTCATGTAAGCCAGAAAGGAATGTGTATCTACTGGTTTTGGATAAAGCATTATGAAAATATCAATTAGATCAAGTTCATCAAACCACTGGTGGATTTGTCTAATTCTCTTTGAGCTTCCATAAATGCTTGCTTCATGTATTATGATGCTTTATTGTCCTTTGTTTGATGATTTTGTGTTTTTGTTGTTGTTTTTGAGACTTTGTCATTATGTAATGCCACTTTGTTTTTGATAGCTTTTCTTGTCCTGAAGTCTGCTTTGTCTGATATTAATACATCAACTTTATTTTGATCACTTGTCACCATGTCATATCCTTCTTCACTCATTTATTTCTGAATTATCTGTGTCTTTATAATTAAAGTGGTGTCTTATAGACAGCATGTAGTTGAGTTTTGTTTTATTTATCTACTCTAACAACCTGTGCCTATAATTGGTGTATTTAAATTAATCAGAATAAAATTTATGATGATATATTTTGTATTTTGCATTCAGAAAGAACTTTTGACTAAGTCAATAAGTCCAAAAACTTAAATATAAGTGATAAATATGTCTATGCATATTTGATAGCAAAAATACTATGAACATAAGTGAGGATACATAAATGTTGAGAAAATATTTGTATCATTTAAACAGTTGATAACTATAGTATTCAAAAAGTTTTTACAATTGATAATTCTAATGTGACCCTAGCAAAATTATATGTAGAGTAAACCCCAAAACATACAGTATGGTGCTCTAGTGCCCAGAAATTGGGTGAAAAAATTAAACTAACAATGAGATATGAACTTTAACACTTTTAGCAGTTGGATAAAAATTAACAGTACTAACATTGTACTGAGACGTGGCAGTCTTACATATTAATTATGAAAAATAAGTATCGGTACAACCATTTTCAACAGCAATATGGCCACTGATTAAAATCAAAAGTTTATATATGATATAGCAATCCGTGTCCTTTAGGAGTACCCATAGGCAAAAATTCATTAATAAATCAGATTATATGTATACAAAGATATCAATTGCAGCACTTTTAGTATTAGAAAGGAAGCAGAAAGGAAGGGGGAAAGAATGGAAATAAGGAGGGAAGAAAGGAAGGTCTCATCAAGAGGGGAGAAAGATGGAAGGAAGAAAAGGAGAAAAATAAATGGCTTCATAAACTGTGGAACACCCACTCATGACATATTATACAATTACTAGAAAAAAATATTGAAAGTTTTCTAGTCTATATTGTAAAGTGAGAAAGCAAGATGCAGAAACACAGTATTTTATTATTTCTATAACAAAAACTTTGAAAAAGTTCTGTTTTTATAAACTTTTATGCATACATTTATACACATGTGCAAATGTTGTACATGTACACTTATGTTGCATACATATATATGTGTGTGTATGCGATTGCAAACACATATGAAAGAGGTATAGAAGGATGTACACAGGGTTATTTATATTTTTTATCTTCAGTAGGAATTTGTGAAGGTAAAATAGAGGAGGTGGAGGGAAGGAAAGAAAGGCAAGAGAGCAAACTATAAAAATATATTGAATGATATGATATTATATTTATATGCAATTCATAAGGAGAGTTATGAAAAAATATTCACCAAAGCATTGATTGTTACTTCCAAAATAGTCTAATTTTAGAAGATTTTAAACACTATTTTCTTTCATATGCTATGTAAATTATTTACAAAAAAGCATATTGTGGTTGTAATTTTTAAAAAATAATTATATTTAATTTGTATGTTATAAAAATAATTAATAAATTTAAATTCACTTTACAATTTTAAGGGCCTGTTTTTCAGGGTTTTTTATTATTTGTTGATTATATGCCAATATATGTTTTGTAATGAAAAAATAAAATAAAATTTGGGGTGGTTCTTCTGAACTTTTTACTGACATTGTATCTTTCTACAATGTTTTTCCTGCTATTAAACAGCTAGTTTCCATTTTTCATAATGCAGTAGACATTTCCATAATGTAGGCTTCATACTGACCTTTCCCTCAATAATTGTGTATCACGGAAAAGATAAATTGTGAATCATGGAAAAGTTAATTAAATATTTATTCTTTTCAAAGTTTGAAACCAATTGAGTGTTTTTGTTTTTGTTTTTTTCTAGCTTAGGTGCACTGCCATTGACAAATTAACTTGCCTTTTACAGTGTATTTCAATATCATACTTCTTGTTATTTCATGGAGAAAATAAGCTAAAAGACATTCAAATTTTAATGTCTGTAGCCAGAGTACAGGACGGTATAATGTTTCAGAAGCACTATCTTTGGGATTCAAAGTTGCACAGGAAATAATTCTTATTTTTTGTCATATTCTAGTTCTCTACTTTAGCATGCTGCATAGAGTTTTATACTAATGTACAAATGATGTCACTACAGTCACGATTCTGATTGCTAATATTTTATCTCTTTTCTTTAAAATTTTGTTCCAATGTAATCCTATTGGCAATGGTACTTCATCTATTTTAGTAGCAAAATGTTATGTAAAGGCTTAAAGTGATGGTTTCTGTATCTGGGGAGTCGGAAAGAATTATTACTATGACACCAGATCAGATCTATGTTGGATTTTAAGGCCTGTGTTATCTCATCTAACACTAGAATACAAAACACTGCAATATAAAAATGATTTAAAGAAATTAACTAAGTGATAGGGGTCCACAGTGTCTATGCTGCACCATTCCATCTTAAAATCTGACACCTTTACATGAACATGATGATCGGTTTACTGAGCTGTTTCACTCCCACAGTGACCGAAGCTCAACCACTGGGGAGATAAATGCTTTTCAATTATTCAAGGATTCACTGGGGACCCTATGGAGCAGAGAACAATTAAGGAATAGATAAATCTAAAGCACAGAATACAGAACACTAGGCATCAAGGATAAAAATAACAGCATGTTGATAAATGCTAAGCACTAAGACCCTTTCCATTTTACCCCAGTCTGGTTACCCGATCTCACTTAAAATGAGATCTGCTAATTCCTACATGGAGACTTTGAAGTCACCAACTACAACGCTAAGTGTTCATTACTTTCATCAATTCCTTTAGGCCAGAGATATATAAACTAAATTCTCTAAACCAATGAAGCCCCTATGAATACCTAAGCAATGACAGATCAGCATGGTTATTTTATTTATGCATGCTGACCCATAGATATAATAATATTTAATCTTGGAAATGCAAAAAGGTAACCCATAACTGACTATTCTTATAAATAAATACTCTCACTTTTGCGTATTATTTTTCAGTCTTTCTATATATTTCTGAAATTAAAATCACTTTATTCATTATCACTTAAAATATTTTGTCAGTATTTTGAATTTCTCTGGATTTTCCTTTGGGTTGATATTGGTTATGTGAATGGACTCTAAAGAGAGGAACTTAAGAAAGTGGCAAAGCATCTAGAAATCAATCAGAGAAAGCCTACACTGCACACCTGAACATATCTTCTTATTCAGTTAAAGTTTCAGAACTCTGGCTTTTTTGATGTAGGTAAATGGGAAAAAATGGGACCATTTTTATGGCTAATGAAATTATTTAAGGAACTATTTTTCCCTTAAGAAATAGCTAAACATCTTGAGATCAATATTCACCCATCCATCCTGAATAACTTCTTTGCCTATTCTCATTGCTTTTCTTCAACTAATGCTACAAAACAATTATCAATTAAGTGACTATGTAAAATAAAATAGAAACAATATAATATTCATTAAGACATATGAATTTAAGTGATTACTAAATTTAGTGACCTTTATGAAGGAAAGATATGTAGTGGAAGGATATGTGTGTGTGTGTGTGTGTGTGTGTGCATGCACGCACTTTTAATAATTTTCTAGTGTAAATTCAATTAGTCATGCTTAATACTGCCTGATATGAGTATATAGATTGTATAAATGCACCAGGAATTCAGTTTTCAAAAAAACAAAAAATAAAAACTCTCTTCTTGAATAAAATGCCACAAGACTCTCCTAAATCCAGAGGAAAATTATTATGTTAACACTCACTCTTCATTGGAGTGTCACTCTTTTTCCATTCTTAAAAATAAAAATGTTTCCTGAGTCCATATTTTATCTTTCCAGTGTTTTTAAAATGCCATTTTATCATAAGATAATGCATTTTTAATTGACAATGGTAACAAAAAGTATAGTTTATGACTAAATTTTTATAAAATAATTTATTATTTTATTATTATTAACACTTCCATCTATTCTAAACACTATGTGTTATTAATACCTTTGTGTCCTGTATGTCCCTTCACCATGGCAACAACAAATATATTGATCCTGGTCCTTATAGGATCATTTGAAAGGAAGTTCTAACACTTTATAGTCTGTCTTCCTCAAAGCATCTTCAGAAGAATGCTTCATAAAGGCATGGGGGAGAGGTGAAGTAGGGAGTTTAAATTATAGCACTCTGGTATAAGCAGTAGCAAAAGAAAAAAGTGTTAAATAAATTCTACTTTTATAGGATGTCAGGTTTATTTTCTTCAAGTCTCAGATCAGTTTTTGAATCCTCAAAATTTTTAAGGCTACATTATTATTTTTAAAGCTCAATATTTTATATTTGTGAAACATAAACCGGACATTTTTATTGAGCTAAGTAAGAAATAGTGAATGCAGATTATGTATTTTATCTAAGAAAAAAGGAAAGCTGTTAGATATTGTAGAGTTAAACTAATATTTCTGCAAAATTAGCATTATTTAGACTACCTAGTAAATATAATTCATTTACAGATCGTTAAAATTATCATATAAATTTTAAAAAAATTCCTGCTTTATGCTATGTATTATATGTATTAGATATATGTAGATGAGTGGATTCTTGCTGATGAACGATATATATATATATATATATATATATATATATATATATATTTCATATATGTAGATGAATGGATAACTTTGTGGCATATGCTTACACAAAGTGCCCCTATATAGAACTAAGTGAATAGTGATTATATAATGGAAGGAAAAAAAAGATGGTATAAAGAGTAAAAGCAGTAAGTGCAAAGGAACTGAGTTGGGAGGAAATTTTCATCAAGTTGGGAAGGTAACTTGATGAAACTAAACTAAGGCACATGTAGCTAAACCCACCCTAAAAAAGACCTAAGTGATCTAAGTTTGGATGCTGCATGGGTATAGACTTACCATATATCACTTCGTGTTCCATATTAAGCTTTAATCCTTAGGTCAATAAAGGATGTCTAAAAGGCATTCATCACAATTTCAATAGAATCTAGTTTGTATTTATAAAAAGTCACTCTGACTGCAATATGGACAGCATACTAGAGCAGAGGATAATGTGGGTATAGAGAGACTATTAAAATGCTATTATATTTGTGAAGGTGAAAAAAGAATATTTTAGGAGAGAGTAGTACTTTTGACTGATATTTAGAAGGCAAAAATCATTGGGTGATTGCATTGCATATAGAGACTTCACCCACAGTATCACAGTGCCAATCTTGTCCAACTGGTTGGTATCAGACCTTGAGATTGAAAACACGTAAACCTCAATGATAGGAAATCGTGTTTTTCTGTTTCTGTTGTTTCAACATTAAAGGCAAATTGTAGTAGGTGATGACAAATAAGTAACACTGGAGGGCAAACATTTTGTATTTCTGGTTCATCTGTATTTGCAATTTCTTTCCTTTTTTTTTTTTTTTTTTTTTGCTATGAAGAATTTAACTCAGGGGCACTCCACCATTGAGCCACAGTTCCAGCCCTTTTTAATATTTTATTTAGAGACAGAATCTCGCTGAGTTACTTAGAGCCTCGCTAAGTTGTTAAGTCTGGCTTTGAACTCACCATCCACTTTCCTCAGCCTCCAGAGCCACTGGGATTGCAGACAAGTGCCACCATCGTGCCTAGCTCCATATTTGCAAACTTTGATTTTACTTGTCTCATTTTTCTTAAATATTTTCAGGAAAATATGTCTTTCTGAATGTTTGGTACTCTTGTAAGACATCTTAATTATTTTTAAAACAATGAAGCATGAAATATTGAAACAAATGAAATCTCAAAATTGTAATAAATTTATTGATTTTTTTCCAATAGGATGGTTGCAGATAAAGCAGAATATTTATTAGAATATTGGTAGATAATGGGGATAACCAAAATACTTATGAAGCAACTAGCACAACTACCACTACCCTCACCTTATATCTGTTTGAATAAAAACCCTTCTAATTAGATTGCTATTGCTGCATTATCAGGGAAGTTCAAAGCTTATTTTAATTAAAAAAAAAACAGTGAGCATTTATTCTATGATATTGGCTTCATTGACACTGATAACTTAAAAACTAATAAAATATAGCCTTATTCTTTAGATTATCTCATAATACACATAGAGAAATTTTGGGAAAGAATTTTATAAACACCAATAGTAATCACTCTCAGTAACAGTAGTAGCAACATCTTCCTACTATGATATATATTGGTAAAACATTGTAAAGTTGGCTAAAAAATAAGCACAATTGCTAAAACCTATGATGTTCATGTCATTAATGACCCAAGGAAGTGCAAATCCAAACCTCAATGAGATATTACCTCATACTTGTTAAGATAACCATTGTCAAAAGACAAAAGATGGTATTTGTGGAGTGTGGAGGTAAAGAAACCCTTATATATTGTTAGACAAATGCAACTTTTTAGTTTGGCCATTGTGGAGAACAGTATAGAAGACTCTCAAAAAATTAAACAATAGATCTACCACATGAGCCAAAAATATTTCTGTTGGGTACATACCCACAGAAAACAAAATTGAAACCCCATAGAGATGTCTGTGCTCTCATGTTCTTTGAAGACTTTTTTCACAGAAAAAAGACAACCTAAGAGATTTTTTTAACAGATAAATTGTGTGTGTGTGTGTGTGTGTGTGTGTGTATGTTTGAATACTATATATGGGTGTCATGTATATAACTCAGACGTAGAAGTAGCCACTGTGACATGAGTACATTATATTAAGTAAAATAAGACAGATTCAGAAAGAAAAATACTATATGACTTCAAGAACATAAGAATATATATATGTGTGTGTGTGTGTGTGTGTGTGTATATATATATATATATTTTTTTTTTTTTTTCCTTTTTGGTGGGGGTACCAGGCATTGAACTCAGGGTGCTTAACCTCTGAGCCACATCCCCAGCCCTTTTTATATTTTTTATTTAGAAACAAGGTCTTACTAAGTTGATTACAGCCTCCTTAAGTTGCTGGGGCTGGCCCTGAACTTGCTATCCTCCTACTTCAACCTCCTGAGCCACTGAGATTACCGGCATGTGCCACCATGTCTGGCTATGTGGAATCTTAAATAGCAAAAAGAGTAAAATAAATAGAATCAGAGTGTTAGTTACCAACTATAGGCAGGGGAAGGAAATAGGCAAAGAATACAAATTTGCAAAAAGGTAGAATGGATAAATTTAGTGGTAGAATGTACAACATGAGGACTATAGTTAACAATATTATATATTAATGAAAATTTGCTGAGAGAAGAGATTTTAGGTTTTCTACACCAAAAGAGCAACTACATAAATTGATGGATATGTTAATTTGTCTACAGTAATTGTTTCACTAGTTATGTGTCTATCAAAACATGTACAACTTATACGATAAAAATAAAATAGTCTTTGTGGCTACATTAAATGCATTCATTGGTTTTGGACCCCATGTTTTGAGATGCATGTAGATAATCTAGATATGTTCAGAAGAGGGCAACTGAGATAATTATTTGTCTAAAAACAGAAACAACTGTAGAACTGATACAGACTGAGTGATGTTTAGTCTACAAAAATGATGGCTAGCAAAGAGGAGAAACAGATGATTTAAACTGGCTATCAGAAGAAAGTGAATGTTTATTGAATAACCCCACCACATTCTAGGAAAAATATCAGTTTGTCAAATGCTTTAGGAAGATAGCTTTCACTGAATATAGGAAAGTCATTTCTACTTTCAAAGCCATCCAAAGAAAAAATGTCCTGCCTTGAGGACTACAGACCCTTCAATGACCTGAGATACTTAAAAATAGGCTGATGCTTATTTGGCATTGTTTAGTAGAATTTAAATATTAGAAGAAAGTTCTCATATTACTTCATTTTGCTTCCTAAAATCAGACTTGTTATCATTAATCTTTATAATATCTTTAAAATTTTTCTATTTTGTCTATGTGTTCTTATTAAAATTTTTAACAATCTCAAGGTCAGTAAATACATTCACAATTAAAAGATCATACCTGTCTAGGACACATTATATTGCCAGACATATGTTTATTTGCATATATCATTAAAGATTCATTTGCAAATTTACTGCCTTGAATTTTCAGTTGATCAATAAAATCAAGTAAAACAAATCAATACTGAAAACTAGGTCCAATTTGAAAATTTTATTAATGTTAATGTTACTTTAGAAGATTATCTACTTCCAAAAAAGGATTTTCTTCAAAAGTATTTTACAAAGGATTAGGATCAAATACCTCATGATATTTGACATGCTTTCTTCCAACCTACTGTTTGTGAAGTTGCTAGTGTCTGCTTTCTTGATTGTCATTTTGATTTTCAAAAGTTTTAAAACAAAGTAATTCAAGGAGTTAAACATTTATATAAATAGTTGTAGAAATAGATTAATGGTTAGAATCCTTATTTTTTTCTCATCTATACTTTTCTCCTTGGTGAGCATCTTAACGAGGTCAATGATGATAGAGATTTAGATTTACTGAATGAAGCACACAAGATGATTTAACCCATAAGGCCACAACTCTAAGATAATTAATTTAAATATGCAAATATATATTATCTATGGCATTCTTCTTATGCAAATATATATTATATATGTCATTTAAACAATGTTTATTTACATATGAGATTGTAAAAAACATAATTTACCCTCTTTCTATTCATGGACTATGTGCTAAAATTGTCACTCAGTAATAGAAACTACAGTATATTTATGTTATGCTAACACCTAGCTCCTATTATTGATGTTTTTACCTTACAGATTTTCATTTAATTCAATTTGTTGAAAAATATAACTAATAAATTAATATTTTTAGTAGGAATATACATGCTAGTGATTTTTCACTTTTGTAATGGGATATATATATATATATATATATATATATATATATATATATATAAGACAGTGTGACAGAGTCTGATTGTAATGATAGAATATGATTTCATTAAGTCTAAAAGAGAATAATTTGTTGTTTCAATATGTCAATCAAAATATTTATTAAGTGTCTATTATAATCAGTTCTTAAAATTCTACAATACATTTCTTGACAGTGTTATTTCACTTTGGAAACACGTTCAGGAAATATCATCATATGAATTATGGCAAATTAAAATGTTCCATATCATCAGCATAGTACAGATGAGATCAGTTTATCATATTCAAGGCAACCCTCTTAAGAAACAACTTATCTGGGATATATTTTTGTAACTGTAAGATAATAAATTGAAATATATAAAAAGTTTTTATTGAGAATATGATCATATTTTACCAATAACATATACATAATTAATACAAGTATATACAAATACATTCAAGTGCTTCACTACATCAGTAATAAAAGAAATGCAAATCAAACTTCCAATGTCTTCCTCATACTCATATAATTAGCACATATTTTAAATGTAGTGTTTGATACTGGTGATTTCATAATGAGATGAACCCATCATTAGAGAGCATATAACTATGATTACTTTGTGCAACAGGCAAATGGTTATGTTTCTTTGTATAACTCTTATTATCCTTTATAGTAGACAAAAATAAGAAAGTTATTTAATTTATATATGGAAATGGTTTTCAGTATTATTAGTGACAAACATACAGAAAAAAACTCAAATGCTTAATGGTTATGGAAATTCTTATATACCAATTCAAATAAATATTATAAAGCCTTTGAAATAACATTTACAAAAATATTTAGTTATGAGAAAATGCTTATTACATAATGTTGAGTTTTTAAAAATAAATCAATTCTGATAAATCAAATAAAAATATAAGAGAATGTAGATCAGAAATAAAGATGACAAAGCACTAAAAAGTTTGGCACTATGTGATAAGGTCATGGGCATATATTTTTCTGAGCCCTTAAATTTTTATGTCTTTTCCAACATTCTAAGATGAATATTATCCTATCAATCAAGAATGAAAATATAAACAGATACTTTATATTCTGGTGATAACAAGCCTGCATGAAGAACAAGGTAATTTCCAAATTCAATCTAAAGACTGAAGTGTTTGTGTTTCATTGTCTAATCCAGACAACAGGGTTTTAAAATTCATATAATGGTTATGTGTGAAAGAAATCTTGGGAAGTACAAAAATAAACCCCTATAAATGTATCAGTTACAAATCAATTTCTGAGATATTAGATTGTTAAGAGATTGGAAGGAATCTGCATGAAATCTTGACAAACTGGATCCATCAAAAGAGGAAATATCACAATTTATTTGACACATTCCAGAAAGAAACTTTCTATTAAGATTCTAAATAATGTCATTACTTTTTAAGGTAGTAACCCAATCCTCATAATCTGTCCTGAAGAAATAAATTTAGGTAAAGGTTTAGGATTTTTTTGTTTGTTTGTTTCGTTTTGTTTTTGTACTGAGGATTGAACTCAGGGACACTTAACCACTGAGGCACGCCCCCAGCCCTTTTTTTGTATTTTAGAGACAGGATCTCACTGAGTTTCTTTGGGCCTTGCTGAGACTGGCTTTGAACTCTGCCACACTGCCTGGCAGGTTTAGATTTTAAAGTAATAATTGTCTTCTTGAAACTAAGGAAGTTTAGGAAACTTTCTCTTGTCTGATGATATTTTAGAAAAAAATAAACTATATTACATGAGCCCAAGTCTATACTATAGTTATTTAAATTATGTTTTAGAAACTATGCATATATTTATTAATTATGAATTATTTATTAATATTATATATTAATAAATACTTAGAATGCAAGGTAAAATGCAGTAAGATTCCAAAACAGTAGATTCAAGATCCCAATGGGATAAAATTAATGTGCTCATTTGTATATAAAAGGATGTAAAAGAAACACATGAGGATATTTCCAGTGATTATCTCTGGGTAATGAGATAATAGATTACCTTTTTCTTTACTAAGTGCAATCCACACTTTAAGGTTTTAAAACTTAATGTATCGTATCTATTTATTTATTTGGCAATCTGAGTACACATTTTAATAACTTTTATTCTTTTAGGACAGTTCCAAATGTATAGAAAAATTGCAAAGTATGCAGAAGGTCCTCATATGTCACACTGGCAGTTCCTCCTATTGTTAGTATTTCATTTGTTGCAATTATTGACCCAATGCTGGTGGTTCATTACTAACTAAGTCTGTAAATTATTCAAGTATCTTTAGATTTACCTAGTATACTTCTTCTGTTCTAGAATCCTACTCAGGACACCATATTACCTTTAGTGTTTGTGTCACTTTGGTTCCCTCATACCTATGACAGTTTGTCAAACTCACCTTGATCTGATGACCTTGACAATCTTTCAGTGTTGGTCAGGAATTTTTCAGAATGCTCTCAGTTGTGACTGTCTGATTTTATTTTTGTGGTTAAACAGACATTATGAGTTTGGATGAAGAAGGCCACAGAGGGAAAGTGCTATTTTTAATCATATCATGTCAAGGGTGTGTACTAACAATATGATTTTATCACTGCTGATGTTGACCTTGATCATTTGGTGAGGTATCCTTGCTCAGGTTTCTCCACCATAAAGTTACTTCCCCTTCATCTCTGCTTGCCTCATTATCCTCCTTGGAAGAAAGACTGTGTAGCCTACACTGAAGCAGGGAGAGTTAAAGAACACCTGCTTGAGGGCAGAAGATCTACATAAAGTACTTAGCTCTCTTCTGCATGGAAAATTTGTTTTTTGTGTTTCTAAAAATATAATATGACATTAATTCAGTATTGAAATAACATTAAATAATTTTCTGAGAGAATTATATTTTATTAAGTTCTGATAATTGCTTGCATAAAGTGTAATTTCAAGTACAGACATTTTTATTTTCTTTTGTTGTGGTGCTGGGATCGAACCCAGGACCTTGTACATGCAAGGCAAGCACTCTACCAACTGAACTATATCCCCACCCTCAAGTACAAACATTTTGGTTAGAATTTTCTTTCTGGGGGAAAAAGAACAAAATTTACTATGTAATATATTGAAAAACTTTTTAGTGCTGGGTAAAATATACTTAAGGGAGAAAATAATTTTCCCATTTATATTTCATTTCTGAAATTTCTTTTACAATTGATATCAATAGCTTACAAGGAATACAAATGTTGGATTTCAAAAAAGGACTGGTACATACACAATTATAAGAGAAATTATGTATAATTAAATATTGATACTAAATAGCTAATTTTGGTTATTCTTTATTAGATTAAAAGTAAATTTATAATTTATTCTATATCATGATTTCCACAATAAAAACTTGAGAGTCTTACAATATGACCAAGCAGAAGTCAAATTATTCTATTAAAGATCATACTAATCCCAAGTTACACATCACTATTATCTTAGAATTTATAACAGAAGTAAGACAGTTTTAAAAAGAGGAAATGTAAAAACGTTTAGCTATTAACATACTTCTTACCCCATGCATTAGGTGGTAAAGATTTTATTTTTAAACTGTCATTAATTCACATTTATTCAAAAGAGAATCATTGACAAAGAAAATTTAATGTGCAAATAAAATCTGTATATATTCTAGAGGATCTGAAAAATATTATAATATAGAAGTTGAAAATCACATTATTACTAGCTTTTCTATTGATATGCAAATATTTTACCGCTCATGGAAATCTTTCTTCTTTAGGGTTTATTTACAGGAGTGCAAGTCTGGAAGCAGGTTGTGTAGGTTGGAATCCCAGTTTCCTCCCTTAATGTGTGATCATGGGCCAATTACAGATTTCTTAACCCCAAAGGGTTTCTTTTCTCTGTCATAACATGAAGATATTAGGAGTACTCCTGTAATTATCTTATAATTGGGAATATATTTAAAGGGATTAAAATAGTTCCTAGCATATGTAGGAATCATTTGCCAAATGTTCCCTATTTGATTATGATTTTAATTATTCCTGTTATGGTTTAACCTATAGTCCAAAGGTGATGGATAGTGAAATGAAAAAAAGACTTCTTCAGAAAACTGTGGTCACATGAATGTATATATTTTTATTATAATTGTCATGGCTTTATAAACATACACATACATAATACAAGCACATAAATACATATTAAAAGTTTCTATAATATAATGTACTAATATTTTAACATAAATTTGAGGTTTAAGCCTGGATATTTTGTATCAGTGTTTCCATAGACCTCCTTGGAGTTTTTTAGCATGATCTGAGTGATATTCTGTTATAAATATAATATCTTCTCAAAAACAGTATAAACTTTAAAATCTTAAAATATTTCATATCCCTATATATTTGATACACTTATCTAGATATTTATTCTTCTGTCAGTATCCAGTAAATTAAATAGCAGTCCTTAAATTGATTTTAGATAGTAATTTTTAAAAACCTAGGCTTAATCAAAGAGCTGTCATATCAATGTTTAAAATATCTCAATATATTTTCTAAGGTAACAACTGCCATATTTTATTCATTTATGATCTTCTTTTATTCTTATGGAGATTTTTCCTTTTCACATTTCCTTTGATTACATGGATAAAGAAAATTGATTATTAATCCTGAGTCATTTTCAAACTACTAGAAACTCATGGGTTTTTCTTTGCTTAAAATTAATTCAAGACATAAGACATGCAAATGGAAAGGCAGACAATAGGTATTTCTATTAATATTTGGGTCTGTTTATGTATGTATGTATGTATGTATGTATGTATGTATGTATCCATCCATCCATCCATCCATCCATCCATCCATCCATCCCTCTATCTAGACATATTTTTATATACCACGCTATTTCAGGTAAAGATTAGTACAGTGAGTAAAAAAAATGGTTATGGCAAAATACTAATTTAATATAACAACACTTGCTGAAACCATTTTTTCCTGACCCAATTTCAGTTATCTATCTTCATTTATATACTCACTCCCAAATGTTTTTGAGCATTTAATGTGTTTCAGACATTGTGATATATAATAGTTGCATAATAGTGAGTAAGACAGACACAATGCCTATTCTAAAGTATCTTAAAATCTAGTAAAGCCAGGCATGGTGGTACGTGACTGTAATCCCAGCCGTTAGGAGGTTGAGACAAGAGGATCGTGAGCTCAAAGCCAGCCCCAGCAACAGTGAGGCACTAAGCAAGTCAGTAAGACCCTGTCTCTAAATAAAATACAAACTAGGGCTGGGGATGTAGCTCAGTGGTCGAGTGCTTCTGAGTTCAATCCCCAGTACCTCACCCCTCCAAAAATGTAGTAAAACCCAGAAATTTAAAATATTGCTGAGCAAATATCATGTTATATAATAACATGTAATAAAAATACATGTATATAAATGTTATTTACATGTATTAAATGTAGTAATCAATAATCATTCAGTCTTGTAAAAATGTTCAAATATAATTAGATTCAAAAGTATTTGGGCTGTAAAAGGAAATGTCGCCCCAATTTGTAAACAGAGATTATGTCTAGGTTCAAAAGAATATTTAATATACATGGATTAAATATATTTTTTTACTTAAGTGCTCCCTAATTATATCTCACTTTGGGAATTGTCTCCTGTAGTCATCCAGGGATTTCTAATTGACTATGGTTAAAATGAGAAGAAGAAATTATCCAAAATATTAAAAACCCTTGTGACTCTCTACTCCTGATATTAATTCAAATCAAAATATGTTAAATATTTTAAAGTTTTATTTTAAATTTACCTACCCATCCACATCCCAACCATGATTTTTTTTTTCTTTACTATTTCTGGTTTTCTAAAGAAAAATCAGGTTACTTTTAAAAAAAATATTTTATTAATGCATTACAGATATACTTAATATTGAGAGTTATTCGAGCATAATTATACAAGAATGGAATGTTATTTGTTCCATCGCAGTCCCTACTACTTCCTCTTTCCTTGCCTCCACTTCCCCCTGTTCCTGTTGTCTACTGTTATTCCTTTTATTTATTTGTTTTTTAATTGGCACTTTATAGTTACACATAGAGATGGAATTCACTGTGGTATATTCATATATGTACATAGCTTAATTTGGTCCACTTCCTACTGCAGATCTTCCCTTTTCCTGTCCCTCCTTACTCCTCATCTGTCCTATTCCTCAGATCCACCCATCTCACTTCTATTTTCATGGGAACCACATCCTCCTACTCCCCCCCCCCTTACTTTTGCTCTAGTTTCCACAGATGAGAGAAATCTTTCCATGCCTGACTTTCTGAGTCTGACTTATATCATTTAGAGTGATATTCTCCAGTTGTATCCATTTACCAGGACACACCACAATTTCAGATTATTAACTTCTATTTTTATTTTATTGTTAACAGGCAGAGGTTTCTCAAAATATTTGTAAGATTATCACAAGTATGGTAAGGGATGGTTGAAAATGGAGTTTTGGTCCTATGAGGTGAAGAAAAATTCCAACTATATTCATCCCAGAATATTTAAAAATACTTGAATTGCAAATATCCTCTCAACAAAACTGTTTCTAAGGAGATCAGAGTGGGAGTCTATCCTACACTGCACCTACATTGAATAAAAGGGGCTGACATTTTCTCCAGTTCAGGATTTTATTGAACAAATGTGAAGTCAGGAACATCGAATGTTTGGATTTCCTAAATTCTTGATCACTATACTATTTATTACCAGTAACATCTCTAGATGTTACTAGTTTATCCATAGTGAACTTTCCCACAGATATGGTTAATATAAATAATGTCTGGCTCTATAAAAAAATCTGGCCTGTATTTTGCCTTCAACAATATTACTTTTTTAGTTCTTTACTTTTAGTCTTATTTGAAAACCTAACTACCATTCATCATATTTTTACATTAGGGAATATTTTTTTATGTTCCAAACATTTGATTTTTAGTTATATTTAAGGTACAAAGTTTTGGTGCAATAATTAAAGATCATCTATAATAAAACATACTCTCCAATCACACACACACACACACACACACACATACTTTTTGTTAAAAATATAATTAAAGATTTTATATGACCTCATAAATATATACACATTGCCATTGAGCATATTCATTACAAGAATTAAGAGACAAATGTTTTGTACATTAAAGGCCAGCATGATCAAAGTCTGATAAAAATTATTTTGCTGACATTTTAAACTTCATACACCTAAAACCTGTGTAAGACAAAAAGGGAGAACACGGAAATATTTCCCTATTGATCATAAACTCTTAAATCAACACACAATAACCTAAAGATCTAACTTTTAAATAAGTGTTCAAAACTTTTCCCATATGTTATTTGTTTGTTTGATACTGGGGATTGAATTCAGGAGCAGTAGAACACTAAGCCACAATCCCAGTCCTGTTTTGTATTTTATTTAGAGACAGGGTCTCCCTGAGTTGCTTAGCGCCTCGTTTTTGCTGAGGATGGCTTTGAACTCAAGATCCTCCTGCCTCAGCCTTGAGAGCTGCTAGGATTATCAGCATGTGGCACTGCCTCTGGTTCCCCATATTTTTTTGCCTATTTAAATTTTGTTTTGGGGCTGGGGTTGTGGCTCAGTGGTGTAGCACTTGCCTAGCATGTGTGAGGCCCCGGGTATGATTCTCAGCACCACATATAAACAAATAAATAAATAAATAAATTTTTGTTTTGTCTTTGTCATTGTTATTGATTGCAAGATGGTTTTACATTATCTGAATACAACTTGTACAGTAAATATTTTGTCTGTGTCACATCTAAACATTTTCTTTTAAAGATTAGTAATTTTTAAATTTTCTGCAAGTTCTGGGTTAAATTCCACTCGTGATGTTTTTCTCATTTTATATATTTGTAGATTACATTTGCCAATATTTGTGTTGCATTTATGAGGTATATTTGCAGTTTTCTCCTTACAAACTTCTATTGAAGTTTTTCTTTTCAGGGTTTTACCATCTCCCAAGATGAATTAGGAAGATTTTCTTTCTCCTCTATTTTCTGAAACCATTTTTATAAAATTGATATAATTTCTTCTACTAGTATTTGACCAAAATCTGTTTTGTGAAACCATGTGGACTAGTCCCTGGAAACTATATAAATTAGGAACTCAATTTCCTAAATACATGTAAGTTCATTCAGGTTTTCCATTTCCTCTTTTATCATTTTTAGTAGGTTGCATTTCTCGTTTTATCTAAGTGGCTGTATGCATTAGCACAAAATTAATCATAATTTTTTTATTTTCCTTCTGTTGCTTCCAGTATTTGTGGTATATCTCCTTTTCATTTTGTTGTTGGTAATTGATTTCTCTCCCTCCCTCCCTTTTTCCCATTTATTTCTTTTTTGTCTTGCTAGATGTTTAGCAATTTTGCTCATTTTTTTCAAATAGACAATTGGCTTTCCTATTTTCCTCTATTGTTTTCTATTTCATGAATTCCAAAGTTCTCTCCTTTTTCCTCCCATTATTCCACTTCCTTTGGGTTTATTTTACTCTTCTCTTTGTAACTTCTTAAGGTGGAAAATTACATAAGAGCTTTCCAGTCTCTCTCGTTTTCTAGTGTAATTATTTAAAGACATAAATTTACTTGTGAGTATTGCTTTCGATGGACTTCACAAATTACACATTCAATTTTTATTATCATTTAATTTGCAATATTTTCTTATTTTCCTTGTGGTTTCTTATTTGACTCCAGGAATACTTAGAAGTATGTTATTTAATTTTCAAGTATTTTGTATTTTCTAGGTATCTTGTTATTGCTCAAAAGTTTCATTCCAGTTAGTTGTGAAATATTCTTTAAGATTCCAATGCTTTGAACTTTATTGTCTTATTGATGGCATGAAACATAGTCTGTGTTGGTGACTGTTTCATAATGAAAATAATTAAAATTCTCAAGTGTTGTGTGTGTTATTCTGTAGTTGTCAATAACAATATATTTTTCATGAGTGTTGATTTGATTTTTCAAAAAACTATTTTATCAGTTACTGAGAGTACAATGTTAAATATCCAACAAATAATTATTGTAGATTTTTTATATCTCATAAAATATTTCCTTTAGTTATTTTTTTCATGCATTTTGAGGCTATGTTATTTATGGCATATGCATTTATAATGGTTATATGTTCATATTAAATTGATTATTTAATCATTTTGTATTACCCTTTTTTACCTTTTTCTGATATTGATGCAGCCATATTAGCTCTGTTATGTTATGATTAATACACAAGGTGCGTGGTGGTTACCTTTTACTTTAAATTGTCCATATTATATTTGAAGTGCATTTCTTCTAGGCAGAATATTATTGGTCTTTACTCTCTTCTTCTTTTGACAGTATATTCCTTTTAAATGTAATGTTTATCCTTTTATACTTAATATAATTATTGTTATTATTGGATTTAAATCTTCCAGTTTGTCTGTATTTTTTTTGTTTTTCTCTTATAGCTCCTGCCTCTGAAAACTGTTTTTAGTTTTTTGCCTTCATTGAGAAAAGTTGAATATTTTAATCATTCTATTTTATTTTCTGTTTACTTTTTAATAAATTTTAAGCTTTCCTTTTTACATTGACATGCAATTTACCCACAAAATTCACCATTTCTACGTAAAAAACTCACTGATTTGTTGTGCAGTTTTTGATTTGAGCTATCTGCATCTTAAACCAGTACAGAGCACATCCCTCAGCCCAGATGGGCTACTGCCTGATTGCAGTTAAACCAAACTTTCTTCCACAGCAGTAGACAACCAAGGCAAATGATAGATTTCTATAGTTTCTACTTTTCTTGGGAAAGTTATGAAATCAGTATGCTATTATGACTATTGGCTTCATGATATAGTATATACCCATACATCATAGTTTGTTCCTTCATCATTTGATAGACATTTAGCTCATTCACAATTTTTGTCATTCAGTAATAATTTGCTATATTATTTCATGAATAATATTGCATGCCAGTTTTGAGATAGACATATGTTTTTATCTTTATGGAGCAAGTTCATAGGGAGGAAATTGCAGGATAACGCTAAATTTAATTTTGAAAAAAACATTCTGGTTATACATTACATTGGTGCTAAGAGCCACAGCCAAGTAATATGATGCATGGCATTTTTGGTTGAAAGGTGACGCCAGGAAGCCATTGAGATGATATGATTATGTTAAGATCTGCATTCATATGGATATTGGACTCCTGCTGTCCACCTCGGCCTGCAACGACTCCTGGAGAGCTCCCATTGGTTGGGGATGTGTGGTAGGAGGGAATTCCGGAGGAGGGACTTCCTGTTGGGGTCCGGGAGAACACTGCGTGGGTCGTAGGCAATCGTCCCAGGAGCGTATGGGGCATTGGCGGCAGTTTCAAAAATAAAGTTTGTTCCTGCTTGAGTGGCTTGTGATTTTGTGCCCAGCCAGACTGCGGCACATTGGGATAAATTTTGACATAATTATACAAGTGTTGACTATAATGTGTTCCATTGCAGTCCCCATTAGTTTCTCTTTCCCTCCCCTAAACTTTTTCTGAAATGTATATTTAAGAATTTTTTTTGCGGGGGTGGTACTAGGGATTGAACTCAGGGGCACTCAACCACTGAGCCACATTCCTGGCCCTATTATGTATTTTATTTAGAGACAGGGTCTCACTGAGTTGCTTAGTGGCTTGCTGTTGCTGAGGCTGGTTTTGAACTTGCTATTCTTCTGTCTCAGCCTCCTGAGCCACTGGTATCACAGGTAGGTACCACTGTGCCTAGCCTACATTTGAGAATTTTTGTAGGTTGATGTAGTTTTTTCAGCAGTTTTCCAGTTTCTCTGTGTCCTTGCTAATATTTGGTACTATCATCCTTTTTATTGTACCAATTAAATATCAGTCATTGCAGTTTTTATTTATGTTTCCTATATGACTAATGATGTTATGTTCATTTCTCTACCTATTAGTTACTTATATGTAGGATTTTTAATAAAATAGATATTCAAATTATTTGTCAATTTTTAAATTTGTGTTGTTTTCTTCTTATTGACTTGTATCCTAGATACAAGTATTTTTAAAATATATGACTTGTAAGTGTTTTCTCCCCATCTGTTCCTCATTTTTCATTTATTGAATTATGAATTTTAGGACCAAAAACTTAATTTTACTGAAAGTTCAATTAGACTTTTTAGTCATTAACAGATTGTGCTTTTTGTGTTATAATAATTGTTACTGAATCTAAAATCACAAATATTTTCTTCTGGACATTTTTATAATTTAAGCTGTTGGATGTAGGTGCATGTTCCATTTTGAGTTCAGTTTGTGAATAGTGTATGGTAATTTAAAAAGTTTGTCTGAAAATATACATTTGAGAATTTTTATAGGTGGATATATTTTTTTCAGTGACAAAATTATGTAACTTGAAATTATGTAACTAGAAAAGTAATATTTATTCAAAAGTAATGTTTATATAATTTTTTGTTCAATTTTCTGAATCTACCTATGCCGTACTATTGGTGACCACCAATTAATTATCACACACACAAAAAAAGTGTAAATTTTTGAACAAATAGGTAATCACTGCCTGTAAGTATTTTATAGAAGACAACCAGAGAATCTTTGTGTGGTGGAAAACAATACACAATCAGTATTTATCTCATTAGAAATATTTGTTAAGATTCTCCTGTGTGCTTTATTGCATTAAAAATAAGTTAGAATGACTTTATAGACAATACAAATATTGAATCAAAGAGTTTTCCAGTGTTTGCAGCAGAGATTGAAATGAAAAGTGCCTATAGTTCCTCTCCTCACCTTGACTATGTTTTTTTATTTCACTTAGAGAGCTGGCCCATAAATGGAGAAAATTAAATTTTCACCATAAATTTTTTTAATTAAATAAGTAATTTGTTGTTGATTAAATATTTCCCCATAAATCTTTCTTCTTATACTCAGAGAGGTGAAGTTAACTTATCCATGATTGATGCCCTTCATGCTGGCTTCCCTGAGGAGTTAACCTCCTGTTCAGCAGGACCATTAGTGAGCTGAAATCGTGTCCATTAAAAGACAGTAACTAGTGCTTAGATAATCATTCCTAATAGAATGATGAGGTGGTGGGAACAGGGCTTGAAACCACTGGTTCATTATATAACATGTCTACATTACAGGCTTGGGACCCTGTCTTTTTACCATCCCAGGGTTGATGCATGCACACTCAACAGAGGTCTCACTGTTCTGCCTTATTATACTGCAATTAATGTATGATGGACCCTTGTCCCTGATCATTGCCAGAGGAGGTCCTGATCCTTCTCCAAACATGAGTTTAATAAATTGAATTGTCTGAACACAAAGGTTCTTCTTTCAAACTCTGACATCCAGCTTTGCTAGACCCCATTCCATTACCCTAGAGTTGAATGGGCAACAAAGGGACTGTGCACCTGCTACTTCTCTTGCCTTTATGTTTTTATCTCAAAATATTGTTCTGAAACTGGTGAGTGTCATTCAGCCTGACATGCTTGGCAGGAACACACACACACACACACACACACACACACACACACACACACACACATGTTCTTATTATATTTCATTGTTAAAGCAAAATATAGTAAATAAAATAAGTAAAGGGCTATTATAAACACCTGTGCCTTCAACCAATTGTATAGCAAAACTGCACATTGCATGTTTTTTATAATACTTGTTTTCTGTGCCTTTAGTAATGTTTTATGTGAGATTTATGATGTTATTGACTGAGAAAGAAAGGCATTATGTTTTCTGCTCTATTGTTTTCTATGTATTATTTCTATCATTTTTATTGCAGCAGAGAAAAAATGTAAATTGTGTTTTTCTAATGGTATGTGCCTTTCAATATTAAGTAATAAACCTCAAAAGAAGACTCAAGCACTTATTATTAAGTGTATTGAAACTTTATACAACACTGGACAGAATATTATATGACTTTAAGCACGAAAAAATGTAGAGGTTTGTATTGTTTTAGAGTCTATTTACTTACAGTTAATGCTTCAAGTAACTAAAACTCAGGGCATATTATGCACATTTTGCATTCTTAATGACAGAGGATGTGGACGCTTATTTCATGCACATATGCTAAAGACTTACAATGCATCATCATCATCCTGTTCTGGAGCACAGCTCAGATCTTCCTTCCTGAGTTACACCTGATCTTATTCTCATTAAGGGTGAATCCTGAGAAGAATTAAGATTCTGAATTAAGATTCTCTTACAAAGAAAATGCTTAAGTGTATTCACTTCCAAATTTTACATAAGAGAATATTAATTCCATAAGGAAGATTTTCTTCTAATAGCAAAGGATAGTCCAAAGAATTTATGAACCCGAAGATCTCAGCCTTCTGTGTGTGCACAACTACCTCCACTTGGCTTGGAGGCCCCAATCATTCCAGCTAGTATTTTCAATTTAGTGAAAGATATCTGGCAGGATGGGGCACTGAGCTGGTATGGCAATCCACAAATCTTAAAATCAGTTTTTATCTGATCTGGAGTTATGTTTACCCAAATGGGTGATTACCATAGAAAGTCTCTAAAATCAATATGAATTGACCAGACAATTTCCTTCCCTAACTGGCTATGTGCCACTGTTCACATCATTCGAGAACATTGTTGACTATGATTCTTGACACCATATGTAGAACTTTGAGATCTGAAGGCCATTGGTGTTATTTTAAGTGCAATTATAACAAGTATTCACATTACCTTATTTGATTTTAAAATTTAACGTTCAGTCCAAATATGTTATATCACTTAATCCTCATGGGTGTTCAATGAGGAAGATATTGTTATTCTGTATTTATAGGTGAGGGAAATTCCTGTCCAAGTTCACAGAGCTCAAAGGCAGGGCTCTCTATCCAAGCTTTTGCTTTCTCACCTATTTCATAGTTGTTTAATTGCTTTTAAATTAGGATCAAGTGATGCTTGTGCATTGTGAGACATAGATTTATATGTGTCCCTGGGAATACTGCTTCAATGACTAGAGTGATTATTTCAAATAAATAGCTGCAGAGAAGGTAAGTGTATATTTTTTAGAATAGATAAGTGATTGATATAGAAATTATTTATTTTGTTGCTGCAGCATTATGTGTAGTTTTGTGTCCCAAAACAGATTATTCAAGGTATCAATGACTCAGCTTTTCTCCTGAGTTATATATTTTTTGTAGGTCAAGCACTTTAAGAGATGCATATACATTTTCTATTCATACACCTGTAATTTTTGTGTCTTCAATAGCATTCTAGTTTATGATAGGAGTGTTCCAGAATTGACATGTCATGGGATCATAAAATAAATAATCATTGTTTTTAGGTTTTAATTGTTTAAATGAATGCACTATTACTTATTTTATCTAAAAACTAATGGAAAATTTTATATTTTATGTACAAGTGTATTTTTTCAGTTAACAAATCATTAAAACCTCATTTTTCTTTCTCTCTTCTTTTTTTTTCCCATGAACTTTTCCACAACAATCTTTTTAAATTCAGAGAAAGCCTTTGGGTGCAGCATTAGTCATTATATTTAAGTATGATAATTAGCTTACTTAATTTTGTTGGCAGATTTGCCTCTTAGGAAATCATTTATTTATTTGGCTAGTAGGTTTTGTAAACATCACTTAAAAAGTAAACAGCACTCAAAAAGATTGATGAATACATAATTTCAAAAGCACACATAGGTATCTCTGAAATCTAATTTTAGGATATGTATGTCCTAGTAGAATACAAAGTAAGTAATTCTAGTAGTTATTTTTCATCTCTTTATGCGTTCTTCCTCATAAATTCTCTCCTAGGCTCAAGGAATGATGGACCCCAAAATGTATTGAGAAACAAAAGCAGATGCAAATGAACTCTCACATTTTTTCCCTAGTAAGAGTTCTTCCATTGACCGTGGAACAACCTGTAATTTTCACAACTACAAGGAAAGATTATTTTATGAACAATTTTGCTGATGACCTGAGTTGTCCCTCAAGTGTTGGAGACCCTGAAAGTGCAAGGAAAAGGAAACAATTGGATTTGCACCTAGAGTTTCTCTAGGAATCTGGTGTGAATATGTAGAGATTCCCAAAGCAAGTGAAAGCATAATTAAAATCAGCCTCTTTACCTGAGTTAAATAAAATCTATAGGAGGCCATAGATTTTGGACCAAGGTCCTGAATAAAGCTACAAAGACAAAACTCAAATATAAAATGGAATCACTCATGTTGAACTACCACACCAATAAGCAGAGCCTAAGTTGTTTAACCTTCCAAGAAGTCAGGGGAAGGGGAGGGAAAAGTCAAATTCTCAAACAGGCCAATATGTTTTTGATGTTAAGGACATCTCTGCTTTAGTCTTTACCAGGAGAAAGACTGGAAATGACCAATCTTTTTTTGTTTTCTCTAGTCCTTTTTTGCCTATTAAGCCAAGCTCCGTTGTTCAGTTAGTTGGAACACTCAATTCATAGAATGAAATGTTACCAAATTCTAGAGTTGCAAATAAAAGCCTATTAAGACCTTTAAGCTAAATTTGTTGTAATTTTGTGTTTTGACACCCAGATATTCTAAATATACCAATTGTACCTGTTTGTTCAACATGAATTACTTTCTTTGTCAGACAGATTAATTAATTCTATTTTCCCATTATCAAAAGTTCACCTGTTTCACTCAGTGAATTTCCATAAGCATGAATAAATTTTATATTTAGGAAAGAGAATGAAAGTTTTTAAATATTCCCACTGGAAAATTTATGATAGTTATACAAATAGACTTATTACAAAAGTTGGTCTTTGAGGGAAAACATTTCATGTCTTGTCCCTGCTTATATACATTTGTATTCAAAAGTCGTTTTACTCAGGAAAGTGTGTTACTTTTAAAAGAAACGGTTGTTGGAGATAAAGCAAATGCTGCTATTTGTGGGCTTCTTCTCTTCTGGTAGGTAATTACTAGGCTTCTGTGATGCATCTTTAAAATTGGGCTCATGCATAACCTGTTCTGTAGTATCTTCCATGGTCATTTTTTTTCTTTATAATGTCCATGATTTTCAATTGCTACCCTTCAATTAATTTTAACATTGAAGGAGAGAAACCATTATATCAACCCCAAATTTAACTTGAGTGATTTTAGAAATGAGAGCTCCTCTATTCCAACCTGCACTGCTCTGCACTGGCTTCTTTTCATGTCCTTCTTCATTTATTCATTTTGAATTAAGAGAGCATAGTTTTAATCACCAATTAATAAAATAGGTACTATTTTATCAATTAATTACCTCCACAGTGGATATTCAGATGTTTCCTGTGGAAGAAATAGAATATTGCATCTTTTCATGGTGGAGCATAATGATAGCTCCATGTTATTTTATATTTTATATCAAATATCTTGACACAGACATGCCTTCATGGGTAACTTTCAAGTTTTTCCTTTTAATCTAATAAGACGCTTTCATAAGGAGATAATTTTACAAAAAGTTTTAAGTTGCCAATTTTGACATTCTCAAAAAATAAGATACTTAAAGCTAATATAATAAAATGTCTTGGGCCATTTTATTTTTAATATGTTTTTATGATTTAATATGGGATGATTTTAAGTTGGCCTGTGAACAAAGGTGCAGACATGAAGTATGGTTTTATAAAATTCATTAGAAAATAGTGCTGTATTTTATGTTGAGGTTTAAGTTGCTGTAGAAAACTTGACCACTTTAAAAAGTTAGCTTTCATCAATGTACAGAGGCTTGAGGGAATAGTAGACTTGTTTGATGCTGTGGATGATCTGATTTTCGATTTTCACTTGTGAAAGCTTAATTAGCAGAGAAGAGAAAAGAGAGAGGAGGGGACACTGGCAGAAGAAACTAGCAGATGTCCTAGTCCCTTCAATTTCCAGTTTAGCCTGGGGTCACCAAAGTGATGGCATGATAACATTCCACTTTTAAAAATAAATTCAAGATATTTGCCAGTGGCTTACATCAGGCTTAAAACCTGCTAGCAATGACTTTTTCCAGCAACATGTCAGAATAAATATTCTCTTTCTCTGATTAGGTATGAAACATAATCAGGCACAATCATTCAGCGCTGGGCTCTAGAATCTGCAGGAATTGACTTAAATAAGTTTCCTGTTGTCATGGGTATAATTCTAGAATGCAGCAAAGGCAAAGGATTGAGAAGTTAAATAGAACAGTAGTTTCCTAAGCATATTCTACAACATATCCCAGTTCATGATCTTATTAATACATTTTGGAGAAAGGCTTTTATGTTACATCAGTTTGAGGGACTTTTGCTTAAATTGTTACTTAAGTATCTGTTAAGACTTTTCCGTATAGCAGGAATTTTCTTTTTCTTTTTCAATATCCTAAGGTGTACAGATTTGATTAAATTACATTTGTCCTTGAGCTGCATCTCTTGTACATTCCTATTATTTATGTGAAAGATTTCTTAATTTTTGGTCATCTGGAAAACCCTCATTCAGAGAGAAATTTTCTTAGGCTGTTGCTACCCATTGTAACCACCCTGGCAATAGACTCATGTTGAAGGCACCATGTATGGTCCAGGTGGCTACTATTCCACCTGAATGCACTATTTTCCTCCGCTACTGTGAGTCCCAGACTACATTTACCAGGCTCCTTTAGTGCTTGTGGTGATGTAATTACATTCTTGTCCATGGAATATGAATGGAAAGGCAAGTGCCTCTCCAAATGCTGAGCCTTAGGCATTAAACATGCCTCCTCCATGTACTCTTGTCTTCTGGCCAGCTGGAGGATGGCCATGGCTATGACCCACTTTGATTTTACAGACAAAAACAAAGCCCTCAGAAGCAGCAAAACAGCATGAAAACAACCTGAGTGCCTGAATGTTCCAACCAGCTGAGACCACTCACCTTGGAAAAGATGTTTGAAAGAGAAGTAAATCCTATGTTCTTTTGCCACTGTGTTATTCAGTCTGTTTTCTTCAGTTCCTTTGTATTTATCTGACTACATCCACCACAGAATAACTATTACCTAGCATTTTATGAGCATTTACCCCATGCAAGGTGGAATTATCATCTTGAATAACTGCATTCTGCATGATCTATGCACATTATTTTATTTTAAAGTAATACATTGACCTCTATGTGTGTGTGTGTGTATTTATTTTTTCTGCAGATGAAGTAACCTAGGTACAAAGAATTTAAGTAGTTCATCTGATGTCCTTCAGCAAAGAAGTAACAGATGTAGAGTTGAAATCATTTAGTTTGGCTCTAAATCTAAACACTTTATATTGTCATTCTCTTGCAATGTTTGAACAAAAATATTTTTCTCATACTTAGAGAATATTTGTCAACAAATCATTTCATATAATCATAAACATATTCAAGTCATGTAATTATAACTATCTTAGTATATCAATAGATCCACAAAAACATATTAATCACATTTTATTCAACATTTTAATAGCATTTGTACGAAGTTTCCAGAGTTTTTCAACTGTGAGAGATGTAGCTAACATATTCATAGTGCTTGGGATGAAAAGAAAACCAATGATGATTGTTTTTTTCCTTTTTTTAAACTATAAACAAAAATTAAAATATATTTCAAGAAGTTAATTCTCAAATAATAGAACTAACCAACTAATCATTTACAGGGATACATTACAGTTGGGCCAACACCAAAGAAAACCTGCCCAATGTAGAATTAAAAGGGAAAAATATCATTTGCAACAGTTTGGTGGAAAACTTGAGTGGCTTAAGGAAACACAAAGTCTAATATTTATTTTCCAAATAAATTTTAAAATTTGCTTGTCAGTTTCTCTCTCTCTCTCTCTCTCTCTCTCTCACACACACACACACACACACACACACATACACACACACACAAAGTTGGCTAGGATTCTATGACTGCATTGAATTCAGATACATTTGGAAAATAGTTTTGTGATACAGTTTGTTCCAATCAACAAATTAACTACAGAAAATTACTATTTTACAAAATAATATTATGCATTTACCATTTCTTAATTCATTTTTTTGCTTTACTTGTTAGATACTTATTGCTTTTAGTGCTACAGTTAATATCAGTTTTCTATATCCTTATATATATTAAATATAATAATATATGATATATTTAATATATATTAAATATATGTTTACATATATTTATGTATGCATTTAAGATATGTATGTGTGTTATATATATATACATATGTATATATATGTGTGTGTGTGTATATATATATATATATATATACACATACATCTGGCATATGGAAATAAAATTTACTTTGGAAAATATTGTACTTACACCTAATGAATTTGTTAAATGTGCTTATTCAATTTATTTTAATTGAAGAGTATTTTGAATTTTCCAAATTTGGAATTTCTAAATGTTTGGAATCAGAATTATTAAATTTTCTAAGTTTGCAAGAAAATTGTGAATATTTATTATTTTTTTTCTTTGGTTCTTACACTTATATCTCTGCAGTGGCCAGACCACCTAGTACAATGCTGAGTACAAGCAGTGATAACAGACCTTCCCATTTTCCTGGTCTGTAATACAATATTTTATCATGTAAAGTTAAAAAAAAAGAAAGAAAGAAAAGAAAGATAAAAATTGCTGTAGTTATTTTGATGTAGTTTACTTTTAACAGAATCCTCCTAATTCTATTTTTCAAAAACCACGAATAAGTGCTGAAATTTATTTAATTCTTTTCCACATTTATTAAACATCCTCATCTTTCTTTTTCATTCTATGAATGTGGTGATTTCTCTGAGACATTTATGTAATGTATTGTATTCCTGGAATCTACCTTCCTTGAGTATGACATTGAGTATCCGTTTCATGCTTTGCTGAACATGGATTGCTGTTTCTTTGTTCAGGATAATTCCATGAGACAGGTTTTGTGAGAGAGATTGCCTATTGATATTCCTTTTTCATACTGTTTTAGTCAGATTTTTTTTAAAAAATTTGTAGTTACTATAAAAATAGAGGGCTCTATTTTTTGAAAGAATTTAGGTAATATTTTCCCTATAAGTGTTTCTTACTATAAATGTGTGAAAGAATTAATGACATTATCTGGAACTTAAAAAATATTTATGAAGTTTAAATTGAAAATTTGCTTCTTTAAAGTAATTAAAACTTTATAGTTTTTAGTGCTGTCTTATTCTTTGTAAAATATTCCCCCCAAAATTGTCCATTTAATTTAAATTTTCAAATCTTTTATGAGCATGTTTTATAATATTTTCTTATATACATAATAAAATTTGATCTGTACTTATGTTCTGCTTTCCTTTCCTAAAATTGACAAATTAGTCTTTCTCATTTTTTCTTTGTTACTATTATCAGGACTTTCTCAATTTTATCAGTCTTTTCAAAGAACCAAATTCTAGCTTTGTCGATTTTTTTCTAACATTGGTTTCTGTGTCATTAATAGCTCCATATTAAATTTGCTATTCTTCTTAAGTTCTTTCTTTGTTTCTCTAAGTTCTTAAGATGGGTATTTAGATAATTGATTTTCCAGGTTTTCTGCTGTTATTTGTTTTTCCTAATGTATGTTTTGAGGCAGAAAAGTACACTTCCATGAACTGTTTCAACTGGATTTCACAAATTTTAGTATGGTATGTTTTCACATCATCAATACAAATATTTACTCTTTCACAATGTTTCTCATTTGAGTAATAAGCTATTTGAAGTTGTTTCTCTTTTAAACAGATTTTTAATTTTTATCCTTTTATTGATTTGTAGCTTAATTCTATGTGATCCAAGGACATGTTTTTCTATGGCAGCATATATTCATTTTGCATAAATGTTTCACGTTTATGGAAATTGAAAAAGTGTATCATATAGTGGATTATGTAGTGGCTTATACATGGAAATTATGTTATATTAGTCATGATGTTCAAAGCATGTATATTTTTTGTCTACTTGTTCAATTAGTTCCTATGTACTGTGTGCTATAATGTCCAATTATGATTATTTAGTTACATTTCCTGTAAGTGTTTCACTTTTTGCTTCCTGTGTGTTGAAGCTGTAGTAACAGAATCATGAACAATTAGGTAAACTATATTTTCCTTTGTTAAAACTTTAATATGATGGCCCTCTTTACTTCTTAGCTTAAATTGCATCAATAGATGTTAACTTATCTATTTTTATTTTCTTCAAGTTTGTGTTTGCAAGGTAGATCTTTTTCCACTCTTTTACATTTAATGTTTTTATATTTTTACATTAAGATAATTTCTAATCTTCATTATGCACTCTTCAACCTTTGACTATTAATTGGGTTATTAACCTAATTTGTAGTCAATGTAATTATTGAAGCATTTGGAGTCAATCTTCTGTCTCATTATTTGTTTTTAATTTGTCCTACATTTCTTTCTTGGTTTTAACAATTTTGTTCAAATATAATTTAATATTAAAATTTCACCAACTTTATTGACTATGATTGAGTGGTATATTTAGAATTGTGTTATGATCATGACAATGAAATTGTAGAACTTTTCACTACTCTCAAAAGAATTAGCTCACTCTAAATCCCTACATACCCAAACCTAGGCAACCATTAATATATTTTATGTCTCTGTTACCTATAACATTTCCAATAAGTGAAATAAAATAATATATAATCTTTTTTGATTACCTTATTTCACTTAGCATGTTTTTAAAGTTCATTTATATTGTAACAATTATCAGTACTTCTTTTCTACATGTGACTGCATAATATGTGTGATTATAGCACACATTTTATTTATCCATTCCAGTTAATGGATCAGACATGAGCTTTTTCCACTTTCAAATATTATTTATCAAGTTGCTATGAAGTTTGTTGGATGTCTATTTTCATTTCTCTCGTGTATATATCTAGGAGTGGAATTGCAGTATCATGGTAATTCTGTATGTAATCTTTTGAAGAGCTATAAACTTTTTCAAAGTGGCTATACCAGTCTGCATTCGTCTCAGCACTGCATGAGATTTCCAGTTTTTTCCACATCAACATGAACACTTGTCATTGTCGGTTTCTATTGCAGCCAATCTCCAGTATGTCATTGTGGATTTGATTTGCATGTCCTAAAGTTGAATGACGTTGGTATTGTTTCTGGTGCTTACTGGTCATTTGTACCTTCACTGGAAAAAATCTTTTCAAATTCTTTTCCCATTTCAAAATTTTTGGTTGTGCTTTTTTTCAGTTGAGTTCTGAGCTTTTATATATTCTAGATATGTCACTTATGAGATCTATGATTTGCAAATATTTTATCTTACTTTTTTGCATTGTCTTTTTAGTACTTTATTATTAGCAACAAATGTTTTAAATTTTGATTTAACACTGTTTATTATTTTTATTATTTTGTCATCTGTGCTTTTTGCATTAGAGCTAAGAAACTATTACTTAAACTAAGGTTATAAAGAAGACCCCCCTGTTTTCTTTAACGAATACTGTGATTTTGACCCTTACATTTATATCTGATATCCATTTTGAGTTCTTATATAAAGTATGAAGTATAGGTACAAATTCATTCCTTTGCATGTGGGTACCTAATTACCTTAATTCTTTTAAGTGGCTTCCCTTAGTTCTTTGTTTATATTTATGAGAGCAAGTTTAAAATTTGTCTAAGGTAGTACAGTATCTCAACTTCCTCAGGGATAGTTTTTATTTAGTCTTTTTTCTCTATATACAAATTATACTTCCTGGTTTGTATGTCTTCTATTTTTGTTAAAAGGTGAATATTTTGGATGATTTTGCCTGGCAACTCCAGATCAGAAACCAGATACTTTTCTAATTTCTTGTTTGCTAAGTAAATTTTCTGGACTGATTCTATAAGAACTGTATTTTCTTCAGTGTAGATTTGGTTAGCTTAATAGTCAGCTAATGATAAGAGATTTTCTTAAATGTAATCAATAAGACTTTATCCAGTGGGTTTTGTATTGTTTTGGAGCACAACATCAGCACTCAGTTTAAAACTCTGCTTTAGCTTTTCTTTCCCTCTTGCATAGATAGGGTCTCTATTGCAGGCAGTGGTGACAGAGGGGAACATGTGGTGTCTCTGGGCATGCACAAAGCACTACACATGTTTCATTATCTTCTACATCCTGAGGAACATGCCAGAGCTTTTAAAGCCCCTAGTGGACATTTCATTCCACAAATCTCAAATCTTTCTTTTAGGGGTTCTCATTTGTTTGAATTTATATCATAGACTTATTACATAGCTGCAATATTAATTGTTGATATTTTTTGAACAGCTGCTTTATAACAGGACATCCTTGGTGGAACAAGCTAAGTCAGGTCAAATGAAAACAAAACCTTGTGAATGGACCTTTCTCAGGGAGAAGAAATACATATTAAATAGTGACAATATTTGGGTTTGGGATCTTTTGAAAATCTCCAAAGCCAGTCTGCCCTACCTTTAGCTCTAAGGCTGCTGCTGTTTCCCACAGTTACTGGGGTAGGATTTCAGATTACCAAAGACCTAAAAGAGGAAGATGGAAGAACATGAAATTAAAATGCCACCAATCCTGCTGGAGTCACTGAAATTTAGCAGTTTTTCTTGAACTACGATACTCAAATTGTAGCTAGTATTTGGTTAATTTCTGTTATAGTTAGCTTTTGTGTCTCTGTGATCTGACAAGAACGGCTTACAGAAATAAAAACTTAAAAGTTTATGTTGGTTCACTGATTCAGAGGTTCAGCCCAGGGTTGGCTAACTCTATTGCTCTGAGGTCAAGTGGGGCAGAATACCATGGTGGAAGGGTATGGTGGAGAAAAGTAGCTCAAGAGATGGCAACCAGGAAACAGAGAGTAAGCTCCATTTACCAGGGAGAAAATATAAACCTCCAAAGCACACCCCCGTTATCTACTTCTTCCAGTCACACCTTACCTATCTACTGTTACCACCCAGTTAGTCCATCAGAGAATTAATCCACAGATTAAGTTATAGCTTATACTCTGATCAGTTTACCTCTTAAAAGTCTTGCATTGTCTCCCACATAAACTTTTGGAGGGGCACCTCAAATCTAAACCACGACAATTTCTACAGCTTGGAAAATGGATTTTCTAGTGTGTTTTCCTCACTTTTAAGGAGGAACAATTGTATATATGTTCTCACTTCACTATTCTAGAAGTTATCTTTAGAGTTTTTTTATTATCTTTTTTACACTAATAAAATATTTTGTTTCATGCCATTTCCACATTTGTTTATTTGTTTTAAATCCTTATTTTTTCTTCATTTAGTAAATTCTTGAGAGTACAGTATATTTAAGAATAAGGTAATTTAATACTTTTATCATTTCTCAGATAACTGAAAAATATTAGAACTTCATTTTACCTCTGCTTTAGTGTCATTTTTATCCTGAACTTAAATTCTGTATATAGACCATTGTCTTTGCAGCCAATATTTATTAAATTTTACTCATATGTTAATTATTTCCTTTGCTTTTTATATTTGATTGCTTTATTGTCTTCTGTTTTGAATCATTTTCTTGCTGCTTAAGAACTATCTTGAATGTGGGTCTGTTGGTAGTAAATTTCCTTTTGTATGAATAAAATTTTTAATAATTTCAATGATTCTGCACTGGACACAAGTTTAGGTTGGCAAGGATTTTTGCTATTTTTGCTGTTTCACCTCTTTAAAATGCTCTTCAATTTTGTTCTGGATTTTGTCATTTTATTGAGAAAGAAAATTCACTTTTATTCTGTTTTATTTTTTTTTGAAAGTAACATGTCCTTTTGCTCTAGAAGCTTTAAAGACTTTCTCTTTGCCTTTTATTTTCAGAAGTCTGACTATGATGTGTCTAAGCATGTACATTTCTTTATATGCATTTATCTTTGGATTTGTAGAATTTCAGTAACACTTTCAAAAATTGCCTAAACTGAACTCTCCTATTTTGTGCTTCTGGGACTCTTTTTACATATATGTTAGACTTTTTCATTAGTATTGAGTTTCTTATTTTCTTTTCTGTTATTCCTTTTTATTTTTGATAATACTTAGGATTGAATGAAGAGCTTCATGCATGTCAAGCCTGCACCTTCCTACTAAGCTATACTGCCAGCCTCTATTCATTACTATATTTCTGTTTTTTCCCCTCTGAACCTTCAGAATAGGTATTTTTTATTATTGTATTTTACCATTAATTATTTTAACTTCTATGTCCTGTATTCTGTTAGACTTTTAGAAGTATTAATTTCAGCTATCGTGTATTATGACCCCATAGTTTTAAATTTTTTTCTTTCTTGGGTTTTTTTTTTCTTCCTTTTTTTTGTACCAAGGAATGAACTCAGGGACACTTTACCACTAAGCCACATTCCCAGCCTTTTTTTGTATATTATTTAGAGACAGGGTCTCAATGAGTTGCTTAGTGCCTCACTAAGTTGCTTTGAACTCTCTGTCATCCTGTCTCAGACTTTTGAGCCACTGAGATTACAGATATGTGCCAGTGTGCCTGGCTGTTTTGAACTTTATTTAAATAGATTTAATTTTTCTTCTTAAATTCTTCATTCTTGTTATTTACTTTCTTGTTTTCTTGAACAAATGGATGCAAATTATTTTAAAGTCTAATTCTAGATGTGTAAATAACTTTTATCACCTATAATCTGATTTATATTTTATGTATATTTTTCTAGATTATTATTCATTTGGTCCTCTGTTGTGTTTGGCAATTTTTTTATTGGGAGCCATCTGTTTGGTATGAAAACCTGTCAGTTTATCATGACTTTGTCTTGTTGATATTATCTTTATTCAGAGTGTTATATTTTTTCTCTTTGGAAGTCAGTTGAACAAAAGTCAGATCACATTAATGCATGATCAGGTTGAGGCTACTAATTTTAAGTTTGTGAGAGTTAGTCTGTTTGAATTTCATCCAATTATTGTTTGTCAATTTGCCAAGATTCCAGCCTGGGGTTTTACCAAGACCTCTCCTTGGCTAGTTCTAAACTCCATTTTTTCTCCTCTGCTCCATAGAATGGATTAATATTTTGCTTAGCTTCCCAGTTTTTTGGAAGCCACTTGTTTTCCCTCAGCTTTCAGTTCTTGACTAAGTCTCAGTAGTGACAGCTTTCTTGATAGGCGACAACTCTTGAAAGCTTTGGCTCATCTCTTTATATTTTCTTTTTTTCTGTGACTTTCCTCTTAAGTTCTTTGCCTTCATTGCTCTCAAAAGTCTTGAAAATTGTGGAACATAAAATATTTTGTTGAATTTTCTTAGTTTGCCTTTTTGGAACCATTGTGCCAATCAAGCTCATCTACCATAATTATAAACAGATGTCCTCCACTATTTTTTATTTTTGGAGAAAATTAATGATTTCATAACAAAATATATAACATATTCCTACAGCAAGATCAATAAAATCTCAGAAATCTAGTAAATTGCCATTTGATAAACAAATGAATTCATTATTGATGAGTAATATAGAAAAGACAAGGTATTCAATTGTTTAAATGATTGTTATATGCAGGAAAAAATTATTCTATGTAATGTTGATTCATAAATTATGACCTAAAGTGGTAGAAGAAAATTTAGGTTCCATTTAATTAAAGACAATCTTGATAATTCAAATGTTTCTGAATAGAACAAGTCATTCTATGTGTAGTACAATATTTTCTAACATAGGGAATGAGTGGATAGTGGTTCATCTAATCCATTTTCAGATGTTTGTAAGAGGATATGAAATGAGAAGAGAACCAAACTTTCAACAAGCCTTGAATAATATTTAAAATTAATGCATGATCTAGATAAAGTGAACTTTTCATACCTGAGGAAGGTCCTGATTGAATGGTGATGGAAAAGTGCAAAGTTCTTTGAGTGGAAAGGGTGAACGGATAGCTTTGCCTGGAAGGGGAGCTTATAGTTGTAAATCAGAAAGCTGCTCTCTACTAGGAAGAAGCTTCCATAGACGCTTTGATAAAATGCACTTGTACTGGCATTTTCCTACCAGATTATAAGGTCTTTACTAGAAGAGATGATGTTTGTCATATCTCTATCCCTCCCTTCAGACAACAGGGAATCTCAGGAGGTTTGGATTATGCAAGAAATAAGCTAAAATGAGGATTTTTGAAAATACCATTTTGAGGGTGACCCAAAGAAAAACAGAAAACCCAGGAGGCTTAAGGCAACAGGTGTAGCTATCAAGGTTTCTGTAGTGGAGTAGAAAAAAATAGGAAGGCATGAGAGATGAAGGAAGAAGAGCTGACTAGACCAATTGAGGGCTAGGGGTGATTTCCACATGACTGGGGAAGTATTGAATTATTTGTAGAAACTGGTGAGAATCAGTTGCTCATTGGGAGATATTTTTCTATCATAGTGTTCTGATTTTATCACCTTCCTATAATTTGTAATAATTTACAATCATATTCTCACTTTCACAGACCTCTGTATCCCTCATTAATATCACATCCCTCTATTTACATAGCATTTATAGTCCTTGACACAAAAATCTTTGGGTAATTGCTATCTGATGACATTTTGTTTATTACTGTTAAATTACTGTTAAATGATACTGCATATGCCTGCAATAAGATTATGAATTCCTGAATACTAGGAGCTTATTTTTAAATTCTTCCTTCTTTCATCTTTGATGTGTTCTGATATTGCTGGGGAGATAGCTCAGTGGTACTGTATTTGCCTAGCATGCATGAGGTCCTGAATCTGATCCCCAGCACTGAAAAGAAAATGATACGCTTTACTAGACTAGAATTGGGCTAAAATGAACCTTCGTTAATGGATAGAAATAATTTGTTATCATCACCATACCAAAATATAGAATTTTCTAAGTTTCTTAAATTTTAACTTGAAATCAAAGTGACATAAACAGAAATGTTAGTTTTACTATATTTTCCAAGTGTGCTCTTAGTTTCTAATTATATCTAATATGCACTTCCATCATTCCATTTGTTTTCTGTTGGAGCTAACCTTAATATAATCTCTTCAGTGTTTGCAATTTGGATAGCCTTTTCACTGAATTATAAAGGTCAATGAACTGCTTTTTAAGAATATAATAAAGTCCACCTGAAACTGATGTAAAAAATTATTTTGTCCTAAGACAATATGTACAAGTCAAGTAGAACCCAGGTCTAGAATCTCAAGAGTCGATCCTCCTCCATGGGATATGAATAAGAAAAACAAATTATTTTCTTATCAATAATCACAACATTTATGATACTGTATGTAGGTTGGGAGGTTCTCACACCAAAGAATTCTCTGATTTTTTAGTGGACACAAACTAAATTCAGCTAAATTCTGATGCTATAAAAGTGACCAAGCACACATCCAGGTTGTCACCTGTGTTAAGGACTATCTGGCTATAAATTGGAGTTTCCTGTGGCCATGCCTCACTCCACTCCTAGGCTATTTGATAGAATGGCTCATAGAATCCAGGAAAGCAGTATACTTTTACTAGAGTACTAGATTACCAGTTTATCATAAAAGGATGTGACGCCGAGCAAGGACTTCTGCCCAATGTGTCCTGAAGCCAATATGTGGCACTGGGGTTTTGCAAAAAAAAAAAAAAATCTTTCTTTGAAGATCAACCACCAAGAGAACAGAAAAGACAAAGCTCAACTCTTTTTCTAGAATAGGTTGGTAGTGGGGGTACTTATAAGAAGGGAGAAGGGAGAAGCAGCTTATTTTGGGGTGGCAAAGAGGGAATGTTTCAGGAGTATCAGGCATGGTCTTCATGCCTTTTCACAGGCTGCATGCTTCTTTTTCTAGACAATTATATTTTAAGGGGTGAGGGGCAGGTTTTGTGCCCCTGACATGAAAAGGTCATTGACCAGACAAAGGCTACTTCCAAACTCTGAAGTTCTCTGAATGTGTCCTTTTTGTTTTTATGAAGCCTTCATTACAAGGATCATCACTGGCCAATGGTGATTAAGTCAATCCAATTCCTGTCACCTCCTCAGACTCTTGGTTAGTTCCCCTGGCAATCACTCCCCACCATTTTGTGATCATCCATGGTCATTCCAAAAGTCATTAACTTAAACTCAGGTGTGGTTGAAAAGGATTATTTCTATAATTTAGAAAATTCCTGTTTTAGTCAGCTTTTTCACTGCTATGACTAAAAGATCTAATCAGAACAACTGTAGAGGAGAAAAAATTTATTTGAGGGCTCATAATTTCAAGGTCTCAGTCCATAAGAGGCTGGTTCCATTCCTCCGGGCTCAAGGTGAAGCAGGGAGATCATGGTGGAAGAGTGTGGCAGAGGGAAGCTGCTCACATGGTGATCAGAAAGCAGAGAGAGAGAGGTCTCCACTTGCCAGATACAAATATATGTACCTTAAAGCCATACCCCAAATTCCCACTTTCTCCAGCAACACCCTACCACTTCAATTACCATTGTTAATTCCTATCAGGGGATTAATTCACTGATTGAGTTAAGACTCTCACAAGACAATCATTTCTCCTCTGAATCTTCTTGAATTGTCTCACATGTAAGCTTTTGGGGGACAACTCACATCCAAACTATAACAATTCCAAGGTTTTAGGAGCTCTGGTTAAGAACATGACAAAAACCAGATACATTCACGTGTCAATTTTTAGAACAGGGATAGAGAGACAGACTATGAGAAATGCATCTTTAGGTGATTTTTGTTGTATGAACATCGTAAAGTGCACTTACATAAACCTAGGTGGTATAGCCTACTATACAGATAGGCTATGTGATGTGGACTATTGCTCCTAGGCTACAAACCTATATAGCATGTGACTGCAGGGAATGCTGTGGGCAACTGTAACACAATGGTAAGCATTTGTGTATCTAAACATATCTGAACACAAAGAAGTAACAGTAAAGAGCAATGGAGGACGAAGACACACCTGACCAGTGAGCAATACCGTAAGTGACTTTTATGAGAATTTAGGTTTTGAAAACTCTTTAAGATAATGGGTTGTAAATATCACATGCAAAAATCTTCCAGTTATTTCAGCAATAATTATCTACCATTTATCTATAATTATGTCTATGTATTAGTCTTCTCACCATTGTGATCCACTACAGTATTTTTTAAATGATTTTTTTAGTTGTAGTTGGACACAATATCTTTATTTAATTTATTTATTTATTTATATGTGGTGCTGAGGATGGAACCCAGTACCTCACATGTGCTAGGTGAGCGCTTTACCACTGAGCTACGACCTACCCCCCGCCACTACAGTATTTTTAGGCTTTGAGTCTAATATATGCCTTCTGCACCCAGTCTTTCCCCTCCAGTCTTCCCTGGCATTTTTGTAAAGAAGACATTCTTCAATCACAGAAAAGCTTGGGAGACAATCTGGTTGACATTAAAAGGAGCATTATTTCTCTGTAACCATTCCACTCAGTGACCCTCATCCCCTTTGTATATAGAAAACATATGCACCCTTAGGTTCACTTACTATCTCTTCTTTCCTTTATTAATATAGAACTTTTATCTTTATCTAGATAACTTTATATTTTTTACATAAAACGAAGGCCCAATGAATATCTAGAGAAAAAAAGAACAATCTTGGAGTTAAACACATGATGAACATCTTTTCTTTTGTAGCAGCAAGTGGGTTCCTGTCTTTTTTCTTTTTTCTTTTTTTTTTTTTTTTGTGGACATAGAAGATGCTTATTGAAGTCAGCACCAATTTTGTAGGTTGGAACTGTCCCCAGCTCATGAGACACATTGAGTACTCCTCTGGAACTCTCTGGGTTTGCATTCACTTGTAGGGTCTCATCTTGCTATATGGCTTGTAACTGGTCTGTATTAGAAAACAATGTGGATTTTCATTTCATTTACGGAGAAACAAATGCAAGGCTTCATTTCAGGCAGCTTCAGTTTCCACATTTGGTATCTTGCCACAGTGAGAGTGTCATCAGTGTGTAGCAGTGGCAGTGGCAGTGAGATAGGAGCTATTTAGAATTTACAATTACAACAGAGTTTAGAGACAAATATGGAGGGTAGCTGAGATAGTAAATGTCTAAGCATTAGAATAGCAGTCACTAGAAATTCCACCAGGTAACATTTTTCACTCACTATGAACAGCTGGATGAGAAAAGTTTTACTGGTATGTGTTATCAAGATTGAGTAATGGGTGCTGGGGGATTAGCTCAGTGGTGGAGTGGCTTGTGTAGCATGCATTAGGCTCTCGTTTTGATGCCCAAAACCTCAAGAAAAAAAAAAAGGAAAAGATGGACTACTTACGTATATACTGATTAGCTGGTCAGCTCTGACTAAAATACTGTGAAGGGTGGGAGCATCATTGTACACACAAGCTCATAAAATAATATCAGTCCCTGACAGTCTGTGGCAACAGGTGATCCTCTGTCATCAAATGTGAGACAAAGCAGTGTTACATTGTGTGAGAAAATGGCATAGACACTGTTGCTCCTGAAAACCCTAAACACATTAGCACTATCCCATGCACAAATGCCCAAGGAAGAATCAGTATAGAAAGAAAAAGAAACTGCAAGTTATATCTGCAGAGGGAATAGAAGACTTCTGAACCCAGGCAAAGAATATGCACATATAAGTTTAAGGCATGTATTTTTATTTTAAAACATCCTTCGAATCTCTTGGAATACATTTTAACAGAGAATTTAAAAATTAATTCTAATTATCAGATCAATAACTGCATTGAATTAAGAAATCTTAAATACCTTCTCTCATGTTCTTAACTAGTATAGTAGCTATTATAGTAATTCATTGAGAACTTACTGATAAGTCACAGCACTGAGTGAATAACGTGTATCATTCCATTAAGCTTTAAACTATCCTTAGAAATACACACTTTAATTCTTTCCATTTTACATGTAGAAAAATCAAGGCTAAGATGGGTTAGAAGTCTTCTTTAAGATTACACAGGTTGCCAAAGATGCATACCTAGATTTTTATTCATATCCAAAGCTGAGACACCTAAATAGTTTGCTATAAACCTCATGTAACTTAAGAAAATAATGTTAAAATTGAGTTAGATTTGTTTCCCTCAAGCACATGAACTGTTTTCTCATTCAACTCCCATGCAAATTCTCTAATAAGCTCCTAAATATCTTACATTTACATGGAATTCAGATTCAAAAGGAATGTAGTGGTCATGCTACTTGACAGCAATCTTGACAATTAAGCAGCAGTCCTAATTGGAAGAATTTTGTACTATGCATACGCATTTGCTGGGTTCTCAGTGAGCTTGCAGCTGCTGGCACAGACATCATTAGAATTTAGGAAAACAACTATTTCCAAGTGAGCATCAACATAATGCCAAACATGATATGTCAGGAAGTGAATAAATTTGAATAAAAGTTAGTGAATGGGAAAATAGATTATAATAAACCAAAGTGGAATCCTGCCTGATGCTCATGAAAAAGAGGGAGTACGATCTTTAACAGAAAAGGATGGTCAGAAATTTTGTTTTGCATTTTATATAATAGAAGTTAGAAATATGGTGCCACTTTACCATTTTTTAACTTTAGGAGTATTTGTGTGTACATTTATTTTAACATTTTAGTTTTCATATCTCTATTTTTTCTGAATAATACAACACTTGATAGACACTGGACGTAAACTTTTATTTTTCTTAAAGCAAGACTATCATAATTCTTCTCTGGATGACAAGGTGGGTGATTTTATAACTTAAGGTAAGTGGAAAAGAAAACATATATTAAAAAACATTTTTAATTTAGTGTCCATTTAAAACTTAAATACCTCTATTTCTCCTTTTCTATATCACAAGTCCCACCCCCATTCCCTGTAGAAATTATTCAGGGACTTGGTTTTATTTAATAGAGTTTACAGTTATAATTAATCATGGGGTAATATGTTGTTTTGTTAATATTTATTTCAACAAAGAAAACAAGCTACATCCCTGTCTTTCCTGATACTTTTTTCTCCATCCTTTCTCCTCTGTGATTTACCTAAGAAAATGCTGTCATGTTTCCTGTGATTGATAGGCAAGATCTTAAGCATTTTCTACCACTCCACTAATTGTAGATTGCGGGTATTCCCATTCACTTTTTACTCCTATCCCTGTGAACATTCATAGCACAGTCCAGAGACCTGTCTTTAAGCTTCACCTCCATTTCCTCCTGGCTCTCTTCCAACTCTAACACAGCTTCTCTTCTAATTACCTTGCTTTCTCTCTTCTATTGTTAGCCAGGTCTTGAAGAGCAGTGGGAACTTCCATTCAGTCCTCAGCTTCCTACAGTTTGATTTCTCTCCCCCACCTTGCAGGTGAAGCTGCTCCCATAAAGCTCAACAATGGCCTCCATTCAATGGAAACCTTTCCAAATTTATACATTCAGGTTTCCTGGACACAGTAGGCTCTATGAGCATACCTTAATTGTTGACATTTTTCATTCATTTGCCAATAATATTCCTATGACCTACTGTTACTGTTCTATGCTTCTGACCTCTCATTCTCTGTCTTCTTGGTGGGATTCTCCTCTTGGCCACATTCTGTAATTGTGTTTGTTCCTTTGCTTCAATTCTTCATCTACTTCCCAGTCCACATATCCCCTTGAACAATTTTATCTGTTCTCATATTTTATGTACCTGACATACTTGAAAACAAAACATAGAAAATGTCCCATTATTCACAGTAAGGTGTGTATTTGGTACCAAGAAAGTTCATATTTTTGAATACTTATATAGAAACTACATTAATCTCATTAAATTTTTGCTACAGCCGTCCAAGAAAAGGTTCATTATTCCTATTTTTATAAATAAAGAAACTCAGTCTCATGGGGCTGGGGATGTGGCTCAGCAGTAGAGTGTTGGCCTAGCACACTGGAGGCTCTGGGTTCAATCCTCAGCACCACATGAAAATAAATAAATAAATAAATAAATAAATGTATTGTGTCCAACTATGACTAAAGAAATTAAAAACAAACAAACAAACAAAAAACTGGTTAAAAAAAAGAAAGAAAGAAACTCAATTCAAAGCATGTAGGTAAATTTTCCAGATAACATTGCTTGTTATTATAAAGATAGGATTGAGAATTATGATATTTTTTCTGGCTCCAAAATCAATAATCATTTCATTATAATGTTTTATTTTCTTTGTCCTTATGGTTTAATTCTTGCTAAGCAGATGGAACATCTAAAAATCTGTCATTCAAAAACTTCTCTGAGGCATAAGCTATCTCTTCACTGAAATTTGCACCATCATGTTTATTTCAACTTTCAAATATTTGGTTGCCTGAAAATTGGTAAAGGATTATTCAGTGCCTAACAATCTTAACTCGTGTGTGTTCATCTCTACCACAAACCCTCTCTAGCTCTTCCTGCTAACATAGACTTTGTCCTCATGATTCTGAATTCTTACAATAATTTTTTTAACACTAATTCTTGAAGGCCCTATTTTGACGTTCTGCCATTTTGGAGGCTTTAATAAGTGTTGAAGAATGAACTTCTCATAAAATTAGAAGCCCATGATGGTTAAAGATTCTGGCTTTGCTGCAGTACCTAGAAAAGGATGAACAGAGAACCACTGCTCAATAAAAATATTGTTAATTTTATCAAATTTAAAATTTAAGTAAATTGCTTCATGACCTGCTTTAATACTGGAAAGTAGGGGAAAAGCTTAGTAATGTAAAATGAATGCTGATATGCAGGAGAAACAACAAATGATTGATTATGCAAGTCTGTAAGAGGAAGTATTTTTGCAGCTATTCCTAGCTCAGGAAATCAAAAATAGCTTGCCAGATGTGACTCCTTGTTTTCTATAGTATTCATCATTTTCTATATACATTTAAAGAAGAAAGGAGAATTTTATATACATCATACCCCCCTCCAAAATTAGACTAGCTATACAATCTCCTTTCCTTCCTTCCTTCTTGTGTATTGTTATGTTTGTGAAAAACACAGTTGAATGTGGACATTGAGCTGAGTTGGGCAAGTTTTCAAATTCTGAAAAAAATAGATTTCAACATTATAAGGATTTGTAAGACTGATTCTATAACAATACGTGTATAATCACAGTGAATTTTAAAGACTCATCCAGTTCTATGATTCTGTATTTTTCTTAATATAGTGTTTTTAATAACCACATGCTAAATATTTAATAAAACCTAATTTTCAAGTTGAGCTTGATTGCTCTCAGAGTTAGCAAGCTCTACTTTGTGGCTGTCTTGTCTTTTCAGTTTCCCCATACTAATTAACTTTCATTCAATCCCTCTTGCTGAGACAAACCTTCACCTTGCATCTGCCATAAAAGTATATACCTCCAAAGTGGTATTTTTAGGTCAGAATCATCCATAATGTTTTCAGTTCTTTACATTTCCTTAGTTACCAGGCCATGTAAATCATGTTTTAAAATACAGTCTGTTTGCATATGTTCCCATATGTTGTCCTCTGCTAATAGAAAATTCCAAAACTTCAGTGTTTATAAGATTCATCTGGGCTATATGGAAAAAGACAAGTTCCTAAGCTCAACCCCAAATATTCCCGTGTAATAGTTCTAAAGAAGAACTGAGATATCTGAGTTTTTATTAACCACTCAGGGTAATTTTATATTGGTTATACGGTTTTCTTTGGAACAAACTTTGATAACTTCTAGTTTTTGCCATTTGCTTGGTAAGTTTTTGCATGCCATACAGTAAAGAATTTGACTCAATACTACAGAATATCAAATATCACAGTGATAGTGATAACATCAGAAACTTTCTCTGTGTGTTGACATGATGCTGTCATTAGTGTAAAGACTTCTTATCACAAAACCAAAACCTTTTATGTTGAAAATTGTATTGAGAAATCGTATTGGAGCACTCAAAAAATTATTTATAATCTTATATAGTATACTTTTTAATATTAAGGACTAAACTGACTCACTAAATATCATGATGATATCACATGATTACTAATTAATATGCTTATTTTTAAAATTTTTTGTTTTAACTAGTTATACATGACAGTAGAATGCATTTATGCATTTTGATATATCATACATAGATGGGGTATAATTTCTCATTTTTCTGATTGTACATGTTGTATAATCACATTGGTTATGCAGTCATATATGTCCATAAATTAATAATTTTCATTATTAATTTTATTCTACTATCTTATCTATCCTTATATTCTCTCTCTTCACTCCCCTCTACCTAATCTAAAGTAACTCTATTGTTCCCTAGTGTTCCCCCTCTTATTGTGAATTAGTATCCACATATTAGAGAAAACAAATGGATCTCTCCATGATTCTGATGTCAACAAAGATGACAACATATTCTGGGCTACCACCTTAGAAGAAAAATTGCCTTAAACTAAAATCCTTTGGAAATTTAGAATCTAAATATTATTGACTGTGATCCAAGATAAAACTGCCTTAAGCCAAACACTGGTTCATAGCAAATCCAATAAAGGACATCACTGACTTACTTTAAAGCTTAAATATAGTTTTAGCTAGAACTGCTCAATATATCATAGAGCCAAGTTTTAGAAGCAATGAAACTGAAAGAGCAGAGAAATGATTAACAGTATAATAATTAGAACTTCTATCAGGATGACTAGATCAACACAATCTTTAAACTAGAAATAACCTTTGTCACTATCCAGTCTCATGTGATTTTCAAAATAAGAACTTTCCATTTTCAATCATTCATTTCCTAAACAGAGACAGGGGCAAGGAAGATTTGACCCAAATAAGTGTTCTTACCATGTCCTTGTCTGAATTAATTATAGAATAATCCTGCTTCCTATTTTGCATGGTGGTAGGTGGAGGAGAGGTGCTGTGTAGGGCAGACTGAACTAATATTCATATTTTTTTCTTCTCTACTGGATGTTTAAAATGTCTTATTTGTCTCCTCATTTTCTCTGTATTAGGAAAGTAGTCTCCCCTCCTCCTCATCTTTCTTAAGAGTTACAAAGGCTGATCCTTCAGAAGTTAAGAAACTTGCCAATGGTCATAGGTCCTAGGGATGGAAGTCACATTGAAATCTCTATCTTCAGTCCAGTCCATGTTTTTGAACTCTGTATTTTCAACATATTGAGAGTTGTCAATCAGCCTTTACTTCTTACACATCTCTTGTGCATCAGGCACTATGTTAAATACTGAATATATAGTGCTGAATAAACAATATGGTCCCTGGTCTAAAACATTCTAGTGGGAGAAACAGACATAAACATAAATGTATAAAGTACATTAACAAGGACATGAATGTAAAGGCCAAAAATGATAGAGAATAGGAACAAGACAGAGAATAAATGGGGGAAGTTTTAACTAGGAAAGGAGTTTTCTGCTATCTTTTTTTATACCCTTATTTTATTATTTTTATATGGTGCTGAGGATTGAACCCAGTGCCTCACAACACTAGGCAAGTGCTGTACCACTGTTCTACAACCTCAGCACTCAAGAAGTTTTCTTACAGAACGTAACATCTGAGCTGAGACTTGAAAGAGAAAGTAGGAGGAAGGAGCAAGAATATCCCAGGGATAACTTTCCATCATTTTGGCTTAGGAACCGACATCCTCAATAGGACACTTAAATTGCGCGAAGTGAAATCAAGAATTGAAAAATGGAATTTTATCAAACTAAAAATCTTCTTCACAGCAAAGGAAAACAAAAACATAAAGAGATAACCTACAGAATGGGAGAAAATCTTTGCCACTTTGCCACCTGCACTTCAGATAACATTAATGTCCAGAATATACAAAGAACTCAAAAAACTGAACACCAAAGAACAAATAACCCAACCAATAAATGGGCAAAGGAACTGAACAAGTACTTCACAGAAGAAGATATATGAATGGTCAACAAATACATGAAAAAAATGTTCAACATCTCTAGCAATTAGAGAAATGCAAATCAAAACTACACTGACATTCCACCTCATTCCAGTCAGAATGGGAATTATCAAGAATACAAGTAACAATAAATGTTGGCGATGATGTAAGGAAAAAGGTAAATTCATACATTGGTGGTGGCACTGCACATTGGTGCAGCCACTCTGAAAAGCAATATGGCTATTCTTCAGAAAGCTTGGAAGGGAACCACATTTGACTCAGTTATCCCATTCCTTGGTTTATACCCAAAGGACTCAAAATCAGTGATACAGCCACCAATGTTTATAGCAGCTCGATTCGCAATAGCTAAGCTATATAGAAACCTAGGTGCCCTTCAACAAATGAATGAATGAAAATGAAGTAATAAAAATGTGGTATATATACACAATGGAATATTACTGAACCATAAAGAATGAGATTATGGCATTTGCCAGTAAATGGATGGATTTGTAGATTATCATGCTAAATTAAATAAGCCAAACTGAAAAAAAAACAAATGCTGAATATTCTCTGATATGTGGATGCTAATACACAAGTGGGGGAAGGAAGAATAGAAGTTTATTGGATTAGACAAAGATGGAGATGGAAATAGGAAAGACTGCAGAATGAATTGGACATTACTTTCCTATGTTCATATATGAATACACCACCAGTGAAATGCTACATCATGTACAACCACAAGAAAAGGATCCTAATTAGAATACTTTATACTCCATGTATGTATACTATGTCAAAATACACTCTACTATTATGTATATCTAAAAAGAAAAAATTAAAAATTTTTAAAAACACACATCAAAAATAATATTCCCCAGACAATATGGAAGATTTTTCAAAAGACCCCCCAGTGTGACTTGAACAAAGAACTTACTTGACAGAACTGCCAGAGACCAAGAAGCATCCCAAGGGAGGCTCCTAAATCATGCCAAGGAATTATCTACTATCTACTCTCAACCATTAGTCTTCTTATATTTTTTATAGTAACTATATCAAAACCCAAAATCTTGTCTTTGGTAGGTACCCTGTCTCCTTCTTCAACATGATACCATTACTGATTCTCAATACCTATTTTTTTTTCTGTGCAACACCAATTTCAAACTTAATGAAGCTCTTTCAGCTTCAAAAATCATCAATCAGCTCAATCTTTTAAAAAAGTTTTTCATGAAAAATGGGGTAAATCATAGGAGTAAACATAGAGCAGAGGAGAATATTTTTTTATTGAAATTCCAGATAGGAAAGCAAGGCTGGACTTTCTAATGCCTGAGACTGGAGATGGTCCTTGTTACACATGGTAGTCTATAAATCCTTCCCTGAATCCCAAAATTTGAGATCTAATTTGTGATTAATTTTAAAATCACTCCAACTGTGCTTGAAAAGAAAACACATTCTTTAACTTGTATAAATGATATGTATGTCCAATTATATTAAGCTCAATTTTATTACTCTAATTTTTAAAAAATTTCCTAATTTTGTACATTATATGTATATGTATCAATATTTAAAAGAGGAAAGAGATAGATTGAAATCTCTAATTCTAATTGTAAATATGTCAATTTTCTGCTGCTTTTCTTCACTTTTGCTTTATATTATGTGGTGATATTTTATTTGTACACATATTTAAAATTGTTATACCTTTCTAGTAAGTTGAATCTACTGATTATAAATCTAATAAAAATTTTATGAAAACTTCAGTATTCTGAGATGAATATTCCTATGCAATTTGTTTTGATTATTATTTTGTGTATCTTTTTATCCCTACAATATTCTGTTTAATCTTTTCATATACTTACTTTAGGGTATATACTTTGTAAACATTATTAGTGAAAATTAATTAAGTAATTAAGTAATTAATTTTGGTACTGGGAATTGAACCCAGGGAAGCTTAATCCCTAAGCCACACCCTCAGCCCTTTTTATATGATTTTTAAATTTTGAGACAGAGTCTCACTAAGTTGCTAAGGCTGGCTTTGAACTTGCAATTTTTTCTATCTCAGCCTTTTAAACTTCTAGGATTATAGGCAAATTCCCCAGAGCCTGGTCAGTTAATTTTTTTTTAAATCTGATCTAAGAATCTCTATTGTATGAATATTCAGTTTACATTGAATTTCATGCTCATATATTATTTATTTCCATTGACATACTATATTAAAAATGCTTTTCTGACTGCTGCCTTCTTCCTTTCCTTTCCTTCTATTGCCCTCTTTCCCCCCTCCCCCTTCTCTGTCTTTTTCTTTTGAAGTGCTGGGAAATCAAACCCAAGGTTTTATGCATGCTATATGCATTCAGCCATTGAACCACATTCCCTGCCCTCAGAAGATCATGAACTAGGTTTTACATCTCATTATAGGTATTATGGATTAAGAATGGGGAGTAAAGAGAGATATATTGTAAGCTTTCTCTTTTGCAATGAAAACTTATACTGCTATTATGTTTAGTAACCTACTTTTAGGTTCACCTTTGTCTACTATAATAAAATGATTCATGTTTGCAAACAATTGTTACGTTTTAATTTTCTATATTTTAGTTTATGGTAAAGACAACTGCGCTGTGGGTCAAGGAAGAAAATAATAGACTTTGTCCTCACACAGATGTTCATATCACAATAATACTTATGTTTTCCAACAAGAGGGTTTGTAGATCAGTATGAAATTATTACAAGGGAGTTTCCGTATCTTAACTTTTACATTTATTATTGAGGAAGTTTTACATGTTAGTACTAGGCTTTAAGATAACTGTTTGATTTCACTCATTTTACATAAATGATGATAAATTTCAGTTAATCTGTTTAAGGCAATTGTTTTGACAGTATAATGGCTGCAATCTTACCAGGTAATGGACTGGCTCTTTGACATATGGCCTTGAACATGATGGGTAGACTGCTCTCATGAAGGTAAGAGAGATACCCCCCCCAAAAAATATAGCCTGCTATTGTTTGAATGTCCCCATCAAAACTCATGTTAAAGTTTAGTCTCTATTGTGAGTATTAAGGGGCGGGACCAAGTAGAACCTTTAAAAGGTGATTAGATTATGTGGACTATATTTTCATAAATGTATTAATCCATTGATAGATTAAAGAGCTGTGGTGGATCAGTGAGTAATGGGTTATCTGGAGAGTGGATCTGTTATAAAATTTTGCTCTGTCTCTTGAGTGTGCTCCTCTCTCTATGTGATGCCCTGTGTCATCTTTATATTCTTCAGGGTGTTCCCATTAGCAAGACACTCACCACCTGAAGTTCTTTGACCTTGGATCTCTCAGCTTCCACAACTATGAACTGAATAAAACTTTATTCTTTTAAAATTACCCAGTCTTGGGTATTTTGTCATAGCAATACATAGTAGACTAAGAAATAGGATCAGCAAATAATGGTAAGAGTATAGTGGAACCATAGGATTGCAAATATAAACAATATACCCACTATTGGAGTTTAGGGAGAGCTTCCTAAAAGCATTCCTAACTAGACTAAGTCTAAAAGCTAAAGGAAAGAATTTCCAGTAAAGACTGGAAATGAAGAGCCTTCTAGGCAAGAATACTAGGATGTGTGAAGGCTTGAAAATGGGAGAACATGTGATATTCGAAGAAATAAATAGAACCTAAGTGACTGTTGCAAATAAAGTGAGGAGAAGGAAATGGTAAAAGTTAAAATAGATGTGGTAGAAAAGATGGAAATCATGCAAAGTCAATGAGAAAATTTTGAAGATTTTAAAATAGAAATTATTAGTCTTTACAGGAACCTATTTTCAGAGCTGACGCAAATGTAAAGATGAAGAATCCTACTAATGCAGAGACATAGTGTTTTTGACCCAGTCAGAAACATAATTGGCCTAAGGGAAGAACTATCTCACGAGCCCATGCACAGTGAGAGATGAATAATAGCTACATCTTCCACATTGAACACTGGGGGTTCTATTTCTCTGAAAGGGATTAAATGATTCTAATGTGCATATTTAACTATATGGCTGAATAAATCCTCCCCCACATTATATCTTCAAGATATAATGCATACATGTTTTCTCAGTCTGTGAGATGTTTGCCATAATGAACTGCTGTATTTTCAAAATCTCTGGTTTCTCAGCAATCATCTCACTCAACAGTTGGCTTTTAAAACTCAATAATTCTCATTTCCACAGCATGTGTCTAAGAAGCAAAGCACTCTCTCACACTGCATCTTTCTAGCAACATGGTACCCGCCAACAACGCAGCCAGCACATATGTTGGACACTTGTTTGGCAGCAGGGTACAGCATTGTCACATACTGAACAATTGCTCGAAAGGCATGCATTTCTCAACACATCCCTCATGGCTAATGTCTTTTTGCTTGCTGTCATGTCTACTACAATAAAAGTTTTATCAATTCTTCAAGACATAATGCATTTCAGAGTAAGTATAAAAATCAAGGGATTGATTTTGATATGCATGTTTCTATTTAAATATGACTAGAGGAAGTTATTTATTTGGAGATAGGATTGTTGAAGATGTTATTAGTTAAGATAGTGTTGTACTAAAGTTTGTTATGCTCTTAATTCAATATGATTGATGCCTTTATAACAAAAAAAGGAGAAATCTGCAGATAGAATCACATATCAAGAATAAAATGTGACAAGACAAAGAAGACAGTCACCTACAATCCAAAGAGAGAAACCTAGAACAAATCCATCTTTCCCTCAAAGCCATCAGAAGGAACCAACACTTGGGTTTAGAATTTCTAGCATCCAGCTAAAAACTAGAAGTAAGAAAAGAAAATGTGAGAAAAGAAATTTCTGTTTGCTAAGCCATGTACTTTGTGACATTTGATTACACCAATAGTAGCAAATTAATTAGTGGCATTGTTTCCACTCTTAAAACCATGACCTTTCCCACAGGTGTCCAAAGGTTCATACATTTCTTATTTCAGAAAAATAATCTCTAGGCTGCTAATTTATCCAGTGGTTTTGTGTGGTATGTGTTTTAGGAAAAGTTACATTTTTAGAAGTTTAGCTGGGAAGCAGTATTTTAAAAATTATCAATGCCAGTGACTATATGTTTTTTGGGAAAAAAGTTTCCTTATATTCCTCAGTCTATTCAAATCTCCATTTAAGGTCAATACTGAGGTTTGGGTCAGTATTTCCATTTTTCATGGAATATTTCAGAGAACATTTTGCAGGGACAAAGCATTTTCTTTTCAACACATACTTGGCATGCTCATATTTACATAGAACATGAACAGGTGAAACAGACTAGGGAACAAATTAATTCTAACCCAAAGAAATTTCAATTTGTCACTAATTGTAGAAACAATTGACAGAACGATTGTACAGCCTGCTGCTCTCATATAAACAGTGGAATAAGCTGAGTTATGGCAACCAAACAATATGAAAACAAGAATTCTAATTAGCATTTTGATATTTATGCACTATGGGAAGTCATGAGAATAATAGAATGTTTTAATAAAGTCTGTTTTGAATTACCCTTATTTGAAATGATCAAGTGCCATTTTTGTGTTTAATAGCTTCATTGCCACTGTCACATTAAGTTATGGGAGAATCAAAATACACATGCCTGATTAATAGCATGCCACAGCATTTGTAGCACATCCTTTTCTCGGCTACAGAGAGGAGGACAGGTACACTTCTGATCTACAGATAAACATCTGTTCAGATAAGGACTACACAATGGTTCTCAGTAACCAATGCTGGAGTTAATCATTTTGAAGTGCAAGTGTCACAAATCTTTTGAATCTTATCCTACATATGTTACTTCTTCTTGTCCCTTCAGAGTGGAAATAAACTGACAATTGATAACACATAATAAATACACATTGACAGAAAATTAAAAACAAAATATACAACTTTAGCCTATTTTGTGGAATAAAAAGTGAGTTCCTTGAATTAGTGCATGTGCACTGAGGACTAAGAGGAGACAGCCCTGTTCTCAGTGCTTGATGGAGGGGTGAGAGGCAAAGTCCTTCCCCTTCTCTTGGTGGAACTCATATATTCTAATAAGAGTGAAAGATAATATTGAAACAAATAATTTAAAAATAACTTCAGGTAATGGCAAGTTCAGTGAAAAAACATAGCAGAATTGGGTATAGCAAAGGGATGAGGTGGAGTTGGGATGGTGAGGAGCTGAGATTTAATTAGGATGGTTTAGAAAGGCCTCTGAGTACACATATTAATGGCATAAAGAAACATTCAAAAAATAGTTTTAGACCAAGAACTTTCCAGGTGTGTGAATGTGTGTGTGTATGTGTGTATATGTCTGTGTGTGTGTGTAAAGATTAAATGCAAAGTCTCCGAGTCAGTAAATACTTAGTTACCACAAGTTGAACCAGAAGGTCAGTGTGTGGCTGGAGAGAATAACTGAGGGGTAGGGAGGTCAGAGACAAGGTCAGAATCTAGAATCCTCACCTCATTGCAGGTTATTTGGCCTAATCATCACCTTTAATTAATAGCTAGGATAAAGTCACTTTATAAAAAAATGCTTGCTAAATGTTAACATTGCAATAGACAGATTCCCTGTACCCTGAATTACAATTCATTATGGTTTCATGAAATCTTCCTATGGATATAATCTGTTGTGCCTCTAAATGTATGCCAGTGAGCACTTACATATGCATGTATCAAATTATCTATGATTTGAAGAGAATTTGTCATATTTTTATACATCTTTTCCTGAGAATTAAATTTAGATACTTTTCCCCATAGATTGAAACAATAATACAAAAATCAACAAGATACATTATAATAGGAATAAATGGAATCACAATTTTCGTTCAAATAATAGATTATCATCTCTGGGAGTTCAGAATTTCCTAAAAGTGAGTAGGATGTTGCAATTACTTTCAGGCTTTAGGAAATAAGAGGACTAAAGAGATAAAAAAAATATTAGAGAAGTCTAATACAATCTGATTTAAAGCTTTGAGACTCAATTTGTATTTAATTTTTCTAATTATCTAATCTGGTAAATTTTTTATGACACTGCCAAATATTTTATTCATTATATGTTTCACGCTGGATCTTCATTTTTTTTATTTTGAGATATAATTCACATATTATAAAATTTACCTTTATAGTGTATGAATTTCACAGTTTTATTATATTTACAAGGTTGTCAATCCTTACTACTATGTGGTCATAGAATATTTTTATTGAGACAGAAAGAAAACTTGTATCCCTTAGCAATCAGCCATCTTCTCCTCACTATCCTGTCTGGGGAATCACTGACCTGTGTTCTGTCTGTGTGCAGGTATCTATTCAGAACATTTCATACACACACAACCACACAATGGGATCTTTTGTACTGGTGATAAAATATCAAGATTTGTCCATGTATCAGTATTTTTCCTTTTTAGGACTTAACATTTTATTGTGTGCTTATTATTTCTCCATTCACCAGTTGATAGACATGAGAATTATTTCCACATTTTGTTTGTTATGAATAATGCTACTGTGAACATTTACCTACACTTTTTTGTGTAAACATAGGATTTCTAGGAGTAGATGGGTCAGATGGTAAGCCTAGGTTTAAATTTTTGAGGTACTACCAAACTATGTTTCAACTTAGCTGTATCATTTTACATTCCAACCAGCAGTGGATTAAGGTTCCAATCTTTCCATATCTTTGCTGACACTATAATATAATTTTTGATTAATCAATAGACTATTCAGTAGAAGAGATAAGAAACGGAATTATTTTTCAGATCACATGAGAATAGAAGACAAATTTAAATAAATTTTAAATAAACTGTTTTGCAAATACTGTACAATAGTTTATAAAATTAGTCTCCTTTATTGTGAGTCTGAAGAATGAAAGCATGTGGATGCCATTTTGGGCTCTTTTATATCTTCTACAATTAAGAGATATTTTATGTATCTGAAATTCTATGCTAGGGAAAGGAAAATTAATAGATAATGTCTATCACATCTCAGAATGAATTGATAGAACATGACTTCTTAGTGACAAAAAAAAAAAAGAGGAAACAGAACAGGATTGGAGCCTGTGCTGGACACTACTCAGGTTGGGCTGAGTAAGTAGGGCAGGTGTGGCTGACAGTGGACATTACTGGGTTCCTGGAGTGGTCTAGATCCAGATTGTTTCTCATATATATGACCAACATCAGGTGGCCAAGAAGCTTCATCTGGGGACCAATAATCTGTGAAAAGGCAATTGGAAGACTTTCCAAACTCTAGGGGTAGTTTTGGGGAAATATGAACAATAAATAACTATCTCCCTAACTGGAAATGAGAATTTATGGTCACGGTTTATTTCCTGGAGCATGGACCTGGCAAAAAGTGCCATGGTCATAGGAGAAGTTCGATGCACCAAGCAAATTTCTAGAAGAAGAAGGTAGGAAAAGGAGCCCACAAAAAACTCAAAGGATAATTATGGCATATTATGGATAATTAGTGCATAAAGCCTCATTATCTAAACAGAAGCAGAAGAGTGAAAAGTGTAACCCAGATATCACTGCTCAGCCATAACTTTGCTCCAGGATCAGGGGAAGCAGATTGAATGCCATGAATCCCACTGATGGTCTGGGGTCTGATTTCCTTGGTTGCCCTGTTGGGAGGGGCATCAGTCCAGTTAAAACAATTTGCCTGTGACCTTGAGGTTTCACTCAGCTTGCAGTCTAATTATGTGGCAAAGGAGCTAAATCTACCTTACCATGTGTAAGTTGCTCCATTTCCTTTCTCTAGTTTGCTCTATTCTGAAAATCGTGGAACTGTTGAAATTCTGAGTGGGTGATTAGGCCTTGATCTTTGAGAGGTGAAAAGCAGAAGCAGGAAAAAGGAGGATAAAGTGGCTCATATATACAGGGCATCACATTTAAAGAGGAAAACAAGATGAAGGTCATTTTCATGATATAGTTTAACAAGATGGGACTCATCCTTGGTTGCTTTAATTGTCACACACACACACACACACACACACACAAAACACAGATTTATCTACTTTGCTTATTGTTTCACTCATGTTAATGTTTCATATCTGTTCTTGTCTCACTAGCTTTTACCATCTTTTTAAAAATGAATACAATTCCCACATATTTCTTATTATTTCTTTTTTAGAGAGAGAGAGAGAGAGAGAGAGAAGAAAGAGAGAGAGGATTTTTAAATATTTATATTTCAGTTTTCGGTGGACACAACATCTTTATTTTATTTTTATGTGGTGCTGAGGATCGAACCCAGCGCCCCACGCATGCCAGGCTAGCGTGTTACTGCTTGAGCTACATCCCCAGCCCTTCTAATTATTTCTAATTCTTATATTCAACATCAGTTTTCCCATTATCCCTCAACATCAATTTCTACAACACTACTTGAAAGATATTATTGAAACTCAAACATTATTCCCATGATGAATAACCTTTAGAAGATCTGCATCACTTTTAGGATAAAGACCCAAACTCATACACATGTCTAGATTTGCCTTCTAATAACCATTCAGACTCACCATACATGAGGGCCCATTTTCTACTTCATGTTCTTATCACTCCTAAATAAATTACACATTGTCTGAAATAAAAAATTTGATCTCATAGATTCTGGGTATTCATTCTGGGTATACATTTGCTGTTTAACATTCTAGAAAGATTTTGCTTCCTGACTCTTCACCATTAACTCTTTCTATGAGTTTTCCACTATTGTGTAAAACTTATCACAGCATACTACAATTATCTCCTCCTGATGGTTCACCTACATTAATATCACTGTCATCTGTAGGATGTGAGCTCTATGGAATAATAGATTGTATCTATACATATTTATTTGAATATATTTGTGCTTTGATTATGGTGAATTATCAATAAGACAGAAAAATCAGTCATGTTTATTCAAAAGTATAGATAATGAAGAAAATAAAACAGAACTTTCTTTTAACCACAAGGTTCTTAGAGTTATACTCTAGAATGGTACCTCATCATTAGCTGTATAAATGAGTATATCAACTAGTAACTTTTCTGTGCCTTACTTTTCTCATGTGTAAAATGGGGTTAATAAACATAATTCACCATGAGATGAATGTAAAAAAATAAATTAAATGAGATAAAATGTGAAGGACTGAGAAAGTGTCTTGCACACTTGCACACAGTGAGTATACTTAATATTTTTGTTGTTGTTTTGTTATTTGCAATACAGAGGGGGGTGAATCCAGGGCTTCACAAGTTAGGCAAATACTCTCCCATTGAGCTAAATGCCTAGCCCTTTTGCTTATTTTATTTTGTGATATGGTCTGGCTAAGTTTCCAGGCTAGCCTTAAGCTTATTTTGCTTTAGCTTCCAGAGGAGCTGGGATTATAGGTGTGCACCCCCATGCTTGGTACATCATTTTTTTTTTTGAAGTTTTTGTGCTTTTATTTAAGCACACACAAAAAAATGTGTGTGTGAACTGTCCACTCATTTTCTTCATTGCTCAGTCTGGCATTGGGACTGGTGACTCTGATGGCCAGTTTGGCTGCTCTTTCAACGATGGCTTTGCAGTTATTGGAGGAAACATTGTAAGCAATCTCAGCATAGTAAGATTTGTTGCACATGAGCAGCACTTCCAGCTCCTTGATATTGTGGACCAGGAAATTCCGGAAGCCACTGGGCAGCATGTGCTTTGTTTTCTTGTTGTTCTCATAACCAAATTTGGGCATCAAAATCTGGCCCTTGAATATTCTCTGCACCCTGTTGTTAATACTTCTGGGTTTCCACCAGTTGAGCTTAATTTTGACATATTGGTCTGACTGGTGCCCAATGAACTTCTTGGTACTCTTTTTGATGATTTTGGGCTTCATGTGAGGTCTGAGGGCAGCCATGATGCTGGATATGGATGGTGGTCACCTCTGTAGGCAGTGCCAAAGAAGAGAGGGGGAAGATATCGTGCCCATCAACTGCTTTTGATGATGGTAATGATGATAATAATGATGATATTGATGTTGATGATATTGATATTGATATTGATAAGACATTTGTCCTGCATTTTAGGGTTCTTTTTGAAAACTGTGAAAAGAAGGAATGGAGATAGTATGTGTTCAGTTTTCTTTTTCTCCTCCTCTCCTCCTTTTCCTCCTCCACCTTCTCCTTCTTCTTCTTTTTCTTTGTTTGCTTATTCTAATTTTGGGGTTGGAACCCAGGAACATTTACCACTGAGCTACATCCCCAGTCCATTTCTCATATATATATGTGTGTATATATATATTTGTGTGTGTGTGTGTGTGTGTGTGTATTTGTTTTTTTGAGACAGGCTGTCTTGAGTTGCTGAAGGTTTTTCTAAGTTTTATAGCCTGGCTTCAAACTTGCAAACCTCATGCCTCAGCTTCTGCAATTGCTGGGATTATAGGTATTTACCACCAGGCCTGGAAAAAGCTTTCTTATTTTCATAATATTATCTTACTAAATCCATACATCCCATTTGCAGAGGAAGGAAGTTATGAATTAAGTAGGTCATAACTGAGCAGAACAGATCCAGCAGTCTGCTGAGGGGCAGAGCCGCCCCCTCCCCCTGCACCTGCAGGGTAGGCAGACCTGAGACCCACCAGCAGAACAGGTCCAGCGGCCTGCTGAGGGGCAGACCCATCCCCTCCCCCCATGCTTGCAAAGTAGGCGGAACTGCAACCACCAACAGGACAGGCCCAGCGGCCCGCGCCTGCAAGGTAGGCGCACCTGCTACCAACCAGCAGAACATGCCCAGCGGCCTGCCGGTGTGGTAGGCACATTGCCACAACTGGTAGAGGAGCAGAGCCCCTGCCCGTGCCTGCATGGGAGACTTTGCAACTATACAAGAGTAATACAAATATACAGGGGGAAAATTCAATAACACAACAGTTTCAGCAAGCAGAAAGAAACGCGAACAGTATGAAGAGACAAGGAAAGAAAGGACCACAAGCAATGCAGGTCAACTCAACGTTAGAAGAGGTAATATCTGCAGCATATGGAATGTCAGATAAAGAATTCAGGATATACATGCTTCAGATGATCTGGAGTCTCAAGGAAGACATTAGACAGCAAAATCAGACAATGAAAGATCACTTCAACAATGAATTACATACACAAATCCAGGAAGCAAAAGATCAACTATACAGGGAGATAGAGGTTATAAAAAACAAACAAACAGAAATCCTAGAAATGCAGGAAGCAATAAACCAACTTAAAAACTCAATTGAGAATACTACCAGCAGAGTAGAACACTTAGAAGATAGAACATCAGACAATGAAGACAAAGTATTTCAACTTGAAAAGAACATAGACAGCTCAGCAAGACTGTTAAGAAACCATGAGCAGAACATCCAAGAAATATGGGATAACATAAAGAGACCAAACTTAAGAGTCATTGGGATACAGGAAGGTATAGAGTTCCAAACCAAAGGAATGGGCAATCTATTCAATGAAATAATATGAGAAAACTTCCCAGACTTGAAGAATGAGACAGAACCCCAAATCCTAGAAGCCTACAGGACGCCGAATGTGCAAAATCATAAGAGATCCACACCTAGACACATTATAATGAAGATGCCCAACATACAGAATAAGGAGAGAATTTTAAAAGCTACAAGAGAAAGGAAGCAGATTACATTTAGGGGTAAACCAATCAGGATAACAGCTAATCTCTCAACACAGACTTTGAAAGCTAGAAGATCCTGGAATAACATATTTCAAACACTGAAAAAAAAATGGGTTCCAACCAAGAATTGTGTATCCAGCAAAATTAAGCTTCAGGATGGAAGATGAAATTAAAACCTTCCACGATAAACAAAAGTTAAAAGAATTTGCAGCTAGAAAACCATCTCTCCAAAAAATCTTCGGCAAAACATTACAGGAAGAGGAAATGGAAAATAATAATGAAAACCAACAGTGGGAGGTAGGACAGTAAAGGGGGGGAAATAATCAAAGAGGAAAACAAACCATGTTTAGTAACATAAATAAACAAATATGGCTGGAAGAACAACCCATATCTCAATAATAACCCTAAATGTTAATGGCTTAAACTCACCAATTAAGAGACACAGGCTAGTAGAATGGATCACAAAACATGACCCAACAATATGCTGCCTACAGGAGACGCATTTGATAGGAAAAGACATACATAGACTGAAGGTGAAAGGTTGGGAAAAATCATATCACTCGTATGGACTTCGGAAACAAGCAGGAGTGTCCATACTCATATCTAATAAAATAGATTTCAAGCCAAAGTTAATCAAAAGGGATAAAGAGGGACACTATATACTGCTCAAGGGAACTGTACACCAACAAGACATAACAATCATAAATATATATGCCCCAAACAATGGTGCAGCTATGTTCATCAAACAAACTCTTCTCAAGTTCAAGAGTCTAATAGACCACCATACAATAATCATGGGAGACTTCAACACACCTCTCTCACCACTGGACAGATCTTCCAAACAAAAGTTGTATAAGGAAACTATAGAACTCAATAACACAATTAATAACCTAGACTTAATTGACATATATAGAATATACCACCCAACATCAAGCAGTTAGACTTTTTTCTCAGCAGCACATGGATCCTTCTCAAAAATAGATCATATATTATATCACAGGGCAACTCTTAGACAATATAAAGGAGTAGAGATAATACCATGCATCTTATCTGATCATAATGGAATGAAACTGAAAATCAACGATAAAAGAAGGAAGGAAAAATCATGCATCACTTGGAGAATGAACAATAGGTTCCTGAATGATCAATGGGTTATAGAAGACAACAAGGAGGAAATTAAAAAATTCTTAGAGATAAATGAAAACACAGACACAACATATCGGTATCTATGGGACACACCTAAAGCAGTTCTAAGAGGAAAATTCATTGCTTGGAGTTCATTCCTTAAAAAAAGAAATGTTGAGAGCCACAGCCAAAGGGGCCCCAGCAAACTTCCAGCTGCCAGCAAACCTTCAGACTGCCAGCTGATGATTGGCTCACAGGGGCCCCAGCAACATCTAGCTGATTGGCTCCTCCGCGGAGCTGCTCATTGGGCTGTTTCCCTGCCCTTCAGACCACAGAGCTGCTCACTGGGGGACTTCTTTGGCTCCGCCCACGCGACCCAGCCAATTGGCCTCAAGAGCAGGAGGATTGTGGGAGGTGGTGAGGTGTGTGGGTGAGAGGCTTGTGAAAGCCGGTGGTGACAGTTGGGCTCTAAGGGTTTTTCCTGAGGAGCTGTTTTGTTTGGCATTTGTAGTTCTAAAAATAAAGTTAGTTTCTTTTGACAAGTGGCTCCTGAATTGTGCCCAGCCAGACTGCGGCAAAGAAAAAACCAACAAATAAATGATCTCATACTTCATCTCAAAATCCTAGAAAAAGGAGAGCAAAACAACAGCAAAAGAAGTAGAAGGCAAGAAATAATTAAAATCAGAGCTGAAATTAATGAAATCGAAACAAAAGAAACAATTGAAAAAAAATGATAAAACTAAAAGTTGGTTCTTTGAAAAAATAAATAAGATCGACAGACCCTTAGCCATGCTAACGAAGAGAAGAAGAGAGAGAACTCAAATTACTAGCATACAGGATGAAAAAGGCAATATCACCACAGACACTTCAGAAATACAGAAGATAATCAGAAATTATTTTGAATCCTTATACTCCAATAAAATAGAAGATAGTGAAGGCATCCATAAATTCCTTAAGTCATATAATCTGCCCAGATTGAGTCATGAGGATATAGACAACCTAAACAGACCAATATCAATTGAGGAAATAGAAGAAACCATGAAAAGATTACCATCTAAGAAAAGTCCAGGACCGGATGGGTATACAGCAGAATTTTACAAAACCTTTAAAGAGGAACTAATACCAATACTTTTCAAGCTATTTCAGGAAATAGAAAAAGAGGGAGAACTTCCAAATTCATTCTATGAGGCCAATATCACCCTGATTCCGAAACCAGACAAAGACACTTCAAAGAAAGAAAACTACAGACCAATATCGCTAATGAACCTAGATGCAAAAATCCTCAATAAAATTCTGTCGAATCGGATACAAAAACATATCAAAAAAATTGTGCACCATGGTCAAGTAGGATTCATCCCTGGGATGCAAGGCTGGTTCAATATATGGAAATCAATAAATGTTATTCACCACATCAATAGACTTAAAAATAAGAACCATATGATCATCTCGATAGATGCGGAAAAAGCATTCGACAAAGTACAGCATCCCTTTATGTTCAAAACTCTTGAAAAACTAGGGATAACAGGAACATACCTCAACATTGTAAAAGCAATCTATGCTAAGCCTCAGGCTAGCATCATTCTGAATGGAGAAAAATTGAAGGCATTCCCTCTAAAATCTGGAACAAGACAGGGATGCCCTCTCTCACCACTTCTGTTCAACATAGTTCTTGAAACACTAGCCAGAGCAATTAGACAGACGAAAGAAATTAAAGGCATAAAAATAGGAAAAGAAGAACTTAAATTATTACTATTTGCAGATGACATGATTCTATACCTAGCAGACCCAAAAGGGTCTACAAAGAAACTATTAGAGATAATAAATGAATTCAGCAAAGTGGCAGGATATAAAATCAACATGCATAAATCAAAGGCATTCCTGTATATCAGCGACAAATCCTCTGAAATGGAAATGAGGACAACCACTCCATTCACAATATCCTCAAAAATAATAAAATACTTGGGAATCAACCTAACAAAAGAGGTGAAAGACTTATACAATGAAAACTACAGAACCCTAAAGAGAGAAATTGAAGAAGATCTTAGAAGATGGAAAAATATACCCTGTTCATGGATAGGCAGAACTAACATCATCAAAATGGCGATATTACCAAAAGTTCTCTATAGGTTTAATGCAATGCCAATCAAAATCCCAATGGCATTTCTTGTAGAAATAGAGAAAGCAATCATGAAATTCATATGGAAAAATAAAAGACCCAGAATAGCAAAAACAATGCTAAGCAGGAAGTGTGAATCAGGTGGTATAGCGATACCAGACTTCAAACTATACTACAGAACAATAGTAACAAAAACAGCATGGTACTGGTACCAAAACAGGCGGGTGGACCAATGGTACAGAATAGAGGACACAGAAACCAATCCACAAAACTACAACTTTCTTATATTTGATAAATGGGCTAAAGGCATGCAATGGAGGAAGGATAGCATCTTCAACAAATGGTGCTGGGAAAACTGGAAATCCATATGCAACAAAATGAAACTGAATCCCTTTCTCTCGCTATGCACAAAAGTTAACTCAAAATGGATCAAGGAGGTTGATATCAAATCAGAGACATGGCGTCTGATGGAAGAAAAAGTTGGCTACGACCTACATACTGTGGGGTCGGGCTCCGAATTCCTCAATAGGACACCCATAGCACAAGAGTTAACCTCTAGAATCAACAAATGGGACTTACTCTAACTAAAAAGTTTTTTCTCAGCAAAAGAAACAATAAGAGAGGTAAATAGGGAGCCTACATCATGGGAACAAATCTTTACTCCTCACACTTCAGATAGAGCCCTAATATCCAGAGTATATAAAGAACTCAAAAAATTAGACAATAAGATAACAAATAACCCAATCAACAAATGGGCCAAGGACCTGAACAGACACTTCTCAGAGGAGGACATACAATCAATTAACAAGTACATGAAAAAATGCTCACCATCGCTAGCAGTCAGAGAAATGCAAATCAAAACCACCCTAAGATACCATCTCACTCCAGTAAGATTGGCAGCCATTATGAAGTCAAACAACAACAAGTGCTGGTGAGGATGTGGGGAAAAGGGTACACTTGTACATTGTTGGTGGGACTGCAAATTGGTGCAGCCAATTTGGAAAGCAGTATGGAGATTTCTTGGAAAGCTGGGAATGGAACCACCATTTGACCCAGCTATTCCCCTTCTTGGTCTATTCCCTAAAGACCTAAAAAGAGCATGCTACAGGGACACTGCTACATCGATGTTCATAGCAGCACAATTCACAATAGCAAGACTGTGGAAGCAACCTAGATGCCCTTCAATAGACGAATGGATAAAAAAAATGTGGCATTTATACACAATGGCGTATTACTCTGCATTAAAAAATGACAAAATCATAGAATTTGGTGGGAAATGGATGGCATTAGAGCATATTATGCTAAGTGAAGCTAGCCAAGCCCTAAAAAACAAATGCCAAATGTCTTCTTTGATATAAGGAGAGTAACTAAGAACAGACTAGGGAAGAAGAGCACGAGAAGAAGACCAACATTAAATAAGGATGAGAGGTGGGAGGGAAAGGGAGAGAGAAGGGAAATTACATGGAAATGGAAGGAGACCCTCAGGGTTATACAAAATTACATACAAGAGGAAGTGAGGGGAAAGGGAAAAATAATACAAGGGGGAGGAATGAATTACAGTAGAGGGGGGTAGAGAGAGAAGAGGGGAGGTGAGGTGAGGGGAGGGGGAATAGTAGAGGATAGGAAAGGCAGCAGAATACAACAGACATGAGTATGTCAATATGTAAATCAATGGAAGTGTAACTGATGTGATTCTGCAATCTGTATATGGGGTAAAAATGGGAGTTCATAACCCACTTGAATCAAAGTGTGAAATATGATATATCAAGAACTATGTAATGTTTTGAACTACCAACAATTAAAAAAAATAAAATAAAATATTCATGTGTTCTTCCAAAAAAAAAGTAGGTCATAACTTTCTCTATTTCACAGAGCTTAGAAATGTGTACACATTAGCTGCAGGAAATCTCTTTAAGACTCTAGCATTGGTCATTTTGGTTTATCTCCTGTAATTCTGATAACAACTACTTTGCATACCCAAGTATAATTTCATTTCCAATTTTCATAATCATAATTGTTAAAATATTGCCTCTGAGCACTCACAAGGACCTGATCAGGATGATTATGTGACTCAAATATCAGTAATATTAAAAAAAAACTTGGAAGAAACAATGAGAGTAGATATAACAATAGCTTTCTTTAAATAGTTGGTGTGATGTAGTGTGAATGTTCCTATAGAACTACAAAAGGGAGAAATGAACCTACTGGGTATAAGAAACAAAATATTCATATTTATAAAAATTTTAATATAATTGTACAGTATTTGGCCTTTAATATAAGAAGAGTTTTGCTAATTTAAAAAAAAACATAAAAAGAAAGATTCACTTATTAGAAACCAAGGTGCCAATTCATGGAGGTGATTTCAAAGGAAATTCACTTCATCTTAAATTAGATGACTTTTAAAATTCTTCCTAGTCCTGACAATATCTGTAATCTGGGCTAGTCCACAGTGAATAATGCTATTCATAGCATCATCAGCTTCCTTTGCCTCTCTCACCATCTCATTCTGTTAAGATTCAATAATTAATTTTGTGCAAAAACAGGAAAGTATCAATTTTTTCTGTTACAATGTAACCACAAGTTACTTTAGAAATATGCACTTGAAAAAGAATTTCCTATTCCAAGTTTTGCCATTTAGTACTTTGAGTTTTTCTAGACCTCAGTACTTTTATCTCCAGAATAGGAATACTACCCATTTCATAGCAAAATTTAATAAAGCAACATATGTAGAATGCCTACCAGATGCTGGTGTTGAACAAATAAAGCTCAAATAAACAGTACTGACATGAATGACTGAAAAGGGACAATTTTAATTATTTTTCAAGTTATTGAAGTCTGACATGCAAACAAGTGTACAAAGTCTAATTGATTGGTTGGATATTTTATCATCATTAAAAAAAAATCAAGAGACAAGTAAAACAGCATGTCCTTGAATGCCCTCTTTCTCTTCCCCAAAACATAGCCAAATTAAGGGAACAATAAGAGCAATTCTGGACCAGAAAGTCCAAATACATATTATCTTAAAGGACACTGGCTTTCTCTTATGCACATTGGGAACCAGGCAAGTTAGTGTTGTCTGTAGAAAGCTACCTTCTTGCACATAAGCCAGGACAGTTAGTTCCTCCTTGGGATGCTGTCAGGCAATCAAACTTATCAAACCAACGCTCACAATGTTACTGTTTCTGCAACTGAACATATGAAACCCTCTCTGAGTGGAGCAGGATCAAAAGGGAGGAAAGTGTGGAAAGGATATGTGTCATGTATCCAGCCGCTGCTACTGGACAAAATGCTGTGAGGGAGAGGAGGCACTGCTTGGCAAAGCACTGTGAGGGGCTGAGATGCTATCTGTTTGCCTGTCACTATTAAACTCTTGTGGAGAATTATCTAATTTTTTCTATGCTTTCCCTAACAAACCATGTCTCCCATGCTCTCTCTGGGCACTTTCTTTGGCCAATCTACAACCTAGCCGCATGCCCTGGAACAATTGGGCTGTGAATGAGACATATATATTTTCTTAAAATAAGTACTACTTACTTTCCCCAAAAATAAATAAGTAAACTTTATTCTGCATGTAGGATAGCATGCAATTTAAGAAAGAAAATAATCACATATTATTGGGCATATATGTCATTAAAAGAACTGAGTTAGCCTTTGAGTATACTACATTTTACACTATTTTATTATAATGATGCATACAAGTATAAATTATCAAATTCTATGTACATGTTTATGAATTTTGCCAAAGTGGACACGTGGTAATCAGCATTCTAATAGAAAACTAAAGCAGGAGTTCCCTTATACTCTCCTTCAATGTCTAACCACAATATTACTCTTGGTTTAGCATAGGACAGCATTTTTTAATATATCTGCTTTGTTTTATTTTATTTTTGCATGTAAATCAGTGCTTCGCAACGTAAACATACATCAAAACTTCCCTGAAGATTTGTTAAACAAATTCTTATTTGATTCTCCAAATAAGAATTTGCAGTTCTAACAAATTCCCTGTCAGCATTGATGCCCATGGCCTAGAGACACTGCTTTAAAAACTATTGATCTATAATCTTCCAGTTCGTAAATGTACCACTTTTGATTATCAATCATATACTTGGTGGAAAGTTATGAATAATATAAACTTGATTACTCTTATGTGCATGTGGGAGAGGATATATGAATAGATATATAAGTAAAAACTACAAGGTCATGGTTTATCATATAATTTTACACAAATCATATTGTCCAATTGTTTACAAATGGTACTAACCAACTTATATTTCATCTCTTTAGAGATGTAATTGCTTTAGATACAGAACACCTTTGTCATTTTTCAAACTGCGTTAGACAAAATACACAGTCGAATTTCACTGTCATTTTATGATATTTATGATATTGGTCATATATTTACATACTTTATTTTTTAATATCTTCATTTGAAGGACCTTTTCAAGACTACTTTTCTGGTTTGCATATATTTTTGTGAATAAGTCATATACATTTTTGGATTGGGGACGTAAGGCAGATAGAGACATTAAATAGTCTCAGGGGTGTCCATGCTCCAGGGCAAAGGGCAGAGGCACCTAATAGGTCCCAGTCATCTAAGGAGAGAGAGAAATATGTGAAAAGATCTCCCAAATTTTAAATGAAATCTATGGAAATGAGAAGCACCATCGCTCATTCTGTCCAAGCTCAGATGGAAGGACAGGCATCTCCACAGAAACCTACAAGTATAAATGACTTGGAAGTAAAATGGCAGCTTCTGCAACTCTTCAGCCTTGTGTAACAATGCAAGTTTTAACCAGAGATGGAAGAAAGGGGTGACCAACATTAAATTTTCCATACCCAGCAGCATAACCATCAAAATGGAAGTAAATTTGTTATTTCCTGCTATAATGGATTTATGGATGAAAACTGTAAAGACTGTGATGATTTCAGTTTCCAAGAAAATTTAGTTTTCACAATTTTAATTTTACTTTCAAAAACTAAATTTTAATATTTCCCATAATAGATACCATTTCATTGATCATTTCCCAAATTATAATCTATATATTGACTTAAATCAAATATTGATCTGGGAAAGTTAAAATAACAAAAAACAAATGGATGATAATTTTCCATGTGTCTGTTACCACAGTTTTGACTGTACATCATTATACTGCATGGGGTGAAAACAGGGTTTTTGAAATTAAATCAAGGCATTGCATATTCATTTGACCAATAACTTTTACATATCTTTTAAGTGTGTAGCAGGAGAAGGAAAACTGTCACTTACATGGGTCCTTCATAACCAGTGTCCTCAGGACTCTACACCCTTGACATAGAAATCATACTCAGTGCCCATATAACTGATTTTCAATTAAGTGGCAAATAAAACATAGCAATGAGGATCAGAAAAGTAACTCACTAAGTGACTAAATCTTTCTCCTAGAAGAAGTGACATTTGGAAGTATTTTTGATTGAATGGATTTAAATTTCTATGAAACCAAAGCAAGATTAAAATGAAAGCCCTCTCTATGACTAACCTTAGCTGACATCGTTCTTTTCATTTCCTACTGGGTTGTAATGTTCTTCAGCTCTCACAGCGATTCATGAATGAAAGAATTACAAAACAGTAAAATTAGCTAATTACTAATGTTCCAAATTAGAATTCACATTTAAGTTGCAGTTCTATTTTTTACAATTGAAGGAATACAAAGCTTGCATTTTTTTCATCCTATGAACCTTATCAAGAGATTCCTTAGTAGATTTAATACAACTTTATTTAAAATAATTTCAAGTCAAGAATTATTGAACCATCTACAAGAAGTAAAACTGTATTACAGAGGATTTGCTTCTCTAGCTTTAATTATTTTGAAATAGGCAATCATTTGTTTGCTTCAAGAAAATAATTTATGAAGCTGAAATATTTAAAAATCACTTTGAAACTAAAATTTCTGGCATGTTATGATTCCTTAGGTACAGACAAATGTAAGATTCTTGCCTGCGTCCTGCACAGGTAATGGAAGTGGGGTTCCCCTCAGTGGAATGCGCTGGCTGAGAAATGAAAGAAATAAAAAGAAAAAATAGAATGTCGAAAAAGTCACAGGACACAGAAAAGAATTTCAAAAGCAGGGGCAGGACAGGCAAGCCGATCAGACTGATGGAGCTTCTATACTATGCCAAAATGGAGCCCTGAACCTGCTTTATTTATATCGTGAAATATCAAAGGCTTTCCATAGAATATTCTTCTCCAAAAAAGGTTAAAGGTGGGGCTCACCAGTTCCCAACGGGTTATGCCCATCTCTGGAGCTACCATGAGGTTATCTTCCTAGCAGAGCTGAGGTACAGGCCATGTGCACTAGGCAATCTTTTGCAGAGGGAGAGCCACAAATAGTTTGCAATGCCAAACCTAAATCTCCCTGGCTACTATACTGAGAGAAGACATTGATGTAATTGACGGATGTCTTCCTGCATAAGATGAAAAGGATTTCCACCATTCTTTGGAAGTTGTAGTGTTTTCTTTCTGAAACACTACATGTTTTTTAAGAAAGTATAAAATGCATAATATAAGAGTAATATCATAAAGGTCCATGTGAGTCCACAAGCAGAGCTCTTACATTTACTTCAGATAGTTCATTTCCAAAAAAAGTAAAGTAAAACAATGTAGGTGGAGTTGAAGTTTTTATTTTAAGATCACTATTTCATTTAGCCCCTCCCTGCCTCCACTTTGGTTACCATTAGCCTGAAAAAGGTGTCTTAGCAAATTGTATTTCCCAAAAGATCTTCAAATAAGATTCCAAATCCTACCTGTGTTTCTCTACACTGCCTTGAAAAGCCTGTTATAATGAGTTGGATTTATTGCTCTTTCTCCTTGAATCAAGCTAATTCCATGACTACTCTGATCAATGGCAGATATGATATGTCATTTCAGGGCAAAACCTTCAACTGGTTGGCAGTTACTGAGTCTTGACTTTTGAAAAACAGCCACCATATAAAAAGCCTGAAAACATTGAGATCACCTTATTGTACAAAGCCTAAATTCCATGGATAGGCACTTAAGGATGGGCCATAAAGAAAGAAAGACCATGGAGCATTTAGGTACAGAACTTGCTAGTGACTTCAAAGAAGCTGTAATCCTTCAGTAACCTTATGAAAAATACAGGCATAGACCATTTAAATCTGCCTACTCCCACAGAATAATGACACAAAAATCAATAAATCATTGTTATAAGCTATCAAATTTTAGGTTGATGTGTTATATTACACTAGTAAACAGAAAGGTCTGTAGGATTTATGATTTTATCCATGTTTCTACACATTTATAGGGTATCCAAAAATACAGTATTTTTGCTGATTTTTGAAATTTGTGTAAGTATCATCACATTTTACAAATTCTTTTGAAATCTTCTCTGAATTTAAATATGTTTATTCATTTGTCTCATTTATTTATTTTATTATTTAATGTTATGCCTATTAATGACATACATGTGGCATAACAATGGCAACTGTGTGGATGAATGAAAATAAAGCTTGAGTCTATTTTGTCAAGTGGATATTTCTGGAAAAATGCACTATTTTCCTCTTTGAATTGCATATGCACTTTGGCAAAAAAAAATGGTAGTGTACACATCCATCTATTTCTGGATTATATTCAATTACATTGGTCTAATTGTCTTTTTATTCCAATATCACAATTTATTTGTTCATGTTGCTTTATATAAGACCTTGAGCTTTGTTCTTCTTTCTGAAGATGATTTGGCTGCTCTATGTCTTTTGGATTCTACTTAATCAAGTAGTGTCAGTTTTGACCTAGAGCAATATGCTTGAATAAATTTTTATTGGGTTTACATTGAATTTAATGTTTCAATACTTGGCATGTATTTTATTTTAGACTGTCTAATTTCTCTTGGAAATTTTTGGGATTTCACTATATAGATCTTACACATTTCATTTAATTTGTTCAGAAATACTTTAAGTCTTTTAATATTAGGCTTTTTGGTAATTATTACTGTAAAAGTCTTACAATTCATTGAAGATATTCATAAGTATTTTATTTTTTAGCCATATTGAAAATTATATTGTCAATTTCTTTTTCCAATTGTTTTTTTGCTAGTATGCAGGAGAAATTTCTTTTGGTCCTTTTTGCCAAAATACCCATGCAATCCAATCAGGGAAGTAAGGCAATTTTCAAAGAAATATTGTTGAAAAATATTCAAACTTCACTGTAATCATTAATTTTTTTTTTAACTTTTCTATCTGCTATCTGGGATCATCTTTCTTAGCCCAAGGGAAATTTAGTTTGTATTTCCTATATCATTTGTATGAAAATAATATTATCAATCTTGTTTTCCTGACAGATTTCATTTCCATTTTTTTCAGTGCATATGAATTTTTGTGCTGAAAATATATCATTATCATCTTTCTTTTAGTTGTTTCCTTTCAGAAGTTAAATGTTAGATTGTTTTTCCTTTAAAAGTAGTATGCTTAATTTATTTGATGGTTTTAAAGTTGTTTCTTCATTTTCTTTGGTTTCAGAAATTAACCTATGTTTCTCTGCTAAATTTCATTTAAAAGTTTTTCATTCTTAGGTCTTATAGGATTTGACTTATGGATTCTTCTATTCTTTGGCTTATTTTAGGAAAATTTAAGCCACTATATCTTTTTCAGTAATACTTTTTCCTCTATACTTTTGCTCCTTTTTTGTGTGACACCATTTAGTTATTCCTGTCTTTTCACCCTGATTTGTGTGCTTTTGTTTTTCATCATCATTCCAGGTGATACTTTTTGATTTATCTTCAGTATCACTAATTTTCTCTTTCACTGTGTCAGATACATTAATAAAATCATATATTGAGCTCTTAGCTTTGTAATTTTGGATTCAATTATTTAGTTGTTTATTAATATAGTATATTACTTTTAATTGCTTTCAAATGTTTACAAAATTTAGAAATTTTTGTCATCTGTTTGAACACATTAAAAAGATATTTTTAATATCTGTTATATTTTTATATCTCTGGCCATCTTGTGCAACTTTGAGGGCCTCTTAATTATATACCAATCTTTGCTGGTTCTGTTTATATTGCCTTATCTCCTTCAGTATTTAGTAATATGTTAAAAGTTGTATTTGGAAAAAAAAAGTAACAATAATTTGTTCTAGGATGAAGCTTTTCCAGACAGAAGTTTGTTTCCTTATCCAGGCACTTGATGGCACTAGCAATCTAGAATCACCCTAATCCAAAAATCACAGAGTAAGGATTCTTGGGAGAAAAAGGAGTTTATTTGCCCAAAGTTGAAAAAGTGTTAGTTTATATATTTACATTATCCTATTCCCAGCATGTAGCCCTTAACCCTGGAAGACTTCTATATCCTATCATATTGTCTGTACCTATATTGCAACTGTTGTTTCCAAGTTCTGAGAGACTGGCAAAAGCTCTCCAGTTGCCAAACACCCAGAGGTAAAACAATCACTAAATTCAGCATACCATCATCTCAGAATCTCAGAACTTCTTCCAGACCTCAATTACTATGTCATAAGTACTCTGCCTTTAAAATGATTTTTTAAAAAAAGTAATGTAGACTGCTATGTTAGTTTTCTACAGTGGATTTTAATAGTTCAAATTATGTTAATCCATTATTGATAGAATATGAGGACATTCCATCCACAAAGTCAGACCACCATTATCTTTCCAAGTATTAATTTTCCTTTACTCTTTCTACTTTATATCACTGAATTGTTACAATGTCTCAATCTGTTTCAAAGTTTCATAACCTTCCTTTTATGTGGTGGAATTTTTTTTATCTCTTCTCTCACATTTAGGCAATTTCTTAAGTTGTTTCTTATAATCATCGAAGTTTTTGTTTGATTCTGACTCATCCTCTGTTCAATCCATTAATTGAGAATGTGCTATAAGTTGTTACAATTACTTTAACATTGAAAAATTTTCTATTTGTAACTTATTCAAATTAGGTGACCTTTTCCCAGAATGTTTATTTTTTTATTCATTGTGATTTTCCTTCTATCTCTTACAGCATTTTAAACATATTTTGTCTATCATCTCTTTCACATAAATCTGTGGTTTCTAGTTCTTAATGTAGTGATTTCTTTGTTAGTTATATTGTAAAACTGTCTCTCATATTGGTTTCCAACTATTTAAACATGTTTATAGAAAACTCTCCTTTAGGGTGGATTTTGTCTTGGTTGTCTTTTGCTGTAACAAGATACTTGAGACCAGGTTATTTATAAATGAAAGAGGCTTATTTTGCTTCATAATTCTGAAGGATGGGAAGCCCAAGAGCATGGGAATAAGGAGGGTTTCATGCTGCTTCAACTCATGGCAGAAAGTAGAGGACAAATAGGCGAGTGCAGATGAGACTAAATACCACGGGGGGCTGTCTCACATTATAAAACTTGCCCTTGCTATAACAAATCTAGTTCTGGGAAAACTGAATTTATTTCTCTTAATTACCTAATCACCTCTTAAGGGCCCAACATTATAGCAAATGAAATTTCAGTATGACATTTGGAGAAGATAATCCATATTCAAACTACATCTCTTGATTTTTAACTTTCAAAAATCACATACACCCTTGTTGTTGAATAGCCTTATATATTAATTTGAATTAATATAATAGATAATTAAATTAACAGATAATTTTTAATGATATAGTAAGAAAGTTGTGAGAGGAATACTGAGGAGTGAACTATTAAATTTTTTTGAAGCTGCATCTCATTATTTTGACGATTATATGTAAATTCATATAAATTATTTTCTGTGATTATCTCTAAGATGCATCATAGTTTCCTGAAAATATTGATATATTCAGTGCAACTACCATAGTATGTAGCCCAGAGTAAATGCTCAATAAATTTGTCTGATTTGTAGAGGGAAGTCATTGTAATAGAAAGATTTCTCCACTACTGTGTTTTAATGCTGAATAAGATTATTCAAGAGTGGTGTATATGTATGTGTGTTGGGGGGGGTGGGTGTTGTGTGTGTTGTGTGTGTTGGTGCTGAGAGGAGAAGGTAGTGCTCATGACAATGTGGTCAGATGCTGATGGCATATCCTGAATTACAAGGCGCAAGGCAAGAATGGCTTGTGAATACAGACTGGAGATATTAAAATAAGAATTTCCAAAGAATATTAAGTACACTGCTCTTCATCCTATGAGAAATAGGAGCCACAGATGAAATCATTCTGGTAGCTCTTAAAGGACATTTTGGAGGAAAAGAGAAAGAGGAACAAGAAACTCAGTATACATGTGATACTAAGTGATTCGTTTTAAACTTAGATAATATTACTTTTCTGTTCAAAACCCTCATTCATAGTAAAATCCAAAGTTTGCCAGGGATGACTTATCTGCATTCTGGCCTCATCTTCTGTTAGACTTGCTTCTTGTGCACTCCATTCTTGCCTCCTTGAAGCATCCTGCAGACATCAGGCAGGATCTCTTAGATTTTCATGCTGGCCCTTCCCCTACCTGGGATATTCTTCCTTCTGCCTGAGGGTTCTTTCTTTTGATATCTCATAGCTTATTCCTTCCTGCAATTTTGTTCAAATGCTATTGTCTGAGTAAAATTACCCTGAATGCCTCTGTAAAAATGGCAATCATCATGTACTCCTAGAGCAGGTACTCCTAATATTATTTTCCTTTTCTATTTCTACTCATCTGTAATGGTTAATTTGAATTGTCAACTTGATTGGATTAACAGATGCCAAGGATTAAGGAGTTTATGGGTGTGTCAGTGAGGATGTGTCTAGAAATGATTGGCATTTGAGATAGCCAATTAAAATGGAGACCCTCCCTAAGCCTGGGCAGCACCATCCAATAGAATAATGGCTTGGATAGAATCAATATTGGAAGAACAAGGAAACAGCAGCAGATGCAAGCTTGATTCTTCTTCAATGGGTTCTTGATGGCTGCTGAGATCATCTGAGGATATCTGACTCTCGTTTCTTCACTCTCCCAAAGTGGACTCTGACAGCGATTCTCCAGAAGCCTTTGGTCTCAAACTAGGGTAGCACCATTGATCCCTTTTGTTCTGGAGCTTCAGCCTCTTGGACTGTGCAGCTACTGGTTCTCCCAGCTCTTCAGCCTGCAGATGACCATTGCAGGCTATTCAGCTTCTGTTCATGTAAGCCAACATAATAAATCCCCTTTTTATAATTGTACTTCCTATGCATTCTGTTCATCTAGAGAATGCTAATACACCTCCAAAGTACTCATTACTTAATAACACACTATGGAACTTATTTACTTATCAATTTGCTATTGATCTGCTCCTTCCCTGCTGCTATAATGTAAGGGATAATGGTAAAGAGAGTTATTTTATTTACAGCTGTATTACAACTTCTAAGGGACAGGCTCATAGTAGATTTTCAATAAATACTTCAAGAATGACCAATAAAAGAATGACAGAGTCTACTTGTGGAACCTGAGACACTGGAAACGGTAATGGAGTTTTTGTTGTTGCCTATACCATCATACACTTAGGTAACTGTTCTGCTTTCACACAATGCCAGAAATTCAAGTACAATTATTAATTAAAGAGGAAATAGTGATCTTAAAACAATCAGTGCAGATTTTTCAACTAAAATGTCTTAATGTATTTTTAAAAATTATTATCTTTCAGCTTAATAGAGAATACATTTGCCTTGGTATTCTGTATAATTGATTTCCAGAAAATTAATATTGCTATGAGTTTGGTATTCACATGTAAATAAGCTCTTCACAATCTGATCATCACTAACCTCTCCAAAAACTCTCACTGAACTGTCCTATCAAACTGTATCAAAGGTATGCTTCAGATGCTCTGTGCTACACATCTTTATTGCTCCTTATTCTATCTTAACTCAAGAATTCTACATGGGCTGTTCCTTCTGCCCCTGTGTAGCTCTTGCTCTTTTACCTGCCCCCTTGCCTGGCTTATCAGTACACATTTTCTGGGTTTTGTTTTAGTTTCCTGGCACTGTTTCAGGGAAGTCTTCCTTGACTCTCAATATTTGGATAAGATGGCCTTTCTTACATGTTTTCATGATCTCTACATTTTCCCTATAATACCACTTTTCAACTGAAGCAGTTTATTTTCTGGATTCCATTCACTAGACCAAAATCTCCACAAAGCAGAGAACCTGCTGCTCTAGTTTGCCAATACACACCCAGTGCCTAGCAAATATGTAATACACATAGATGATTAATACATAATTTCTATGAAATCAATAGTGCCTCCCCAAAATTCAAGTTTTGAAGACTTAACCCCCAGTGTGATGATATGTGGAGACAGGGCCTTTAGGAAACAATTAAAGTTTAATTATCTCCTTTAAGAGATAATTAATTTAGTTGAGTTCAAAAGGATAGAGCCCTCAGGAAGGGATTAGTACCCATATAGGAAGAGATAACAAACCTCTCTCCCTCTTTTCTTCTCCACAATATTAAGACAGAAACACTGACAGTCTGCAAGTCTGTAAGAGAGCTCTCACCAGAATTCTACCATGCTAGCACTCTGATCTTGGACTTCAAACACAGGAACTGTGAGAAAATAAATTTCTGTTGTTTAAGCCACTCATTACATAAAATTATGACAAACCCAAATGAAAAATACACATTTGATTGATTAAATGAACAACTGAGTGATTATTGATAATATTTAACTTACAATTCAAAGTCACTTTGATGTCTTGGTTGACTTGGTATCTTGGAGTCTATAAATGATATATTTTGTCACTTTTTTGAGGATGTTTTCTTAATCAATATGGCTTTAACTTTCAAGTTATATAAACAAGATTTTGGATTTTATATTAGTAAGGTATTTCCCAAGCTTGATTTAGGAAGAACTAGTATCTGACTCTAGAAATATTGCTACTACCAAATCCAACATTTTTGACTATTTATAAACCTTTGCTATAATTATATTGATCATATTAAAATATATCTTTAAGCCAAAAAGACCCTGAGATGAAGAAATAAGAGGTACTTTGCACAGATAAATTAAAAACATGAATAAGATAGAGCATTTGCATTGCTTAAACCCAAAAAGGTCAATGTATTTGTGGGCTGGAGAACAGAGGAGGATCATGTTTTGGGGGTTTAGGAAGATGGAAACATTCTCAAGGGAAAATGCATACCATGTTTCCATATATCTAGAAATAACTTTTTTAAGGAATAAGGCATCTTTACTTTGGAAATTCTGTGATGTTAAGTAAAAAGAATTTGTCTAATAAGTAGGCCTAAGTTTTGATCAAATATTACTAAGTGGTGGTTTACTAACTCTGTTTAACTCTGTGAAGCTTTTTCCTGCTAAGGTACATTTTTACACTAGACTGTAATTTCTTCTCAGGCCACAAACACTCCTCCTATAGAAGTTCTGTACCTCTAGGGTTGGCGGATTTTGCTCCATGCTACTACTATCTTTTCTAGAATCTAGGCAGAAGGAGGTGTCATTATCTAGATCTTACTGAGGTTTTTGCTTGCTTCTTTGGTTTTGAGCTTGTAATACCATTATGCATTTAGTTTTTAAATTTATTTTAACTGACATAAAAACAAAACAATCGCATATACATAGAATAACATGATCTTTTTTTTCTGGTACTGGAAATTGAACCCAGGGGCACTCAACCACTGAGCCACATCCCCAGCCCTTTTTTGTATTTCATTCAGAAACAGGGTCTCACTGAGTTACTTAGGCCCTTGCTTAGCTTAGCTGATGAAATTGGCTTTGAACTTGCAATCCTCCTGCCTCAGCCTCTGGGATTACAGGAGTATGCCATTGCATCCAGCTGATGTGATGTTTTGATACATGTGTACATTATGAAATATTAAAATCAGGTTAGACATACCTATCTCTTAAAACACTGATCAATTTTTTTATGGTAAAAATTTCAAAAACCTCTTCACTTTTTGAAATGGATAGTAGATTATTGTTATTTGTAGTCACTCTACTGTGCAATTAGCACACCAGAACTTACTTCTGCTGGGTGGGAGAAGCTCTGGGGTGATTCTTATGGTAGCCTCTCTTCATATTGTTCACGACATCCATATACTCTTTATTGACCAAGGAAAGGCAGATGGTCAAACTGAACATCCAAGGTTGTAATATACTATGCTTTGCCTACTAGGAGGGAAATTGATGGAGGCAACAATTCAACATACTGCACTACCTCATTGAGTTGTTGAGTAAATTAAATCTTTTCATTTAATCTATTTTCATGAATGGCAATTATTTAAGCATAAATGGTAGCATTAAAAATAACAGGGAGGAACAAGGACATTATTGTGAACTTTAGCAATGGGTTGAAAAATGCCAAGAGGCAAAGAAAAACAACTAAAAATATATGACAAATAAAACTTGATGGAATTAAAAGAATAAACATTGGAATAAGTAACATAGCTTGTAGCCATATGATAAAGACTTAAATAAGAGAAAAAATTTTGTCCTAAATGTTATCTAGTATTGTCTAGGTTGACATAGAGTTTGATTAAAGTAATACTTATTGTAAATTATTTCTGTACAAGAAATAGTGTGCAATATGTTCTAATAGCCTTCAGAAGATTTTTTTCTGTTGTGAAAACTTTAAATATATGCCTTATGTTTAATATTTTTTTTCTTTCTGAAAAAGTAGGGGAAAAGCACTGTGTAATGGTGTGCCTAGAGAGCACCACAATTCACTCTTGGGTTTCCCTGGCTCCAGCTTCTAGGTAAGTAGTGGCTTTACTGCACATGCATCCTCTAGTGCCAGGATGCTCTGAATTCTTGCAATATTGTTCTCTCCACTAATATCCATTTGCCCTCTTTTCTGTGGCTTCTTATTTGAGAACATAGAAAAGATGAAGCATGTGATATGAATAGTGGAGGGAAATGCTTCCCTCAGATCTGTGGGGTTTTTTCCTACCTAATACTATGTAAAGCTTGAATGATCAATCTAGTCTCTTTTTTTAGACCTCTATTCCTTCTTCAATTCATTACAGTCTTTTTCTTCCCCTGTTATTCAATTTAAATTATTAAGATGACTGCTGCTAAAGACTTCCTAATATCCAATGCCATGGAAAACTTTCAATTCTTATTTTACTTTGGCTCCTTTGATATTTGACATGTTGAGACTCTCCTTTGAACATTTCCTTCCTTTCACTGTAGTAACATCTACCATCTCTACATCTTGCACCTCAAAGACCACTCCATCTTCTTCTTCTATGATGTTAGGTTTTTCAAAGATTCACCCTTAAATTTTTGTAAATTTTATGTGCTCTCATCTACCTCCTAGATCTAATCATTACCATTCAGCTGAAATGCCTAGTCTGAATCTATTTCTGAGCTCCAGACTCATTCCTCTATCTACTGGTTATCTCCACATGGTCAACATAACCGTCAACCTCATGAGTCTGATTGGATCTCAATATTGTCAACATTTCTCTCTCCTCCTTTCTTCCCCTGTATTTTATATCTCAGTAAATGATGATGTTTAGAAGGATCTTAGTCCTACACATTAAATGGAAATAGTTATGAGATAAGCTTATGTTCATTCCTCCTATTTTATAGCTAATGAAAGCAGAGTCAAATAGATATAGATTTTGCTAAGTAAACATTAATTTTCTACTTGGACAATGTGCTGAAAACTTTTGTAAGAAATAATTGTGTTCACTGCTCAAAGTGGCTTTACAACTGAAAAAATGTCAGTCATATCAACATGGAAACATTCATTCCTTTAATTTATGTTTTAGCGCCTAATGCATTGCCAATTACAATAGCCACTAAAGTGGAATTTCATTACCGTTTAGCATCACTAAAATATATTTATAGTACTTTGTATTGTATAAAATACCTTCAGCCATACAGGTTTTTCTTGGACCCTAAACTATTAAATAGAATTATAACTAGAAAATACAAAAGGACACATAAAATGAAGGGAAACAATTGGCAGTTTCCATGACATTAATGTGGCAAAACAGACTTTCTGAAATTCAATCAGAATGGTGACAACATATGACACCGAAATTCATTGCTATGTGAATGTTGATTATTGAGATTATTGATCAATTAAATAATTTAAGAAAAATAAAGGGAATAAAGAGATAAGACAGACTAAAAATGGGCAAGGACCAAAAAAAGGAGGTTCACTAAAACCTCAGAGAGCCAGAAAATTCCATATAAACCTTCATTGAATGGAAATTTTCTTAAGTACACTAAAAAGTGAAGGGTGGCTTTTGCTTTGCCTTTTATATTAAAAATTTATTTTTAAACATGCTCTTGTGCCTATAAACATGCCACCATAGGCTGAATTCTACTTCTGCATAGAATAGAGAATGCTAATAGATTAATTTATGCCTTGTGAAATAAATGTACTTTGGATTCTCAAGCAAAACTGATTTAGTAAAATCACTTAAAACTAGAAAATGCACCAACTGTGAGGTTTAAATGAAGAAGCTTCTTGGCTTTAGACATTCTCAGGCAGTAGAAAAAAAAAATGTTTGCTTTGTACTACTTACCAGAATTATTCCTTCAGTATAGCATAAGGTGAAAGAAGAACCCATTTAGATGTAATTGTCCACTTGAAAAATATATTAGAAAGAACTCTATTAACTTTTGTCCCCAGAAATATATAGTTACTCACTTGTATCTGGAGAGAGTCATTGTTTTGTCCCCATCCCCTCCCATTGTTCTTCATCTCTGGGAAACCTGCTGCCCTGCAAAAGGCAATTAGGACTGTCACTTCTATCCCCAGGGGGTGGATAGAAGGACCACTAGGGGCAGGAGTGCAAAAGGGTGGAATTCCTTGAACAGGTAGTTGACTTCATTACCTTTTTACCTCAGTCTCCCAGGATTTAATTGTTCAGCTTAAGAGAGTATTTTCACTTTTTTATCTTTGAATTTTAACCTGCAGATCATGTCTCAATTTAAGGCAGTTGTTCACAAAAGAAAACTGAAACCTGTATGCCTTGAATAAACTGACATCGTGTATATTTCTAAATGATGAGAAAGTCATTGATTTACCCTGGCATTTTCCCATGTCCTATAGTTTCATTGTCTCCATGAAATATTTCACATGAAATACAAGTTATAATAGAGAATAACAGTGTATGTTTTTAATTCTGATGCTTTTCATCAGGAACAATTGTTGATAGCACTTTATATTACCTTAGTCATATGATCTTTCTGTTGTGCTATTAAGTTTCTCCCACCTTTCACTATAGAAGTAATCTATGCCTAATAAAACTGTCTTGGAAACTCAAAAACCAAAGTGAAAAAAAGTCTCTCACCAAAATTAGTTGATGTTTTGGTGAATTCATTTTAGTTTCTTTCTTTCTTGCTTTCTCCATATAAGTACACACATACATATAAACACACACAACTCATACACATGCTCATGAACACACACATCATATATTTATATCTAGATAGGTTAGTCACTGACATAAAAAAACAGAGTATTTTTACTCTAAACATATGACATTATATCTTCTGCTTTCTACTTGATATAATAATACATTACCCATATTTTATATAAAAGAATAATGTGGCTAATATTTCTCTGAATTGGTATATCTAGATTTTTTGACAACCTACAAAAGATTGCAAATGTAAATTCTTTTCAATTATTTATGTTGAATAAATGCTTTTATTCTTAATGAGTTGTCAGAGACTATTTTTCCAAATAAACATTCAGTATCAGTTTGTGAATATTACATAGTTAGCAATCATATCTGATATTAGATTTTACTAGCATTATTAATATATAAAAAATCCTTTTTACTTTGCTATTAGTAGCATTGGGTATTTTGTAATGTAAATGGTTGAAACACTATACTAATATTAATATTTTAAATGTATAATTCTGGTATTCTCAAAGAGAATGCTATATGTTCTATAATTATAATGTTATTGCATTTATTTCTATATGAATTATGAAATTGTTCCCATTATCCATTTACATATTAGAATCTTAGCATTTCTCTTGGCAGTGTGTGTGCTTTTTCTGCTTCTTCTTCTATAGATGAAGATATTAACTTTTTGGGTTCGCCGTAGTGGCACATTCTTGTAATGCCAAAGACTCCAGAGGCTAAGAATAGAGGATCAATTTTGCAAGACCCTCAACAATTTAGTGAGGTCCTGCCTCAAAATAAAAAAGAAATAAAAAAAGGTCTATGGATGTAGCCAGTGATAAAGTGTCCCTAGTATCACCCCCCAGTATTACCTTCCCCAAAAAGTTATTAACAATTTCTTAACAAATTCAACTTATAAAAATTCTTATATGATAATGATAACTTTTGATATTGAATTTACTACAAATGTATTCTTTTTTTTAAAGAAAGAGTGAGAGAGACAGAGAGAGAGAGAGAGAGAGAGAGAGAGAGAGAGGTTGAGAGAGAGAGAGAATTTTAATATTTATTTTTTAGTTTTTGGCGGACACAACATCTTTGTATGTGGTGCTGAGGATTGAACCTGGGCCACACGCATGCCAGGCAAGCGCGCTACCGCTTGAGCCACATCCCTAGCCCCTGCAAATGTATTCTTTATGTATTCATTATTTAGTTTTGTTCATTAAAAAAATTTCATGATGAGTTGTAGGAGATTTATGGCAATTAAATATGTTAAAACTCTTTTCTGTTTTCTCTAAACTTAGAAGTTTTTCTCATTTACAAATTTCGTCACTATCAAATGTATTTATCTATGTGTGTATATCCATTATTTATGTTTATGGTTTGATTTTCATGTAGTTAACTTTAATTCATCTGAGATTTATTTCAGCCACGAGTGCAAGATATTTGGAATATTTTTTCATTTTTTAGTTTGATAAACTGTCTCAACATTTTTTGATGATTTACTTTAAATTTTATATAGTGCTAAATGCTTCTTTTGTAAATTGTATTAAAGATTAGACTCTCCTGAAAAATTGTGTGGGTTAAAATTTCTCTATCATTTTCTATTTGGAGTGTAGTTTTTTTTTTTAAATCTATCTCAGTTTCCTCATATGTAGAAGGGGAGCAGGGAGGATAATAATAATAATAATAATAATAACTCCTAAGGCAAATATTTTTCTGAAAGATTGAATTTAGTCATGTTTGACAATTATCCATGACCAGGCTGTTCTTGATGTTATCGCTATTGCTTTGATTAAATGTTTTACTAGGATTTTTTGGATTAATAAAATATTATAAAGATCTTTATAGCTGTCCAAATTTCTTACAAGGTACTAGATATATAACAGATGTTCAATAAGTATTTATTTAAATAGTGTCAACTAAATATTAACAAATGTCAAGGGTTTATTGCACGGAGATCACAGTCAATCATGAAGGTGAAGAAAACCAGTTCTGAGAGACCGAATATTCAATCACAGGCTCACAGGTAATGAATTGTTCTGATCTCATTGCCTCTCTATTTCAGTGGTACAGCCGCTCCTTTTCCTAAGAAATATCCCAACAGCGAAGAGGCCCTTGTAGGTCCCTTCTTCTCTCTCTGTCTCCCTCCTGCTTCCCTCCCTAATTCTCATTTATCTGTACTACTTTATAAGCCTATATGACTGGATTAATCTGCTTTAATCAGGAGTGTATATTTTGCCTGAGCTGGGCCAAACTTATGTGCTTTGTTCGGGGACTTAGAATTTGAAAGATTATTATCCCTGGCTCTGAAGACAGGGAAAAGCAGAAAGAATTAGTACTAAAAGACAGTATGTATCAGTGAAACAGAAATGGCAAAGGGGCTGGCATTGTTAATGTTAACATGTTAATGGCCAAGCACTTCTCTCCAAGTTGCCAAATTAAATGAAAGAAATTATTTCCTTGTGACAGAGAAGAAAAAGAAGTCTGAACTTTGCATAAATTCAATGTGAAGAGTGAGTTACCTAGTTTTGATAGTCAATTATTTCATGACAAAATCATTTGTATGATTTGTGTGAAATAAATAAAATTGAATATAACTGTCTTTTGATGAAACCAAAATTTCCTAAATTGTCACTTCATAAAGATTTTATCCCCTACATAAATTGTACAATTATTAGTTAACACAAAGATAATGGTTAAAAAGGAAGATAAGAACCCCCAGTATCAAATTTAGGGAGATGATATCTGATAGTCATTGTGATGCTATCTATATGGAAAATTTTTTCAAATGTATTTTGAAAAACAACTTCAGGAAAGCTTGTTTATTATTATAACAAAAACTATACATTTGCTTTATCTTAAATTTACTTTGTTGTTAACAGTTTGGAAATACATTAAACACACTACACATTCATTAGAGCTTGAACTACATTAAACGCACTATAGCTCATTCATTAAATACTTAACATTTTATGCAAAATATTATACATATGGTATATAAGTACCATGAGAATTAAGAATCTATAAGTGCTGAAGTGTTGTTTCCATTCTAAAGTATGCTACTCTCTTGTGTGTGTGTGTGTATATGTGTGTGTGTGTGTATCTTTCCTGTACATGGTTATAAATCTTTGTATCCCCATCAAACAACACACTACTTGGCTCAATTAGAGATTCAACAATTAATATATTGAATAAAACACATTCTTTGTAATTTTAAAATTTGTTTTTAAAAACAATTTTAAAGATTTTTTCTTGTATTTTCAAATTATAACAAATTCATGCTGTCAGTACTCTTGTTAGTTGGTAATATTTAATTCATACTTCTGAATATTAATGTGCTCTCTTATAATACACTTTATAAAACAGTATAGATCTGCATTTTTATCTATTTTTCTAAATTTTGTCTTTCTCTGATGCTCATAAAAAAATTCTTCAAATTTATGAACCCACAAATTCATAAGTTTTTACAAAACAGATGCATTTGTTAGTTTATTTCTTAAATTAACTGCTGTTTAGGTATATTTGATAATATTAATTTGAATTTCCTTTTCATTGATTAAGATTCAGATCTTTTCTACTTAATTATTTAAGTCATTTTCTCCTAGTTCTGCTTTATTTCATCTTTTTAAAGTTTCCTTTGTGGGAACAAATGGCTGACTTTTAAAGGAAATTGATGAAATTTACAGAAGGAAAGCCACCCATGGGGTTCAAGGCCTCTCATGACAAGGAAGACCAGGCACAGGAAAAGATGAAGGGTGGTGCAGGGCCAGAACCCACATGGTGGTGTGTGGTTCTTCCTCCTGTACAGCATATTCATGATCACTACCATGTTACGGTTTTCAGGGTAGGAAGTTATGACATCCTTTATTTAAACAATTTTCCAGATATTTTAATAATTTGAAGAGCTGATTTTAAATTTTAAAATATTTTGATGTATGATGTGTGGAGTTCTTTTATAAAATTGTCACAAGTTCTGCAAGTATGAAGGGTGCATCTGAAGCAAAGAGATCAAACTTGTGGGCATGCATACAGATGCAATTATGTGTAATCTGAATCTGTTATGAGATCTTTAACAAAGATTGTATAAAATTAAATTAATCTCATATCCAGGACTTCTCTCACAGGAGTGTTATTATAGACTCTCTTCCCAGCTTATGTCATGTGTTAAAATGCAGTTAACACTTCTTTGGAACCAAATTTTTTTTTTAGAAATCCATTATATTTGCACATTTAGCATTACTTCTTCTGTTTGAAGATCTATTACAGATTTTTAAAAATTATCTCAAAATTCATTTTCCTCTAATTAAAAGAAAAATAAAATGTCCTTCTCAAGAAAGATGAAGAATTATCCTTTTAAAATACATTTTTCTCCCCAACCTTATTAGGTCAGAGCTATTGCTCTGTATTCCATATCTATCACAAATGATATCTTCATTTATGGCAGCCTGGGGATTTTGGGAAAAAATATAATTGATTAAACTGTCAGATAGAAATAGCCAACACTAATACAAAATCCTACCATTATTCATATATTAATTAAGAATAGCTCCTCAAAACAGATTTAATATATGTGTAATGATTTAAATTTATGAAACATACAATAAGATCCTTCTTCATGAACAAACTTAAAAAGCTTTGTCTAATATGTTCATGAAACCACTTCTTCATATACCTTACCCTGTAATTTTGCAAACAAAGTAAATATAATAGTAACAACAAAGGTTCATTTCAGCATGTGCTTTAAGTTAAACATGCTTTTAAACTCCAGGAAAGCTATCTTTTATAAATTAACCTAAATCATAAACTCTTGAAGGGGAAGATATATGTTGATATGGCAAAATTCATTTGTAGAATCCAGATGTAGATAGGACAAGGTACTTGAGTGCTTGCTTTTTCTTCATACTTACCACACTTCTTTACCCCATCCAAGCCATAAGACATACACTTCTAGTCCATCTTACCATCCACACAAGATAATAATTTGCATTGTATCTATCTCCCTTAACAAATAGAGGAGCTTGAATAATTTTTAATAGATTAGAAATAAAGGAACGTGTTTCTGTTAGGCATTCCAGGACATATATAATTGTTCATATAAACTCATTAATTTGGGGTCAAATGTTAGTAGCACTTACATTAACTGAAACAACAGGAGATACTTTCCCTAGATTTCTTTTTGATGACAGAATCAATGATTGACTGCTAAGATAATATATGGCTTTCTTTTTAAAATGAAAGGAAAAAAAATATAAAAGTACCCTTTAGAACATAATTTTATTGACTTAGGAAATAGTTATGATGTTTTTTCTCAGAAAGAGTATCAAATATTTACTTATATTTTTATATTGCAGATATTAAAAACAAAGTATATTTCTAGATAAATTTGGAAATTGATGAAAATTGAGATTCTTAACTCATTTTATAATGAAATTTTATTTGTATTAAAAGTGCAATGTAGAAAAAAAATCAAACAATTGCTAAGAAAGAAAATAGGAATAAATATTTGTTAATTCTTTGATATGAGAAGTTTTCTAGTTTAATAGTAATTGAAGTGCATAGCATCACATTGATTACAAACAAATTTAGATTTTTTTTCATATTGGAAGAAAGAATAGAATCTACATTTAAAATTAATAAAATTTATTTGAGAAGATAGCATTATTTGTGCATTGGAAATATAAATAATTTAAATTTCCAAGTATAAAATAATTCAATAAATTAAGTTGTTTTTATTTAATGTATCTTAAACACAACTTCAATGCTTTAGCAAAAAAACTTTATGGTATTAAAAATGCTAGCAGAGTTGCAAATAATGCTAGTTTAAGTTTCAGAAGCAAAATAAAAGTTCTAAAGAAAAATTACAGCTGTATAGTACTATGAAAACAAAACAAAATTGAAAATTCAAACCTAAAGAAGACTGCTGGAAGCCTATTCCTTACGGATATTCAAGGTGATAATAATTGGTGATTTTCTCTCTCATATTTTCCCACATGATCTCTGAGTATTTATTACTTTCAAAATAAAAACTAATTAAACTGTTTTGAGAAAATTGTAGGATTTCTAATTACTATGATGCAGTGAATGCATTTGTATCTTTACTTCACGAGAATCTATTACAATGGTTATGGAAGTTTAGCATGGGTGTACAAATTGTTTACTACTCTTTCCTTCCAGTAGTGGGGATCTCTGTCTTCTCTTCTGAATCTGTGTTGATGTTGATGATTCTCTTGTAACCAGTAAAATGCACTAGGAATGAAGCTGGGCATTTCCAAAGAGAGGTGATAAAAAACAGTACCAAAGTCTCCTGAAGCAGACTCCCAACCATTGAGTCACCCACCTCTAGCTGCTGCTGAGTCTTCCAGCTGAGGTCTCAGATATTTTAAAGCAGAAAGAAGTCATTCTTGCTGTCTTGTCTAAATTTCTGAGCCAGACACACACGAAAAATCATAGCTTTTTATGTGATAAGTTTGAGGAGTTTTTTTTTTTTAATGCAGTGATAATAAGCAAAATGGCAGAGAAAATCATCAGTATCTGTAAGTCAGGTACTGCTATCACAGAACCTCACACATCCAATGTTGACCTTGGAACTGAGCATGGAAGAGCCAGGAGGATCTTCATGCACGTCCCTGTGTTCTTTATCTCTCTCAACAATTGCTAATTATTACCTTAAACCAAAGGTATCCAATCATTACTATCGTGCAATTCTGTCAAGAAGGTATCTGTTAGGAATAGACATTCTTTGGCTGGATATAGACTTTTGAATAAAAAAACAGGAGTTTGTAATAAATGACATAATTTGTCTTATGTTTTAAACATTCTTGCTACACTGTAAAATTATGGAGGCATGTCATAGACAAAAATTGTACACAGAGATAACCAAAGACAAACTCATAGTAAGAAACTTGGTAATGAACAGAAAGACACACTGTTGCTTCCTTCTACTTTCTTCCACACAGAATTGTCGTCCTTCCACACAGAATTGTCGTCATGCAGGAATTATGCCTGTTGGTTCTCTCTATCCATTTATATTTTGCCATTATATGGCTAACTTCTCATCTACTTTTAAATTTTATTTAATTTTACTGGTACCAGATATTAAATCAAGAGGTGTTTAACTACTGAGTCATATCCCCAGAACTTCTTATTTTTATTTTGAGACCAGGCCTCACTAAGGTGCTTAGGGCCTGGTTAAATTGCTGAGGCCAGCTTTGAAATTGCAGTACTCCTGCCTCAGCTTCCTAAACCTCTGAGATTACAGGTGTGTGCCACCAGATTTAGCTCATCTACTTTTTACAAAAAAATGTCAGGAGTTTACTTTTGTTTTTACTCTACTTTTATGTGGGATTTCAGAGAAATTTAAGAAAGCAACAGACAAAAATGCAATTAATGTTCTCTATTTATAAGTAAATATGTATTTCAGTGAAACATATTTGGCATAAGAGTATGATCACACTCATAAGATCATCACCTGAACAAAATAGAGAATGTTGTCAACAATCCAGAAGCACCCATTGTACCCTCTCCTGGTCATTTTACTACCTTCCACTATCACTGTTCTGATTTCTTTTAGCAGAACATATTACTTTTATTTGTACCATTAAGTAAATGAAGTTATTCAGTAAGTAGTACTCTTTTGGGTTTGGTTCTTTGTTCAGCATTATTCTTTTTTAAATACCTGTGTCATTATGCAGTGCAGTAGTTTCTTGGCTTTTTTTTTTTTTTTTGCTGTATACTAGTTGACTATATGAATGAATATACCAAAATGTAACTATGCATTTACCATTGAAAAACACCGGAGTTTTGTTCCCAGTTTTTATTCACTACAAATAGTGCTTCTACAAATATCCCTATACATGTCTTAAACATGACTATGTTTTTCTTGTAGCTATAGCATTGACTTGGAATTCTTGAGCTATAGGCAGCTACACACCCTCTGTAGCTTTATTACTTATTTGTTTTTGTACTCCAGATTAGATACAAGGGTACCTTACCACAGAGCTACAATCCCAGTCTTTTTTAAAAATTTGAGACATGGTCATCATAAATTGCCAAGATTGGCCTTGAATTTGCAATCCTTCTGCCTTAGCCTCCCAAGTAACTGGAATTATGGGTGTGTGCCACAAAGCCTGGCAATTTGCAGCTTTAAAATTTTATTTTGTAAATTTTATCACCTGCTCTGTTACTTGTCTTTGTACTTTTTAAATGACATTTTTTGATGGATGGAACTTCTAAATTTAAATGAAGTCCTTCATCTATCAAGCTCATTCTGTTAATGTCTTTCATATACACTTTACACCTCCCCCCAGCCCCTACTAAGGTCAAGAGGATATTTTCTTTTGTTTCCTACTGGAAGCTTGATTTAAGTATGCAATTCATGTGAATTTGGTTTTTGATTATGGGTTATTCACAGATAAAGATCCATTTGTTTTTTTCTTGTTTTTCAAATAATTCATTATGTGATTCTCTCTTCTGTTTTTGGTTGTTGTCCATTTTCATACTAGAATATTTAAGTATGTGATAAGATGAGAAATTTGATGTAGATAAAAGAAAATAATTTGAATGTGGAAAGAAATACCTATGTTCCTTCAGTGTTGCTAGTATTCATTTCCTCTCTCTCTCTCTCTCTCTCTCTCTCTCTCTCTCTCTCTCTCTCTTTCTCTTTCATCTGATCATTTCACCAAATTCTGTTGATTATGTTTCCATAGCTATCAGGCCTATCTTTTTCATTTCACTTGCCAATACTCAGTTATTCAGTCTTCTGACTGGTCTTACTTTAATTTCCCTTCTAGTCTTGGTGATTCACTTCTGTTCACTCCAAAGTAGAATAATTTGATTCACAAGATAAGACATAAATAACTTAACAATATTACTTGGTTTTTAGCTACTGAATCTTAATTCCTAAACACTTTAATTTCTCACTTAGGATTCTTATCAAGTTTCCAATGCATATAATAAGAACCATTTGCCAATACAATCATGATTCTGTTGCTGGAATAAAACATGTGCCTATTGCTTTTATTACCTATTATTAAATAACTTCTTTTAAGTCTTAAAGGCCCACCTGAGTTTTAAAGGCCAAGCTACAGTCGACTTGATCTAGTTTTAATCATGCACCCACTGATGAGAAAGTACAGCAATTTGGTTTATAGTAATACAAAGATTGCAAATAATGGTTATGAAGCATTTTGATACAAAGAAAAGATCAATACTCTTAACAAAGCATGAATTCTAAGCTGATGCAAAACCAATTGGTTATTTGCAATGATGTGATCTGATTCATATTTCAAGAAGATGACTAAAACTATGTGCAGAGAATATACCATATAGGGTAAATGTGAAACATTTTGTAGTTGTCAAAGACAGGAGATTATAAAAGCTTGTTCTCAATAGAAGCTATTAAGATGATGAGAAGTAGTTACACTTGGAACATTTTCTGAATGATTAGCTGGCCAGATTTTTAGATGTTTTGGATGTGGAAAGTGAGAAAAAAGAGAAAAATCAAGGAAAACATTTTGAATTGTTCTGTGCAAATAGGTGAAAGGTATTAGAATCTTTTTAAAAGAATGGTAAAAAGCAAAGTTAGATGGATAAATAAAAAAGGAATTTGGAGCTCTCTTTTCCATTTGTTCAGTACAAGATGCATTTTGCATTTATGTGTCAAATAAAAATGTTGAGTGTGGTTACTGATGTAAAATAGAGGCTAATTTGGGGAGTAGGTCGGAGATGACAATACAAATTTGGGAGTCACTAACCTTATTAACTGATGGGCTATGATGAGATAAAAAAGGAATGAATATAAATAAAGCAGAAGAGAAAGAGAGGGGAATCCCTTTTTTGTCTATCTGTATCCATTCCTCATATTTTTTCATTAATGAAATGAGAAATATAGAGCTATTTGGAACATTAAACACAGGATAAAATATATAACCCAGTGTTTGTCCCATAAGAGGTCAATAAATATGAGATATCATCAAACTGACATGTTTTAATTAAATTTTAAATTTAATTTTAAAATTGTAATTTAACTTTAATTTTGAAATAGTAAAGATTTAATTTTGAAATAGTAAAGATTTATAGTGCAAAAGTATAAGCCTTAACATAATTATTATTAAAAGTACATGTGGATGGCTGGGTGTGTTGGAGCATGCCTATATTCCTGACTTAGGAGGCTGAGATAAGAGAAATGCAAGCTGGAGGTAAGCTTCAGCAACTTAGCGGACCCTAAGCAACTTAGGAAGACTCTGTATCAAAATAAAAAATTATAGGTCTGGGGACATGATTCAGTTGTTAAGCATATCTGTGTTGAATCCCCAGTACTAAATATGTAGAGATGGAATTCTTATATAAATCGAAAAAAGCATTTCACAAAGTGCAACTCATGTATGATTAAAAACTCTCATCAAACTTGGAGTAGATGGGAACTGCCACATTTTGATAAAAAGCACCTACAAATACCTTGTAAAGAACATCAAACTTAAAAAATAAAGAACATCAAACTTTATAGTAAGACAAAGGATCCTTCTCAATGCAATGTCATTAAGGCAAGGATGTCCTCTCTATTGACATTACATTCACTTAATATTGTTCTGAAAGTCATAAATAGTTCATAAGATTTTTAAAAATGGAGATATGATATAAGATAGACACATACATTGACAGTATACATATTGAAAAGAAACAAATAAAACTGTTTTTAATTGTAGATAACATGATTATCTACGTAGAGAATCCCCAGGCATTTTTATTGACAAAAATAAAAAAAAGAACATGTGACCATAGTAAGGATGAAGTATGTAAAGCTAATTAGAGAAGCCTATTGCTTCCCTATATACCAGAAATAAACAGGTGGAATTGGTTATTTTAAAAATATTAACAGCAAAGATGATATACTTAGGTACAAATTGAACAAAATATAGACCTACTATATCATTAGAAAACTAAAGAACTCAGATTAAAGGAATCTAGGAAGATCAAAATAAATGGCAACTTACTCTGTGTTTACATATTGGAAGACTCAATTTTGTTAAGATGTCAATACTTCTTTATTTATAGTTTCAATGTAATTTTTTAAAAAATCCCAGAAAGCCACTTTGTAGATATAAGGATAGTGATTCTAAATTTACATAAGAAGTATAAGTCCTAGAACAATGAATAAAATAAAAGAAAAATAAAATTGAATATTTGGTCAACCTATCAGCTTTCAAGAATTACTATGAAGTTACAACAGTCAAGACAGTATAACACTGAAACAGAACAGAGAGCCTCCAAAGACACACACAGTACAGATAAATGATGTTTGACAGACAAGTGGAGCTGGAACTGTTGCATGTCCATATGCAAATACTTGAACCTGGCCTCAGATCTTATGTTTATCACAAAATTTGACTCAAGAGAATGATAGACTTAAAAATATCCTTAATTGTAGGATGCAAAACAATGAATATTCTGGAAGAAGATATAGGAATAAGTAAACCTATTTGACCTTGTGTTTGGCAATGAATTTTATAATATCAAACTAAAAGCATGATCCATGAAAGAAAACAATTGATAAACACTTAAAACTCAACAATAAGAAAATAGCCCAACTGAAATCTGGGCAAATATTTGAACATACACTTCCCCAAAGGAGATAGAGAGATATCAAGTAAGCATCTGAAAATATGCTCAATATTATTTGCCATCACATAATTACCAATGAAAACAATGGGATACCATTATATTTATTAGCATGTATAAAATCCAAAAATCTAACAATCCAATTACTGGCAAAGATATGGAACAATCAGAATTCTCATTCATTACTAGTAGGAACTTGAAATGATTCAGTCACTTTTAAACAGACTGGCAGATTCTTACAAAGCTCAACACAATTTTATCTTTGAATTCAGCAATTGTGCTTCTTGATATTTGCCCAGCTGATTTAAAGTTTTATGTTCATATGAAAACCTGCACATGAATGTTTATAATAGCTTTATTCAAATTTCCAAAATTGGAAGTAACAGTTCCTCAATTGGGGAACATGAATACAAAGGAATATATTTAGCAATATCAAGCCACAGAAATATATGTAGGTCACCTGAATGCATACTGATAATTGAAGAAAGCTATACTAGAGTCTATAAAACACAATATTCCATTTAGGCAATGCTGGGAATTAAACCTATGCATGCTCACAAGTGCTCTACCACCCACCTACACTCCCAGCCAGTCTAATATATATTTTTTTTGGCGGGGGGTGGTACCAGGGCTTGAACTCAGGGGAACTTGACCACTGAGCCATATGCCCAGCCCTATTTTGTATTTTATTTATAGATTCACTGAGTTGCTTTGTCCCCAGATTTTGCTGGGGCTGGCTTTGAACAAGTGATCCTCCTGCCTCAGCCTCCTGAGCTGCTGGGATTACAGGCATGTGCCACTGCACCCAGCCAGTATAACATTCTTTAAAAGGCAAACCTATGTGTTTTATGTGTGTGCATGTGCGTGTGTGTGTGTGTGTGTGTGTGTGTGTGTGTGATATTCAGCTTCTATGAATTTGTGGGGAGGAGAAGATTAAATAGTTTAAATACAGATTTTTTTCAGTGAAAACACTATTTTGTATGATATTATAATGGTGGATATATGGCATATATTTGTAAAATGCCATAGGACTTTTATATCACAAAAAATGATCTTAAAAATAAGCAAATTTATAAAAATTATTTAGGAATTTTGGAGAATACAAAGATAGATTGCCAAGTCTACAAGAAAATCTAACTTTGTTACAAATATATGAAATTACCTCACTAAAGAAGATGGAATAATTCAGAAACTATCTTTTGGTTTTAGTCTAAAATGGATTTTAAGTGTGGGTAACACAGAATGATTTACACTGTACAGAGAATTTTTTATCTTTCCAACTTTTAAAAACATGGTTACATATACCTTTATTTTCTTCATACTGAAGCAGTAATTGGTGTGACAAAATCTCTAACATTTTTTTCTAAAATCAGCAGTATGAAAACAAATGAGACAAATGAGGTTTTCATAATATGGAGCACAGACAGACTTAGACACCTGCATGTTACAGAGATACAAAGAAGAATGTGGTGGTGGTGGTGGTGGGGAACGTAAGAAATTCTTCTGTGAAAGTCCTATATGTTGCATATGTACAAGAAACCTTCCTCCCTGGAAAGTTTATCTCTTAAATGATTTTGCAGAATGGAATGTATGAATATTTACAACTTAATCAGGTAAAATTAATTTTTAAGCTGGATCAATTACTGTGTATCCATGTTCACTATGTATGTGAGCAATGTATCCATGTCCAACTATATTTCATAGCTTTCATTAGTACTTCCCATTTCATTAACAAGATTGATAATTTCTCATATTTCTTGGCATATTTTCTATTTGTTATTCTATTTTATGCAATTATTATGTTTCTCATTTTACTATCAAGATTTAACTTTCTCAACTTTGAGTTGTTTATAATATAGTCTATATGCATGTAATTTGACAATTATGAATAGTAAACCATCTTCCAGTTGGTAGACTATAAGTGCAACAATAATTACTTACAATGTTGTTAATAACAACATAATAAATTTATTGGTATTTTTCTCTGAATGACATTAAAACCTTCTCTTTCTTTGTTAAAAAAAGAAGATGGAATAAAAAGTTGCAGGCATAAGAAACTTTAAAAATGGTTGAATTCTGTAAGACTAAAATGATTCTATATAATCATTGTATTCTAGTTGATAAAACCATTTCTCATGGGTGTACAGGTTGAAAATTCAAAGATTTCTGAACAATGAAGTGAACAGAAAACAATGGGAGCCAGAACTCAAAGTTTGATTAGAAGGTTATACAATAGCAATAAGAAGTGACTAAAGTGATCCATGTGGCAGTATATTAGGGTGGAAGATATCGGTATGATTTCACATTTGGTGTATTAAATAGAGATACAGATATTTACATACAGGAGACATTCATAGATACATTTATATACATTGGTTATTTACACACATATAACTGATTTGTTAGCTGAGGAAGTCTAGAAGCAACAATACCCCAATGGCAATAAGCACAGCTAGTACCTTACCTTCATTTCTAATATTATTCTTCAGTAAGAGGGACCAGACTTTCATGGAGAAATGACTCATTCTAGGACTGGACAGGAAATATCCAAAGCTAAACAAAATCCCATTATGATGAGGACTATAAAAAATACAGGAGGATCAAGGTTTGCTACAGGTTTGGTTCCACCTGAAGTCTTCCTGCTATGTGTTCTAATAGCCACCAACTTGCTGCTTCTTCATATGGTCACTTCTTTGTACGTGTGCATTCCTGGTAGTTTCTCTAATTGAAAATTAAAACAACATTGAGTTCTTGGGACTCCAGCATGGCTGAGCCTACAGAAACTGAAACCCAGGTCTGTGAGTTTGCTGGTAGGACTATTTGGGCTGGTCTGAGCCTAGAAATCCTGTGGAGAGTCAGAAACTGGGAGCATTTCGCCACAGTGAGCACAGGTTAGAGGCTGGAGAGAGCTGTCTGTGCTAGTCCTAACATGCATGGGGACTGAAGGAGCTTGCCACAGTGAGTTGGAAGGCTGGAAGAATGTGGTAAGGAATATTGTGATTGGCTTGCTCAATCAGCTGGTCTGGCAACCACTGGGTTCCCAGGGCCCACTTGGGCCAACACTCGATGGGTCCCAGCAGCAGCCTGGTCCCCAACTCCCTCCCCAGTCTGGCATCCACCGGTGGATCCCCTGGTCCCGCCAGGTCTACCACCAGTCCAGCACCCACATGGCCTTCTGGCTCTCCAATCTCCAGTCTCCCAACCCCTCCCTACCCCCCAACCTTGCCCAGCTCTTGCAACTATGCAGTTAGCCATCAGGTCTCATCATCTGGTCTTGATCCACCCAATACAGAAGAGTTCTGCACTACAGGGACCCAGGTACCAATGCCCAGCCCTCAGGACTACCTGGGATAGAAGTGCCTGACTGGAAATTTAAAAAGGCAAGGACAGGAGAGATTGAGTTTGGAGACTAAATCAGAGATCAAGAATTATGGGGTCCAAAGGTGATGTAAGGGGCTAAATTAGGATCAGGCTCCTACATCACACAAATAGAACTCAAAGGAGATTCCTGGGATGCAGTCTTCCAACATAAATCGCTATACTCCACTCCAGGAGTTTCCTGTTCAGGATGAAGCCACCCACCCTAGCAACTCTCACCATTCTGAGGGTAGAGCTACCATTAAACTCCAGATAACCCCACCTGTCTGCTAAGATGAGAAACTGATAAACTTTTGAATGTCAGCAGAAATAATTGTTCAATTTTCCATCAAGAATTTCTCTCTCTCTCTCTCTCTCTCTCTCTCTCTCTCTCTCTCTCTCTTTCCTCTCTCTCTCCCCCCTCTCTCTCATATCACTACAATTTTTGAAGACAAGTATTTTTATGCATCAGTTTATTGAGGACAGGAGTGTCTGAATAGTATATTACAGTTATGTTGTATGCTCTTTTATTTTTACTTTCTTTTTCTTTGTAATTTTGTATATATATTTCCTCTCACTTAACTGTTTGCCTGGATTTTCTTTCTCTCTTTTCTCCTGCTAATAGCCAACCTATATTAATTTCTCTTTCTCTCTTTCTTTAATTTTTGACTTCTATCCTCTCTCCTCCTTCCTCATACACATCACATCCTACACCACTTCTGTTCTCTCTTTGTGTACCTTTGAACTTGTAAACTCTTTTAGAAACTTACTGTTTATATATTGTAGACAACGATTGAACACATCATTTCTGTTTATTGCTACAAAACTGTAGATGTCTTAATAGGTGCTTTTTGGTTTAAGTCTGTGTATTGTTTGCATTGGGTGCTGTTAATATTAGTCTCCCTTTAAAGGCAAAGTACTGGAAACCTTCAGGAACACTGTAAGTCTATAGGGTAGAAATTACACTGCCTGAGATCCACACTGCCAGATGGATAGAGACACATACAACATTAAAAACAACAACAAAAAAAAAAAAACAAGGGAACAAAGCACCCCACACAAACCAAGATGCTTCAATAATAGAATCCACTGACAACACAGTGGAAGAAATAACAGAGAAAGAATTTAGGAATGTAATAGTTAAACTGATCTGTGAGGTAAAGGACAATTTAGGGGGTGAAATCAGAGATAAATTTCAAGAGGTGAAACATTGCTTCAATAAAGAGATGGAGATTTTGAAAAGAAAACAAGCAGAAATTCTTGAAACGAAGGAATCAAGCCAAATTAAAAATTCAATGGAAAGTAGCATCAAGAGACTAGGCCACTTGGAAGACAAAACCTCAGGAGATTAAGACAAAATATATAGTCTTAAAAATAAATTTGACCACGCCGAGAAGATAATGAAAAACCATGAACAGAACTTCCAAGAATTATGGGATAATATTTAAAGACCAAATTTAAGATTTATTGAGGTAGATGAAGGAGTGGAGATACTAACCAAAAGAATGCACAATCTTTTCAATGAAATAATATCAGAGAATTTCTCACACCTAAGAAATGAAATGAAAAGTCAAATAAAGAGGCTTGCAGGACCTCAAATGTACAAAATTACAATAGACCCATACCAAGGCACATTATAATGACTACATACAGGACAAGGATAGAATTTTAAATGCTGAGAGAGAAAAAGGTCAAATTACATGTAGGATGAAAATAATTTGTATCTAAGCTGATTTCTCAACCCAGACCCTCAAAGCTAGGAGGGTCTAGATTGATAATATATATCAATGTCTGAAAGAAAATGAATGTTAGCTAAGTGTTTTATATCAAGCAAAATTAAGCTTCAGATTTGAAGATGAAATAAAAACCTTCCACAATCAACACAAGTTAAAAGAATTCACAAAGAGAAAACATGAACTATAGAACATTCTCAGTAAAATATTCCATGAGGAGAAAACTTTAAAAAATGGTGAAAATCAGCAAGGGAGGAACTACATTCAAGGAAAAGTCAATTAAAGGAGAAAGTAAATCAAATTAAAGAAAAAGAAAGAAATTTAAATGATGTTTCAATAATAACTCTGAATGTTAATGGCCTAAAACTCACCAAACAAAACACATAGACTGGCAGATTGGATTAAAAAAACACACAACCCAACAGTATGCTGTCTCCAAGAGACTCACCTCATAGGCAAAGACATCCACAGACTGAAGGTGAAAGGATGTCCGTCAGATAAAGCCAAAGTGAATTAGAAGGGACAAAGAAGAACATTTCATACTGCTTAAGGACATAACAGTCATGTATATTTATGCCCCAAGCAATGGAGCATCATGTACATCAAACAAACCCTTCTTAACTTCAAGAATCAAGTAGACCACAATACAGTAGTACTGGGTGACTTTAACACATTTCTCTTACTACTGGATAGATCTTCCAAATAAAAACTAAACAAAGAAACTATAGAACTAAACAATACAATGAATAATTTAGACTCAATGGACACAATAGAATATTTCGTCCATCCATGAATGAATACACTTTCTTCTCAGCAACACATGAAGCCTTATCTCTAAAATATATCATATGCCACAAGCAACTCTTAGAAAATACGAAAAATAGAGAATATACCTGTTTTCTATCAGATCATAATGGAATACAATTAGAAATCAATAATAAAATTTAAAAAAATAGAAGCTACTCTAGGGATGGGGTTGTGGCTCAGTGGTAGAACGCTCACCTAGCATGTGCTGGGCCCTGGGTTTGATCATTAGAACCACATAAAAATAAATAAAATAAAGGTATTGGGTCCTACTACAACTAAAAAATAATTATTTAAAAAATTGGAAGTTACTCTAATACCTGGAGATTAAATAATATGCTATCGAAGGATGAATGTACAGAAGAAGATATCAGGGATGAAATTTAAAAAATACTTAGAGGTAAATGAGAACAGTGATACAACATTTCACAATCTCTGGGACACTATGTAGGCAATGCTAAGAGGAAAGTTCATTGCATTGAGCCCATTCATTAAAAGAATAGAAATTAGATAAATAAACAACCTAACATTACATCTGGAAGCCCTACAAAAAGAAGAACAAATCAACAGCAAAGTTAGAAGACAGAAAATAATTGAAATCAGAGCTGAAAGCAATGGCATTGAAACAAAAGAAACAATTGAAAAATTGACAAAAATAATACATCAGACACTAGAAAGGCAATATGTCAATCAATGGAAGGGTAACTGATGTGATACAGCAATTTGTATACGGGGTAAAAGCGGGAGTTCATAATCCACTTGAATCAAACCATGTAATATGATGTATTAAGAACTATGTAATGTTATGAACGACCAATAAAAAAAAAATAAAAAAATAAAAAAATAATTAAAATTGATAAATCCTTAGTTATTCTAACAAAGAGAAAGATAAAAAAAACTCAAATTACTAAAATTCATGATCAAAAAGAAAATATAACAATGGACACTACTGGAATATAGGAGATAATTAGAAACTACTTTGAAAATTTATACTCCAATAAAATAGAAAATCTCAAAGACATCAAGAAATTTCTAGAGACATATGATCAACCCAAACTGAATCAGGAGGACATACACAATTTAAACAGATTGATTTCAAGCAATGAAATAGAAGACACCATAAAAAGTCTACCAATCAAGAAAAGCCTAGACCCAGATAAATTATCAGCCAAGTTCTACAAGACCTTCAAAGAAGAATTAACACTAATATTCCTCAAATTATTACATTCAAGAGAAAAGGAGGGAACACATCCAAACTCATTGTATGAGGCTAGTATCACCCTGATATCAAAGCTAGGCAAAGACACACACACACAAAAAAAAATACAAGAGTCAGTTAAAATCTTCCAGTTACTAAGCTGGAATATCATGAACAACAAAATAATCATGGTATCATTGGGTCATAACCTACAATGCAATATAACTATCTGCGTTCATATTGATGGAAATAACATGTGTAAATAAATACATGGGGGAAAGCAGTCAAATCTCCCATGCCTACAAATTCTGCTAACATAGATGTTATGTTTCAAAGAAGGGAGAATGGAATTCCCATTCCTTAAGTGTGTCACTGTTTTTAAACTCAGTATGGAAAGGCTGGTGAAAAGGGCAGTAACTTGACAGTGGAAAAGCCTGACACTGTGATGAGGGTCATATCAATAGTAGTACATCCTGTTGGTAGTTGGCACCCTTGATATAAAGTGATGAAATATCACTTTACCTCAGTAACTGTCCTCACTCCAACTCATCAGTGCTGTCTAACCAGGAAGAAAATATCAGACTGAAGGACAAGATTGAGAGACATTATGGAATACCCTTCTTCAGTACTCTCAAAACTGTCTGGGTCTTCAGCAACAAGGAAAGTTGACAGACTGTCATAGCCAAGAGGAGACTAAGGTGATTTAAAAAAAAAAAAAAAATATATATATATATATATATATATATATATGGCATTGACATGGAACAAAGGAATTAAGTTACAAACAAAGGAACTCTGAATAAATCATGGCCATCATTTAGTAATTCTATATCAAATGGTTTTCTTAATTGTAATAAATAGACCATACTGACATAAAATTCTAATTATAGAAAACTGGGTGTGGAGCATATGGAAACTCTACTATCCAAGCAATTTTTCTATAAATCTAAAGTTGTAATGAAATTTAAAAATTCATCTAAAATATTTTTATGGACTTACTGATTATGATAAATTCCACAGTAATAACCCTTACTATAAAGCTCAATTTCTGTTTGCATTCTAAAAACTTGTATGAAATTGCTGATTATCTTGTACTTAGAGCATAATTCAAAACAAGGGAAGAGGTGAGAAAAAATACAATATTTTTTAAAAACAACTTGAATAAAAGGCTTTACATTTTATCTAGTTTTGATGTTATCTGCATCTACATCTTTTCAAACCCTCTTTCAAGCACAAATAACAATATACTTTATATCCAATGATTTTCAATCATAGGAAAAATAGATAAAATATTTCATTTGGGCAAAAAAGGGAGAGAGATTTATAATGAATGTGAGTGTCCTTTTGTTAATTTTTGTAGAGTCTTTCTGCCTGTTGGATCTCATAATTTTATGTTTGTTACCTAGAAATTTTTATTATCCTTAAACAATTTGCTAATAAGTTGCTGAGTCTAACATACATTAGTCCTCCTTTGCCAAACGACAGCAAGGAATAGAAATGGCCTTTTTGTTGTTGATCTTGTTATAGCACTCTATAATCCTTAAAAGTAATAGTCTGTGCAGCTATCAGTATGAAATGAATCACCTCTAAACTTTTATCATAGAGAATTAGTAAGAATTACTGTAATCCATGAAAGTTGTAAGATAAAAGGGATGATGTTTTTACTTCCAGGAAACAAAGCTATAATATAATCAGCAAAATATTTTTCCAGAAAATAATTGATGACAAATATAAGAGTGATTTAATTAAAGCATAAACTATTAGCAAATGATATTCTGGGAAGAATGAATACAGTATCAAAGTTATATAAATAGGAAAACTTAGTACTAAGATCTTAGAGCACCTGTCTGGAAATAGCGAGAAGTGGGGTGCTGGAAAATTAAAAGAGCTTGAATTTGAGTTAATAGCCACCTGTGAAGTTCTTGGAGGAATGAAGCCTCCGTGAAATTCTTGAGAGAGTGATTTTTTTTAAATAATAATTTTCAGAGAAATGTAAGGAAAATTAGACAAAAGGAGTGGGTGAGTATTAATATGACAGACTAATCTAGTCATATAATTTCTTTAGATAAATCCATCTTTCTATTGCCCTTAAATCCACAATTTTTCACATATCTACCTGTTTGTTCATCTATTCAATTATTTAAGAAATATTTGTATAGAAGGAAGACAGATGGAGAGAGAGATGAAATAATCAAATTATGTTGTCAGAAGTGTAAGGAAAGAGGCCCTGAATTGGATATCATAAATTCTGGAGCTGAGATAGTCTGAAGGTGACATTATCAAGAATTATTTTGAAAGTTAAAAGACTCTGAGATCAAAAACAGAGATTGAATTTGGAGATTGGAAAGTCTTCTGGTGATGGCTGTTTTGAGAATGTCAAGTATGAATCCTGCTAAAATGGCAAAGGAATTAGTAAAAGATAAGAAAATTGAAATGGTAGTAAAATAAAAAGGAAATAAAGTATTATTTTTCAAGAAATGGATTTTACATGGTTATAAAAGTATTATTTTTATAGATCTTATCCAGGATACTCAGTGTTCCCCATATTTCACAATTTGTTCTTTGAGTTGGTCTAAAATAAGATTTATGCAACAAGGTTTGTGTCCAAGCCACATGATCAGAAGTACTATCCTGAATTCCATTGCATCCCACCTCCCAAATTCATACATCAAGTCTTAACTCCCCAGACGTGGCCTTATTTGGCAACTTGGCCTTTGCAGATGTAATTAGTTAAGATGCTGGGTAGAGTAGGCCCATTAAACATTAGGGCTATAAGAAGGTGATGTTTGAATGGAGATACACACATGGGGAAAATGTCATGAAAACATGAAGAAACAATTAGAGTGTTGGTCCTAGAAGCTAAGAAATGCCAAAAATTGGCAACAAACCACCAGAAGTTGAGAGACCTGAAAGAGCTCTCATCAGAGCCCTCAAAAGGAGCTGGACTGCTTATACTTGGGTTTCAGATTTCTAGCTTCTAGAACTGAGAGGCAATGAACTTCAGTTGTTTCATCCACCTGTACTTTGTTACAGGAACCCTGGCAGTGAAAGAGCCACAGCTTGAAGGACTAAACCTGAAGAAACTTAATTTGTTCTCAAATCTAAACATAAGAAAATGACACAAAGGTAGAAGATTCAGAGACTATGAAGGCAATGAAACACAACAAGAAGAAGAACAGGCATTGAATTAACATTTCATTTTTTTTTTTTTACTGAAAAAATATGAAGCTGTGCATGTATTGGCAAAACAAACAAACAAACAAACAAGCAAACAAAAAACTATGAAGACCAATGAAATAGACTAAAAAACACAGAGACAATCTACATAAATACAGTCAAGTTCCCAAAAACTTAAATTGGAGAAAAGATAGCCTCTTTAAGAAATGATGCTAGGAAAACTGGACAGCCATATATAGAAGAATGAAACTAGATTTTTACCTCTTACCCTGCACAAAAATCAACTCAAAGTGAATCAAGGACCCAGGATTAGACCAGAAACAGTAAATCTGCTAGAAGGAAACACAGGGAAAGAACACTAACACATTGATGTTGGCACTGACTTGCTTAATAAGACTCCTAAAGCTCAAGAAATAAAATGAAGAATCAATAGTGGGATAGCAGTAAATTTAGAAAGCTTCGTTACACCATGTGAAACAATTAAGGACATGAAGAGACAGACTACAGAATGGTAGAAAATCTTTGCCAGCTGCTCCTTAGACAGGGTATTAATAAAGAGTGTATATATACAGAACTCAAACTCAACACTGAAAAGCTGATAACCCACTCAAGAAAAGGGCACAAGATACAGAGCCATTTTTCAAAAGAAGAAATACAAATGACCAACACATACATTTTAAAAAGTTCAACATCTTCAGAAATCAGGGAGGTTCAAATCAAAACTACACTGAGATTTTACCTCACCCTGATCAGAATGGCAATTATCAAAATTACAAATCATGATAACTGGCAGTGAGGTTGTGGGGAGAAAGGTATACTCACACATTGTTGGTGGGACTGTAAATTAGTACGTTGGAAAGCAGTATAATTTCTCAAGACTAGGAATGGAACTACCATATGACCAACTTATCCCATTTCTTGGTATTTATTCTAAAGCTCTAAAATAAGCATACTATATATGCATCCAAATATTTATAGCAGCACAATCCAGAATAGCCAAGCTATAGAATCAGCATAGGTGCCCTTCAATAGATGAGTGGATAAAGAAAACAATACACACAAACACACACACACACACACCACACCACACACATACACACTCACACAATGGAATTTTACTCAGACACAAGGAAGAATAAAGGTATGGCATTTATTGGTAAATGGTTAAAAATAGAGGACATTATGCTAAGTGAAATAAGCCAGACTCAGAAAGTCAGGGGTCTCATGTTTTCTCTCATATGTATAAGTTAAAGAGAGATAAAAAAGGAATTGAAAAAAAGGAATCATATGAAATATACAGAAGTCAAAAAACTTAATACTGAAAAGCTAGTAACTCAATAAAAAGGCACATAATACAGAGAAGGCAGAATGGTAGAGTAGAAGCAGGGAGAAGGGTAGGCAAAGGAAAAAAAACTGAGGAATAAAGTTGAAAAAATTATGCTCTGTGCATGCAAGGATATTTCACAATGCATTCCAAATTTATATATAACTATAACAATTAAAATAAATAAACAAAAGAAAGACCAATAGAATAGAGGAAGGGGATCAAGCGGACCAGGGTGAAGGCAAGAGAAACATACTAGAGATTGAAATGAAGTAGACTATGTTATATGCATTTATTAATATGTCAAAATAACTCCATTATTATGTGCAACTACAATGCACTTAAAACAAATATGAAGCTATAGGCTGCAAGTGAATGTGTGTGTTGTCTGTTTGAAGGCAAGGACTCAATTTCTGTAGGATTTCTGACTTTTCCTATGACTAAAACTACTTCCTATAGTTACTTATGAGTCATGAGCTCCCATGTCAGACAGAATGTATTAAAATGTTCAAAGCAAAAACATGTAGATCTAGAATCAACCTCTTTGGATGGCCCTGGAGTTTTATGACTATCGACATATGCTTGCTTTGACTTGTTTCTTCCTTTCCATGCTAACTTCCTTCTTCTATACTTTAGCCTTCCCCTATTCCATGAGGTCTAAAATCACATAAGCTCCATCACAGAGACTTGTGGTCCACACCTCTGGCTGCTCTTGTCCTCTACTATCCTTACTCTTTAGTTATCACCAGCCTAAGCTACCACACAGCTTATTTGATGCCGACTAGCTTTATTTGTCTGTACTTTATACTTTTGGTATAAAAATGAGTTTAGATATTTATGCTCATACCAAACACTAGGGATTACTCTTGGTATTTCCCAACTGGAATGAAGAATCTTGGAAAGTCCTTTCAGGACACAACACTTGTACTAATATATAACATAGCTGGAATACCATAGACTTTGTCCTCTAATAACTGAGTCCTCAAAGGCATGCATGTTATATGGTCTGTAATCAAATTTATTCTTTACACAAACTGTGGACTAAAAGGATAAATTTTCATTACTCAAACTTTGTAAGAAACATGTAGGTACTGAGGTGCTATTTTGAAATAGGCTAGTTTTTAAGAATTTGTTGATGTCTTCAGGCTACTTAAATTATTTTTTTATTATTTGCAATCTTTGCTAATAAAGGGTTGCAAAGCTACAACCTTCCCATGTTTGAAGTTTTACACTAATTACAGATATACTGCCTTAATAATAAAGCATTACATTTTCTATAATATTCTATCATAATTAGCATGAAAAAAAATCCTTCATTACCTTTGATCATATATTTTTAACATTTTTGGCTATTATACTAAGACAGGTGGTTAGGGCAAGAACTTTCTCTTAATTTTTGCTCAGCTTTGCTTTCCCAGTAACCTTTCTGTGGCTCTTCATATATTTCTGCTCTCTATGACAATTCAATCCACATTAATAGGCAATAAAATGCCTTATCTTTCACTACACTATAGGTGATTTTGTTTTTTCCTAATTTTATTTCAATCATAGCATTAATTATATGAATTTCTTATTCTCTTAAGTATCTTAATGTATTTCCATTAAAAAAACATTTTTAAATATTGCTATTTAAAAATTATATTGTATGAGTAGCAAAACATAAAATGAGAGAGATGAAAATAGAAGTAAGAATAAAGGAGAAATAAAGAAGCAAGAATTGCTCTAAATTGATATCTAACTATATCCATCAGAAAAGAAATATAGCAAAGGAGATTGAAGGAATAATGGCTTGGAAAGGTAACACTTAGCATCAACCCTTAGATTCCCACGAGGAAGGACTTTCTAGGGTAATTCTTACCTCTTCCCCATTCCCTTTTGGTCCTCACTATTAGATAAAGAATTTGGGACTGGTGAATATTAGAAAAGCAATTCTTTCTTGTTGCTCCTTCCTATGGTGGTTTCATTGTTTCTTCCTGTTGTAAGCTTTGGAGGCAAAGCCCCTTTAGGCAAGACCTGGAGGTTTTCAGCATGGCCTATGACAAGATGGGTACATATGATTCTGAAGTACAATATTAAGAACTCCACTGTTGCCATAAATCTAAGCTTAGCTTCTCAAGTAACCCTAATTGCTATTATGCAGGCATCTGGATCTTGATTTGGGTGACTTCTCCCTTTCTCACTTCATGATTTCTGTATTGTTTAGAAAATCATGAAGCTACTTATTAACCTCTTAAAACTCCATAATAATCTGTTTTCCATTGACATAACAAAGTACTTGAGGACTAACACTTATTTATTTAAAAAAAATTGATTTAGATCATAATTTTAAAGACCAAAAGTCCAAGACCAGGCAGCTCTCTTGATTATGCCTCTGGTGAGGACTCCCTTGGCTGTGTTATATCAATGGTGGGAGTGCACAGAAGAGGAATAGATCATATGGCAAGACAGGAAGTGAAAAAGCAGGCAGAAGTCATTTTGACTTTTTTTTAGCAGCACTCTCATGAGAACTAACTGGGTTCACGAAACTACATTAATTCCTCCCTAGGACAGCACCCCAGTTACCTCCGAATAGGTCCCACCTCTTAAAGATTCCATTACTTCCCTTCATCATGCACTGAGGATCAGGCTTCTAACACATGAACCCCTGGGTGACATATTCAAGCTGTATTAAGACCACAGCAAAGCCACAAGTAAATCCTGGGTGTTTTATGGGGAACAGTTGAGTTCTACCCAAATTTCCTCAGTTAAATAATAGACCTGTCAATGGAGACCACCTATGCTCTGCCCCAATAAGTGAACTGATACATTAAGCTTTGTTGAAGAGGCACAGAATCCTTTGCCATGTTGTGCATCATGTAATCTAACTCCTTGACAACACACAATTGAATGAGGTTTGTTTCCACTGTATCAGGTTTGGGATCTAGGAGCAGTTGGCAGCATTCTACTACCGCAGGATACCCATATAGGAAGTCCTTCACTTAACAGTAGGTTCATATGTAATCAAAATGCAGGCAAATGTTTTCCTAGATTTTCAATGGTTATTATTTGCTCATTGTATTAAAAGAATTGCCTATATGTATATCCTCTAGAGATTATAAAGATTATATAGACTAAAGACATTGGTTTTTAGGATTTATCTAGATCTTAGAAACAGTATTGCAAACTAAGAAATATTGTATTTAGAGTAATGTATTATATTTGTACTGCATTAATGGTGTTTTATAATAGGGATGCTTTTCAAAATATTGCTAGCTTATTTTTTTTAAAAAAGAGACAATGTTGTAAATTTGCATTTCCTCCCACTTTAATGAAATCACCCCATATGTGACTTTTAATCTGTAAAAGCTCTTAAAAATTTGGATGTCTTTCCAATAAAGAGATGGTATTTGGCAGTAAAAGCTGTTGCTGCTGAGCAGTGTTAAAGTACAGTAAAGATGTTCACTTTTCGTATGTAATAAAACAGAGATTATAACTGTATGAAAAATATCTTTGGATACATAATGTATAGTTTATAGTTGAGCAAAAATCCAACAGAAAAAGATAGCAATTGAGCAAATTCACCAAATATTTATAAAGCAACTGATATATGCTGATCTTATGCCATAAGCTATGGGTATAGTCATAAACATGACAGATAAGGATACCACTCTTATTCTATTGGCAGAATATAGAAAAAATGATAAATGTGCAATAATATCAAGCATTATCCAGTAGTATATACATATAGGCACTCAGGCATAGGAATTAACATGGTGAATAATTAATTCAAGAGAATGCTTTACTTAACCTCCAACTCTCAACTCCTTGTCTTTAGATGGCAGCTTTAATACAATGTATTAAATTGTATTAAATTTAAATTAATTATTAAATTAATGCAATGTCAAAACCTATAGTACTTGCAGAACTCGCCTCCAGCCACTCCTTTTACCTTTCTGACTCCTGATTCAGTTAGTTATCTTGAACTATACACTTTCCCTCTTACCCACTGGACTTTCTGTCTTCTGACGCCTGCTGCCTAAACCTCACTTTGCCTCTTGACTCTGCCATGGCCATGGTTATATTTATTTACTCCTGGTTCAGTGTGGGTTGTTGTGCTCTTGCTTTCTGCCTTGCTGTGTACACCATGGAGCTTGTAAATGAAAATTACTTTAGAAATTTTTTTATATAACCACTATGCTCCTTTATTAAGACCATTTCCTCTATTCTTTTCCCCTTTAATAAGGAATCAAGAAACATCATTTTTTTAGAGCAACATGATCTGAAATTTCTTTGTTTCATGCTAGTTTATTGGTATTTAAGCTACAATAACTTTGTGCCCACACAAAACCCCCTTGCCAATCTGAAGTTAAAGTTTAAAGCAGTGGATAGGTTGAGTGGTTATTATATATTAATGACTTCAATGGGACTGGAATTCAATTGATTAAGCACTCATAGATTCTTAAGTGTTTATTTTAGAAAATTGGGTTCAGAAGTTAGGTATTGTTGAATTTGTTAGAGAGATTTGCTATTTAGTTCTTTTCTCCAATCCCATTTGGATTATTTAGAATTTTTCTTTTTCCCTTTTGCTCTTATTTTTCAGTTAAATTCCAGTCAGTCCTTACAAAAGGAAGTGTTGTCAATGTAATGATGAGCTGGACTAAGGCGAAAACACTGTGTCTTTTCCAAGAAGAAGGTTGCCACAAAGCTTGATACCCTGGAAAACTGAGCCTTTGTAAATGCTGTTTATGAGATTTTGTTCTTTGGGCCAAAAAATCAGATGCTGGTAAATGAGCCAGATTGTCCCCAGTGTCCAAGTCACTCTGAAAGCTCAGTACAGCCAGCTGGGTTCAGCCAGCCTTGATGCACACTGGAAGAGTCTCCTGTGGTGAGATGGAGCAGGGAATCAAAAACAAAGAAGAGAAAGGCTGGCTTTGGTCTCATAAGTAAAAAATGTTCTCCTTCATAGCAATGGTGTTACCAAGGAGAAAAGGTAGGAGTCCATGATCCAACTGCTCTTCACCAGCTATAAAGGCAGGTTGACGGTAAATTTAAAAAAAATGGAAATAAGTCATGGTGACCTAAATAAGACAACCAAATGGATTTTTAAAAATTTAAATTTGAAAGGAGGAAAATAAAAATAAATAAAAAAAGAATCATTGAAAGGTAAAAATCTAAAAGATGTAGCAAAACTAAAACTTTCCAATCGCCATATTAAAATTGGTAAGATAAAAGTAAGCAAGTCCAAATTGAATAAAACCATAAAATACCTTTATTAAGACCAGGTAAAAACTAGAATTATTCTGTTTGACTTCTTTTTCTATAAGAACATAAATATCAGATAAGTTGAATATTCCCTATTTTGGTAAATAATTTTTGAGGAAAAATAGCTGAGAAAAATGTTTGAGACCACAGGTGCCCATTAACATATATACAGTGTGTTACTTGGTGCTGTTGTGTGTGACTTGTTTGCCAAAGATTCAAATACCGGAAGCTCAGACTCTGGAGAGGTGATGTGAGAAGTGGTGGAACCCTTACCACATCAGGCTTAGTGCAAGGTCATTGGGGGCACTGCCCTAAGAAGAGATTAATATAATTTTTCAGGGAACTCTGGTAGGGTGTCATAAAAAGAAGACACACCTGTACCTCTTTCCAGCCTCCTGTGTTATCATAAGATCTCTTGTCACATGCATTCCCACCATGATGCCATCCACCAGGTTGTGAAGCAGTCTTCACCAGAGACCAATCTTGGACTTTGAGCCTCCAAAAACCTATAAGGTAAATAAACCTCTTTCCTTTATGAGTAACTAGCTACAGGTATTTTAGCAACAGAAAATGGACATTTAACAGCCCAAAGAGTTCTAAATACCCATCATTTAGTAACTATACTTGACAATATAATTTTCATAAAAAATAACTGTTTTCTTTGGGTTGAGTACAAGAAAAAAATGGAAAATCTTTAGCCATTTAAAGACAAGGAGATATGACATGATTCTGAGTTAAGCACACAGACATACTTGAAGTTACTTTTTTTCACAATCCAGTAAATCTTTGTGAACAGATTAACACTAATGTCCTCACATCTTTTTCTCAGGTTGTTTATGTGATGACTGTGTGATGGTTGTTTGATGAAACTAATCAGTACCTTTTGATTTCATAGGTTTTCTGAAGTTTTGCCCTTAGTGGCTTTCCTCCTTATCAGCCCCCACACTGATGGTAATGTAGCAGTTGCTAATTTTCAGTGTGTGGCTCCTGGTTGATGGAGAGACTGCACTGCAATTTCTTGTGGGCATTCTTCCTCACCTCCATCCCAGAGGCCACCTTGGGAAATTCTGCAGAAATAATTTTCATATATTAGAATTTATGTGGACAGGGCATAAATATTTAATGGAAAATAAAGTGACCAAACACCTAGTGTACTGTGCTTTTAAGTGTTTTTCCTCTTTTTAATGGGTTCCTTTATTAGCTATCAACTGATGTAGTGGACTTTGTAGAATAGAAGATATCTTTAGAGAATAAAACTTTGTGATAAAATGAAAGAGATTTTTCATAGTCAGAGAGTTTATTTTCTAACATGGCAATGGAATGAAGATATTCAAAGGAAGCAAAAACATTCTCTTTTTGTGAGTACTTAGTATCTTGAAGTCCTTTCCCAGTCAAGAATTTAATCACCCTTCCAGAAGGGGAGAAAAAGAGGATGAGAAAAAGTATAAGTAACAGAAGACACATTTATGAAAGAATTCAGAGTACATGTGGCCAAGAGAGCTACTTTTCTCTTATCATGGAGATAATGTAACAGGATAATGATATTAATAATTCCTGAAGAAAAAGTCAGTTTGATATTATAGTCGTGCAATGTGCAACAACAAAGTCATGAGATTTAAAAAAAAAAATTTCTCCTCACCCTTATAAAAACAACAAACTTTTCTTCATTGAAAATTTAAAGCATCCTTTTAAAAAATTGTTCTCTCTAGTTATACATAACAAAAGAGTATATTTTCACATATTTATGCAAACATGAAATACATTTTATTCTAATTAGGATCCCAGTCTTTGAAATTTACTGTGGTGTATTTATATATGAACATAGAAAGTAATGTCAGATTCATTCTACTGTCTTTCCCATTCCTTCTTACCTCTTCAGTCTCCTTTGTCTAATCCACTGAATTTTCTATTCCCCATCATTCTTGTTGTGAGTTAGCATCCACATATCAGAAAGAACTTTCAACCTTTGGTTTTTTGAGATTGACTTATTTTACTTATCACGAGAGTCTCCAAATCCATCTGTTTACTCACAAATTTAATAAAGTGATTCTTCTTTATGGCCAAATAATATTCCATTGTGTATATAAACCACATTTTATTGGTCTAATAATATGTTGTTGGGCACCTAAGTTGGTTCCATAGCTTAGCTATTGTGAATTATGCTGCTATAAACATCAATGTGACTGCATCAGTGTAGTATGCTGATTTTAACTTCTTTGGATATATGCTGAGGAGTGTGATACCAGGGTCAAATGGTGGTAACATTTCTAATTTTTTGAGGCATCTGTATACTGTAAAGCATCTTTGGTAATTATGGATCATGAATGTGGAATACTATTTTAAAAGATTTGCAGTTATTCAGGTTTGCATTAATGACTACATTTATTTTTAATTCAATTTAATTTTTTCCCCCTGTGCTGGTGATCAAACCTGGGGTCTTGTGCATGCTAGGCAAATGCTTTACTGAAACTCTACTTAGAGTACATTTTAAAAAAGTTTTAATAGTTAAAATTTTAATTTTTGTCCCTGTATTACTAAGATCACAGGGTTGATAATATGGGAGTTAATTCTTCATGGAAAAAAAACTGTACAATGTTTTAACTTTATTAAAAAAATAAAATTCTCTGTAGTGCTCTTTAATTCAGGTTTATGCACCTTTTCCCCATGGGACCATTGAATCCAAAACTGTTAGATAATTGCCCAAGATAAACAGTTATTAAGTGACAAAGTAATATTTTTTCTCAAGAGTTAAAATTCTTAGCACTGCATCATACTCCTTTCAGCGATGTGTAATATAGTACATGCCTGAAATTCAATTTGAACAATCTAAGTGCTTTTGAACTGGCATGGGGTATAATTATTTCATGGAGCTACCTGCTCAATTTATCTAGGTTTTCTTCTGTATTCATTCTAAAGTCTCTTTCCAGGCTATCTAGTTTAATCCCAGAACCCCAATCATTACTTACATACACATTATTTCTAAATGAATTGTCCAGGATGGCATCTCTTCTGAATTCAAAATATTAGATGTTCAAGTGACTTCAAACATATGATATCCACATGGCTCAATTTCAAGCTATCACCCCCTACCAATTGTTCTCTAGCTGTTTTCTCATCAAATTAAATGCCTTCCAACTAAATTTTTAGGTCAAAATTTCAAAAGACTCCCTTACCTTTTTCTCTCTCACCTATTTCCAAAGTGTCAATTGACTTTACTTTTTAAATTTCTCTATTGATCTACTCTCTTAAATCTCCTTTGCCACAAGCCAGTATGAGCTATCACCATCTCTCACCATGATTGCTTTAAAACTAAATTTATTGTCTCTTATTAACTGTGATCCATTTCCAATCCATTCAACACACTGGTGCTAGGAAAGCATTCTCAATACATGCTTTAGATCTAATCTCATGTAAGCTAAGATCTCCACATGGTTGTTCACTGCTTTATATTTAGGGATGAAGCTCATTGAAGTCATCTACAAATTCCTGCATGGCTTGCTTCTCAAGCCTCCTTATATGCTACACCCCAACCAGGTCCAAGTCCATGAGGGTTTTGTGAGTGGCATAAAATCCTTTTTGGGGGGCAGAACATTTTAATCTAATAATCAATAAACAAAATACAAGTGACATGGCCCCCATGAAGCCAGTATGGATATCTGCAAAATGAACTAAAAGTCATTTGGAAGAGAAAGATGAAGATTCTGTAGCAATGTTGAAATCCCTACAGGATTGACTTTGCAGACATTTTGCTCTGGTTACAAAGAAAATTATTTATGTTGCCCTTGACTCTTCTCTTTGGAGATAATCTTCTTCTGTGACTCTAAAATGGTCATTAGTGAGTATGACTATCTTGCAGAATGTACCCATCTTATAAGTGAAAGTTCAGGAGTAATTTTAGATCAGGCTTGAAGTTTGTTTGGCATTATAATTCTTGCACCAAACAATATAATACTTCAGTTTATGCAGGTAGAATACTCCTTATCCAACATGTTTGGGGTCAGAAGTGTATCAGATTTTGTATTTTTTCAGATCTGGTATATTTGAATATTTAAAATGAGATATCTCGAAAATGGACATAAACACAGAATTCATACATCTTATACACATAGCCTGAAGGTAATTTCATACTATCAGAGGCTGTGTATGAATTATGGGTTTGTTGGAGCCATCACAAGGCAGGGGTGTTGGCTTTTCTGAGAACTCCTGTTGTGAATCCACCGGATGTAGATTGCTCAGATTAAAGCTGACACCCTACCTTAGCTCACAACCCTAGATTCAAACACAGCCCCTAGATACGGGCATAACCTCCCTAGCTCCAAACAAGTTGCTTTTCCCATCTTTATCCTGTTTTCCTCAAGAAGCCTGCCATACTGAAACATTTTTATATATTTCCCCTTAAATAAAGGATTTGGGCCTTTTTCCTTGTTCAGTTCGAGTTCCTAACAGGGCTGGAAAACCTGCTGCATCCCAGCTTTGAAAACTATGGTTCTTCCTATTGTCTTCTGTTCTTTACTGATTATTTTCAGAATTTTTATTTTGCCAGCTGGTTAACACCTCCAAGCAGGAATTAGCTCTCATGGTGCTGGTAACCCCAACATCATACAGTACTTTTAATGAACCTGTATTTTGACTATCACATATCATATGAGGTCAGGTGTGGAATTTTCACTGGTGATATCATTTTGGCAGTGAAGTAGTTTTATATTTTGGAGCATTTCATATTTTGAATTTTCAGATTAGTGTGCTTAACCTGTACCACTTTGAGCTACACTCAAAAGTTTTTCTATATGTAACTATCTAGAATGATTCCCTTATTTGGGTCTTATCTCCTTGGTATCTCTGTCTCTCTCTGAAACAAATGATGGCTATCCTGAGGCTATGTGAGTTTCACCCTGTCACTGCATCTTCCCTGGTCTTCAACTCCTCTCATTAAAGACTGTCTTCGCTTAACTAAAAGATCTCAGGAGGCATTTTACAGTTTGGGCTCTAAAAGCAATTGGTTTTCAATACTGCACTGGTTGGTTACTAAATACTAGTTGGTTAGCTAATGGCTCTATCTATATCTGGGAAATGTCAACTATACCAATGTCCTGAAAAAAAGTGTGTCTAAATTTCCATATTTAAACTTATGATAAGTGACAACTAAGGATTATCTCTGCAATTTAGCAGAATTCAAAAGGAAAAAAGAAAGAAAAAAGATAGCATAACACAAATACAGTTTTAATATATTAAAAACATGAATATTGTAATTTCAGTACTTCTGAAGAATACAGTTTTATAATTTACCTATGTATTTAGAATGTCGATGAGGAAATACCAGCATTTAAAAAAATGTTAATGGCGTATTCTATGTTTGAAAGTTTACCCTGATCCATCATCTCCTGACTGGACAGGAGAAATAAGCAGAAACAGAATTTATTAGAAGATACAGTTCAGTGTTAACCAAGCTCATGATTCTAGTCATGTAGGAAGGACAATGGAGACACATAGAGAAGGGGAGAGATTACGAGTTAGATAAAAGAGAATAAGAAAATATCACCTTTCACCCAGTGCCACTGATTGACAATGCCACTAAGCAAATCTGAAGAGTGTGGACTCTGCTTTGAATTCAGCCTGAGTTCTAAACTTGACAGCATATTAATAACTTATAAATGGCTGAGGAAACTATTACCTGATGTGATTTTTATTGGCACATCCTGGATTAGTTCACTAATTGTTGAGGTGGCATGATGAAGTTGCTAATTGGATATGACATTTCTATAAAATGCTATTAAAAATATTGCAGTGCCTATTGCCAGGTGAATTGGGCATACATTTCCTGTTATGCCTAATGCTAATTTAAAGGTAATAAAAAATAACTGTGTCACCACATTCAAAATTCTCGGGGTAAAATCATTTCTCTGATTAAACTATGACATTGGAATTTTCTCATTCAACTTTTCTCAATTAATCTTAAATTTGACTAATTCCTTAATATGTACTCTTATAAAAATGTTTCCTGTGAGTGAATATGAAGGAAAATACATTTAATCTGAAGGACAACAAAGTGACTGCCTGTTCAAATGGGTATTCTTTATTACCTGCTAATTTGTTAATTGATATTATTAGAGCCATTCATTTGAATCAGGATAATGTTTCCACATGGCAGCCTTGAAAACACACTATGTTGTTTTAAAGTACATTCTGTGGCCTTACATAATCACATCATTTTGAATTTGAAGAATGGGAGGGAAAAATAAAAGACAGGTGAGGATTTGTATTTAGCATTCTGTTCCCCAAGGAAGAGTATTTTGAAGAACAGAATTATGTGGTCCTAATCTTTATAACTTGATACCAATATTCCATTCCACTATTATGCAAGAAATAGTCGCATCCTGTGAGCAAGAAATAGTTATTGCGTGAGGGATTTTTAAAGTCTCACAACAATCATAGGAAAGATTTTTTTTTTTAATCATTTTGAGCATCCACAATTAGAAAGATATTAAATAACTTTTCCAAGTTCAGACAACTTGTAAGTGGTTAGATTCAGGCTTATACAAAGTCCCATACACCACCATGATACCAATACAAGAGAGAGGTTGAAATCTCTTTCTTTCCTCACTTAGTAATGTGGAATTTAATGATCAAAAGTGTTAAATGAAGCCAGGCGCAGTGGTGCACACCTTTAGTCACAGAGACTGGGGAGACTGAGATAGAAGGATTGTGAGTTCAAAGTCAGCCTCTGCAACAGCAAGCCACTAAGCAACTCAGTGAGACCCTGTCTCTAAATAAAATACAAAATCGGGCTGGGGATGTGGCTCAGTGGTTGAGTGCCCCTGAGTTCAATTGCTGGTACCCGCAAACCGCCCAAAAAGTTGTTAAATGAGCCATGGAATAGTCCAAAATACACAATGGTTTGCAAAAGCAGCCAATTCAGGTAGAACCCCTTCTTATCATGAGCAGCCCTTTCATATTATGGGTTCATAGATTCCCTTTCTGAAATATAGATTACTTCCTCGTGGATTCTCAATTTCTCATCCTTTCCTCCATTCCATCTAATACATTAGTAACCTACCCCAAAATAGTGTGATCAACTGTTCAGCCATATGTTCAACAGTTTATTATTATGTCTAAACCTACAGCACAAATCCAAGCTGTCTCTTTTACCTAGAATACTACTTTAAAATGTTCCTGATTAGTCTTTGTGATTCTTCCTTCCTGTAAGTACCCTTCGTCCATATCTCATCACCTAGCATCAGGAATGATATTTATGCAGTGTAAACAGACCATAGTACTCCTCTGTTCAGAATCACCCAATGGCCCCCCATGGTCTTCAATGCCTATACAATCTGGCACCGATAACTTCTTGCCCATCACACATCACTCTTCTTGCTCACTCTTATCTACTCATAGCAGCATTAGAAAAAAAAAAAAACCCACATACTAAACATGTTTCTGCCTCAGGGACTTCTCTTATTTCCCTCCCTGCAGGTTTCTCTTTCCTCAGACTTCTTTGACATCTTTGCTGAAATTTCACCTCTTCCAGGCAGTGTCCTCTGGCCACTCTATCTCGATCACCATACTCACTCTGCCTCATCCATCATCCCTATTTTCAACCTTTACCCTGCTTTATTGCTCTTCAGAGATCAACTCCACCCAAATCAAGATATCTATATATTTGATTTTTGATATCTACATGTTCACGTATTTGTTATATTATTTTTATAATGCCCACTGGAATGTAATAGTGCATGAGAAGAGTGACTTCCCCTATCTTGGTTTCTGTTGCACCCTCAGGTACTCAGTGCCTGATTCAGTGAAGGAGAACACTGAGCAGGATCTTTAGAATAAGAATGCTTCTTTAGTCATCACACTCATGAGATAAAAGATGTAGTTAACAGAAGCGTGGTGGTGGCTAAATAGAACATAATTAAGGACAGAATAAGATCTGATTTAATTTTGCAAATCATTAAACTGGGGCCCAAAATGACCACCAATTTCCCAGTATCATATAGCTGATCAATGGCAGGGCCAAACGCAGAACTCAAACTTCTAATGTTCTTTTAACTACTTTATGAAATGTAACTAGTCTAAGATGTTAGAATAAAGATTAAAACATCCTTGGGATACTCTCCTGCTTAGAAGACAATGCTATTCTTAAATATTTTTAATGGGAATGTGGAGATGGGTTCTGAGCACAGCAGAGAGGATGAATGTGTCCATAGCCAGGAGAGGTGATCCAGTCACAGTCTACACTTGCCACCTTCCCAGCCACTCACTCTTGGGACACTATCCCCCTCATCTCCAGTAAACTTGGTTTCACTATATCCTTAAAATAGTCTTTACAGTGACAAGGGGTTTTGACACTGAATCAATCCTCTGTATCTGTTTGGCTCAGGGGTGACCATTCAAAGTAAACCTCCAAATTCTAGAGTGATTAGTCTTTTCAGTGTCATACACCATAGCTACCAGAAACAGGCGTCTTATTCCTATATCATTGATTTGCTCTTGAAAGCTCCTGTTTGGGATGAGATGGCTTGTTCATATTAAGTACCTGAGAGCCTATAAACAGACTTCCTGATGACAGCCAAACTTCTTACACTGCTCATTGTCTACCTATAATGACAAACTACAACAATTTATAAAGTAAGCCTAGCTTATGAGCTCTGGGCCACCGACCACTTTCCATATATAGATTCTAAATGTCTCCCCAGCATCTGTTTAGCCCTACTGAGGGTGACAGAGAGCTGGCACCCAATCCGTTCCTTCCTTCCTTTCCCCAGTCACATTTTCCCAATCCATCTGGGTTTCCATACTAAGTTCTCTGCCATATGCCTATGGACTGAGAAAAAAATACCCTGAATTAAACATGTAACAATGCCAATCCCAATTTAAAAATCATACAAGTTAGCATTTATTGAGAGCTAAGTATGTGGCAAAGTGCCTAGCTCTTTATTATTATTATCTCATTGTCTCTGGAAAATTTTATGATGTAAATAAAATGACTATCCCCCATTTTCAGAGGAATAATAAGCCTAGAAAGATTGAGTGTGAGAACAAAAACAAGGAAATTGTATTTGAAATGAATTGTTCCTTTAAATGTCAAGATCTAGAAGGGAAAACTGATCTGCAATGTCAAGGACAACAGCTGTAAAAGCATTAGAAATATCCTGCTAACAACAATGATATGATGATTACAGTTATAATAAATGGACCAGATGTTTTTTCTAGATTTTTTTTTGTTTCTCACAAAATTCACATCCTAAACCACCTTCATCTCCCAGACTCATCCTCTATGCCCTGTATTTGCATTACTTTGCAGTCAATCTATACTAGTCACTCAGTATTTTTTTTTTAAATTGTGGATAAATAGTTTTGTTCTCTAGACAACTGAGCCCAGATGTCTTCTCAGGGCTTCTTCTAGCCAACAGCTCCAGACACGTGAACCCCAAGCCTCTCCCTGTCTCAAGAAACAGGTGAACAACCCAGCCTGTGGAAAATAGTTTTTGAGTGAATTTCTGATTTGTGAAAAATTTATAAACTATATAGCATTTGTAGCACCAATTGTTCCTTAGGAAAATCAGGTTCTTCCCATGCTCTATGCTCATAAAGCTGCTAGTGGGACTACATCACAGGCCCTGGTCAAAGCCTGTATCTAAATCATGGTAGTCTGTCACTAAAGGCAGATGTTATGGTTTAAATGTGGTTTTCCCAAAAAACTCATGTGTGAGAAAATGCAAGAAGGTTTGGAGGAGAAATAATTGTGTTATAGTCTTAACTCAATCAGTGAATTAATCCCATGATAGGGATTAACTGAGTGGTAATTGAAGTTGTAGGGTGTGACGGGGAGGTGGAGGCTTTGGGGTATATATTTGTACATGGAGAGTGGAGACCCCTCTCTTCTCTCTCTCTCTCTCTCTCTCTCTCTCTCTCTCTCTCTCTCTCTCTCTCTCTCCTTTCTGATCATCATGTGAGCTTCTTCCCTCTGCCACAGTATTCCACCTTGATGTTCTGCCTCACCTTGAGCCCTGAGGAATGGAGCCAGCCTTCTCTGGACTAAGACCTTTGAATCTATGAGCTCTCAAATGAAAGGATAAAAACAACATCAACAAAAAACAAAACAAAACAAAAAAACAAAACCTTTTTTTCCTCTATAATTGTGCTGGTCAGGTCTTTTAGTCACATCAGTGAAAAAGCTGTCTATGGCAGAAATTGATACCAGAAGTGTGGTGGTTGCTGTAACTAACCTGACTGTGTGGTTCAAAATTTTTTGTAACTTTTTGAAATTGGTGGGATGAATTTTGAAATGTGTAGCAGTGCAAGCTGGAAATGTCTTAGATTGTTGTAAGCAAAGCTTAATGGCTAATTCTGGCTGGAGCTCCTAAGACCAAAATGCCAAAAGGACAGTGGACTATGAAGACAGGCCTCAAAAGAGTTTAGTAAAGGAGGACTCTGGAATTTGGAATTTGGAGTAGACCCCATTCTTGTTATATTCTGGCTAAGAAGTTGTTTGCATTTTGCCCTTGTCCTGAGACTTTCTGTGAAGCTGATTTTAAAAGCAATGGACTTCTTAATCTGATGGATGAAATGTCTAGGCAGCATAGCATTCAGGTGGTGGCATGCATATTGGTTTTGAGCCAAATTTATTGTGATAATCAGGAGCAGAAAGCAGAGCAGAAAGATTTGAAAAACTTGGACTTAAAAATTGGGAGTAAAACTGGGGCTAAGGAAGTTGCAGTAAAAGACCTTATAGCCACTATTGAAATGCTAAAGACTTTTGGGGCTAAGGAAGTTGCAATTAAAGACAGTATAGCCATTATTGAAATGCTAAAGTCTTTGCCCAGAGACATTGAGAACTATGGCTTGGGAGTTGGCAAGACCACACCCATCTCAATCTCAAGGGAGTAAAAGTGAAAATTCTTTTGAGAAGAGACTAGTGGGGCACCCTTCTTGCACAGGGAGTCTAAGGAAGTTTTTTCAACATGTTCAGATACCCAGGCACTCAGGGGCTGCTGCAGCCAGGGTACCTGGAGGCTTGGCTACTGCTCAAGAGGATGACAGACTTTGGTGTCAACCACATGGTGCTGGTTCTGCAGGAATGCAGGATACTGTAATTAGGGGGGTTCCTGGAGGCTTCCACCAAGATTTGAAAGGAAGGCCTTGAAGGCCAGGCAAAATGCAACCCGGTCAGAGTCCCTCTGGGCATCCCCTGAGAATGCTAAATATGGAGATTTGAAGAGGAAGCCATAGTTGCAGTAGAGACTCTCAAGATTAAAAAATGCATCATCCTAGGAAAGCTCAGGAATTGAGCAGAGACAAGCCAACAGGAAGGCCACCTGGGCTGCAACCAACAAGGCCACAGGGGCAGATCTACACAAGCCCTTTGAAGAGAACATCAGATGTTATGTGCTCCAGATGCCAGTTATGGAAGTACTAGACTTATTTGCCTAGGTGGATTCTAGTCTTGCTTTGGTTCTATCCCTTCTTTCTATGCCCCTAATTTTGTGAGTGGAAATGCTTACTCTGTACCATTATGTATTGGATACCTGTGAGTTGCTTTTAATTTTATAGGAGCTCACAATGTGAAATTGTGTTGAGCCTCAAAGATTTGGACTTTGAGCTATTTCAGAACTGTTGAAATCATGGGGACCCTTAAGAATGGACTAAATGTATTTTGCATTGTCAGGCGAGTGTGAGCATTTTGGGGCCAGGGATGAAATGTTATGGTTTAGATGTCGTGTCCCTGCAAAGCTCACATGTGTGACAATGCAAGAAGGTTTTGGGGAGAAATAATTGTGTTATAGCCTTAACTCAATCAGTGAATGAATTAATCTTCTGATAGTGATTAACTGAGTGGTAACTGAATTGGTAGGATGTGGCTGGGGGAGGTGAGAATTGGGCATGGCTTTGGGGTATATATTTTTATCTGGCAAGTGGAGACCTCTCTCTCTCTCATTGTCTGTTTTATGATGATTATGTAAGCTGCTTCCCTTTGCCACATTATTCCACCATGATGTTCTGCTTCACCTTGAGCCCTGAGAAATGGAACCAGCCTCTTATGTTCTGAGACTTCTGAAACCATGAGCGCCCAAATAAACATTTCCTCCTTCATAGTTGTTCTATTTGGGTCCTTTTGTTACAGCAGTAAAGAGTTAACAAAGAATAGTGTTAGAGGATGAGCTCCTTCTGAGAGGCCTGTCTCAGCTAGTTTTTGAGATAACTTGCCCAGAGTTAGAAGCTATAGAAAAATACACATTTTAAATGGTGGAAGCAATAACTACATATGATGAAATCTTTACTCCAGTACTTAGAATGTGAGTTTATTTGCAGGTGGCATCTTTGAGGAGATGATCAAGTCTAGATTACATCAATACTACTGACTCCTTGATCTTGGGCTTTCAACTTCCAGAATTATGAGGAAATAACATTCTGTGGTGTCATCCGCTCAGCCTGTGTTACATCTTTATGGTAACAAATGAATTAAGGTATAAGATAACTTTTGTGAAACTAATCTCTGTATATATATTACCTTATGAATGTTTAAAGAGGGAATTTCTAAGGCATTGGTGGGCAATAAAGACCCTGAGCTTCCCTCTTCTAGTCTTTAAGTTTTGGAGTGTGAGAAATCATTTAGAAAATAAACTAATTAAATCTTTTCTTTTATGCAAGTGAACATTTCTGTTTGCATGAGAAATATAATTGTATTCCTGAAGCCTCAGAAAACAGGCTCAGAACCAACTCTCTGGAGGAAAATATGAAGGACAATAGTCAGGAGACCCTTAGGAGGTGGTTGGCTTGAGCACACACAGTGACTACCCAAGTTCTAGCTCAGGAGCACCATTACAAGGTGAAAGCTATAAGCTAAACATATAATTCTGTCCATATAGGATGCAATGCATGGCTTAGAGATATTAATTTTAAGAAAGTGACCTCAAAAGACAAAAATAGAAGATTTTTTGTTTTTTAGAATTCATTCTTTGTTTTAGGATTCAATTTAAATATTGGTTTTTAAAGTATTTTTAAAGCCTATGGAAGAGTTCATGCATAAATGTCCACATTCATTATTGATTGATATTGCTATAATAAAGATTTATTTTCTGACCAATATGAATATCAGAACATTGAAATTATTTTAAACATTGATTGTTTATTTTCTTGCAACAATACAGTATTCAATATTGGATGACTGACGGTATAATATTGTCATATGTTCAGTTCTTTCTTTGCTCTAAAATAGAGCATTGAAAATAATGCAAAAACAGCAAATGCTTTTTTCTAGACTTATTAAGCACCAAGCTAACTAGTGTTTGTACTCACCAATTTCAAAGCTTTATTTTACATCTAATTTGGCATTTATGTTGCAAGGTGATTTTATTACATAAAATAAGATAAAATTTTAAATATTATCAATTGTGATTGTAAACCTATAGTGGGGTGAGTCCATATAACTTTTTAAAAATTTATTTATTTATTCTAATTTGTTATTCATAACAGCAGAATGCATTTCAATTCATAGTACACACACAGAGCACAATTTTTCATGTCTCTGATTGTATACAAAGTAGAGTCACACCATTAGTGTCTTTATGCAAGTACTTAGGGTAATGATGTTCATCCCATTCCACCATTTTTCTTACCCCCATAACCCTTCCTTCCCTTTGAACTACTTAAAGATCCTTCATTCCTCCCATGCTCCCCTCCATCCCCATTATGGATCAGCATCCACATATCAGAAAGAACATTAGGTATTTTTTTTGGATTGGTTTACTTCACTTAGCATAATATTCTTCAACTCCATTCATTTACCTGAAAATGCCATGATGTTATTCTCATTTAATGCTGAGTAGTGTTCCATTGTGTATATTTACATATATACATATATACCATTCATCTACTGAAGGGTATCTATGTTGGTTCCACAATTTAGCTACTGTGAATTGTGCTGCTATGAACATTGATGTGGCTGCTTCACTGTAGTATGCTGTTTTTAAGTCCTTTGGGTATAGACCAAGGAGAAGAGAAGGATAGCTGGGCCAAATGGTAGTTCCATTCCAAGTTTTTCAAGGAATCTCCATGCTGCTTTCCACATTGGTTGCACCAATTTGAAGTCCCACCAGCAATTTATGTGTGTGCCTTTTCCACCATATCCTTGCCAAGATTTATTGTTGCCTGTATTCTTGATGATTGCCATTCTGATTGGCATGACATGAAATCTTAGAGTATTTTTAATTTGCATTTCTTTAATTTCTAGAGGTGTTGAACATTTTTTCATATATTTGTTGATTATATATCATCTTCTGAGAGGTGTCTGTTCAGTTCCTTGGCCCATTTATTGATTGAGTTATTTGTTATTTTGGTGTTAAGTTTTTTGAGTTCTTTATATACCCTAGAGATTACTGCTGTATCTGATGTGCATGTGGTAAAATAATTGCTTCCATTCTATAGGCTCTCTATTCACCTCACTGATTGTTTCTTTTGCTGAGAAGAAGCTTTTTAGTTCAAATCAATCCCATTTATTGATTCTTTATTTTTATTTCTTGTGCTTTATTTTTATTTCTTATTAAGAAAGTTGGGGCAAAATATGACATGATGAAGATTTGGGTCTACTTTTTCTTCTATTAGGTCCAAGATCTATGGTTTAATTCCTAGGTCCTTGATCCATTTTGAGTTGAGTTTTGTGCATGGTGAGAGATAGGGGCTTAATTCCATTTTGCTGCATATGGATTACCAGTTTTCCCAGCATCATTTATTGAAGAGGCTATCTTTCCTCCAGTATATGATTTTGGCACCTTTGTCTAATATGAGACAACTGCATTTATATGGGTTTATCTCTGTGTTCTCTATTCTGTACCATTGGTCTACAAGTCTATTTTGCTGCAAATACCATGCTGTTTTTGTTACTATTGCTCTGTAGTATAGTTTTAAGTTCTGGTATATTGAGGCCACCTGCTTCACTCTTCTTGCCAAGGATTTCTTTAGCTATTCTGTGTCTCTTATATTTTCAAGATGAATTTCATGACTGATTTTTCTAATTCTATGAGGAATGTCATTGGGATTTTATTAGAATTGCATTAAATCTGTATAGTGCTTTTGGTGGTATGGTCATTTTGACAATATTAATTCTGCCTATCCAAGAAAAAAGGGAGATCTTTCTGTCTTCTAAGGTCTTCTTTACTTTCTTTCTTTAGCATTCTATAGTTTTCATTGGTCTTTCATCTCTTTCATTAAGTTGATTCCCAAGTATAAAATTGACTAAACAAAAAGTTGGTTCTTTGAAAAAATAAATAAAATTGATAAACCATTAGCCATGCTGACAAAGAGGATGAGAGAGAAAACTCAAATTTCTAATATCCCTGATGAAAAAGATAATATCATGATGGACACTACAGAAGTAGTGTAGAAATTATTTTGAAAATTTGTACTCCAATAAAATAGAAAATATCAAAGGCATTAACAAATTTATAGAGTCATATGATTTTCCCAAATTGAATCAGGATGATATACACAAGTAAAGAGATCAATTTCAAGCAATGAAATAGAAGACATCAGAAGCCTACCAACCAAGAAAAGCCCAGAACTAGATGGACACACAGATGAGTTCTACAAGACCTTCAAAAAAGAACTAATACCAATACTCCTCAAATTATTCCATGAAATAGAAAAAGAGGGAGCACTTTCAAACTCATTTTATGAAGCCAATACCGCCCTGATTCCAAAATCAGACAAAGACACATCAAAGAAAGAAAATTTCAGACCAATATCTCTAATAAATGTTGATGCAAAAATTCTCAATAAAATTCTGGCAAATCAAATATAAAAATAACAAAAATACAGTATACCACAATCAAATGAGGTTCATCCCAGGGATACAAGGTTGGTTCACCATACAGAAACCAGTAAATGTAATTCATTACATCAGTAGGCTTAAAGATAAGAATTATATGATCATCTAAATGGATGCAGAAAAAGCATTTGACAAAATACAGCACCACTTCATGTTCAAAACACTATAAAGACTAGGGATTACAGGAATTTATTTCAACCTTGTAAAAGTTTTCTATGATAAGCCCTAGACCAACATCATTCTAAATGGAGAAAAATTGAAAGTATTTCCCCTAAAAACTGAAACAAGACAGGGATGCCCTCTTTCACCTCTTCTATTTAACATAGTTCTTGAAAACCTAGCCAGAAGAATTAGATAAAAAAAATTAAAGGGATATGGATAGGAAAAGCAGAAATCAAACTATCACTATTTGCTAATGATATGATTCTATATTTAGAAGATCTAAAAACATTTCACCAGAAAACTTCTAGAATCAATAAATGAATTCAGCAAAGTAGCAGTATAAAAAAATCAACACCCATAAATCAAGGGCAATTCTGTACATCAGTGACAAATCCTCTGAAAGCAATACTAGGAAAACAACCACATTTACAAAAGCCTCCATATAACTCTTTTACCTTCTCAAGTCTCTTTGAAATGATAGTAGAGAAGCATGAAAAATAATATACTCATACAAATATTGGAATTAGTGGATTAAGAAAGGAATGAGGTATGGCCAACAGTGCGCCGAAGATTAACAGAACCGTAGATTTTGTTAAAGGTGCTGAATTATATAGATGATTTAAACTGGAACAGAGCTCAGAGTGTGCACAGAAGGGAAAAAGCAAAGAAGTTATAAGAATATTAATGGGCCTCTGCGTTCTGATTAGGTAGGCACAGAAAGCCAAGAGCCAGGAAAAAAAAACATTTGTTTCAAAGACTGTTAAAGAGCAGTGTGAGTAACACTTCCTCTTTACTATCCACATCCCCTACCCACAGTGGAGTCATCTCCAGGATGCAGTTAGGGAGATATTGTTCAAGAAATTAAATAATCCACTTGAGATGATATCAGTTTCCAGGAGGGGGATTGCATCCCTGAGTTGACCTCTATTGAAATCTCTCATACTCTTCACTTAGACATAGAATATACATCCTACCTACTACATGCCTAGGCTATCTGCAAAGAACAGATAACCTGCCACCTCATTTAGGAGAGGAAACTCAAGGGAAGAAGTGTTTGTAGAAAATCTGTTGTGTGTGCCATTCTCTTCCCTTTATAGTTGATTTTATTTAAGTTTAAACAACTATTATTATTGCTTGTTACACAGGAGACAAGTGAGACCGAGAAAATAAATGGCTTGTCACAGTTTATTCCTAATTATATGTAGAGTGGTAGAATTATTCAACAGAACTAATAAAACAACAACAATAAAAAATGAACTATGATAAAAAACAGGAGTTAAAAAACAATGGCCTAAACTGTACTTTTGTATGGTCCTTAAGATAAGAGTTTCTTTTTGCTTTTTCTTTTCATTTTAAAGAAGAAGGAGGAGAGCAAGAGAAAGGGAAGGAAGGGAGAGAAAACTTACGTAACATATTCCCAAGCCTACAATATATACCACAATAATAAAGAAATGAAAAATAAAGAAGAGAATACAATCAACGAATTCCCAGAACTTGAAAGGATTCACTGAGGAGTCAGCAGGATGAAAAATCACACATAAGCATGTGTGTATGCTCACACACACACACACACACACACACACACACAAACACAGAGTCAAGTGCCCCCACATCCCCTACATTTAAATGTATTATAGTAAACTACATGAATACCGATGATAGAGAGACCTTGTCAATATAAGAAAAATAAAAGAAAGAAAGAAAAGAAGGAAGAAAGAAGGGAGGGAGAGAGAAAGAAAAGGAATGAAGGAAGACATAATAATATTGGTATCCGAGTTTTCATTAGCATAACTGTATTTTGAGGTCAACACTGTATTTTCATAGTGTGGAACATTGCTTGGCACATAGTAAGTGCAAAATAAATAGTTAAAGTTATTGAAGGAATAAAACATTCAGGCTCATTAAGAACAGTACTGGAACACCTGCTTCAAATCTTATCTGCATAAATGTCTGCTGAACTATGCTAACACTTCACCTCTCTGTGATTGCCTGCTTAGGAAAAAGGATACTAGGAATTATGACTCTCAAACTTCTTTTTCACTGTTTCTTTTTTATTTTTATTTTTCAATTTTAATGGATATCTTAGAAACAAATATTTCTAAGAAATCTTAAAATTTCAGGCTCTTTTCTAGGTGTTTTTCTTATTGAGATGTGCACAGATGGTTGGGTGAAACATAGTGAGATGTAGAGAATTATTTTTAATTTTAATCTTTTTCCAGAGTCAGAATTACTGATCTGAATGTTCTGAAGTTGTCTATTTTTGCAAAGAAACCCTTCACAATACTGGCTATCTATCTTCCTATCTATCTATCTATCTATCTATCAATCAATCATATCTATCTATCTAATAAAGGGGTCAGGATTATGGTAAATTTGTTGTATAAGCATTACTTCAGCTATTTTTCTTTTCAATTCATAACTCCTTAATGATAATCTTTCAGGTAAAGTACAATAATTGAATAATACAAGATTTATTTGTTAAAAATTAGATCCAAATTAATTTTTATAATCTAAAAAGATTCCTTTCTTTAAATATTAGTTTAATATGATTTCTTCTCATAATTTAGGTGCAGAGAAGATATATAACTTGCCTCAGTTCACTCTGACATTAAGTGGTAACTGGGATTCTCACTACTGTGAATGAAACATGGCATAAATTATAGTAATTCAGCATTTATATGCCAGTTATTACCCTAAGATATATAAATTGAAGAAAAGCAATAAAGATATCTTATTGAAGATTATGATACTTCTGAATGTTGAGGTTTGCAATATTCATTGAAAGTTGGAATAACCAGTTTATGATGCTGGGGCTCTCCAGTGGTCAATAGACCAGGGGAAAAACAGAAGAAAAGTTAGTGTATTTTATTTAAAAGTTCATATATATGTATACGTGTGTGTGTGTGTGTGTGTGTGTATGTGTGTGTGTAACCAAACTGCATTAGTAAAGAGATGATTTCAGAAACATATAGCAAGTCAGGGTGAAACTTAGATTAGAAATTGAGAGCTACTATCTAGCTTTACTTGTGATTAATTTGCAAACCAACACCCAGGAAGAGGGATTGGCATTTGTGTTATTTCCCTTCTTCCAATATAACACCAATTACAAAACTGCAATGACAAAATATTCCTTCAAAGCCCAATGAAATGTGAAATTTGGCCAGTGTGCTTTTTATGTGCTATTTTATTCTAGTCTATAATTCATTATGCTATATTTATGGATCTATTTTTACAAGCTAAGTACTACTTTGATATTATGTTTGTATTTTCTTCTGTAAAATAAAATATTCTTTGGTAAGTCTACTAAATAAAACAGGCTGTATTTATTCCAGCGTAATGTCACCCTGGGTTAAGTTTTACAATACCTAAAAGCTTTCTGGAGTGTCTGACAATGACAGGCTGAGTGCATTTGTTTTTAGGCATAGTGCTGCATGGATATGGGTCAACAGTTTCCCTGGACTTCAAGAAATTAGAATGGTTTCAATACACATTATACTGTGGAATAACTGCCAACATTTTAAGGATGAAAAAACTGATGGAGATTCAAAGTAGAGCAGTATGTCTACAATAAATTAAATGAAAACCACTCAATTCCTCCCTCTACTAATCAAATATTCAATTGTAACTTAAGTGCCATTCTGATCATTAAAAATATATTCACAACTTTTAATAATATTAATCCTTCCAAATCATTATTAACATAATCAGCATTAAGTCTTAAAACTATTAATTTACTGTGAGTTTCATCACAGGCATAATGAGCAAACCAACCATTAACTGCTGAATTTGCATAAATCTTTAGGGACTTAGAAGCATTGTATAAATGATGCTTGGAATTACCACTGTTAACTAGAAAAAAGGAAACTCTATTCTCATTCTTCAGTTGAAAGTTAGCACTGGCCTATCTGTAGGTGAGTTGACAAGCTTAAAACATTAAATTATTTTATTGTTAAACTATATTGTGTGCATAAAAATAGTGCCTTTATTTTTAGTTATTGAAAATTATTAGAAACTTAATATCAAGAAACAAGGCATGACTAACTACCAATGAATTTTCATACACATGAGAAACTACAATAACAACATATCATCAAGACTTTTCCTTTGACAATGCATACACATTCTTATAAAATAAACACATTAAGATTTTGCATAATCTGGCTTTTATTATCCACAAGATATTCACTGATTTTCATAATTTTCTTATATTTATGCTGGTGGAAACTATTTCCAGCAGTTTTGGTGAAATTTGCATTACTCAGTTTTCAGACATGGTTATTTACTTCATTAGCTTTGCTAAAGATATATTACTTAAACTTAGTGCTTATAATACCCAAATCTTTTTGATTATATTATTAAAGATTTATCACATTTTGAAATTGCACATAGTAGATTAATTTTAGCTTATTTCTAACATAGATTTTTGCTTGACTTATTTATTCAGGAACTTATCTCATAATATTTTACCTACTATTTAAAAAAATTTTTTTAGTTGTAGGTGGACACAATATGTTTATTTTATTTTTATGTGGTGTTAAAGATCAAACCCAGTGTCTCATGCATGCTACGCAAGTGCTGTGTCTCTGAGCCACAACCCCAGTTCACTACCAACTATTTTAATACAATAGAAAATTTTAAAATGTTTTGATAACTGTTCTGAGATATATTTTTACCTTTTTATATTAAAACAACTTATTGAGGAAGAGAATGCAGACACATCCATTTATCAATTTTTACATATTCTTTGTGCATTGAAATACTTGCTGGTTGATTGCATGAACAAATAAATTACTGGCTGACATAATTTATTATACTTACATTTAAAACTAACATATTTTACCCTTTGATAATTTTAATGCCAAATTTGTTCATTATAAAATAATTCAAAAGAGGCTAGATATTCAGGGGAAAAATGAATGTGTGATTAATGACATATATTTATAGAAAGCTGTGTATCAATCATAAGGTTAGTATGTACATTTAATTTATTCTAAAATGTTTACTAAGATTTTTATAGGAGGATAATTGTATTAATCAATTTCTTTTGCAAAAACCTGATATACAATGTAAAATACTGTATTTAAAAAGAATTTAAAATTCTATATTTACTTTAAAACTACACTTTCCATTCCACTTGTAGGGAATTAGTTCTACCAATAGGTTCCTCTAAGTTTTTAAATATCCTCATATTTATGCACCTTCACATGTCCCATTCCTACTTCAGGACATCCTTACTTCTTACACAGAATATTAAGACAGCCCATGCATTCTTCTCCCTTTAATCACCCTATCATCTTTCAATATACCCGAATTCCATACCAGTTTGTTTTCTGAATTTATCTATTATTTGCTTGCTAAAATTGTTCATCCACACTCTGATGCCTACAGAATGATACCTTACTTCCATAACCTGATATGTAAGACTTTTATACACTTGTTCTTTCTTTCATTATTCTCTGCTTTCAATAAAATAATATGTAGTTACCTAAGCCCTCTGTGCAATTTAATCCATCATCACTTTGATCCATTGTGTAGGATAATTTTCCTGTATGTATCTGTAAACCTATTACTCATGCTTTGAAAATTTGCTCAAGTAAGATAGAACTTCTGGAATCGGGGAATGAGGACCTCCCAAAGGCAACAGTAAAAGCCCCCTAATATCTTAAACCAACCATTTCAGAACTCAGCCAAAGGCATTAAAAAAGCTAAAAAAAATTACACAAAAGTAACTACTGAATCATGGTACAAACTGTGGAATGTGTGGTGCTTTAACCTTCTCCTGCACAATTCTAAAAGGGCTCATTGGTCAGAGGTTACACCGGGAAGAATTTCTCAAGGGACTTTGAAAAAAAAATTGTGGCAAATAATTGGAGAAAGTTCATGACTCATCTGGGGAAGGTGGTGATCCTGGTTGGGAATAGGAGAAAATATGGCAAAAATTTAACAGGGATATCTAAGTAATAATGTAATGGTAGGAAGCTTTGAAAAACCTCAGTATATTGTCGGTCATCTGGAAGGCTGTGTGCTTGTGCAGGGCTGTACTCATGCACCAGGCTTGTAGCACATTTAGGAAATAATACAGGTACTTATACCTCATGGGCTATGAGACACTTTACCAAAAGAAATTGAAAGTCAAAGTACACATGTAAATTGACTAAACTTGTATCTCAAGCCTCTCACTGTTTCCCTCAGCAAATGACTGAAGCTTCATTTTCCCATGATATTTACAGAAAAGTTTGGCCCAATCAATGGATGACAACTAATATATGCTTAAGAAATGGACATTAAAAAAATTGTAATAACCATTAATTGTAAAAATAATGCAGAGATTTCAGTGTTTGGAGACCTTAGGGGATACAGTTTGTATTAATTAATCTAGGTGAGTTACTAACAATTGAGCAAAACAGTAATGGGAGATATTCAGAATACAGAGTTGCTATAACAATTCACCTAAAATTCTAGTATTTACGTAATTTTATGAGACATACAGAGAAAACAGAAACTGTGTTCCATGTGAATTAGAAAAAAAGGAATCAACAGAAACTGCCCTTGACTTTTAGTTAATTGTTAGAAATATGTTCAAACAACAAAAGGAAATACATTTAAAGAGTTAAAGTAACTCATCACATCAGTGATTCACCAAATGCATAATAATGCAAAATATGAGTAAATAAGTATAAAATTTGAAACTTGAAATTTTGAGGTTATAAAAGAACAGCTAAAGAAAAAATTCCCTAGAAATGCACAAGTGCAGATTTGAATTGTCAAAAGAATCAGTGAATGTGATGATAGCCAATCGTGATAATGCAAAAAGAATAGAATGGGAAATGATTGAAGAAAAAATGAACAGATCCTGAGACATCTCTGGAGCACTATCAAATTTACTAATATATACATAAAAGGAATCCCAAAGAGAGTGGAGTGAAAGAAAGTAATAAAAATAATCTTTTTTGAAGAGACTCTGATCAAAGTCATCACAATTTTAAAAAGTCTTAAAATACATGTCTAAGAAGCACAATACAATTCAAGTAAAATAAATATAAGGAGACCCACACGTAGACCCATCATATTCAAATTATAGGAGTTAAAGAGAAGATTGTAGGAATTAAAGAGAAAAATGTTGAATGAAGCAAAAGGCAATGTTCTATGATGTACAAGGGAATCTCAATAAGCAGGACAGCTGGCTTCTCATCAGAATAAATGAGGGCCAGAAGGCCATGGGACTATATATTTAAAGGGCTGGGAAAATTGACAGTGAACCACAATAAGGATATTTCCAGATAGACGAGTATTGAAAAAGTTAATTTTTGTTTTCTTTTGTTTGTTTTTCTAGCAGAACTAACTTACAAGTAAGTTCACACTGATGAGAATTGGCTCAAATCAACCTGAAGAAATAAAGGACTGATAAATATGTAAATATCCATTCATACATTATAGCCTTCTATTAACTTCAGAAACAATATTTACAGCATTTAATCTGGGGAATTAAAAGATTAAAATGTAATTTGTGTTATAATAATACAAAAGAGGCAGGAAAGTGAACATATTGGAACATGGTTTCTATACACTAATTAAATTAGGTTTGGATTAATTATAAGTAGTTTGTTTTAAGTTAGCACACATTTAGAAATTTCCATAGCAACACCAAGAAATGTTAAGAGTCTAAGAAAATAACAAAAAAACAATGGTGCATCTATGTACATAAAGTAACTCTTCTCACTTTCAAGAATGAAACAGGCAAAATACAATAATCCTGGGTGATTCAGCACACCCTTTTACTTCTAGATAGATCATCCAGACATAAACTAAGTAAAGATTCTTTAGATGTAAAAAATTATTTCAATCTAAAAACTACTATTAACCAAATGGTCCTAACAGATGTCTATAGAGTGTTTCATCCATCAACAACTGAATTTATCTACTCAACAGCACATGAAAAATTTTCTGAAATAGATCATATTTTATATCACAAAGAAAATCATAGCAAATACAAACAAAATACAGATAATTACTTGCATCCTCTCAGATCACAATGGAGTGAAAGTAGAAATCAACAATAAGGCAAAAACAAAAAACCTCTGTAATACCTGGAAATTAAATAGAACACTTTTGAATGACAAAAATCCTTAATAAAATATTGACAAACTGTATACAAAAGTACATGAAAAAGATAGTAAACTATGATCAAGTGGGGAATGCAAGGTTGGTTCAATATGCACAAATCAATAAATGTAATTCACTGCATTCTTAGAGTTAAGGACAAGAAATAATGATTATCTCAGTAGATGCAGAAAAAGTAGTTGACAAAATTGAGTACACATTCATGTTTCAAACATTAGAGAAACTAGGGATAGAAGAAACTGGCCTCAACCTTATGAAGGATATATATGACAAACACAAGTCTAATATCATACTGAATGGAGAAAACCTGATTTCCCCTAAAAACTGGAATAAGACAAGAATGCCCACTTTCATGACTCCTATTCAACATAGCCCCCACTTCCACCCCCCATCCCTCTCGCTCCAAAAAAAAAAAAACCCTCTAGCCAGAGCAATTAGGAAAGAGAAGAAAATTAAAAGAATACAAATAGGAAAAAAAGAGCTCAAATTATTCCTGTTTGCTGTCAACATGATTCTATATTTAGAAGGTCCAAAACTCCACCAGAAGATTTCTAGAGCTGATAAACAAACTAAGTATTAAGATAGAGATCAACATACACAAATCTATTCTTTTCTGATACTCCAATATTGAATATGCTGGAAAAAAATTAAGAAAACTATTTCATTCATGATAACTTAAAAAACAATCTTGGAAATAAATCTCAATAAAGATGTGAAGGATCTCTACAATGAAAATTATAGAATGCTCAAGAAAAAAAAAATGAACAGGATCTGAGAAGATGGAGCAACCTCTCATCTTCTTGGAAGGCAGAATAAATATCATCAAATTGGCCATAAAACCAAAAGTTTTATACAGATTGAATGCAACCTCCATGGAAATATCAGTGTCATTCTTCACAAAACTAGAAATACCAGTTTTAAAATTCATTTGGAAAAATAAGAGACCCAAACAACCAACACAATCCTGATCAAAAAGAATGATGCTAGAGACATCCCAATACCAGACCTCAAATTATTCTACAGAGGTATAATAATAAAACAGTATGGTACTGGCACTAAAACAGACATGAAGACCAATGAAATAGAACAGAAAACACAGAAACATGAACACAGTTATCTGATACTAGCAAAATGCCAAAAAACATGTTAGAGAAAAGATACCCTGTGCAACAAACGGCACGGTGAAAACTGGAAACCTGTTGAGAAGAATGAAACTTAACTCCTATTGCTCACACTATTCATAAGTAAACTCAATGTGAATCAAAGATCATGAAATTAGACCAGAAACTCTCCAATTGCTAGAAAAAAAAATATAAGCCCAACATGTTGGTCCAGGAACTGACTTCCTTAACAAGGTTACTAAAGAAACAGAAATAAAATAAAAAATCAATAAGTAGAATAGAACCAAATTAAAAAGCTTCTGCACAACAGAGGAAACAAAAATGTGAAGAGAGGGTCTAAAGAACATGAAAAGATCTTTCTCACCTGCTCTGCAGGGCATTAATATCCAGAGTATACAAAGTTCTCAAAAAAACTTAACACAGACACTTCTCAAAAGAAGAAATAGAAATGGTCATGAAATATATGAAAAAATGTTAAACATATCTGGCAATTAGGGAAATGCAAATTAAAACTACACTGAGATTTCATCTCACTCCATTCAGAATGGCATTTATCAAGAATACACAAAATAATAAATGTTGGTGAGGATGTGCGGAAAAAGGTACTCTCATACATTATTGATAGGATTGCAAATTATAGCAGCCCCTCTGGAAAGCAATATGGGACATTCCTCATAAAACTAGGAATGGAACCAATGTGTGATCTAGCTCTCCTACTCTCCAGTTCATATCCAAAATATCTAAAATCAGCATACTTTAGGGATGGAGCCACATCAGTGTTTATAGCAGCACAAGTCACAATAGCCAAATTATGGAACCCATCTAGGTGCCCTACCACAGATGAATGGATAAAGAAAATGTGAGTATACACAGTGGAATATTACTCAATTATAAAGAATGGAGTGAATTGGAGACTATCATGCTAGGTGAAATAAATCAGACTCAGAAAGTCAAAGGTCAAATGTTTTCTCTGATATGTGGAAACTAATGCAAAATAAAGGGGTGGGAGGGAAATATCATCTAAATAGAAGAAAATGTTGGACTTGATGAAGGAGATTGATGGGAGGGAAATGTAATAGATAAAGGAAGAACAGTGGAATGAATCTAACCTAACTTTCCTTTGTCAGTGAGTTTCACCATTATGTATATCCATACAGTAAGTGAAAAACAAAAACAAAAACACCTAAAATTACCTAAAAGTCAATAGCAGAATGATCAGTAGACATACAGGAAAAGGAGAATGAAGGAAAGGAAGGGAAGGGGGAATATCAGGGACTGAATCAGAGCAAATTATATTCCATACCTTTATAATTATGTCAAAATAAATTCTACTGTTATGTATAAATTAAAATAATCAATATAAAGAGCAAATGTTTTGCAAAAAATAATAAAAATGAAACAATTAAGATGGCAACACTGAAAATGTCTATGCAACATATAAAAAGGTAATGAAGGAAGGACAGAAGGACAAAAATAATATGGGACACAAGGAACCCAAACCATCTCACTAATTAATTAAATATAAGATGATTAGACACTGCAATCAAACAGCAGAGATTATCAGACTAGATAAAAAAAACAGGATCCAATATATATTGTCTAATAGGAGACATACTTTAGAGTGAAAAAAACCACATAAATTAAAATTAAAAGAATGTACAAATCACACCATGCTAATAGTAACCATAAAAGAGCTAAAGTAGTTACACTAAGAACAGGTAAAATAGACGTTAATAAAAAAGTTGTTATTGAAATCCTTAAAACATCTTACAGTGTTTAAATGCCCCAATCATTAACTCATTCATTAACTCATCCCAATAGAATTTATTTGGTGCCTATTATTTGCCAGACATTATCCTAAGAATTGGGAATTCAATGAAATATAAGTAACTTCAGTGTCCAATATAATAAATATTATAACAGAGAAATAGGATAATTACATCCAAAATTATTACAAATGGTAAATTTGCCAAAGTTTTCATGGAAGACTCTGAAAAGGACACAAAATAGAGGTAGACAAGAGGCAAATTGCATGTGAATTAAGACTTCTCAGGGGAAACTGAGAGCTAAAGAATGAGAAAAGATTAGCAAAATTGGGGAATTGGAAAGTTCAGGCAGGTTTGGGGAATGAGATACCTTGAGGGATTCAGGAAGAAACAAGTGTGACCCATCTTAGGACCTGAAGTCATGGTACATGGTGATTTGTATCTGAGGGGATAGGAATGCTGAGAGAGAGGAAGACACAGAAGACCAATTCTTGATGTTTTAAAGGATACACCAGTGAGTGTGGATTTTATTAAAACTTTGGAGATTTTAAACAGCAAAACAATGTTAGATTTGCATGCGAAAGGATCATTCCCACTGACTTTAGGGGTCATGTGAGAGATGTGAAAGAGTGAAGGTAATGATGAGGTTGTGTGGGGAACCCAGGTGATGGTATGCAGGGACTGGTTCATCAGACCAAAGGAGCAAGTGGCTAAATTTAAAAGCGTCAGTTCTGCCCACGTAAGGAATTCAACTGGAGATGTCCTTAGGGAAGAAGTCAAAGGTATGAATTCAGGGCTTGGAAAAGAGACCCGAAGAAGAGAAAGTGAATAGATGCCCGAAGAACCTGAGGGAGTGAATGAGACAATCAAGGAGGGCACTTAAGGTGAATAGAGCAGAAGGTTCTAAAGAACAAGAGCAATGAATGCATTATCTTATAGAGAAATCGGAAAAGCTGTGGCCAGAAAACTAGGACAAACACAATGAGAAAGTCGTGTCACAGAAACACATGTTTAAAGAAGGAGCAAGGACTTTATAATATACCTGATTTAGCTACCACAATAAAGATCTTTTTAGGCATGAATTGACATAATCAATTAATTAATTGATATCATTGATATAAACTTAGGTTTTAAGGAACATCCCCCTTTGTGCTCTTTTTGTAGTTTGCTTTTGTTAATACCTTCCCTCAATTCTGCTAACCCATGGAATTCCACTGTATTAAGAATGTACAACTCTGATTACATCGTATACTAGTTTCTGATAATACTTTTGGATTAGCTACTTGAGAAATCTGTCTCAAATATGTTGAAAATATTTGAATTCTTTATTTTAATTGAAAAACATTATATATATATTTTTTTCATGTATAATATGCTGTTTTAAAATATGCAGACATAAGGGAATGACTAAATCCAGTCCATTAACATGCATTAACTCATGTACTTATTACTTTTTGTAATCAGAAGACTTAACATCTATTATGTTAGCAGTTTTTAGGAATATAGTATATTGTTATTAACTATGGTTATCATTTTGTATAATAGATTTCTGGAACTTTCTTCTGTCTAGCTCAATTTCAGAATTCTGTGACCCACATCTCTCAATCATCTGCTCCTCTTCCAGTCCGTGGTGACCACCAGTCTACTCTCTACTATAAATTCAACATGTTAGATTCCATAATAAGTGAGATCATATAACATTTGCCTTTCTGTGCCTGCTTTATTTCACTTTGTCTTCTAGGGGATCCCACATTGTCTCAAATGGTAGAATTCCCTTCCTTTTATGGCTGAATAGTATTCCATTGTGTATATATACCATATTTTCTTTACTCTTCCATCAACAGCTATCTAGGTTGAATTCATTTCATGGCCATTGTAAATAATGCTGCAACAAACAGTAGTGTAGATAACTCTTTGGCATACTGATTTTAATCTCCTTTGGATAAAAACACAGTAAGGGGATTGCTAGATCAAGTGGTAGATCTATTTTTATTTTATCTTTTATATTGATTTTTTAAAAATAAATGACAGAAGAATGCATTACAATTCTTATTACACATATACAGCACAATTTTTCATATCTCTTGTTGTATATAAAGTATGTTGACACCAATTCGTGTCTTCATACACGTAATTTGGATAATGATGTCTATTTTGAGAAATATCCATATTATTTTCCTTCATGGCTGTACTTATTTACATTTTCATCAAAACTGTGTGAAGGATTCCTCTTATCCATATACTTGACAATATCTTAATCATTTTTGATAACAGTTATCTTAATGTATGTGAGGTAATATCTCTTTGTGGTTTTAATTTGTGTGTCTCTGATGACTAGTAATTTCATATACCTAGCAATCATTTATATGTCTTCTTTATTTTTAGAATCAAAAAATATTCAATGGTGTTACCTTTTACATTCAGGTCTGGAGCAGCTGCTGTTAGGAAAGCTGCTATCTACAGTAAAGCAATGTGCTTTGCCAACATGCCTTAACTTTGCACTCTGGCTGTGTGGGTTTCAAATAATACACCCACTGAAAAGGACCCTAATGTCTTTTTCTCTTCTTTCCATTAAGGGAACTCAAGTGTGCCAAGTTACTAAGAAGTTCCCCACTTCTTGATTAACTCTGAGTTTGACACTTTTCACAATATATCTTCTTTTTTAGTTTTTTAAATTGGTGCATTATAATTGTTTGAAATAGTGAACTTTTTTGTTACATAATTGCACATTCACATAACATAATGTGTTCAATTTCATTCCCCATTACCTCTGGTTTCCTTTCCTTCTCCCTCCCCCTGATCCTCTTCTCCTGATCCTTTTCCTCTACTCTTCTGGTCTTCTTTCTATAGGTATATATTCTTTTTGATAAATTTCTATTCAGATCTTTTGCTCAATTTTTGAATGGATTATGTGTTTTATACTATGGAATCATTTGAATACCTTATGTATTTTGGATATTATACCTCCATTAGGGGGTGGGGTGTAGCTCAGTGGCATAGTACTTTCCTAGAGTGTATGAGGGTCTGGATTCCATTCACATTTTTAAAATCAAGACTCTTATCAGATGCATGGTTTGCAAATATTTTCTCCTGTACTGGTTGTCTGTTTACTCTGTTGATTGTTTCCTTGAGGGGGAAGAAGTTTTTAGTTTGATGTAATCTCATTTGTTTCTTTGCTTTTATTGCCCATATTTTGGGGTCATATCCAAAAAAAATCACTTCTCAGAAAAATATTATAAAGCATTCCTCCTCTATTTTCATGTCCATTTTCACATTTTGACATCACAATTTACATTTTCTTATATTGCATCTCCCTTAACATAGTATTGCATCATTATGATTTTTGATTTTTTTCTTATTCATTATAATGTAGACATAATTTTTACTCAACCATTACAGTAATAGAATATTGTAAATCTAACCACATCCTTATTTTTTAACATTAAGTTTCGTACTTTCGTGTTTTCATGTTACTGTTTCACATCCCTTTCCTTCAATATGAAGAACTTCCTTCAGGATTTCTTATAAGACAAGTCTGGTGGTAATGAATACCTTCAGCTTTTGTTTGTCTGGGAAAGTCTTTATCTCACTTTCATTTCTATAACACAGTTTTGTTGAGTATTCCTAGTTGGAAATTGTTTTCCTTTTGTAATTTGAATTTATTGCACTACTCTCTCCCGGCCTGTAAGGTCTCTGCCAAGAAATCGCTCCTAGCCTTATTGAAAATCCTGTACATGTTTTTTGCTTCTTTAATCATTCTGCTGTCAGGAACCTTTCTTTGTCCTTGGTTTTTTGACAGTTTGATTTTAATATATCTGGGTATATTCTTGTTTGAATTTTATCTAATTGAATTTTTTGACCTTCTTGTACTAGGGCATTCATATTTTTCTCCAAATTTGGAAATTTTCTACTATGATTTCTTCAAATAAGCTCTCTATACTTTTGTCTTTCTTTTCTCCTTATGAATTTCTATATATTGAATGTCTGCTCTATTGATGTTGTCCCATAAATCCTGTAATCTTTCTTCATCCCTTTTCATTCTTTTTTGTTATTTCTTCTCTGATTATATATTTTTAAATAATCTGTCATTATGTTTATAGATTACTTCTTCTACTTGATGGATTCTGTAGCTGATGCTTCTGCATTTCATTCAAAGTATTTTTGTAGCATCAGAATTTATTGAATTTTAAAGAAAATAATTTTAATCTTTCTGTTAATTTCCTAATTTTTGTCACTCATTCCATCCTGGTTTCATTCAATTGTTTCTCAGTATTTTCTTAAAATTATCTGAACTTCCTTAGAATAATTATTTTGAATTTTTTTTTGTGTGTGAGGCGGTTTGTATATTTCTATTCTTTGGAATCTGCTGCTGAGAGATTATTGTGTTCTTTTGATGGTATTATATATTCTTTGTTTTTTCATGTTCTCTTATTTTGACATCTGCTCATAGGGAGAAATAAGGAAATATTTCAGACTTTGCACATAAGTTTTCTATGGGAAATCCCTTAATCACTTAGCCAAATCACAGGTACTGAGCAGTCTGTCTGATGTGGTCCAAAGGTAGACTTATTGACTGATTCATTGGGCAGACTGGCTTTGTGCTTTGCTTAAACAAGTGGGTAGTCATGGTACCCTGATCTTTGGGATTGGTTTTAAACCCTGGATCCTTAGGACAGACCTGTGGATTGGGTCTTTAGGAAGGGCCTGGAACCAGAGGACCTGACCTTGCGCTGGGATGGGCCTGGAGCCTGAGTACATGGGGGTTTGACTGGCACTGGAATGGATCTGGTGCCTTGTACCACATGGATTGGCTTGGAGCTTGAGTCAGTGGGAACTGACTTGGAGCCTGACATTTCAGGTATAGTCTTAGTCCATGGGGTTCAACCTGGCATTTGGGTTTAAAGAGGGCCTATATCCTGGATCTAATGGAACAGGACTGGAACCTACGGTTCTTTGAGCTCTGTGATCACAGGGGCTAGCCTGGTGTTGTGGCTAATTTGGAGCCCGAGTTTACAAAATAGGTCTGGAGGAAAGAAGGGTTGGATCTGGCCTGATACCTATTGCCAATGGTGTTGATTAAGAGTTTGGAACCTTAGAGACCAGTCTGGAACCTATGTTTACTGATGCTGGACTGGGGGCTGGATTCAGTGAAAGTGCAGTCTAAAAATCAAAGGGAGATCAGTAGAGAAAAGTTAAATGGGGGAGGGGGATGTTAAGAGGAGAGGAGGGAGGGGGAAGTACTGAAGGGTGATATTGGCCTCATAGAATGAGTTTGGAAGTGCTCCCTCCTTTTCTATTTCACAAAATAATTTGTAGAGTATAGGTATTTGTTCTTCTTCAAAGGTCTTGTAAAACTCACTTGTATATCCATCTGGTCCTGGTCTTTTCTTGGTTGGTAGGCTTCTGGCGGCATCTTGTATTTCATTGCTTTGAAATTGATGTGTTTAACTTGTGTATATCACCCTGATTCAATTTGAGCAAATCATAAGACTTTAGAAATTCGTTGATGCATTTGATATTTTCTATTTTGTTGGAGTACAAATTTTCAAAATAATTTCTAATCTTCTGTATTTCTGTAGTGTCTATCATGATATTTCTCTTTTTATCACAGATGTTAGTGATTTGAGTTTTCTCTTTCTCTTTGTTAGCATGGCTCAGTGTTTGTCATTTTATTTATTTATTTTTTCTTGAAGAACCAATTTTTTATTTTGTCAATTTTTTTCAATTTTTTTGTTTCAATCTCATTGATTTCAGCTCTGATTTTAATTATTTCCTGTCTTCTACTACTTTTAGTGTTGATTTGTTCTTCTTTTTCTAGGTCTTTGAGATGTAATATTGGGTCACTTATTTGTTGATTTTTTTCTTCTTTTAGGGAATGAACTCCATGCAATGAACTTTCTTCTTAGTATTGCCTTCATAGTGTCCCAGAGTTTTCAATATTGTATCAGTGTTCTCATTTACCTCTAAGAATTTCTTAGTCTCCTCCTTGATGGCTTTTGCAACCCATTGTTCCTTCAGTAGCATATTATTTAGTCTCCAGGTGTTGTAGTAGTTTTTATTTTTCATTTTATCATTGATTTCTAATTTTATTCCATCTTGATCTGATAGAATGCAGGGTAGTATCTCTACTTTTTTGTATTTGTTAAGAGTTGCTTTGTGGTGTGGTATATAGTCTATTCTAGAGAAGTATCCATGTGTTGCTGAGTAGAATGTGTATTCTCTTGTTGAAGGATGAAATATTCTATATATGTCAGTTAAGTCTAAGATATTGATTGTATTATTGAGTTCGATAGTTTCTTTGTTCAGCTTTTGTTTGGAAGATCTATCTAGTGATGAAAGAGGTATGTTAAAGTCACCCAAAATTATTGTGTTGTGGTCAATTTGACTCTTTAACTTGAGAATCGAGTTTGTTTGATGAACATAGATACTCCATTGTTTGGGGCACATATATTTATAATTGTTATGTCTTGTTGGTTTATGGTTCCTAATCAGGAACCTTTCTTGTGTGTTGCACTCTGGTGGCTGTACACCTATAGCAGAGGGCTTTTTGTATTGAGCAGTCACTCTGCAGAGTTAGTGGCTGCTGGGGATTGGGAGAAATTAGAAAACTATGGGTACCTGGCTATCTGGTGTTCCAAACTGGGAGTTGCCCCAACCAAAGATAGTGATGGAGGTGACCCAAGATAGAGGCAGCTGCTTTCAGCAATGGGGTGTTGGGTTGAATGGGGGAAGCTGGGCGATGGCATTGTGTTCAGAGATGAGCTCTTTGGTGTGTAGTATTGTGGCTGTTGGCTTTCTTCAGAGCCTGTGATGTCCCAGGTGCAGGCAGGCTACCCTGAGTAGGGGACTATGGCAGTAGGTGCCGAGTCCAAGATGGAGGAAATTGGGAGAGCCCCATGTTGGTAGATGAGGGTTCACGGGGAGTGGTGACTGAAGTTCCTGCGTATGGGTAGTAGCTGTGTTTCCTTTGTGTGAGAGGTGTCTGGGAATTCTGTGTTTGTGCGGATGCCAGTGGTACCCTTAGCCCTGTGTGGGTGAGTAGTTGGGAGTCCTTTTCTCATGCTGAGGACCAGGGACCTGTGCAGCATGGCTCATGATTCTTGTGTGGGATCAGCTGTGGAGGGGTCCTCTATCACTCTCAGCAAAGCATGTATTCCCACTAGTTGAGACCTGGGTTACAGAGCAACACAGAATGCTGCCTCCCTCTAGCCAGCCATCTTGGATCCTCCAGATGATGCAGTCTTTATTTTAGAGTTTTTAAAACTTACATGCAATATAAGATTTATAATGAATAAATAAACAAATAAATATTGATATCAGTTAAATTTATGATATTTTAATGAATATATGTCCATTTTTAAAAACATCTTGTTTCAAGTATAAAATCCATGAAATGCAGCCAGCAAAAACTTGACTTTTCAATGACTGCTTTTTTGACCTCAGAGATAATCTTTGGCTTTAAGACTTGCAACAGTTTCATTCTTTAGTGAGACTGTTTTAACGTCAATTTATTTACTTATTTAGTTTTAATTTATTTCTTCTAACTAGGTATATATGACAGCAGAATGCTTTTCAATCCATTGTACACAATTGGAGCACAATTTTTCACTTTTCTGATTGCACACAAAATAGGATCATGCCATTCACGCAATCATACATTTACCTAGCTCAATGATGTCAGTCTCACTTCACCATCTTTCCTACCCACATGCCCCCTCTCTCTCCTCCCTCCCCTATGCTCAATCCAAAGTTTCCCCCCTCATCCCATGCCACACCCCCCATTATGGACTAGCATCAGAGAAAATATTCAGCCTTTGGCTTTTTGAAATGGATTTACTTTGATTAGTATGATAATCCAAGAGAAGATATATAATTGATCAACAAATACATAAAAAAATTTCAACATCTCTAGTAATCAAAATGCAAATCAAAACTACTCTAAGATTTCATCTCACTCCAGTCAGAATGGCAATTATCAAGAATATAAGCAACAATAATTGTGGCAAGGCTGTGTGGGGAAAGGCACACTCATACATTCTGATGGGATTGCAAATTGGTGCAGCCAATTTGGAAAGTAATACCCAGATTTCTTAAAAACTTGGAATGGAACTGCCATTTGACCCAAATGATTCCACTCCTTGGCCTATATCCAAAGGTATTAAAAAAGTATGCTACAGTGACACAGCCACATCAAAGTTTATAGAAGCACAATTCACAATAACCAAACTGTGGAACCAACCTAGATGCCCTTCAATAGATGAATGGATAAAGAAAATGTGATATATATATATATATATATATATATATATATATATATATATATACACACACACACAATGGAATATTACTCAACAACAAAAGGAAATAAAATTATGGCATTTGCAGGTAGACCATTTTTTTTTCAACCAGACTCAGACTTAATGTCAAATTGGACAAGGAGGCAATAGAGATTCCAAAGAAAACATCCATTATTCTAGGAATTTTTTTTCTTTTACATGAGTATATACAAATAATTATTATTATTTGTTTTGTTATATATGATATGAAAATTTAAATTAATGAGACTTTATTTTGGAGTCATTATTTGAATTTATCCCTATTCCCTTTCACTGTGAAATATTGAGCTAAAAGATAATGTACAGAAAATGTTTACAAAATAAACAACAATATTAACAACTTTCTTTGGGAAAATATGTGTGTTTGTAAACAGCAAAAAAAGAAAAAGCAAGAAATGGAAATACATACAAATAATCTATTAGGAGAAGTTAGCTCTTGGAAATTTGGAAGAGGGAAATAGGCTTGGATTGACAAACAAGTATTTAATGGTGACTTTAGATGCATTGATGTTTTAAATTTAAAAAGAAAAATGCATTCAGGTGTAATTATAATCACTGGTATATTATCACTAATTTTGGAAAAATTAAATTTATTATGGCTAATAATAAATTGGCTAGCCAAGTGCAATGGAGCACGCCTATCATCCCAGTGGCTCAGGAGGCTAAAGCAGGAGATTCATGAGTTCAAAGACAGGTTCAGCAATTTAGCAAGGCTTTGAGCAACTTGTGACAGCCTGTCTCTAAATAAAATATAAAAGGGGCCACGGATGTGGCTTAGGGGTTGAGTACCTCTGAGTTCAATCCCTGGTACCAAAAAAAAAAAAAAAAAAAAAAATTATTATGGTGCTAATTGGGTGTAACTAATGTGTCAAGACACTAAAATTACTGTTGCTTCCAGTTCATTCTTATAGAAAAGGGACTAAGGCAAGTGACTTTCATTATTTTTAGTAAGGCACACACTACATTTGCAGGTTATTTCCTCCTTGAAAGACACTATGAGCTTCACTCTTCATTGGTCTTCATAACAGGCCTTGATAGGTAAACCTATTACTTTGGCAATTGTACAGAGGTAGAGGCTTAGATAAAGGTTATATGACTTGCCAGCAAAAGCTTGGACTATTTTTATTTAAAAATAATATCTGTTAATAAATGATGTCCTAAACATAAGGAATTTTATTGATCAAAAAAACTCAGGGAATGGGTAAATCACAACCAGTAAAGTATTTTGGAAAAGATATGGAACTCAATAAAATCTTATAACCTAATGGATGCTGAAAAGCTAAATATCTGTATAAAATTATCATTTGGTTTTTCTTATTCATTAATCCATAAAAATCAAGACAAAAATATTGTACTTTCATTATACTTTAAATAAAGTATATGGATTCTAAGTTTGTTGACAGTAAAATCATATTCAGAGTCACCTTTCAGACTCTTTATTTTAGAAATGAAGGGCAGAGAACAAAAATAAAGGGCTGATTTTAACAATAATGCTAAAAGTTCCTTAATTTCAGTCAGCAGTCAACCTCTGAGTTTTAATTGATTGTTTCAATAATTAAGCAAGGCAGTTACTACTGTCTTCTTGTGTATGGAAAAAATAAGACTGAGAGGAGTTTAAGACTTATTTAAAGCTTTGACCTTTAGACCTGTTAAAACATGATTTCTTCAAAAGTTCCTGCCTCTCCTGACCTCCTTAAAGACTTCACCCTCCCTGGCCTGTCCTATGACATTGTCCAATTTATTTTTATTTTAACATTTCTCATGGCCTACTGCTTATTTAACATTCATCTTCCCATCTAGCAAACCTGCATATTTTGTGGAAGAAGGGAACCTTATCTGTTTTGTTGACCTAGAAGAGTGTTTGGCACAAGAATTACATTCAATAACTATTTAATGAATATATAAACATAATACAACACTTCTGTTTGTGACTTTACTCAGACCTTGAGGGAGAAGGAATTCTGCAAGTATCTGATTGTTTTCTCCAATGTACTTCTTTACCTTGACATATAATAGATCGCCTTTATCTTACTCATACATTGTATCATTTCAAGCATATCCTTGAAAGATAAGAATGGGAAAATATGTTCAATGTGAGGCTCATTAAGTACTTGACACATGTTTATAGAAAGGGAAGTTATGATATTTGGAAATACAATCTTAAAAGTATTTTGGTATTCTTCAGTAGGCAATCAGGATCCCTCAAAATAAATGGTTTAAAGGCTCATTTAAATTGTATCAATATTTAGAAAAGACTTTAGAAATTTGAGATATATTATGTTATATTCTGTTTCACTAATTTGAAGATATGACAGTATTTGTGACTGAAAGATAAACAAAGTGTCATGAAATTAAAATTTCCTCTCAAAATATTGTTGTCTGGTTGTTTTCTTGCTTCAAAATTTGAATGGCTGTTGTACATACTTTCAAGTGTGAAGTATTTTTCATTTATATCTTGAGAATAACAATACCTGACTTATACATTTAGAAACTCTACCCTTATCTTATTTTTATAATAAAAATATAATATCTCATAGCAATATATGTATTTTCCTTATAGTTACCGAGAAAAGTGTGTATTAGAGAGACAGTCCTGACTTTTGTTTTAAAACCTGAAGTATCTCCTGTGCTACAGTCAGAATGTTGCAAAGCCAACAAATTGTAATTCAGCTGTGCAGGTTTTATGAGTCTTGGCAAGGTCTTAAATCATTGTGATACATTACAAACTATAGAAGCATCTACAGGAAGCATGCTGTGTTTTTCGTTGTTGCTGTTATATCTTTTTGCTACTGAGCTGTCTGGGATATTGGTTCCACACGATCAGCTCCTTTTGGTATAGGTAGACCCTAAAAATGACAGAAAAAAATCTGTTTATTTCAGGAAGCACAGAAGGTTGTCAAACATAAATTATCTAATATATACAGAAAATACCAGCTGTGGTAGCTATTTTTAAATCATATTTTAGATTTTAACTTACCCTAAACAATACCAGTAAGAACTTGAATATATGTATGTATTAGTTGCTCAATGGGGAATTATGTGCTGCTAAAAATAGAAAAATGTAAGACAGGAAAAGGAGAAATTAGTTGACCCCCTTGGGTGCCCCAGGGCATTTGACCTAAAAGAAACATTGGTAATTATTGTTCTAGACATCAAAATTTGTGATTTGTTTAAAAGATGGACTACTTTGGATATTTTATTAAAAATATCTGTATATGATAATTGTAAATGTACGAAAAAAGTAAGGAACAGAACTTTACTGGTTATTATTGCGGAGTTGTAATTAACTTGCCTTCTTGACCCAAAGATACCATGTGGTTGGGGAGACTGTAGTTTGGATCTTGCCACAATAAGGGACCATATCCTGAAATGCTCTCCATCCGTACTGGGCCTGAGATTCCCTTCCCCAACTGAGTCACTTGGCTGCTAGTGGGAGGGAGATAAGATAAGAAGAGAATCTGCCACAAAACCTCTGATCCTGGAAAGCTCTTTGTTCCTGTGGGCCTGAGACTCCTCTGGTCCACCCAGACACTGGAAGCCTGTAGCACCAGTGCCTGGAAGGAACACAGTACTTGTCATGGACTGGATACTTCTTCTCCCACCTAGAGGCAGGAGCTGTCCCAGACTGGAGAAACTGTTTCTTCTCCTCAGGAAGCAACAGGAGGGACCTAGGGAAGTCCACTGGAATAAGATCAAGCAAGAAGGCCAAAGTAGCAACCTAAAGACTCTGAAAGTAGCTTATCACCTAAAATGGCCCATAAAAATAGGCCAAGACCTATGTGCTACAGGTAAATAGGGTGACTGACTGCTTAACCAACAAATAAAAAACACCAGATGTTCTCACATAGTAGCCTAAATGTCTATTATTATAATAAATTTCTATTACACCAAGAGCCAGCAAAATCATGTCTTAAATGAGAAGACACAACCAGACAGTGACATTAGGATATTGGAATTATGTGAAAAACATTTTCAAGTGAATGTCACAAAAATATCCAATAAAACGTTTAAAGTTCTCATTATTGAAATGAAAAAAAGTGGAAAATGTCCAGAAAGTAAAACTTTTAATGAATAACTAACAAAAATGATAAAAGTGAAAAATATAATAACCTACATCAAGGAAAGTTGCTAGATAGGCTCAATATCCATAGTGGAATGGCAACAGAGAGAATAAGGAAACATGAGAAAAGATCAAAAGTATTTATTTAAGTTGAAGCAAAAAAATAAATACAAAGATCCTTAGGGACAATAACTAAAAATCCAATATTCATACCATTACAATACTAGAGTGAATGGATAAAAAGAGGGACTAAAATGGTATTTGAAGAAATAATGCAGATTTCCCACAAATGTGGGAAAATGGCCAAAAGATATAAATCCACAGATTCAAGAAGCTGATAAAACCCAAACAGAATAAGCCCCACAAATCAACACCAAGACAGTCATAATGAAATGTCTAAAAACTAAAGCCAAAGAAAAAAAAACCTTAAAAGCAGTCAGAGAAAAATGACACATTACCTCCAGGGAACATCAGTAGCCTCTTATCTAAAATCACAGAAGTTGGAAAGAAGTGGCACTGTATTTTCCAAGTACTGGGGGGTGGGGTGGGGGTGGGGGAAGGTCCATTGCAAACTGTATGTGGAGTGAAGGAGGAAAGAAACAGAAAATAGGCATATATCAATAGTTTCTTTCATTGAAAATGGTCTAAATATTACAAAGAAAGTGCAGAGAATGGAGAAACAATAATTCATTATTCTTCAATTCACATTCAATAACAAGGTTTGAAAGTAAATGGATTTAAAACTTTACCATGAAATATTAATTAAAAAATATTAATATCTGATGAGATAGACTTTTTAGATTTTTATTTTATTTTTGTGGTACTGGGGATTGAACTCAGGGGCACTGTATCATTGAGCTGTATCCTTGGGCTATTTTAGTTTTTAGAAAAAAAAATTTTGAGAAAGGGTTTCAGTAAACTGTAGAAGCTGGCCTTGAACTTGTAATTCTCCTGCCTCTACCTCCTGAGTCGCTGGGATTACAGGTATGCACCATCATGTCCAGCTACAAATAGAATTTGAGTAAAGAAAATTACTACAGACAGAGGGATATTGCATAATAATAGAAACATGCCACACAGAAAAAATGTCTCAAAATGCATGAAACAAACTGATAACACCAAAAAGGGAAAGACATTCTACTTTAAGAATGTCCAAGATCTCTCTCTCTCCAAACAGATTGACTACTGGCCAGAAAATCAGCAGGGAATATAGGTAATCTGACCAACACAACAGCCAACAGGATTTGCTTCATTTAATAAGCATTTATCCAACAGAACACATATTCTTTCTTTTTTATGGGTTCTTTTTATTTAAACATGGCAGTAGAATCCATTTTGACATAATCATAAAAGCGTGGAATATATCTTGTTCTAATTTAGTCTGCAGTAACTTTCCTTCTCCTCCCTGCCCATCCTACCCCTGCTCCTTTCCCTCTATTCTACTGATCTTTCTGCCATTTCCCAATCATTTTTTAAAAATTAATTTCTTGTGTATGTACATGATGTGGAGATTCACTATGGCATATTCATATATGTACATAGGAAAGTGATGTCAGATTCATTCCACGCTATCCTTTTCCCATACCTGCTCTTTTCCTTATATTTCCTTTTGTCCACTCCACTAAACTTCTGTTCTTGCTTTCTAACCTTTTTATTTTGGATTAGCTTCCACATATCAGAGAAAATGTTTGTTTTTTGATTTTGGGGGATTGGTTTATTTCAATTAGCATAATAGGCTCCAAATCCATTCATTCTTGGTTGTGTTCTAAAATGTGATCAATTATCAAACATCAAGGACATATTTGTTGTTATCCTGACTCTTGTGTATCTGATCATTGAACTTTAGTGGGAAGAGATCAATAAAAATTAATAGAAATAAGGAACTGTAGCTTATTAAAATGCAACTAATATACTTAGTGAAATAAAGAATATTGTTTTTCATGTGCTAAACACCTCTCCAGTGTTGCAAAATGCATGGTAGAAAGTTAATTTAGGCAAGTTCATTAAATTGCATTTAGTTTCCATATCAAACATTCAGAAGGCAATGAGAATATATGGTGACCTGTTGTGACAAAATGAACATCATTGATTGCCTTTACCAAATAAATAGAATTATTTTGTCACTCCAAAACAATTGTTTTGAAAGTACCAGTAGGATTTTTTTTTTAACTTCCAATGTGGAAGACAATAGGCACACTAAAATTTCCTTGGGATTCTGACCTTAGTCACTTGCTAACCTCTCAAGGTTATCCTATCTCTTGTCAACAACTGGTTATTGACCCCTGATGAATATACAAGGAAAGCTCTGAAATCACATTTGGGTCAACTAATCTATTTTTTTAAGCCATGAAATCAAGAGCCTTAATCACATTAGTGATGCCTGACCATTCTGTTTCAATTCCAAGGCTGTCTTGTGAAACTAATGAACTGTCTTGGTGGCTCCAAAGCACAGCCAGGGTCTCACAGGCCAGTTGTGAATTACGAGCACATTTCCTTTTATTGCCCATAAATCTTTTCCAGTTTTATATTCACAGTAGCTTAAAACACCTAAATTCACATCAGTGACTATGCAGCAGTGCTCTGAATGTTTGGGATTAATAGTGGAGTTAAGTATAGACCCTATATTTAAAAAATGCATTTTCAGTATAGTCCAACCTTAATTACAGTAAATCAGACCTTATCTGCTGACAAGGTTGATAAATGTCAGTGCCTTTTTTTTTTTCCAGGATGTGTCATAATAACTCTGCACACTGCATCATGAAATAGTGTTTTGGAGAGAAATGGACCTGGAGTTAAATACTATAACATCAGGTTTGAAAGGTAATATTGGTTTTGACATGAAACCAATGCATGACTGGAGCAGAATGACTAAGGTCTGTGCCAATGGATGGGTGTGGAAAAGTTGATTTGGCCTTTGTGTGCATGAAAGTTACGGATGAGGGTTTGATTTCAAATGGAATTTCTCAGGGACCTGATAAAAAAAGTTCATTTTGACATAGAATTGGGGGCCTGTCTATAAAAGATACAAAAGAAGGGGAACAGGTTGAAGGTCAGCAGAGCTGATGTTTCATAATTGAAAGGAAGGCAGTGGACATGGATGCAAATGTAGATGACTGAGCAAATAGTGCTGAGGGTCTTTCTTCAGGCAGTCATTTAATATAAGACAGGAAAAGGAGGCGTGGACAGGGGGAGATGGTGTTGAATTAAACGAAGGAAGGTGCAAAAGAGGATTGGCTGGAAGCCGGTTCTGAAGATTTAAGGGGAACCCCAGAAAGGTGCTGCAGAGAGTGGTAACTTGCTGATGCTCAAACTTGCTGGGTGGAGAGGCAGATGGAATGAAAATCAGCTGTAATAGAACATGTGCATGAAGAGTGGGACTGCCCAGTGGAATATGCTGGGTCTGTGTCTTTATGCAGACATTTGAGTAGCTAAGGAATCTTGACCTCAGTAATTTTTAAATTTCTTTTCCACATTCCTCTACTTCAACACACACCTTGGTTTATAGCTAGAAGAGCCATTCTAATACAAATTCACTTGGTTTATTAAATTAATTTTCCTCTAGTGCAAACATTTTTAGGTGTTTTTGTTTGTTTGTTTCATTAGCTTGTTGGTGGGTTGGATTTTTAAAAATATTTTGCCAATTAATTGTCGTTCATAAATTCTGGCTAGTGAAAATTAGACTGTCACAATGATGGACCATTCTGATGTGAATTTGTCCTGTGGCGATTTCAGGAAGGCGAGGACTAGGCCAGTATAATGCAGAGGGGGTATAAGACCTGGAGCTCTACTACAGCCCAAGTTCTAAAATTTCTCTGAAATTGCAATAATATTTTAATGGAACAGTGATCATTATGTGAAACATCAATAATCATAACAGACCCTAATTTATGTTAAACATATGTTCTATGCCAGGGGTTCTGATATGCATTTTATTTTATCCATTTTAATCTTAGCATTAACCCTATGATTTGGGCATTATTTCTCCCAGGTCTCACCTGAGCACTCTGGAGCTCAGAGAGATTAAGACACTCTCAGTAGTTTGAAGAGATGTTGACTCTGATCTGTTCTGCCCAGTGCCACAGACAAACATTTTTACATGTTTGCAATGTAACTATAAGTATTTATACCTTGATTAAAGACTATCTTTATGATTGTTTCTTTTAGCATGGAAATATTTAAAAATATGGGGTAATAATAAAATTGCATTACACTGTAGTTTAAGTGAATGTCTCACTTATTTTCAGTTCAGAAGGCATGGATCCAATCCACTGTAAAAACCTGGGGCATTTATAAGGGAGCATGCTTAAATATTTGGTGAGAGGGAAGAAAAGAGACAGGAAAATGGAAGCAGGTTTCTCCAACTTCAACTTTTTTTTTTTTTTAATAGTGTCTCTGAGTGGCGGTCTTTAAGATTAATTTGTTTCAATGAAATACTAGAATAAATGCTGTTTCATAAAAAGATAAAAAATTTCCACTAGTGTCTCAGCCTTGAGATTTCCCCAATAATACAAATATCAGCAGTACTAATCATAAGTTGTTTGCTTAATATATCCCTAGTAGAATCAGAAATGACAAGAGTCCTATTTTGTGTTGAAAATTCATCACATACCAGGGATGCTAAAATGTGTTTTTATTTTTTTAGCTATTCTAATGCTTCAGCCAATATTGTAACAAAACTGGCAAATATTCCCTGAAAGCATTATTTCCTAATATGTTAGAGCCACAAGCAACAGCATCAGTGCTGCTTATGAATTAAATTTGGGACTTTTAGAGAATAAAACTAATAGGAAGTAATGAGTAACAATAAGGACTCTGACTCAAAACAAGATTGAGATGGAGACCATGGGTTAAGCCTAGCTAAGTCTTATCCAGATGTAAGACATCAGTTCCCTTACATTTTCAAAATGGGTTCTCATAATTTCAACTTCAAATAAGCTCATAAAAAGATTTCAGGTTAAACACTACAGGCACTTGAAGGAAAGAAGAAATAAGTCAGAATTATGCTTATCTTTGAATAAGACCATCCATTTAGTTTAGAAGCATTAATGAGCCCCTACCATAGTCTTTGATGCACTTGGGGGAATAGCTATATGTCATGGTTAATTCCCAGAAGGGTCAACAATATAATGGTAACTGAAATCACATAGAGAATATATTTCAGTATAAAATTCAAGCTTTAGAATAACTGCACTTAATCTAAAAAAAAAGAGGAAAGATTTCCTGGAAGAGACATGATGCTTAAACTGAATCTTGAAACATGAGAAAGAATTCGCTCATAATGTAAACTAGGTTTTCACCTCTAGCAATATGGCAGACTAAACACGGCTCTTTCAAATGAAACACCTGAAATGTTTCTTATAAGACATTTAAAACATCTTTTAAAATGCATCGCTCGACCGAAGATGGCGGCGGGGAATGAGTGAGCCGCTCTGTGCTCCGCGCCACCGCCGCCGCAGCGTATGTTGCTGCTTCTTAAAAGAAGAAGTAAAGATCATCAAAGGACATCTGTCGACAAGGATTCAGCACCGTGTCAAGAAAAGGGCCTAGATGGAGTGAATCCGCCACGACTTCAGCACGAGCAGTAAGGCTGCAGCCCCCGAGCTGCCGGGCTCCCTGGGCCCCTTCTCACTCCCCTCTCTGCCTCTCCGCTTCGCTTCTCCCCCGCCATCTCTCCTCCCACGCTCACTCCCTAAATCTAGATCTCAATCTCTTTCCCCCACCCCACCCGCTCTCTCGCGTGCCCAGTACCCAGCCCGCGCGGGCCCCGAGGCGCTGCCTCCCCTCCCCCAGCCCGCACCCCCTCCCAAGGCCACAGCTTTGCCGCCACCGCCGCAGCTGCAGCCACCGCCGCTGCCGCCACCACTTTCCGCGGAGCACCTTAGAACAGACTCTTAACCGAGTAAAATGGAACAGCTGATAAGATGAGTGACAATTTAAAATCTAAATGATCCAACATGGCGGTGGACGCGGAGAGATCAAGTCTCTAACCCCTTCAGGACACGGAGAGATCAAGTCTCTAACCCCTTCAGCTGCACGGGCATAGGGAGAAGGAAACTGTCAAAATACTGTTCGCTCAGGACCACTAGGCACGGATGAGCTGAAGTGGACCCCGGGCGAACGGTCTAGCCTTCTCAGAACACACCGAGCCCGAATTGGCTGCATTCTAGCTCAGGTTCGCCTGCTTCATGGACTCAACACTAATGATCCCACTGAAATAACTAGTCGGCCCGCCTGAACTCAAAGAGGTAAAAGCCAACTGAGCACCACAGCCAGACCCAGGGAATCAGGAGTGACGCAGGACTAGCGGTGCAGGACTCCCAGCTATTGCTATCACCAGTGCTGACAACAGGTCCCTTGCACCAGCTATCAGGGGAGTTGCTGCTACCTGAGGGCAAATAAATTCGCTGGGGGCCCTCAGCCCCAAGCCCTACAAACTTAGGGTCTGAGGGAGGCAAACAGAAAGGGTGTGCCCAGGCACCCATGAAAACAGGGCTCCCAGGAGCAGCAGACCTGGCGTGTAGTCAGTATTGTGGTGAGTGTCACAGGTGAGCGGGGCCTGGCTTGAGGAACCACAAGAGAAGGCCCTAGGCACTCAGGATTAGAGACCCACACAGTCTGGGAAGAAGAGCTGAGGCACAGTGATTGGTTCCCACCTATCAAGAAGAAAAGCCTGGCCCAGTGGGCATAGCTCCACCAACTGGATGAGAAGTTAATCGAGCTATATGACTGCATTTATTATTATTATTTTTTTTTAATGATTATTATTAGTATTTTTTTAAATTTTATTTTCACTTTTTGTTGTTGATGTAGTTGTTGTTCTTTAACGTTCCTATTAATGGTTTCAATTTTTTAAAATTCTTTTTATTTTATTAGTATTACTATTATTTTTTAAACTTTAATTTCCATTTATTTACTATCATTATAAAATTTTTTCTTTTTTTCTTTTTTTTTTGTTGGTTTTAAATTTTTATTTTTTTTCGTTTCTTCTTTCTTTCTTTTCACTTTTTTTTCTTTTGTCTTCTCACTTCTTTCAATTTTCCTATTCCACCTTCCTTGAATTCTACCTGCCTACACTCATTCTCTTTAGTGACTTCTTCCCTCCCCTTCTAATATCTCTCCTCCCCAGTATCACACTAATTGGAGGAGGATCACAGCCACTACCTGCCCTGAAAGGGTGACTTTTCAACTATACAAGAGCAATATAATTAAATAGAGGGGGAAAATATCAAAGACACAACAATTTCACCAAGCAGAAAGAAACACCAGCAGTATGAAACGACAAGGAAAGAAAGGACCACAGGCAATGCAGGTCAACTCAACTTTAGAAGAGGTAATAGCTGCAACAGATGGAATGTCAGATAGAGAGCTCAGGACATACATGCTTCAGATGATCTGGAGTCTCAAGGAAGACATGAGACAGCAAAATCAGACAATGAAAGATCATATTGACAAACAAATCCAGGAAATAAAAGATCAATTTCACAGGGAGATAGAGGTAATAAAAAACAAACAAATAGAAATACTAGAGATGCAGGAATCAATAAACCAACTTAAAAACTCAATTGAGAATACTACCAGCAGAGTTGATCACTTAGAAGATAGAACATCAGACAATGAAGACAGAATATTTCAACTTGAAAAGAACATAGATAGCTCAGCAAGTCTACTAAGAAACCATGAGCAGAACATTCAAGAACTATGGGATAATATCAAAAGACCAAACTTAAGAGTCATTGGGATACAGGAAGGCACAGAGCTCCAAACCAAAGGATTAAGCAATCTATTCAGTGAAATAATACAAGAAAACTTCCCAGACTTGAAGAATGAGACAGAATCCCAAATCCTAGAAGCCTACAGGACGCCGAATGTGCAAAATCATAAGAGATCCACACCTAGACACATTATAATGAAGATGTCCAACATACAGAATAAGGAGAGAATTTTAAAAGCTACAAGGGAAAGGAAGCAGATTACATTTAGGGGTAAACCAATCAGGATAACAGCTGATCTCTCAACACAGACTCTAAAAGCTAGAAGATCCTGGAATAACATATTTCAAACGCTTAAAGAAAATGGATTCCAACCAAGAATCGTGTATCCGGCGAAATTAAGCTTCAGATTAGAAGATGAAATGAAAACCTTCCACGATAAACAAAAGTTAAAAGAATTCGCAGCTAGAAAACCATCTCTTCAAAAAATCCTTGGCAAAACATTACAGGAAGAGGAAATGGAAAATAACCTTGATAACCAACAATGGGAGGTAGGACAGTAAAGGGGGGAAAGTAGTCAAAGAGGATAACAAATCAGGTATAGTAACATCAATAAACAAATATGGATAGAAGAACAAACCATATCTCAATAATAACCCTAAATGTTAATGGCTTAAACTCACCAATTAAGAGACACAGGCTAGTAGAATGGATCACAAAACAAGACCCAACAATATGCTGTCTACAGGAGACGCATTTGATAGGAAAAGATGTACATAGACTGAAGGTGAAAGGTTGGGAAAAATCATATCACTCATATGGACCACGGAAACAAGCAGGAGTGTCCATACTCATATCTAATAAAATAGATTTCAAGCCAAAGCTAATCAAAAGGGATAAAGAAGGACACTTCATACTGCTCAAGGGAACCATACACCAACAAGACATAACAATCATAAATATATATGCCCCAAATAATGGTGCAGCCGTGTTCATCAAGCAAACTCTTCTCAAGTTCAAGAGTCTAATAGACCACCATACAATAATCATGGGAGACTTCAACACACCTCTCTCACCACTGGACAGATCTTCCAAACAAAAGTTAAATAAGGAAACTATAGAACTCAATAACAAAATTAACAACCTAGACTTAATTGACATATATAGACTATACCACCCAACATCAAGTTGCTACACTTTTTTCTCAGCAGCACATGGAACCTTCTCAAAAATAGACCATATACTATGTCACAGGGCAACTCTTAGACAATACAAAGAGGTAGAGATAATACCATGCATCTTGTCTGATCATAATGGAATGAAACTGAAAATCAATGATAAAAGAAGAAAGGAAAAATCAAGCATCACCTGGAGAATGAACAATAGGTTGCTGAGTGATCAATGGGTTTTAGAAGACATCAAGGAGGAAATTAAAAAATTCCTAGAGTTAAATGAAAACACAGACACAACATATCGGAATCTATGGGACACATTGAAAGCAGTTCTAAGAGGAAAATTCATTGCTTGGAGTTCATTCCTCAAAAAAAGAAAAAAACAACAAATAAATGATCTCATACTTCATCTCAAAATCCTAGAAAAAGAAGAGCAAAACAACAGCAAAAGAAGTAGAAGGCAAGAAATAATTAAAATCAGAGCTGAAATTAATGAAATTGAAACAAAAGAAACAATTGAAAAAATTGACAAAACTAAAAGCTGGTTCTTTGAAAAAATAAATAAAATTGACAGACCCTTAGCCATGCTAACGAAGAGAAGAAGAGAGAGAACCCAAATTACTAGCATACGGGATGAAAAAGGCAATATCACAACAGACACTTCAGAAATACAGAAGATAATCAGAAAGTACTTTGAATCCTTATACTCCAATAAAATAGAAGATAGTGAAGGCATAGATAAATTCCTTGAGTCTTATGATCTGCCCAGATTGAGCCAGGAGGATATAGACAACCTAAACAGACCAATAACAATAGAGGAAATAGAAGAAACCATCAAAAGACTACCAACTAAGAAAAGCCCAGGACCGGATGGGTATACAGCAGAGTTTTACAAAACCTTTAAAGAGGAACTAACACCAATACTTTTCAAGCTATTTCAGGAAATAGAAAAAGAGGGAGAACTTCCAAATTCATTCTACGAGGCCAACATCACCCTGATTCCGAAACCAGACAAAGACACTTCAAAGAAAGAAAACTACAGACCAATATCTCTAATGAACCTTGATGCAAAAATCCTCAATAAGATTCTGGCGAATCGGATTCAAATACATATCAAAAAAATTATACACCATGATCAAGTAGGATTCATCCCTGGTATGCAAGGTTGGTTCAATATACGGAAATCAATAAATGTTATCCACCACATCAATAGACTTAAAAACAAGAACCATATGATCATCTTGATAGATGCAGAAAAAGCTTTCGACAAAGTACAGCATCCCTTTATGTTCAAAACTCTAGAAAAATTAGGGATAACTGGATCATACCTCAACATTGTAAAAGCAATCTATGATAAGCCACAGGCCAGCATCATTCTGAATGGAGAAAAATTGAAAGCATTCCCTCTAAGATCTGGTACAAGACAGGGATGCCCTCTCTCGCCACTTCTGTTCAACATAGTCCTCGAAACACTGGCCAGAGCAATTAGGCAGACGAAAGAAATTAAAGGCATAAAAATAGGAAAAGAAGAACTTAAATTATCACTATTTGCAGATGATATGATTCTATACCTAGCAGACCCAAAAGGGTCCACAAAGAAGCTATTAGAGCTAATAAATGAATTCAGCAAAGTGGCAGGATATAAGATCAACACGCATAAATCAAAGGCATTCCTGTATATGAGCGACAAATCCTCTGAAACGGAAATGAGGACAACTACTCCATTCACAATATCCCCCCAAAAAATAAAATACTTGGGAATCAACCTAACAAAAGAGGTGAAAGATTTATACAATGAAAATTACAGAACCCTAAAGAAAGACATAGAAGAAGACCTTAGAAGATGGAAAAATATACCCTGCTCATGGATAGGCAGAACTAACATCATCAAAATGGCGATATTACCAAAAGTCCTATATAAGTTCAATGCAATGCCAATCAAAATCCCAACAGCATATCTTATAGAAATCGATAAAAGAATCATGAAATTCATATGGAATAATAAAAGACCCAGAATAGCAAAAACAATACTAAGCAGGAAGTGTGAATCAGGTGGTATAGCGATACCAGACTTCAAACTATACTACAGAGCAATAGTAACAAAAACAGCATGGTACTGGTACCAAAACAGGCAGGTGGACCAATGGTACAGAATAGAGGACACAGTAACCAATCCACAAAACTACAACTATCTTATTTTTGATAAAGGGGCTAAAAGCATGCAATGGAGGAAGGATAGCATCTTCAACAAATGGTGCTGGGAAAACTGGAAATCCATTTGCACCAAAATGAATCTGAATCCCTATCTCTCGCCGTGCACAAAAGTTAACTCAAAATGGATCAAGGAGCTTGATATTAAATCAGAGACATGGCATCTGATAGAAGAAAAAGTTGGTTATGATCTAGACGCTGTGGGATCGGGCTCCAAATTCCTCAATAGGACACCCATAGCGCTAGAGTTAACAAATAGAATCAACAAATGGGACTTACTCAAACTAAAAAGTTTTTTCTCAGCAAAAGAAACAATAAGAGAGATAAACAGGGAGCCTACATCCTGGGAACAAATCTTTACTCCACACACTTCAGATAGAGCCCTAATAACCAGAATATACAAAGAACTCAAAAAATTAGACAATAAGATAACAAATAACCCAATCAATAAATGGGCCAAGGACCTGAACAGACACTTCTCAGAGGAGGACATACAATCAATCAACACGTACATGAAAAAATGCTCACCATCGCTAGCAGTCAGAGAAATGCAAATCAAAACTACCCTAAGATACCATCTCACTCCAGTAAGACTGGCAGCCATTAGGAAGTCAAACAACAATAAGTGCTGGAGAGGATGTGGGGAAAAGGGCACTCTTGTTCATTGCTGGTGGGACTGCAAATTGGTGCAGCCAATTTGGAAAGCAGTATGGAGATTTCTCGGAAAGCTGGGAATGGAACCACCATTCGACCCAGCTATTCCCCTTCTCGGTCTATTCCCTAAAGCCCTAACAAGAGCATGCTACAGGGACACTGCTACATCGATGTTCATAGCAGCTCAATTCACGATAGCAAGACTGTGGAACCAGCCTAGATGCCCTTCAATAGATGAATGGATAAAAAAAATGTGGCATTTATATACTATGGAGTATTATTCTGCATTAAAAAATGACAAAATCATAGAATTTGGAGGGAAATGGATGGCATTAGAGCAGATTATGCTAAGTGAAGCTAGTCAATCTTTAAAAAACAAATACCAAATGACTCCTTTGATATAAGGGGAGTAAACAAGGACAGGGTAGGGACGAAGAGCTTGAGAAGAAGATTTACATTAAACAGGGATGAGAGGTGGGAGGGAAAGGGAGTGAGAAGGGAAATTGCATGGAAATGGAAGGCGATCCTCAGAGATATACAAAATGTCATACAAGAGGAAAGGAGGGGTAAGACAAGATAATACAAATGGAAGAAATGATTTACAGTAGAAGGGGTAGAGAGAGAAAAGGGGAGGGGAGGGGAGGGGAGGGGAGGGGGGATAGTAGAGAATAGGACAGACATCAGAATACATCAGACACTAGAAAGGCAATATGTCAATCAATGGAAGGGAAACTGATGTGATACAGCAATTTGTATATGGGGTAAAAGGGGGAGTTCATAATCCACGTGAATCAAACCGTGTAATATGATGTATTAAGAACTATGTAATGTTATGAACGACCAATAAAAAAAAATAAAATAAAATAAAATTAGTTGTAAAAAAAAATAAATAAAATGCATTGCTCATCTGACATGAAAACAAGAATTTTGTAGAGCTTATAAACAAAGGGAAAGGAAAAATACTACTAGTTGTGCATTGTAAAGTAATCCTCTCCGTTGGGGATTTATGCCATACTCTTGAGACTGTGAGCTTCTGGGCATTCTAGGTAAAGCAGAATGCATACTGATAATGGAGAGTCTTGGAAAAAACCTTCATGGAAAGTTGGGACCCCAAGGGGCTATTATCTTAGTGTGACTGAATAAGAAATAAATTTTCTACTTATAAGGAAACAGTAAGCAAGACTGACCTGAGTAGACTGAGTAGACTAGAGTGAGGGAGGGTGACAATCTCTCCTGAGAGTTTTTGAAACCAGGCAACTCCTGTTTTATGTCTGAATTCATAATAGTTGTTTGTTCTAAAAAATAGCAAGCATATAATTTAATTTAAATTGGTCCCTGGTTGATAGGGCCTCGTATCAATTGATGTAATCAACCAAAGCTATTTTCCCCAGACACGTTTCCAATAAGAATATGCAGCTAATAATAAAATGTCATATAGCACACATGGAAACAAGGTCCCAGGATAAGACCCAGAAGAAATATTAGAAAATGCAATGAAATATACACATGTTATAGATATTGGAATTATCAGAAAAGGAATATAACATGATATGTTAAATAATTCAATGATATGCAGGACATCAGAAAAACAAAAGCAAGGAATAAAAAATTTGCAAGAATAACAAAATACAGTAAAATAACATTTGAAGAAACATTAAAGGTAGTACAGGTATATGCATAATATATTGAATATCTAACTGAGTGTTAAAAGTCAAGGATAAATCAAAGAACCGTTCAATATAGAACTGGAAGATGGAAATCATTTTTAAAAATTACTCAGAATGTATAAAAATGAATATATAAAAGAGTATTTTCAAGTCAGGGAAAATAAAGTGGGGAAGTTGCAACATGAGTTTTTTGAGATCCTGAATGAGCATGATGAGAAACAACACTGGGAAAAGTGAGTAAAACAATCATCCAAAACCTGTGCAGCCCCCTAAGCTCAAGTGATTAATGAAAAGAAATGTAAGCTAGACACACCACAGTGAAAGTGTTCGGCACAATGGGACAAGAGAATGTCCTAAAAGAAATCACCACCCCAGATACTACAATTTGATGACCACCTCTTAATAGCAATGAAAACTAGAAGAGTGGGAATATGTTCCAAACTCCTAGTGAAAATAACCTGAGAGAGCACGTCACCAGAAAGCACACACATGATGGTGTTCTAAGGCAGAACTCGAGGAAGTCCTGCCCTAGCCCCAGATAAAAGATCTGTGGTTGATGCCAAAGTGAAGGCTAAACAGAAATATTGGCAAATGTGGGTAGGTTTTAAAATGCATTGTAAAAAACAATAATAAAATGCCTATATTTGTAAGATGGAAAAGAATAAACTTAAAATGCCAAACCACAAAATCATATTACATTGGGTGAAGTGTGGTCTTAGTTAAATTGTTTTATGATTCTTGTGTTGGAGAGGATATTGATTATCTATAGACTTTAAGTTAAGAATGCATTTTAAATGGGAACTCAACACACTTTGGATGTCTATTTGCAATTTTTTTTAAAATGTTAAAAATACATCTGTCCTATGACCCAAGAATTCCACTTAGGTATTTATCTAAAATAAATAAAAATCTCTGTCCAAAAATATATCTTTGAAGAAGAATAGTCATAGTAATTTTTTAGTAATAATCCCACACTTGAAATAGCCTAGGTGGCCACAAATAGGAGGATATATTTTAATAAAACTAAACTCTAAATCACCTCTAGAGTATATTCATGCAACTTAAAGTAAAAAAAAAAAAGAGCAGGATAGGAAAGGTAGCAGAATACAACAGTTACTAATATAGCATTATGTAAAAATGTGGATGTGTAACCGATGTGATTCTGCAATCTGTATATGGGGTAAAAATGGGAGTTCATAACCCACATGAATCTAATGTATGAAATATGATATGTCAAGAGCTTTGTAATGTTTTGAACAACCAATAAAAAAAAGAGCAGATATACACATGATGGGTGCATTCCAAAAACATTATACTAAGAGAAGCCTAATCCAAAAAACAGCATAATACTTGATTTACGTGAGGTTCTTTAACAAATAAAACTAATCTGTGCTGGTAGAAATCAGATGAATGGTCGCTTCAAGGAAGTTGGGGTGGGGATTGACTGAAAAGGGGCAGAAGAGATATTTTTGGGTTGATGGAAATGTTCTATATTATTGATCAAGTAGATAAACGTAGGTACATTTCAAGATACTCAAAGCAGACCCTTAAGATCTGTGCTGTTTGCAGCTATGTATGTATGTGCTATGTATGTTTGTAATTATACCTCATAAAAAGAGACCTAGATTAGATATCTGACCACAATTAAAGGAAGCAAAAATTGAGAAAATAAATTTACAAGTGCTTGTCAAATAAAGCAAAAAACTAGCAAAAAAAGAAAGTAAAGTTTGAAAAGAGGGACAAGTAGAAAGCACAAAACAATGGGCACAAATTCACACTTAATGTATGCAGTCTCAAGTATCTAATAACAAAGAAGATTATTACACTAAATATATTTAGAAAATATAACTATATGGTTTTCATCTACATATGAAAATAGAAATGAAAAGCAAGTTGAAAATCAAAGAGTAGAAAAACATATATTAGGCATAACAGCAACTTAAAGAAAGATGATATGTATATATTAGTATCTGACAAAATGAACAATAAGACAAAAAAACAATATCGGAAATAAAGGAAGGCTATGTCAAGTATTAAAAAGCTCAGTAGAGCTTTTATACATATTTTATAAAGATATGTATAAAATTCTAAATGGTGTTGCTCTAATTACAGTCACACAGTTTCAATGCATATAAAGAAAGGAAACCTAGACAATGACATCATTATGGAGGAAGGTTTCAGAAGACTTTTTTTTTTTTTCAATTCAGAGATAAATCATACAATGTATTATTAAAGACAGAGAAAATTTATACATGATATGAGTCCATGTACTCTGGATCTAAGTAGAATGTGAAAGTCAATAATTAGAAAATACAGTCTTCTAAGGCTACTATAGATTAAAAAAAACTGGTCACATTTTAAAATTGAAATTATTCTAAAACTTTTCAGAGAAATGAAATGATGTCAAGTTTTTTCTCTAAATAAAATGTGATGAAGCTAAAGTCCATAGATAATAAAACATAATGAAGAGTATTTAGCATATATGATAAATATATATACTCACATAATTATATATAGATGTACAAGTAAGTTAAATCCAGTCCTTATATATAACTAAAATAATACCAAATGCCTGGAAGTTACAGAAGGACATTTTTAAGCAAGTCATGGAGTTTAAAGAAAAACTAAAAAATGAAATTAGATAACATTTTGAAATTAGCAGTAATGAAAATACTATGTGGTATATTTTTAAGAAATATGAACCTCTTGCTGACCCAATGAAGGATTTTTACATATAGAAGTTTAGGGAGGTCAATCATGCCACAGAGTGGAGAATGTATAAAGGTTATTTGGAAACACAATTTGCAACAAAAATATGAGAAAGGCCTGACAAGTTATAAAAAGAAAGAAATGTGGAGAGATCAGAAAGTTTTACAGGATACAATGGGCAATGTTCGATGTTCAGATGAAGAATTTCATGGAAAGAATTTCAGGATTTCTCTGAGGTTTCTGATTTTGATGTTCCTGAGGTGCAGAGAAGGCCAAGTTTTCATTGAGTGTTGAATACAGATGACAGTATCGGTTGGAGAGTAAAGGAAAGATAATGGGTTCAGATTAGAAGAATTAACTATGAGACAATTATGAATTTGTCCATATCATTAGATGGTTTGAAAGCTCAAATGGCAGGGTAAAAACACAGATTTGTGAGTGTCGTCAGATGTGATTAAGAGTGAGAAACATGAGGATGGGCCGCCCTGTCTATTGCAGCAGGAAAGGCAGGGAGATGATATCTTATTGCTGAAACATTAGCTGAGCTGTGGTGAGACCACTGGCAACCATTGGGGAAGCAAGTGCAGTGAGGACAGCAGGTTCCAAGCTCGAGCTGCTGACCATGGTCTTCTCTTTAAATAAGATGAGAAGAAGAGAAAAGAGACAATAAGAGCTTTGATTGAGGAATAGAAAGTTTTTTTTAAAGTGTTTTTATTTGTGCATTATAGTTATACATAACAGTTTGATTCACTTTTACATAATCATGCATGCATGAAATCTAATTTTATCCATTTCAGTACCCAGTACTTTCTCTTCTCCTTCCCATATTCTCCTTCCTCTATTCCACTGGTCTTCCCTCTATTTAACTTTTGTTTTTAATTGGTGCTTTATAGGTATACATTTCATTCTTCAGTTCCTCCTTTGATGTGTTCTTCCTCCCTCTCCCTCAATCACCTTCCTCTGCTCTACTGATCTGCCTTCTATTTTTATAGGGTCCCTCTCCAATTTTTCTTTCTTATTTTGCCCTAGTTTCTGCACGAGGAAAAACATTTGACCCTCATTTTATGAGTCTGGCTTATTTCACTTAGAATGATGTTCTCCAGCTCCATCCATTTACTACCAAATGCCACAGTTTCATTCCTCCTTATGGCTACAACTTCTTTGTGTGTACATATCACATTGTCTTTACCCATTCACCCAAGAGTCCTTAGTAATGAGAATATTTTTACGAATGGGAAAATGAGACACCATTGAGTGTGTGTGTGTGTGTGTGTGTGTGTGTGTGTATGTGTGTGTGTGTGTATTTTTCCCCATCTCTTTATGTATTGACAGCTTGCCCATAAATACAGTCTAAGATGTAGCAGTTAATACAGACGAGCATGCTAAAGATGAAATAGAAAGGAAGAAATTTTACTGAAAAAAGATTGCAGAAAAGGATAGATGAAATCAAAAGCATTGACGAAGGAATTGACCTCAAATATGACAGGTTAATCTCAACCTCTGTGACTAAAATCCACAGAGGATGTAGATATATGGGTATATCCATATTATGGATATAAATTCAGTGAGAAATTGTGCTCCATCTGTGTAGAAAGTATCAAAAACATTCTACTATATTGTCCCATTCTATTCTCATGTACAATAAATTAAAAAAAAAATTAAAAACCCTCTTAAGGTCATCTAAAACAAGTAATTCCTCTAACAGCCCAGAGGAGCCTAAGAAGACACAATGGCTAAATGTTGTGCAGAATCCTGAAACAGAAAAAGGGCATAAAGTAAAACCAGGGAGATGCAAATAAAGGCTGGACTTTTACTGAAAACATTGTATCAATATTGGTTCATTAGTTGTGACAAATGTATCATACTAAGAAGTTAATAATGGGGGAACTGAATGTACTATCTTGGTAATTTTTCATACAGCTAAACGTATTCTAAAATAAGGCTTTAAATATTATGTGTTTATCTGGGTCCATTGTTTCTTTTCAGTATGTGAATTTTTTTTAAAGGAGAAAAAGTCATTGTGGAGTGGTGGAAATGGAGAATGAAGCTAGTCTCCATTACAAAGAAACTCACTGGCTTGATAGATAAAATAGTTTTAAGAATTAGACCCAGTTTCAATCCTATTTTTGAAGATATGGGTGGAGATCTTATATTTCTATTCTTCTAAGTAGTCTGCTGCCAAAATTTTTAAGATTCAAGGAAAATGTGAAGCATATTAATCTCACTCAGAGCTTTCTACTTGCCTTGTAATCTTTGTAGTCTTCAAAACTTTTTCACTCGTGTATTTGAATACATCGCCACTGGTGATTTATACTCTAGTAAATTTGTGTTCATTTGCTGTAGGCACACCTATAACATTTTTAAGTAATAGCAGTTTGGAGTGAAAGGAAACCTTCCTCTTGTACGGTGGTATGGAAGGAGAGAGGTATAAAATGTTGCTTAAATATACAGAGATCACATAAAAATCACTCTTTGTCCTAGCAACAGAACTTCATTTAATTTGTATTTCTGTTCCTTTTGGACACTTTTCTTCACCACTTTAGGGAATTTAAAAGAAAAGAGGATTTTTTTTTTTTTGTCATTTCAAGGTATAGTTCACTCCAGAATTCCCATGAAAGCATCTTTAAATTGCTGAGGGCCAGACCTTAGTATACATGTGCGCAGAAATATACACATCTTTGTGGGAAGAAAGTGTTGGCGGTGGGTTAAAAGTAATTGTGTCAATATTTCAAAAAAAATGAGTTGTCAACAAAAGCCCAATATCCCCCTTTATCTCTTTGTGTCTAGAAATGATAAACACCTTTGCCAAGTTCAATTTTAAAGTGAATATAGTCCTGTACCTGCTGCTATACCAAGATAAGCTTCAGAATTCTTTTTAATCAATTAGGTTATTATATTTAGAGAAATTTCATCATGCATTCGTACGAAGAAACCAAATGGAGACTAGGTGTAAATGCAGAATCATGAACATCAACTTAAGGATAAACCAGCATTTTCTCAGAAGTAGCAGAAGGTGAGCATGAGGAGGCTAGATATTACTGATGCATTAGGAAAGATGCACAGTCCATTTTTAAGTGTGTTGGGAAATCCTTTGATTAAGCACTGATCATGTGAAGGCCACTTTAAATACTTCATCTCATTCAATTTTTGAAATGATTTTAAGAGATAGGAATTATTCTAATATTGCACATAATAACACCAGAATATCAAGGTTTAGAATTGAAATGACCTACCAAAATTCACATGTCAGAGCACAGCTTTGAGAGAATCATTATATGCATTGCATGTCTTAACTTTTTTTTTTTTTTTGTACTGGGGATTGAACTCAGGGGCACTCAGCCACTGAACCACATCTCCAGCCTTATTTTGTATTTTATTTAGGGACAGAGTCTCACTGAGTTGCTAAGTGCCTCAATTTCCACCCATCTCTGGTTTTGAATTGGGGCCATAATGAGTATTAGGCACTTTTAGAGAGAAGTAACTTTTAGGAAATGAAGAAGAAATTCGTGATGGGACTAGTGTGCAGTCTGGAAAGGAACTAAATGGGATTGTCAGTAAGCTTTTGGTTACAGTGTTGTCAGGACTTCAGGACTGTATTTTCTTAACAAAAGCTACTGCCAGCAGGGATAATTTCAGAATCTCAGGGTCATGAAGATTGCTGATGGTTCTTGGCCAAAATTCAGGACTCAAAATCTACATTAGTAGATGTGAAGATAGCAAGCAATGTGTAAGGATGATTAGGGAATCACAAACAGGTGCTCTCTGCTTGAGGGTAGATGAATATTCAGGCGAGAAGGACAATTTCCTACCAAATGAATCAACCCATGGAAGTGTTGGTTCTCTTCTGCACTAATAGAAGAATGTGTGAAAAATAATATGCTATTTAGTTTGTTTTGGAATTTTTACTATTTATAATAAATATCTAGGAAATAGATAAAATATTCATTTTAATAGGTGTGATCCAAATTTTTTATTTTCTTTGCTGTTTTCCCTGATGGGTTCTGAAGAGTTCAAGTGTCTATCATACAAGCACAAAAGTTAGACTATAACACTGATATGATTTATTTTTAACTGCCTCAGAGTTCCTAATGCCCACATTTCATAGGCCTTCTATTACCTTGAATGAAATTTCACAGTTTTTATGAAACAATACAGTTTGGTGTTTCTGAAGTGCATTTCCCCATAGGCTTGTTTTCCCACCATATTTATTAATTTTATTATTATCCTGTATCACTGACTCTAACAAAGCAATAAATTGTCTATTAAAAATATTGACTCAGAAAACTGATTTTCAGAAAATGTCTCTAAAAATATATGTCAATGCAGAGATACTCTTTTAAAAATCATGGAAGTAATTAGCCATATGAGTTGTGTCTCATGTAAGAGACAAGAGTATAAAATTACATAAAGACATTTAAAATATTTTGTATATGTATTGTGTTATATAAACTCATGCACAAGTACCATGTGGCAACCAGGTTTTGAATGCTTATTGAGTTTTTGATAATAGATTAAGATCTCCAAAGTGTTATCTCATTTCACCATTATAATTACCCTAGGAGATTGAACTACGTTATCCTTATTTTACAAATAAAGAAATTGGAACTTAGAATGTTTTGAGAAATTCTCCCAAGGTCATACAGTTATTTAAATGAAAATGCTGTATCTAATTTTAGTGATATGATTTTAGTAATAATGAGAGCAGAATAGATCATAGACTTAAATCTTAATCCTACAACTAGATTCCTAGAAAAATATTAGAAAGAATGTCTATGCAAATTTGAGTTAGGCGAATATTTCTTAAACACAGAAAACATCAGTCATAAAGAAATATGTAGTATATAGTATATCATGTAATATATGTCATGTAATATATATCATAATTTATGTTATATAATACTATATATTACATGGTATATGTTTATATATCACATATATAAGAGTGTATGTGTTGTACATATAATTATATGTTATATAATATACCATGGCATATATTTAATATACATATATTAAATATATGCCATGGTATAATATTTAATATATATATTAAATATATGCCATGGTATATTATATAATATATAATTATATGATATATAATATATAATATATACATGTATTTATATGATATATAATATATAAATACATACGTATTCATGTATAATATATAATATATACATGCATTTTATATATATATATATATATATACATACATATATATATATATATCTAAATTTATTTTGAAGAATACCATCAAGAAAAGGAAAAGATGAGATCGGGTGCGTTCAGGGTGGTATGGCCGTAGACCATTATAAAGTCAAACAACAACAAGTGCTGGCGAGGATGTGGGGAAAAGGGTACTCTTGTACATTGCTGGTGGGACTGCAAACTGGTACGGCCAATTTAGAAAGCAGTATGGAGATTCCTGGGAAAGCTGGGAACGGAACCACCATTTGACCCAGCTATTGCCCTTCTCGGACTATTCCCTGAAGACCTTAAAAGAGCGTACTACAGGGATACTGCCACATTGATGTTCATAGCAGCACAATTCACAATTGCTAGACTGTGGAACCAACCCAGATGCCCTTCAATAGATGAATGGATAAAAAAAATGTGGCATTTATATACCATGGAGTATTACGCAGCACTAAAAAATGACAAAATCATGGAATTTGTAGGGAAATGGATGGCACTAGAGCAGATTATGCTTAGTGAAGCTAGCCAATCCCTAAAAAACAAATACCAAATGTCTTCTTTGATATGATGAGAGTAACTATGAACAGAGCAGGGAGGAAGAGCAGGAAGAAAAGATCAACATTAAACAGATACATTAGGTGGGAGGGAAAGGGAGAGAAAAGGTAAATTGCATGGAAATGGAGGAAGACTCTCATTGTTATTATACAAAATAACATATAAGAGGTTGTGAGGGGAATGGGATAATAAACAAGGAGGGAAATGAATTACAGTAGATGGGGTAGAGAGAGAAGATGGGAGGGGAGGGGAGGGGGGATAGTAGGGGATAGGAAAGGTAGCAGAATACAACAGTTACTAATATGGCATTATGTAAAAATGTGGATGTGTAACCGAAGTGATTCTGCAATCTGTATTTGGGGTAAAAATGGGAGTTCATAACCCACTTGAATCTAATGTATGAAATATGATATGTCAAGAGCTTTGTAATGTTTTGAACAACCAATAAAAAAAAGAAAAGGAAAAGAAAAAGAAAAGTCATAGACTAGGATGAACTAATTGTTAACCATGTGTATTAGAACTGATTTGTACACAGAATATGTAAATAACACTCAAATCTATATTTTTAAGAATTTAGCAAATATTATGTATGTATGATTAATATGCTATATTCAATTTTATCTCCCAATAGTAGAAACTAATATTTAGAAAATTAATTTATATGATGTACAATTTACCAACATAAATGATAAAAACATGAATAAAATCAATAAATTCTCTCAGTAACTAGTTTATGTTATAGCAAAAGATGTGCATTATCATTATTAAAAAATAAATAAGACTGACTGAAAATTATCCAATAATCTGAATAGATGGAGAGATGGATCACATTCATGGAATTTTTACAATTTTATGTAATTGAATTCTTTCATATTTATTACACATTCAGGCAATACCAAGAGAATCCCAATAAAGATTTATATGTGTGTATGTGGCTGGGGGGCAAATGTAACTTGACAATCTGGTCTAAATTTCACATGGAAAATGATTAGGATTAACTAATAAAATTGTGGGAAAATTATGATTTAGAAAATTCCCTACTAAATACTCTTTTTACAAATGCAACAAAAAAGAATAGGGATGAAAAAATAGGAATAAATCATGTATTGTATATGTAATTATAATACATATAATTATGGAACAATTTATCAATGGAGGAAAAAAGGTTATTCAAAAAATCATGTTGGAGAATTCACTTTCCATGTGGAAAAGATTCTTTGGTTTTCTTTGCCACATATATACACACGGCAAACCATGAAAATATAGAGGTTTCACTTTCTTCCTATAAGTCTCCATTTACATCTGTAACCTAAGGTAATTATGATACCACCCCTTTCACTGTTACAGACTTCAAGATTTGGATGTGAAATACTGTGATAAAAGCTAAACATGAAAAGCATTATTTTAAAGTTATATACAAAAGTATCTACAACACAGTAGCTAAAAAATAAAACAAAACACAATAAAAATCTAAAAGTACATCATGTACAACATTCAACATCATTAGCAATTAGAGAAATGCAAATCAGAAGCTGTGCTTTCCTCTCATACCAGTCGGAATGAATACAGATAATAAGAAGTGCTGAAGAGGATGAGGAGAAAAGGGACACTTTTACACTCTTGGTGGGGCTATAAATTAGTACAAACTTTATGGAAATCAATATGGAGTCTCCTCAAAAGATTAGGCATGCATGGAGCCACCATGTGATCCAGCTATACCATTTCTTGTCATTTACCCTGAAGAAGTAAAGCCATCTGACTATAGTGATACATGCAAACTCACCTTTATAACAGCACAATTCACAGTAACCAAAATGTGGTACCAGCCTTAGTATCTATCTATGAAAGAATGGATAAAGAAAACAGGACATATGTACACAATGGAGTTTTATTCAGCCATAAAGAAAAATAAAAATTATGGCATTTGCTGGAAAATGGATGGGATTAGAGATTATCATGTTAAGTGAAATAAGTCAAACTCAGAAAGTTAAGGGTCATATGTTTCCTCTCATATGTGGAAGCTAGAGAGAAAAAGGGAAAAAAGGCAAAGGTGGGGGTGGATCTCCTAAAAGTCAAAGAGAGATTAGTAGAGGAAAGGGCCTTAGAGATTGGGAGGTGGGAGGTGGATGTTCAGAAGTGATACTGACTAAATTATGTTATATTGTATGCATGTAGGAATATGTAAAACCCAATCCCATTAATATGTACAACCATATTGCACAAATAAAATAATATATATATTTTGAAAAACTGAATAAGAGAAAGATCAGAAGAGTAGAAGGAAGGGACAATGGAAATAGGGAATGAATTAGAGCAAATTATATTCCATGCTTTTTCATTTATGTAAAAATGGATCCCAATCTTATTTTAGACCAAAAAGAAACAATAATAATTATAATTATAATAATAAAATAATAATGATAATGATAAAAATGGTAAAAAGACAAATACAGACACATATTTATATTGTCAAGACTGGTAAAGAATTTCTTAAATGAGAATCAAAGGACCCCACAACATCTACATTGCAAAAAAGGGTTTAAGACATTACAATTTGGATTTCTAGAATAATACAGATTTAGAATTTGTCTTTCTAAAATTTATTTGAGATTTAGGAATAAAGGAAATATTCAGATAATTTGAAAGATTATATAGGATAGTTTTAGAAGAGCAGAAGGCAGTACCTAATTATCATGAGAGACTATATTACTCCAAGATTTAGAGAATCCCTATCCTTTTAAATTTTTTTTCCCCTCCAATAGGTAAAAGCTTTCCCCAAGCTTTATTGATGTATGACTGGTATAAAAAAAAATCTGCACATAACTGATGAATACAATTGGGTGAGTTTAGACATATGCATACATTTGTATCACCATCTCCATAGTCCAGGTAAAAAATATTTCTAAGACCTCCTAAATTTTCTTTAGGCCATTTTGTTGTGTTTTGTGATAAAAAAAAATTAACATGACATGTGCCTTCTTAAATGTTGAAGTACACAATACTTTATTATTAACTACATGTACTATGTTGATTAGAAGATTTCTGGAACTTACTTTGTATCACTGTAACTTTATACTTGTTGAACAACACACTGAATTCCTCCCCACAACAGTCCTGTGATAATGAATCTCCCACTGTCTAATTCTTTGACTATTTTACATTCCTTCTATAAGAACAATAATGCAGTATTCATCCATAATGTGATTTATTTCACTTAACATAATGTCTTCTAGGCCCACTCATGTTGTGACAAATGGTCAAATTTTCTTCTTTTATTTAGGGGTAGTAATATTCAACTGTGTGCAAATACCACATTTACTTTCTGGATACTTGGGTCAATGGAAATTTGTATTAGTGGACTTTTAGATTGTTTTTATGTCTGAACTGGTGTGAAAAATCTTGAGTGAACTTGGGAGTACAGATGTTGCTTTGACATCCGGATTCCAGTTCTTTTGCCACCCAGAAGTGGCATTACTAGATCAAGTAGTTTCATTTTCAATATTTTGAAAAGCTTTCATATTGTTTTCCATAGCAGTTACACCATTTTCCTACTATCAGCATATCATCTATGAACATTTAATAATCGTCATTTTTTTAAGAAATAATATCCATCCTAATAGGTGTGCAGTGATTTGTGAATGTGGTTTTGATTTGCATTTCCCTGATGATTACTGGTATTGACTTTTCATATATATGTTGGTCATTTATATACCTTTGGAGAAATGTCTATTCAGTCCTCTCACATTTTTGTAAGTCACATTATTGGGTTTTTTGGTTTTTGCTTTTGTTTTTGCTATTCAGTTCTAGGAATAATTTGTATATTTTGGAAATTTACCCCTTGTCTGATATATGATTTGCTAATATTCTCTTCCATGCTGTAGATTATTTTTTCAATTTATTGTTTTCTTTGTTGCACAGAAACTTTTTAATTTGATGAAGAGTCACTTCTCTATTTTTGCTTTTTGTGTCTGTGTTCTTGGTGTCACATCCAAGAAATCATTGCTGAAACTAATGACAGGAAACTATTTATCTATGCTTTCATCTAGATTTTTTTTTGTTGTTTGTTTTATATCTTACATTCAAATGTTTAAGCTATTTTGAATTGACCTTTTCGCTATCTTTGGTGAAAGATAAGGGTCCAACTGCATCCTTTTGTATGTGGATATAAGTTTCCCATGACCATTTATTGAAGATATCATCCTTTCCCCAACCTGTATTTTTATCAACTAGGTGATTATCAAGTTAACTGTATATGCATAGGTCTATTTCTATAGTGTTCTCTATTCTATCTCATTGCTCAGTACATTTGCTTTATGTCATTATAGTACTGCTTTTAATCATTGGATTTTTGATATACTTAGAAATTAGGATGTGTGATGCTTTTAGTTTTGTTTTTCTTTTTTGTTAAAGAGAGAGAAAGAGAGAGAAAGAGAGAGAAAGAGAGAGAAAGAGAGAGAAAGAGAGAGAAAGAGAGAGAGAGAGAAAAAATTTTAATATTTATCTTTTAGTTTTCGGTGGACGCAACATCTTTGTATGTGGTGCTGAGGATAGAACCCAGGATGCACACATACCAGACGAGCACACTACCGCTTGAGCCACATCCCCAGCCCTTGTTTTTCTTTCTCAAGATTACTTTGGCTATTTGAGATCTTTCTGTTTCATGTAAATTTTAGGTTTTTTTCTACTTTAGTTAAAAAAAAGAACTTTAAGAATTCTATAAGTATTGCATTGAATCAGTAGGTTACTTTGATATAGATAAATTCCTAGAAATAGGAAAACTATTGAGATTTAGGAATACTGAATCAAGAAGTAATAGAAAGCTCAAACAAATCAATAGTAAGGGCATGAATCTGTAATCAAAAGCTTTCCCCCCAAAGGAAGCCTCAATAATACCTTACCTCACAGGTGAATGTTACCAAACATTTTTAAAATGGTTAATATCAATACTTATTAAGCTCTTCCAAAAAAAATCAAAGAAGAAGGAATTAGGTCATTTTGTTTATGCATTTTATGAGGTCAGTATTATCTTGATACCAAGGTCAGACAAAGACTTGACAACGAACAAAACCACAAGCCAATATTCCTTATAGACATGATGCAAAAATGTTCAATGAAATATTATCAAAGATAATGCAATGGCACATTAAAAAAATCATATACCATAATCACAACAATTTATCCCTGGGATGCAAGGATGGTCAACCTATGCAAATTAATATAATACAACATATTAATATAATGAAGTGCAAAAATCACATGACTATCTTAACAGGTGCAGAAAAAGCATTGATAAGTTTCAATATTCTTTCATGATAAAAAAAAAAAAAAACATTCCCACCAAATTAGATTTAGAATGAACTTGTGTGGGGACAAGTGCATGGAGTACTTTACTGCATACATGGCATACTTTAAGGGCGTCTGAGTGGCAAACCACTCCCTCGTGCTAGGGCGTGTGAGTGGCAAACTGCTTACCCTGTAGGACTGGCCCTGGGAATGCGGCTGTGTGTTTTAGTCCCTGCACTTGCTCCATGGCCCGCTCACTCCTCGATTGGTTGCTGCAGGGACAGTTGGCCAGAAATTGCATTGGTGGCTGCCTGTAATTTGCTTAGCTACTGCCTGAGTATATATACTTGGTAACTGAGCAATAAAATCAGACCTGCTTCCTGCTTGGTCTCTGGAGGTCTTGATTAGTGACTCTGCAGCCACACTCTCCTCTATCCTGTTCCATGGATCTTCTCGCTGGACGAGAGAGAGCCCACACAAACTTGCTTGAGCACATTAAAGAACATATATGAAATACCCACCATTAACAATACAATAAAAAGCTGAAATTTTTTCCTACAGAATCTGGAATAAAACAAGACGCCCATCCTTACCATGTCTAATCAATAAAGTTCTGGAAATTCTAATCAGACTAATTAGACAACAAGAAGAAATACATACATTCAAGTAAAAAAAGAAAAAGTAAAATTATCTCTGTTTGCAGATGACGTGAACTCATCTCTAGAAAACTTTAAAGACTCCCCAAATATTATTGGATCTAATAAACAAATTCAACAAATATGCAGCATAAAAATAAAAATACAAAAATCAGTTGTTTCTCTACACCAACAATGAACTATGTGAAAAGAAACTATAGAAAGAAATCTCATTTCTAAATATACCAAAAAGAAGAAAATACTCATCAATTAACCCGAGCAAATGAAAGACTTGTACATTGAAAACTGTAGAATTATAAAAAAAAACAAAGAAGATATAACTGAATAAAAAAGATATGTTATGTTCATTTATTGGTAAAATTTAATATTGCTAAAATTTCCACACTCCCCAAAGTTAACCACAGGTTCAATGCAATCTCTTTGGAATTTGTAAGCATGGGTGAGATGCTTGCTGGAAGGAAGTAAACCCTTGAGAGATGAGGACCCCATAAGCATGACAGCCCTTGAATGGTGGGGGCATACTATCATTTGAATGTGTCCCCCAGGAAAGCAGGTGTTGAAAACTTAATTCTCAGGGTATTAGTGTTGGAGATGGGTTTTAATCATAGGAGTTTGTATCAATGAGTGCTCCACTCTTATTAATATAATAATGCCAATTATAAAAGGGCATGTGGCTATGAGTTCTACCTCTTACTTGCTCTCTTAGACATACTCTCTTGCTCTTTCTTCTGCGATGGGATAATGCAGCAACAAACCACTTGCTAGAGGTGTCTCCCTCTATGTTGGACTTCTAGCCTTCCAAACTATAAGAAATAAGTCTGTGTTCATTACAAAATGTTCCACCTCAGGTATCTGTTAAGAAATACGAAATGGACTAGGACAGAGTATATTTTAATTTGCCTACAGAAGTCTTTGTATCCATAGCAACAATCCAGAAATATAAAACAACCACTCTTCAATAATTTATTTGAGATGTGTCATATCACATTGTCTATTCTTAAAATGTCATGTCGGTTTTACATGTGACCTTCACTGAGTGGGATATTAAGTGAGATATTTGATCAGGATAATCTGTTATGGGATATAATGCCATGTCACTATGCATTAGTTTCTTTCTCTGTTGGAACTCATGCCCTCATTATTTAGAGGTTAAACATTCATTTTTATCCATCAGTAAATATAGCATGAGACTCAGAGATAAAAGTATTATCATGAACTAATTGAGAAATTAAATATGTTGCATTGTTTCTCTCTTTTTGGAACTTCACTGTTCTTAAAATTTTATTCTTTCATTTATTTAGCAAACTATGAGCATCTTCAATGGGACAAGTAATGGACTGTGTAAGAAGAGTAAGTGGCTGTGGAGGGTGGAGAGGGAAAAATAACAACTACAATGTGATTAGAAAACAAGTAATGGGGCTGGGATTGTGGCTCAGTGGTAGAGTGCTCACCTCCCATGTGCAAGACCCTGGGTTCAATCCTCAGCACCACATAAGAATAAATAAGTGAAATAAAGGTATCATGTCCAACTACAATTAAAAAATAAATATATATATTTTTTAAAAAAGAAACAAGTAATGAATTAAGAGAAAGTCATAACTTAAACTATCATCACCCCTGCAACAATCCCATGAAATAAAAACAGCATTATTCTTTAGCACAATAAGTTGTAATAGGTATTTCTAGGAGTGAAAAGGAGATGCATTTAAAATGGCCAAGCAAGAAGAATATTTGAAATGTACTTGATACAATAAAATGATTTGTAAATAAATTCTAGTAAATTCTTAAAGTGCTACTACAATTCTTCTTGGCCAGAGTTTGTGGTTTGATACATGCTTCTGGATACTTTGTGCTTAATTTTCTCACATCTTTACTATACCCCTACTTGCTTGTTCAACATAAGATTTGAAGAAAATAAATTTTTAATTTTATTCTGAATTTACACCAGTGTTTCAGAGCAGAGGGTTTTAAGACTTACATTCAACTGAGCCCTAAGCAGATTTTATGTTGATGATTTCAAATTTATAAATAAGATGCAATTTCTTAGGCAGGAGGAAATACAGCCCAAATATTGCTTCCTTATATTTGATTTGAAAACAAGAGCAACACCATTTCATTGTAATGCAAACTTTGATTAGAAGATGCAATTTTCCTTACACACTATCTTCTTATTCCTTTTTTTTCTTGCATTCTCATGATTGCCTTTTTAGCCCTGAGCAGTGTTTATTACATGGTCCAAATCTGTCATTGCTGTTTAACTCAACAGTATAAAAATCTTTAACTAAAGAACTTTCCACATCATCAGCCACAGTGGTATTTGTTCTATTCTTTTATTGCTAAAAAAGAAACATGGGTAATAGAAAACAAAAAGTTTTGGGGGAAATTTGGCTTTTATTTCCCTCTACTATACAATAATTATAATTTACATCTAAAACATAAAATAGTCTAGAACTTAATCTTTTAAGAAATTGACAAAAGTAACACTCATTTGCATAGTATGCAACCTACAAATATCTTCCCAAAATAAATTATTTAAAAATAAATCACAAAGCCTAGTCAAGAGTGCTATAGTGCATAGAAGTAGCAATTAATGTTTAAAACATAAAAAGCTAAAATGCCACCTTTCCAAAGCTTGTACTAGAAAGGACCATAAGCTAAAGCCAAAGTGCAGTTGCTAGCTTTTCCTCTTCACTTGTGAATTTATCTAGTTGTAAAAAGAAAAAAAAAGTACAAAAAGATCCCAACCAGAACTTCTAAATTTGCATTAATGAATGCGTTTGTGAAGACTTCGAACATTACATGTACTATAAAGTGTTAGACTGAATTTTTAATACTTCCCTGAAGAACATCATAATTACCATAATGCCAGCCATATAAGTATCCATTACTTCAAATTTAATATTTTAGAAAGGTATATTTGCAAATAGAAATTACTAAGCTAAGAAATAATGTATTTATATACCTATCTCTATATTCTCATACATCATTTTAAAAATATACATATATCTTTTGAATTTTCTCAAGAACTCTTTTAAAATCTGATGTGGTAAGTTTAAATAACATTTTAAATATCTGTATTTCTTAGCATACACTTTAAATAAGCTTTTAAAATTTTTATAAATAGGGTAATAATGTCTGTTTCTTTCTACTGTCCTTCTTCCCCTCACTCTCATCTACACAAACCAAAGTTCCTTCATTCTTTCCTATTCCTCTGCCCCACTATGTATTCACATCTGCTTATCAGAGAAAACATTTGGCTTTTGGTTTTAGGGGATTGGCTTATTTCAATTATCATATTATCCTCTAGTTCTATCCATTTACCTGCAAATGCCATAATTCATTATCATTAAGGCTGAGTAATATGGCATTGTGTAAATATAGTACATGTTTTTAAAATCTATTCCTCTGTTGAAGGGCACCTAGGTTGGTTCCATGGTTCAGCTATTGTGAATTGAGCTGCTATAAACATTGATGTGGTTGTGTCACTGATGTATGTGGATTTTTTTTAAGAGAGAGAGAAAATTTTTTTAATATTTATTTTTTAGTTTTCGGTGGACACAACATCTTTATTTTTTTATTTTTATGTGGTGCTGAGAATCGAACCCAGCACCCCACACATGCCAGGCGAGTGCACTACCGCTTGAGCCACATCCCCAATCTGTATGTGGATTTTTAAGTCCTTTGGGTATAGGCCAAAGAGTGGGATAGCTGGGTCAAATGGTGGAACCATTCAAAGTTTTCTGAGGCATTTCCATAAGCTCTCCATAGTGGTTGCACCAATTTGCAGTTCCACCAACAATGTACTTTCTTCCCCACATCCTCGCCAATACTTATAATTGCCTGTATTCTTGATAATTGCCAGTCTGACTGAAGTGAGATGAAATCTTAGAGTAGTTTTGATATGCATTTCTCTAATTACTAGAGATGATGAACATTTTTTTCTATATGTTTGTTGATCAATAGTATTTATTCTTCTGTAAAGTGTCCAGTTCCTTAGCCCATTTATTGATCAGGTATGGTACAGTCTTAATCCTGGCCATAGAATAAATCCTATCTTATCTATATGCACAGTGAAGTTTATAATTAAATGAGATCATCTTTCATTGTAGAATAGGACAGGTTTCATTCCCCTCTTTACGAGTTGTTATCATTTCTGTAGTATCCTGGTACCTATTAGTTTGATGATTTGCCAGGCCAAAATGACTAATGTATATCTCAAGGTCATTAGTCTGTCCAGCCCCAAGGTGATTGCTGGAGGAATTTTTGAGCCCTCTTTACCACATAGCTGGTGAATAATTAATTTCCTTCTTTATTCTAAAATTGCTTTTGGCTTCATGCCCTTTTTTCTTCCTGTGATAAGAATAATGTGCATTTGTGTTGTGGATTTAATATATGTGACATCCTATGTTAAATGTTCCTATATATTTTTCTCAATTAGTATTTATGATAATATTGAAGGTAGGTGTTACAATTAAGGAAGTGAGACTCAGACAGGTTAAGACACTTGTTGAAATATAGCTAATTAATTAAAAACATGGATTTTGAAAAAAATGCATTCTATAGTCTACGATCTGAACCATATACTTCCTTGCAAATTGGTCCTGCAGAGATGCTGCTAGTAATCACAGTTTAGGCATATAAGCTGGGATAAATTGATGATTCTTGCATCTTTTTCCTCATGCACAGCACTCCTATAAAAAGTATAATCCAATTTTGCACATTAAGCTGGTAAAACTTCGATTAAATTTTCCCTCATGTTTAATCCCAATTCAAAGTCTCTTGACATCAAAAATTCCTCTTGACTTTTTCTTTCCAGTCACACCTAGTACTTGTCTCATTGAATAAAGAATGGCTATTTTTCTTCTGGGGGTTAGCAATCAACTTCTTTTGAAAGAGATTAATTTTATCCTAGATTTCCCTACTGATCTTCTAATATAGGAGCAATACAGGAGCAATTTTGAAATGGCTACATAATTTATCCCCTAGGTTTGTAGGTTAATACAAAGAAATAAATATTAAAATTTGAGAACAAGATTATTTGTACTCAGATTATCTTATTAGAAATGTTTTGATTTTATTGAATATGGATTTGACTATGGGTTTGAATTTAATAAAAGTATGATTTCTAATAGCTCTCCAATTTGAACCTTCCCTTTTCACTTATAGGACTTGGTCAAGCATAAAAAAATCTACAAATCAAGCATTTGTCTATTTTAGTGGGAAAGCCACATCCATTGTAAGAGGAGAACACTTTCTTTTATTTAGATTTTCAGATGCTTAAAAAAATCAAGATGATACAATATCAATTTTGTTCTATAACAATTAATGGATCCCAAATGCATGAATATATTTAACTTCAGAAAAACAAATACTTGGAAAAATTTGCCTCATAATTGGTGTTATTACTCACCCACATGCCCACACTGAACCTGTAGACATGTTATATTACTTTTCATTTTCATTTATTACATATAGTTGCAAATTTCATAAACTTGCACAGGTAAGACCAAATAACTCATTTTTTTTCTATTGCCCTATACATTTGCTTGTGAGAAGCAAGTGACTATGAAGTTTTTTAATAAGTTAAAGTCCAATATTAGCAAAGCCAAGGAATTACCCTGAGAAACTGGTCTTTCTGAGTTGATGAAGTTGGACTCTTAATTTCTGTCTCTGGAAGAAAGCATTTAATGACTATTTAATGACTGGTTAAATAATTGATATTTCTTTAATGTCATTATTTTTTTTAAAGTGGCATGAATCTAATGTCACTTTAATGCATACACATTTTCAAAAAATTCCTAAGGATTCAAAAGGAAAGTGACTGGCTCAACATTGATCCACTGTATCTTGGATGAGTTAGAAGATAATGTGAGAGAAGACATTTAGTCTCAAGTGGGAAATTTTATGGTACTTAAGAATGCCACTGTCCATAGAACTTGGATGAAGAGTCTTTATAAAAATAAAATGTTGAGTTGTGAAGAGCTAAGCAGTGTGCATAATAAAGCCAAATTTTATATATTATAAAATTGGCAAATCCTCTAATACATGGTATTAAATAATTTGAATTTTTAAATGTTTAATCTTTATAAAATAGATCAGATAGAAAACTCAACCTCAAGAAAAAGTTGTGTTTAACATATCCAAATGATGGTTTTTAGCATAACTGAATAGACCAAAGTATAATTAATTCATTCTTTAAGCCTTCAAGTCTCTAGTTGCTGATAACTGATCAAATCACTACTTCATTAATGCAACTAAATGATTAATTATCAAATTAATTGTTTCTATACTATCAAGGACTAGTTATTTATCACTTTAGAACTATGATTTGCAGAGACATTTCTGATTGATATACACATATAACTGCTTAATGCTTGATTTCTGATAAACTTTGCATATTTATAGATAACAATGAGATTACATTTTAAATTTGATTTTGTGCTAAGTGTACAAATTTTATGATGTTTCTGAATGTGAAGAACTAATTGCCCTTCTAAGCTAAAACCAAGAAGGTATTTAATACCTGACCTCAAATTATGGTACAGAGATTTAATAACAAAACCTGCATGGTATTGGGATAAAAATCAGATTCATAGACTAATGGTACAGAATAGAAGACACAGAGAAAAGCCTATTCAGTTATAGTCATCTGATTCTTGATAAGGATACCAAAAACACATTGGGAAAAAGACAGAATTTTTAACAAATGGTGCTGGGAAAACTGCTTATCCATATGTAGAAGAATAAGACAAGACCCTTATCTCTACCCTGCAAAAAAGTGATCTCAAAATGAAACAAACACCTAGAGATTAGATCAGAAATTTTGCAATTCCTAGGGGAAAATGTGTTTTCCTAGGAGAAAACACTCCAACATATAGGTACAGGGAATGACGTTCTCAATAAGATGTCTAAAGTTCAGGATATAATGTCAAAAATTAATTAATAAGATGGCATCAAATTTAATTATTGTTCACTGCAAAGGAAACAATAATGTGAAGACAGAACCCACAGAATGGGAGAAAATACTTGCTAGCTGCCATTCTGACAAAGGATTAATATCCAGATTATATAAAGAACTTAAAAAAAAAAAAAAAAACTTAACAGCCCAAGACCAAATAACCCAATAAATACATAGACAAATGAACTAAACAGACACTTCTCAAAAGAAAAAATTCAAAGGCCAACAAATATACAAAGATTGTTCTACAGTATTAACAATTAGGAAAATGCAAATCAAAACTACCCTGAGATTTCCTCTCACTCCAGTTAAAATAGCAACTATCAAGAATGAAAACAGAGGAAAAGAAAGTTGGGGGGAGGGCAGGAATTTCCTGAAATTAGAAATTAGTGGATTAGAGGAAAGGGACCAGGGACAATGAGGAAGAGAGGGAATGGGGAAGTTCTAGGGAATGATACTGACTGAATTGTATTGTTATGTTGTGTGCATGAATTAAATGCAACAATAAATTCCACCATATGTGCAGCTATAATGCACCGATAAAAATATGTGAAAAAATAACTTCCTTGATAATTGTGCTTATTCATCATGTACATAAAAACATTATCTATGAGGAAAACAATGACACCCACAATAGTCAGAAAACTAGGAATAAATCTAGTCCAGGAGATGAAAGACCTCTGAAGTGAAAATTATGGAACACTGAAGGAAGAAAGTTAATGAGACTGTAGTGGATGGAAAGTCTTATTATGTTATTGGATAGGCAGAACTAGTATTGTCAAAAATGGCCATATTATCAAAAGTGATCAACACATTTAATGCAATCTCCACCAAAATACAGACACAAAGAAAGCAGTCCTAAAATTTAAATGGAAGAATAAGAGATACAGATAAGCCAGAGCTATATGAGCAAGAAAAGTGATCCTGAAGGAATCACAATACTGGACCTTAAATTGTACTTCACAGCTATAGTAACAAAAACAGCATGGTATTGGCAATGAAGCAAACACGAAGAATAGAAGACAGAGAGACAAATCTACAGTCATCTGGTCCTTGACAAAGATGCCAAAAATATGTGTTGGAGAAAAGATAGCTTTTAACAAATGGTACCAGGAAAACTAAATAGTCATATGTTTAGAAGAATGAAACTAGATCCCTATCTATTACACCACAAAAATCAACTCAAAGGGAATCAAAGACTAGGAATTAGACCAGAAACATTACAGCTTCCAGATGAAAACAGTGTCAACACTCCAACATATTGGCACAGGCACAAACTTCCTGAATAAGATTCTTAAAACTCAAGGAATAAAATCATGACTCAGTAAGTGAGATAGCGTTGGATTAAAGATCTCTGCTCAGCCTAGGAAACAATGAAGAGTGTGAAGAGTCTACAAAATGGAAGAAAATCTTTGCCACTTATTCTTCAACAGGGAATTAATAATCAGACTATCTAAAGAACTAAAAAACATTTAAAAAATACCCACCACCAACAAAACAAATCAGAACAGACATTTATCAAAATAAGAAATACAAATGGCCCCCCAAATATTTAATATTCAGGGAAACAGAACTCAAACCTACACTGAGATTTCATTTCATTCCAATTAGAATGACAATGATCAAGAAAGCAAAAATAACTGCTTTTGAAGATGTGGGAAAAAGTTACACATATGCATTATACATTGTTGGTGAGATGGCCAAATAAGACAACCATTTTGGAATGCATTATGGAGATTCATCAAAGGTTAGAAATGGACCCACTATATGACCTAGCTATTCTATCCTTGGTATTTAACCAAAAGTACTAAAATTAGCATGCTATATTGAGTGATGCAGGCATACCAATGATACAACAGCACAATTTACAATAGCCATGCTATGAATCAGCCTAGTGTCTCTTAAGAGATGAATGGATAATCAAAATGTAGTATATATTGCACAATGGAGTTTTAGTAAGCCATAAATAATAATGAAATAATGTCACTTGTTGGCAAATGGTAAAACTTGAGAATATCAAACTAAGTGAAATAAACCAGACTGAGAAAATCAAGGGACAAATGTTTTCTCTCATCTGCTTAAACTAAAGAGAGAAATAAGGGGGGAAAGGGGTTATATAGTGAAAATGAAAAGGAGAATAGTGGGGTAGAGGAAGGGAATAAAGGGAAGTGAGGAGTGTGTAAGGAGAATGTGGAATGAAATTGACCTACTTATTCTATATGCATGTATGAAAAATCCCAATGAATTCCACTTTTATGTATATCTATAATGTACCAATTTACAAAACAATAATTAAATAGAATAAAGACCAGTAGATTGGGGAAGAGAGGTGAGAAGGAAAGGGGATTGAGAAAGCAAATTATGGTACATTTAATTATAATTTATCAAAAAGACCCCTGCTCTTATGTGTAAGTATAATGTACAAATAAAACAAAAAAATCTGTGAGATTATTTAAGGAGTACTATTTCACAGTTCTATCATAATTTTTATTCTTACCATTATTATTACTTGATACTGATCCTCCATACTAATTTAGGAAGATCAGAACATATGAGTAAAACTAAGGGAGGTTTTGTGTTAACTAAGTGAGTGATACACCAACACTCTCTTAAGTACTTCAATATCTTGTCACTGTACAATGTTGTGTAGCTGCCAATGGCACAAAGCTTGGCTACTTGGTGTGAGTGTGAGCTGTATATTTGTGGAGAAAGACATCAGACTTTTTTTCACAACAAAAGTGTGGAATATCATCATAGATTCAAGGAAGAGAAAATATAGACAAAAATATATAAGGGATTTTGAAGATGAATAGATTTAATTTGTTCATTTAATTAACATTTCATGTGATCATTATTATGGGCTATATATGTAATTCTAAGCAAACCACAATGGTCAAGACAGTGAATGCCTAATTCTTCCTCTGTTATAGTGCCCACCTGCAATCTAATAAATAGACAAACAATGATATATTTCAGATGGAAAAGTAAAGACTCATAGAAGGATAGGAGGAAAAATCAAACAGTTTCTTGGCAAGGTTCAGGCATAATTTACTACAGGATCATCTGGTGTCAATATGAATGAATTGAAATTACTAGATAACATTCTTTATTTTTAAGGAAAAGTGTTATTTCCCAAGTGGTGTCCTGGTTATTTCGTCTGTCTTCTAGAGTTCACAAAATTAATGGCTGCTGATGTTTCTGCTATTTCTTCATGAACCAGAGTTGATCTGATTTCATTTCCTTCTCCCCCATGGAAAGGGGCAAGTTTTACTGATGACATTGTGCTTTGTTACATGTAACAAAACTCCTTGAGAGAGGTCTATACTCATTTTTCCCTCCTCCCTCACTCTCCAACCCACTTGAATCAGGCTTTCGTCTCCTTCCCTCTACAGAAACTGCTATTGTCAAAGTAAAAAATAACCTGCACTTGCTTAATACAAAAGTCCATTCCCATCCTCAGTGTATTGATCAACACATTCTTCATCACTTTTTTCTTTTCAAACATTTATTTTACTTGGCCTCCAGGTCACCAATTTCTGTTCCCCTCTTACACAGTGACAATTTCATTGCAGACTCATTTCCTAATTTAGCCAGATTTCCAAAATCTGGACTGAGGAATCAGACTTTTACTCTTGTGGTTAGATTCCAGACATGACTTTAAATAGTGCTTTATCCTGATGATGCCAAATTTATATCCTCTGTCTCTGTGGTACATGGAAATTAGTGTTTCCTGATTCCTAGATGTAAATTCTGTATCTCCACTCAAAGAGAGAGAGAGAGAGAGAGAGAGAGAGAGAGAGAGAGAGAGAGAGAGACACACGAGAGACCTGAGCATGTGATTTATTTTGGCCAATAAAATGGTTAGAAATCTGTTGACTACACTTAGAAGAAGTGTTGTGAGCAGTCTGAGATTCATTGTTTTCTTTTCCTGCTGCTGTGAGTCTGGCAGTGTAAACCATAGCTTCTTTATTGGTCTGGGTCTCGGGAATGAGGCAACTTGGAGCAGAGGCTTAGCAGATACAAAGTGTCTATTTAATATGAGGGTGATTAAAATGTGTTTATTGTAAGCCAAAAAAACATTCTGGAGTCATTTGTTTCTGCTGCTTAATGAAGTAGTTTGAAAAGAACAAACCTTTTTCTCCAAGTCTCCTGTACCTGCTCTACTGAACATGCAGTGTTTAACATGTCCCAAATACACTCCTCATAATTTCACTCCAAATTTTTCTCTCCCACAGTCTTTTTTATCTACTAAATGAAAATTCCATTCTTGCTATTGATCAGGGCTCCATTTATCTTTTCTCTTAGTCCTAAATCAATCTATGATCAAGTTTTGTAAACTTCAAAACGTACTGTATTTATATCCATATATATTAGCAGGTTTTGTGAGCCTCAAAATATGCTATTTTTGTATCCATACATATGTGACTTCTCCCTTTCAAATCTTTCTTCAAATCAATAAAAGCAATGAGCTCTTAACTAATCTCTATCTCTACTTTTGGTCCTTTACAGTCTATTCCTTATATTACTGCCTGAAATAATATCTTATTCTTTTGCTCAAAAATCCCCCAGGGGGGTCTGGGGTTGTAGCTCAGTGGTAGATCACTTGCCTAGTATGTGTGAGGCACTGGTTCCATCCTCAGCACCACATAAAAATAAATAAATAAAACAAAGGTATTGTGTCCATCAATTAAAAATCTTCAAATATACCAAGCATCATCCTTCCTCAGGGTTTGCATTGATATTCCCTATGTCTAGAAGGCTTTTCCACTGATACCATGAGGATTCACTTTCTCATTGTCTTCAGGTGTTCTTCAGAAATATCACTTAATTCATGGGGCCATCCTCATCTACCCTATGGAAATAACAACTCTAATTTCCCAAGACTTCTCCCACATCTCTCAATCACCTTTACTTAATTCAATATTTTTCTCCAAATTATTTAACCTGCTATATATGTGTATATTTATTTCTGTCAGCCCTCCATTTCATCATCTTTGTGCACACTTTTAGTCCTTGTGCACAGATCAAAGTGTGGCACACCATGTATGCTCAGTAGAATGTGTCAATCAATGATGTATAAGGGATATAAAGAAAGCTACAAGGTACTGACTTGCCGCGTCCCCTCGCCAGCAAAGGAAACACGACACAGGATTCTTCCTTCAGCAGTTTATTCAGGCCTTTATTTTGACATGTCTTCTAGCTTCTACTACTACTCCTACTGCTACTTCTACTGCTACTCCTACTACTACTCCTACTACTACTCCTACTACTACTACTACTACTACTACTGCTACGTGCCCCAGCCCTAATAAAGCAGATAAAGCCCCAATGCACAACTGCCACGTGGATCTTTCTCATAGGGTGTTTTACAGCTACGTGCCGACTCTCCCAAAATAAGGAGTTGTTTATCACAGGCCACGGCGCTTATCAGCGCCATCTTGTAATGGCGGCCACAGTACACAGAAACGGCTCACTACACTGACTGTCCTATGTAATTCTGTTCAGGTCTAAGGCAATTTACTAAAGTCTGTGTCCTAGCTTCTTTTTCCTCTACCTACAATGTGAGAATAATTAAACCTATCTTGTATAGATTATACAAGAATTTTAAAAGGGCAAATATAGCTATAGCATTTAGAGCATGTCTGGCACAAAGTTAATGATCAATAAATATTAAAAACATCATAACAGGAGGAGATGTATAACTGAGTTGACAAACTGGGAGCACAGATACATGAGAAACACAGTTTTCTAATCCTGCTCAGCTATTTCAAACTTTGTCAATTTGCATAAACATCACTCTCTCCCCTTCAATGTTCTTTTCTATAAGTTGGTGGTAATAATATAACTTAAAGATTGGAACTAATATCTACATAATGTCCGTCCTGTGATTTATCCACAATAGGTCTAAAAGGAGCTACCATTGTAATGACAATGATATTTAAAAAATAATTAAAAAATAATTTTGAGTGATTAATTTGAGTCAGATTCGGAAAGCCAAGGATCATATTTTCTGTCTCTCATATGTGGAAGCTAAGGAATAAAAAAGGAAGATAAAGGGAACTCATGAAAACAGAAAGGATACCAGGAGGGTAGAGGAAGACCGGGGGAAGGAAGACGGGGATGGCAAATGGAGGTACAGGGGAACAAAATTGACCAAATGCATTTATAATTGTGTCAAATCAATTCCACTATTATGCATAATGATTAAGTACCCATAACACTTTTGAAAAGATTAATTTGTATCATGAGCTTTGTCCTTTGACTATTCTGCAAAGTACTTATTCTTATTATTTTAGCTTTTCCAAATAAAGAAATTAAGTATGAAAATATACACCAGCAAAACTGGCCAATAGGTGGAAGAACAGTGTTTTGGACTCAGTTTGTATTCTTGACCACTACTCTACATGTATCTAGATTTACTTACTTGCTAGTTAATAAGTACGAATTTTCATCTTCATAGGATTTAAGGTCTATCTCACAGAGAGGTGGTACACATCAACATAGGTGAATAAATAGGGATAGAGGATTAAACAACAATCTTAGGTCAGTATTAAATCCTCCTTGTGGTAAATCTGAAATTATTGCCCCATAAATAGTATTAAGAGTGGGAATTCAGAACGAATGGGGAGGAATGAGGGAAGTTTTGAAGAATAAAATCAGTATTGGTTGGGAATTGGCAGGATAAGACTTAGAAGGACAAATGTGTAAATTAACCAGTCACACCTTGAGTTGTCATTCCTGACTCTGCATCTCATCTCTCTCTCCATGGAGATGTCTTCCCAGCCTTCTTCTGCCACTTCTAGAAGCACAGCTGTTCTTCGGGGTTGATAACTGTTGTATAACTTCCACAGAAAAAACTGTCAATGCTTTTCTGAACAGATCCAATAAACCTGAAGAGAGAAGCAATTTACTTTATTTATTGAGCTTATGAAATGTCTAATATCTGATCTCAACATGTAGTTTCTCATAAAAAAAGTAAGGAAGGGAAATAGCATTAGGGGTTATCTTTAATGTTTTACATTACCTCACTTACTTAAGACATTTATTTACCCCCTCAGAAAATTATTTAAGACAAATAATATCATCCTTATTTTGATGTTTAGAGGGAAAAAGTAACACGTTCAAAGTCTTCAGCTTTGGTGGGGACTTGTATGCAGGGGTATCAGCCTCCCAACAGACTCTCTTCTCATATAACTTCTTCATTCTACTAAATATAACCGAAGGAGGTCAGAGAAGGAGAAAGGAAAATAAAGCAAAGTCTTCAATTTTCAGCGCCAAGATTTTGGCTGCCATTTTAATTCATCTATTTAAAACATGTGTTAACTTTAAACTTTGTCAAAAAATCATATATTTCATAATTTTGGAAAATGCATGGGGAAAATATGAACAATTTAAGAAGAATTTAAAGCCAGTAAAATTGATAGACAGCTATGCATATATTTATATATTAACACACTCTTGCATTGTATATATGATATACTTAAGCCTCTGCATCTATGTCCATATATGTATACACACATATATCCATATTCATATTACTTAGCTCATTAATCAACATATTTATATATTTTTATTAGCTGAGTCCTCTAACGGGTCACTATACTTTCTATGCTAAAATAAATTAGCATGAACTTGCCAATATATCTTCCAAAAATATATTGTTGTTCAAAAAGTATAAAGTTGTATTCCAAATACACTGAATTACTTTTCCTAAAGATTAGATTCCTTTTTACTTGGCAGGACCAGAGGTAAAATGATGCTCAAAAAGGCACCAGGGAACTAGCTATATACAATCTTGTAGTTGCAGGTAGCAATAATTGTTGCTATCTTTCCGAATAATATTTGAAAAAAATGTTTTGAGGGTGGTTTCCTGAGCTCTTTGGGTAAGGGGTTCTCCAACCAGTAAAAAAGAGATGAGGAAGGAAAGGGGATGCCAAACTAGGGACAGAGAAAGAAGAAAGAGGACTATCTCATGCAATGAAACTGAGTGGTCTGAGGATTTCAGACAAAAATCTTTCCTAACTACAGGGACATACCACGGCATCAAGCTGGTGCAAAAGACACTTTTGTCAGGTTATTCACAGCAATCTAGATCTGCCTTTTATCCTCACTGTTTGTTTAAATCCTTTTCCAAAAGAGCAATCTCATCATTGCCTGCCAGGATGAAGACTGGCCTCTCTGCCAGTGTTATCTCCTAGCATGGCTAAGAAGTCCTATGAAATGCCATTTTGATCCTGTCCATATGGGTGTTTTCTGTTTTAAATGCAATGCTTACACTTCTGTTTTTATTTTTTTTCCATTTTGTATTAAAATACTAAGTGTTCCCCAGTTCATACCAGGTCACATTTTTTTTAAAGATTTCTCTTGGGTACCTTGTACTTGTTGGTTTTATGTAACATGCTGACAGATTTTTCAAAGAAACAAACTAAGTGAAATGCTGTTTTAGGATAGTTTGAAGCAGGCCCAAAGCCTGGAGAAAATACACTGTGTATAAATGAAATAAGAATAAAAAGCATCCTTTTTAAAAATTCTTTTTCCTTTTTCTGTTGTGTAGTGCTATATGGAATATGTTCTGATCAGGTCAGTTTTCTACTTTGTTAACTAGTAGCCATGCATTTCCTACTAAGAAGAAATATTACATCCTGTGAGCCAATGACATGTTAGGGACTTTACAACCTATTTAATCCTCAGATACCTGCTATTCCATTATACCAATAGGATGGAGCTACTAACGTGAGCTATAAACTACATGAGCTATAAGCTTGGTTTTCCATGGCCTTCAAAGCATCAGTGTTATATTCTGTGACTTCGTGGACTCTACATCCTAGCTGAAATAATCCATCATCATCCCTATATTTTTTCATATCATCAGGCTTTTGCATATGTAGCTCTTCTCCAGACCTCCTTCCAAACAGTTCATTTCTCCTTTTATTCATATTCAGATCCCATAATTCTAGCACTCTAGCTTCCTTTAATCCTTCTGCCATCCTCATGCCCTTATGCCAAGCATCTTCTGATCTCTTTCTCTGAATAGCCATAATGATATTTACCAAATTCTTAAGCACACTTTCTACTTGTTCCATCATTTGACCTGTGCATATTGACTTCTTTCTACAAGAGCCTAAGATCCTGCGTGAATTGCATCTTTCATTGTATTCCAACCACCCATTATTAAAATGATTAATAGGGCAAGGGATCTAGCACGCACATTTAAAAAATGTGAACATATAAAAGGAAAAATTTTACTCTATATTCTGATATTCAATATAATTTGTACCTCTATGCTTCAACCATTTATTTATGTCACTTAACATGGGTTTAGCTTATAAAGCAGTGGAGTGGAACTTCAGTGTTAAAAAAGAGCAAATAAATAAATAATGAAGGCAAAGGGCAAATGGGGGGGGGATAAAATAGTGCACTTTGAGCATAGAGTGACATTACAGAAACATTACTGTACTATCTTATTAATATGTCTCCCAAGCATAGAGGAAGAGTAGTGGAGCTATTTCCAAAATGTTAGCAGTTCTTTAATACTAAATACTCAGAAAAAGTGAAATATTTGTCATACAATTACAAGTGAATGTATACATATATTCTGTCATGTAGATGTACGACACAAGACTAGTTTCAACTTTTTATATATGAGAAAGTGAAGCTGAGATAAGGTATTTATATACCTAATATCACAGGGCATTTGGCACAGTCTGGCTGGGCACAAAATCACGAACCACTCACAGCCTTGTAGATTCAAACAGCAATTCTTTATTCCCCAACTCACACCGGCACTCTACACACATTCTTGGGAAATCCACGTTCTGAATCCCAAATACTCTCTGAATCCTGCAAGAACTCAATGGGAACTCAAGGAGCAGGTGTGCCTGAGGCAGCAGGATACGCCCTATTCCCAGCAGGGTACACCTTAAACCTGGAACGCCCTAAACCCAAGGAGCAGGATACTCCCTAAAACCTGATCCGCCCTAAACCAGGATCCGCCCTGGTCCTTGAGCAAGGTCACCTTACTCAAGCATACATGCAATGTCACTGCAAATGACCTGGGTCCAAAGGCAAGCCCATTTCCACAATGGAGAGTCCTTCCTCTAAGCAACATGGAGTAGGCTGACAAAGAAATTCCATGCGTCATTCCTACTTGGCAATGGCTCTCAGCAGGCATTTAGAAAGACAAAGCCAGGATGAAAAATTTGCTTTTTTTTTCTTGAATCATCATGCTACAGAGTGTGGTTTCACAGGTTCCTGTGTAACTGAGGGGAAAACCAAACGCCAGTGGAGTCCACCTGGCTTGCACCAACCAATTCTCCACTCTAATTTCTACATTGGCTGGCGTTTCAGGACACCTTTGCTTTTCTGCCCCCATGTACAGTAGTCCCTTATTTTCTTGAACATCTCAGCAAGACCCCATCACACTAAGTTTACATCCAGCTGTTGAGGAGCAAAAACATGCTTCCCAAGAGGGTTGCATCTTTAAGAAAAAGAGAATACAGGGCTAGACCTATGGTAAACATATACACATTTGATTTGTCAATTAAAACTGGTAAATTAAGAAATGATAAAATGAATATTAGCAATGGCCAAGTCATTTTATAAAATAGGGGGGATTCCTATGAAATTTTAACATAGGAAATACATATAATGTGTACAAAACAGGACACATTTGCGTGTATTCAGTTACTGTCTTGGATGAAGCATAGGCACATTATTTAATACATGCTACATGTTCAATTCCACATGAGTATCTTCTCTTTGACTCTAGGTGTTTTAAAGAAAAACTGGAAGACTGACAACTTGCTAAAAATTTTCATATCTTCACAGGACACTGTTTAAGTATAACCTATGTACTCAGCATGGTGAACTTGCATGTGTGTTGCTTAGACTCCAGAACAAGAGATGTTCTGTCTCTCTTTGTTCATAGGATGAATTACTACAGTCTTTTACTTTTTGAGATTTTAGAGACCATACAAATATCTTGTAAGGAATTAACTTCCATTTACCCTGTTGCTCATATTTGCAAGTTTGGGTAGCACAGTTCATGCTATGAAAGACAAGTTTCTATTGTTGCTATCTCTCTGGTTATTAAATAAATATTTCTGTAAAAACAGAACACTTTGAAATTAGTGTGAAGACTGAAGCAAGATAAATGTCAGAGAAAATGTCAGTTTAAAAAAAAAGGTGAGATCTTATATCTTACATGTGAGAAGAATTGATGATCAATTTATCACTTTTTTATGGTATTAATTATGGTCAATGACATTTTTAACTTTTGTCTGTCCAAATTAACATGGTAAATTAAATCACTAAACATGATATTTGTTTTTATTTCCCATCTCAGTCTGTTTTTTTTATAGCTGCTATAATTTAAGGTATTTATAGAAGGGTTGCAGTAAAACTAATAAATAGACTTTTCTCATTCCTTGCTTAACAAGACATGAGACATGTTTCTTGACACAAATTTATGTGTTGAAGCAATATTCAAGCACTTGTTATTTAAAAATAATGGTTATAGATGGTGAGGACCAAAAAAATCCTTATTTTATCAAACTTCAAATGCCATCTATTTCAAGATGCTATTCTATTTTAAATATAATTTAAAAGAAAAGATGTTGCCACCATTGATTGTAAGATACATCATGATTTCAAAGATGTCATACTGTGAAAAAAGTATGCTTTAAATTCAATGAAAATTTATATGTCCTGGTTCCTTAAGAGGATAAATTCAGAGTATAGTTAAAGGAACATGTAATGTATCTAAAAGAGACCTTTGCAAAATTTTGAAAGATAGAATTATGAGATGAAAATTGGGCTTAATATAAAGAGATTAGATATGGCTAATTTGGGGAGCAATTAATATGGTTGCAGAGTAGTCATCATCAGAGGCATACTTTCAGAAAATTGGTCTGGAGTCAATTTAAGAAAAAACTGAAGATGTAGAACTTCAGAGTCAGAAATTTAAAGGAACTCACAAAACAAAGTAAATAGGGCCACATAATACATAAGGTCAAAAAGCTAAACAGAGATTTTCTTGTAAATAAATTAATAGATACATATAAATGAAGAGTAAATAAAATTAGACCTTCATAATACATAAGTAATTGTCAATAAAATTTTGAGTATAAATAACAGGGAGATAGCTGATATATTATTCGTGAATAAACAGAGGAGATGAGAATGACACAGTGAATTTAGTTTTAGATGTTGTATTCAAAGTGTGGTTGGGGATACTGAAAGATCTCAGGATTATTTTGGAAATGTGTAGTTATAGTACAATGGAAAAGTCTGGGCTTATGTTATAAATTTAAGAATCAAGAAATCACAAACCTAATGCCTTACCTACTTCCCCCAAAGAAAGGTAAAATACATAGTTTATTCCACATTTTGGGCCACATTTGAACCATATACTTGAAGTCATTTTTTTAAAATTTGATTTACTACCCCCCTTTAATTAGTTTTCTTTATCTTTCTCATATCTACCTATCTATCTATCTATATAATGTTATTTTATGAAGAAATGAGGTATATTTATGTATTTATTTAGTTCACAGTTCTGTAGGTTCAAGTGCAAAGTACTGGCACTGGCTGGACTCTAGTAATGACCTCAAAGTGACTTGTCATCACATAGTGGAAGCATGTGCAAGAACAGATCAGGTGGCAAAACAGGAATCCAGAGTGTAATTCAGGACTCAGGCTCATTCTTATATCAATTTCTTTACATATATGTTTATATATGTATGTAAAATATGTGTATATACATATGTTTTATGTGTATACATGTATTTGCAAGTATGTGTGTGTGTATATGTATATATATATATTCTTTTTTTCAGGTATCAACTTTGGGAAATAAACTGCTAACCCATGATAAGTGTGTCTTCAGATTGTTAGTTTAATATACCAAGCTGATATCTACAATATGCAATACTATACAAAGAAATAGAGTCAACAAAATCCTATCTATCCACATTTTTTATTCTATCATTGACCTATCTATTTATGTATTTATTTATATAAATTGACACTGAAGGGCTGGGGACATATCTCTGTGGTAGAGTGCTTATCACTGTGTAAGGCCTAGGGTTTAATCCCCAGCATTACAAATAAATAATAAATAAATAAATAGCCACTGTGCTTCATATGCAATTTTTTGATTCATTTTTCAATTTAATCCTTTCAGGAATATCATTATTGATGAGTGAGTTTAGAAGAAATATGAAAGAACATTTTTATGTCCTTTATTTATGTTTTCTATGGTACTGGGCTTCAAAAGCCATGGCCTGGTTCATGTTGAGCACAAACTTTACCACTGAGTTACATTTTCTGCCCTTATAACAATGATTTTCAATGCACTACTTGAGATATTTCAATAATTTCATATGTCAAACTTTTGTATCAATGACTCAATAATGTTTTAATTAATTTTAAAATGTCATGAATTTTCTCTTATTGGTTTATTGGTATGTTTCTAAGTCATGCATTAATAAAAATATCTGAATCTGAGGATAGTTTGTGGCTATGCTCTTTTTCTCTACTTGCATGCCTGTGTGTATGTGTGTGTGATTCTGGGGGTTGAATACAGAGCCTTTAACATGCTTGGCAAGTGCTCTTCCACTAAGCGATATTCCCAGTCCCATGCTTTAAAAAATTGTTTTCTATAAGGAATAAAAATAACAAAATATGCCCAAGTAAAAGTTTTGTTTGTTTGCTTACTATTTATATTGCCTGACAACATAAGCATACTCAAACTATATGCTGAAGATTTTCTATTATCTTGCACACATTGCTTACATATACACTATACAAAGAATAATTTTAAAAAATGTATTGGTGTTTCTGGACTATTATTTGTTTTCTTATGTAAAAATTTCAATTACTTGAGGTTATATAATAAAATAAAATGCAGAAGTAATGTCTCATAGCTGATGCTTTCTTACATTTTTAAAGAAAGGGAGACATTTTAAATTTATTTTTCTTTATTTCTCAAAGTCTATTGCTTTTTTAGTCTTTAGGAAATATTTTCTCTCTTTTAAGCTATGGCATTTCCTTATCATTCCTGTTTATAATAAAAAGCATACTGAGTTCATTTTTAACCATTCCACTGACCATTCAGGTGCTTTTAGAATTTCCCTTTCACATCTAAAACTGGAGTACAATATAATGTGCTCAATTTCTTGTCTTGCCTCAAAGTCCTAGTTGGCATTTATCTTACTACCTCTTTGTGAGCAAAATGCATCTTTTCTCATACATGCCCCTGTCCCACACAAGGTTTCTGATTATGAACAGAACTCTCCAATGCCACCTGTTATGTGCTACAAATGAAAATCATAAGTACTATATGCAATGTGAAGAAAACTTTCTATTTCCTATTATGTCTTTTCTTTTAAATTCTAACCTTTCAATAGATTTAGAAAGACAGGTATTGAGGGTGGTAGGTTAAGGAGGAGGGAAGTTTGGCAGTAATGTTCAATGTTCTGGTTTTTCTGATTGGAATAGAGTTCTATTCCTCAATCCAAGGCTATAAAATTGGGAGGCATGTCTCTCTATATACTCTTTTGTGCCACTAATAGGAGCCTTTACTGTAGGATTTAGTTTCTTAATCTCTCTCAATATTATTGGAGAGCACCTTCACATTTTTATAGATGCTTAATTATTTTCATTACTGTTATACTCTTTTGTCTTTAATGTTCCAAAAAACATTTTAATAAAAAAAACTTAGGAGAAACTAAATGAAGAAAGTTAGCTTGGTATCATCTATACTTAGATTTCTACCCTAGGTAGAAGAAGCAATATGAGCCATGTCAGAAATGTGATATAGGTACATAGTATATCTATGAAATGGCTAGATCCTTGGAGTTATACAATTTTATTTTGGGTTGTTAAATGGGAAGCTATTTTTTTTCACCAGAAATTTAGCATGATGATATATATTTAGTGAACATTCATCTAGCCACAATAAATAGAATTAATTCATTTAGGCTGAGATTTAGATAGTATATTGCTATGGTTCAAACTAGAGGAGATTCAGGTCAATTTTAGGCTGAGATATTATTATAATATAAATGGTTTAAGAAGTCAGATTACACAATGGTCTGGTGTCTGAATCAGTCTGCTTATTATTAATTCACTATATCTCTTAATATCCATGTGATTTTGGTTGTGAATATCATGTTACATCACTGTGTCTTAGTCATCTCAGAATTGGAAGTGCTTATTGGATGTTCTTCTCAGAAGTGGTACTGTCTTCATTATTATTATTCATATATGGGAAATTAACTCACATCAAAAAGGAATTTCAAAAGTAGACTAACTTACCTAAAAACTGAAAGTTCTACCCAGAGTGTGGTAAGCATATCTTTATATCTTGCTTCCAGCCAGTAAGGTGTGGTGGGAAATGTTCCTTAAATTGGTATAGTGTGCTTAGGACTCAATTTCATCCTTTGTTAATCTAAAAATAATTTTAAGTGTTTTCTCCTGATTTCTGGTCTATTTAAATAAAATGGGATTCAATATTCAGATTCATTGACTGTTTTCTCTTCCATTTTGAGAAATACTATGTCTATTTTTAAGGTATTTGGCCTTACTTGTATACTATTATTTTTCCTGATATTTTTTGTGTATTTGAGAGTTTTGATATTTCTGTTATGCTCATGAAAATGTTTCCCCTTGTGTGTTTTCATTGTTTTATGAAGGCGAGAAGAATGAGATAGTATTAGTATAGTACATATTTGTGGAGAGCGATGATTTGAATCATGGTCTGACTCTGTCATGGCTGCATTTGTGCTGGGAACTGCCTGTGCAAAGATGCACGTCAAGATGGCCCAGTTTCTATGGTGTCTGACCAGAGGAGTTTATGTGAGAAGGTGGAGCTGTATCAATGGGAACTTTGAGTACAGTCACCAACCCCTAGGAATAAAGGATTCTGAGCCAAACAAGATGACCCTAATGTCTTGCCAGTCCTTCATTCTTCACATTGCCTGCTTTTCTGAAACCTTCCCACAAATAACCTTTTGATGAAACCTATGTAATAAACATGATGAGCAAGGTCTGGGTCATTCATCCCTCAACAAGGGATGATGAACCACCTAGCCTCACTTTTTTCTCTCTATGTGTCTCTTTGTCTTTTCTTCATTCCCAATTACCCTTCTGGTTTCTGAATTAATGGCCATGCTGTTTATTTGTAATAAGCAAATAATTGAAAGTTATGCAAATGAATATGGTTTTCTTATTAGAGACATCTGTTAAGTTTTTTTCTATTAAAAGTAATTGCCTTTTCAGAAACTTGCAAAAATATAATCTTCGAATTTCTTTCAATATTTAATTGGTGGGAGAAAGACCAGTAAATGTTACTGATTAGAGATGTCAATACTTTCTTTTGTTTGTTTGAATCTTTATACCTCATTCCAGCAATTACAGCTATTTGTTCATCTTAATACATAAAAAGAACTCCTGTGTCTTTTTCAATTTAAAATGAAAGAATTTAATTCATTGTCACAAGAAATAAAGCTGTTAAGGCAAAGAGACCTGTATGTCAAGCATCTCCAGAGCAGAAGTCATGTCTGTGAAAGGTACAATAATTCTCAGAGAAGAGACGTGCAGGCAATTAATACTAACATACTAAAAAGGCCGACATCAATTAACTGTTCATCATTTTCCAGGCCCTAGTTTAACTCATTTAGGCATCATTTTCTTTATTTTAAAAAGGAAAAGATTCAGAGTCTTGCTCAGTCCATGAAGACAGAAAATGGAGTATTTGAACTGAGACTTTTTGATTCAGAGTTGATTCACAAAACACTACACAGAACTTCTTGATCACAAAAGTGACTCCTTGGAAGTAATGGAATATGGAAATAGATTATCACTGCTTTGGAGAAAAGACATTCACCCTTTCTCTAGCTCTAAGATGCCAGAGTCAGGAAAACAGTCATCTTAACCATAAGACAGTAGGAACAAAAATTAAAATGCCATTTAATAGCAATAAAATATTGATTCTGATTGCTCACTTTGGCAGCACATATACTAAAATATCAATTCTGAGATTAGAATAGTAATAGGTTATCTTATGAACAAAATTGATCACAAATAATGGTAATTGTTTAACCAATTTTTAACAATTAAATGTAATGAGGCCTAATTTGAATGCAATGATACTTATCAATTGTAAAACAGCTGATGAGTGTGTGTGTGTGTGTATATATATGTATATATATATGTGTGTGTGTGTGTATATATACATAGTTATAACTATATATAGCTATACATATAACTATGTATAGCTATATATAGTTATCATATAGTTGTAACTATATCTATCTATATATGTATAGTTATAGTTATATAGTTATATACCAGATAGAGTGCATTTATACTTGCTCAAAAATTTAGTATCTTTTTGGCACTTTATCATCTCCCATCCCATAATTTCTCTCCTCTGGCAACCACAGATATACTGTGTTTCTATATAGTTTTTTTCCTCTATCATTTTATATAAATTGAATTATACTATATTTAGTTCTTTGTGTCTGACTCATTTCACTTGTCATAATTTTTTGAATTTTTATGTAATTATATGCATTAGTAATTTGTATCTTTTTATTGCTGAATGGTATTTCATGATAAAAGTGTGCCTCAATTTAGTCAATCACAAGTTCATGGACTTTCAAGAAGTTTCCACAACTTGGTTATTATTCATAAAGTTGCTTTGAATTTTTGAGTACATATTTTTTTGTGAAAATAGGTTTTTATTTTTATTGAAAAAACATCTAGGAGTGAAATTCATTGCTGACATGGGAAGTTCCTATTAAGCTTTATAAGAAATTTCCAAATAGCTTACCAAAAAGGATGTACTACTTTGTGTACCAACCAGCAATATGAGTGTCTCTAACATTTGTATTGTATGAAATTAAAATTTTGTCATTTTAGGGTATAGGTATTTCTCATTGTGATTTTAACTTTATTTTCCTCAATAAAATTGAGCATATTTTGCATCCTTAGTTGTCATTTGTAGACTTTATTATTAACAGATTTTTTGATATATAATTTTTAGACCATAAAAACCAGCGATTGATATTATATAAATAAGTGGATTTGAGTATTTTACACAGTTGTGTAATTATTACCATAATCTAATTTTAGAACATTGTCATCATTCTCAAAATATTAGGCAAACACTAATCTACTTTCTGTCTCTATGTTTGTCTATTTTGGACATTTCATATGAATAAAATTGTATATCTGATCTTTTCTGACTACCTGCTTCCATTCAGCATAATGCTTTTTATGTTCATTAATGTGGTAGTGCACTTCACTTCTAAAGTTCACATCTGCTTCTTTTGTTGAAATCAGAGTTTGTTTTCAACAATTGAGTTTTAAGATTTTGTAATATATTCTGGATACAAGTCCTTTATCAGATACATATTTGCAAACATTTCCTCAAAGTACATGCCATAATTTTTAATTTTATTAATGGTGATTTTTGAATAAAATGTTTTAAATTTTAGTGAAATGCAATTCATCTGTTTTTCCTTGATAATTTTTCCTCCTTAAGTCTAAGAGACCATCCTTAAGCCAAGTTCATAATTATTTTCTCTTTCATCTTCTGTGAGAAGTTTTACAGTTTTACCTAGTATACTTAGACCTACTATCCATTATAAATTTTTTTGCATATGGCATGATATATGGATAAAGATTTAATTTCTGTTGCATATGAATATCCAATTGTAAAAGAAACATTAATGAAAAAGAAAAATTCTACTAATACATAGTGCTTTGCATTTTCATTTGCTAAGGGAAATGATATTTGTTTTTCAATTTCAATTTCCATTTCTTCATTGATCAAATATAGAGACACAGTTGAATTTTATATATTGAGCTAATGTGTTGTAACACTACTAAACTTCTTTCTTCACTCTAGTGGCTTTTATGTATATGTTCACATTTTCTTCATAAATAATTATGTCATTTATAATTAAAAACAGTTTGTTTTCTTCTCTAATTTGTATGTTTCTTTTTGAATTTTCTTTGCTTGCCTTATTGTATTGACTATGTCTTCTACTTCAGTTTGAAATGAAGACATTATACGTAAATAAAATGTTTTCATTGTTTGGGGGAAGCATTCAGTTTTTAAATACTAATTATGTCATTAGCTATAGGCTTTCCATTCATGCCTTAAATTAGGTGGAATTCCCTTCTATTTCTAGTTTCCTGATGGCTTTTTTCTCTTTATCCTATTAGCTATGAATGAGGGCAATTTTTGTGAAGCTAACATGTTATTTCCTTTTTTCAGTGTATTAATATAGTGACTGCATAATTAACTTTTCAAATGCCTATTAAATGGTGCATCCTGAGATAAGTCACACTTGGCAATGATCCTTATTCTTTGTAGATATTGCTAAATTCCATTTTCCAAAATTTGTTAAGAATATTTGCATTTATACTACTGAGGACTTTTGGTTGCCTGGTTTGTTTCTGTGTAATGTCTTTGTCTAGATTTTTGCATCAGAATATATCCAACTTCCTAAAATTAAATAGAAATGCCATATTCTAAAGAAATTTGTGAAGTAACTCTAATTTGTTCCATAAGTGTGTGTTTAAATTCACAGTGAATTCATCTCAGCCTGAAGGTTTCACTGGAAGAATATTTTTAAATTAGATTCAATTTGTCTTAAAAATAAAAACCCATTCTTGTTATGTTTTCATTTTATATAAATTTTAGATAATTTATATAAATTTGCAAATGATTTATAATTTTCACCTTTATTATGAATTTATTGGCATAAAATTATTTATAATATTCCATATTAACCTCTTGATGCTCTGGGGACCTGTAGCAATGTTTGCTTTGTCTCTAATTCATGTTTCTTAACATAGGCAATTAGACCATCAAAATTAGAACTTTCTTCTTTTCTAAGACAAGCATTTAAAAATATCATTTTCCCTCTCAGCACTGCTTAGCTATATGCAACAACTGTCGATATGCTGTGTTTTGACTTTCACATGATTCCTGATTTTTTTTTTAGTTTTGATTATAACTTCTTTAATCTATGGGTTACTTAAAATATGTTGATTAGTTTTAAGATATTTTTGAATTTTTTTTCAATTTTGTATTTTATAGTTTAATTTCAACAGGGAATATACTTTGTACAAGTTGGATCCATTTCTGTTTTTGAGATACATTTTGTGACTCAAAATAGGTCCTATCTTGGTAAATATTCTGTAAAAAGAATGCATACTTAATGTGGTTATTGGGGGTGGTTATGGGGAATTGAACTCAGGGCACTTGACCACTAAGCCACATCCCCAGCCCTGTTTTGTATTTTATTTAGAGACAGGGTCTTAGTGAGTTGTGTAGCACCTCACTTTTGTTGAAGCTGGCTTTGAACTTACAGTCCTCCTGCATCAGCCTCCTAAGCAGCTGAGATTGCAGGTGTGTGCCACCACACCCAGTTTTAATGTGTTTTTTTGAAGGTAGTGTTCTATAATGATGTGCAAGTTGATTCATAGCATTATTCAAGTATTCTCTATCTTTGTTGATCTCTGAATGCTTGTTTAAATATTATTAAGAGAGAAGTATTGAAATCTCCAGTGATAATTATAGATATGAAACATTTATAGGTTTTTACTATATTCATCCTTAACATTCCACAGCCTACTTCCAAATAATATTGTAACCCTTAATATATAATTCAGGAATCTTACCCCAATGCACTGTAATTTTCCTTACTGTTCTATATTACATATGGGCATAACATTTTTCTTCTGCTATAAGAATCTTTAAGGTACACTGCCTTTACATTTGTGTTAAATAATTGATTACCAATTTAAGAGATTTTTTAAAATAAAGTTGATATTTGTGCTTATATTTACCATTTTCAGCACTCCTAGTTTCTTTGTGCAAAAGCAAATTTCCCTGTTATCATTTTCCTTATTCCCCAAACTTTCCTTTTTATTGTTTTAGTGCACATTTATTGATGATAAATTCTTTAAATTCTGTGTATAAATATTTTTTATTTTGCTTCTTTTTTGAAAGACAATAACTTCCCATTAAACTTTAAATAAATTTAGCAAAAAGACATCTTTAAAATACATAATTTCCTGATCAGAAATCTCAGTATGTATGTTTATCTAATAATATATTTTTGTGGACTTTTAAAATATATACTTTTAATCTTCTGTCAGGTTTATTTTTATATCTTTTATGTTTATGCAACTGCTATGAATTTATATATTTTTAAAAGTGTCTTTCAATGGGTTATTGTTGGTTCTAAGAGAGCTATCTTTTTAACACTTATCTTTCATTGGGCTATATTTCTTTTCAGATACAAGTAAGTCAGAATTTTACCTGTGGATAAGTGGGGATAGAAAAAGTAAAATTGAATCCTTTTGAAAAAAAACTTGTCTATTGATGGGACAAAATCTTCCATTTCTGGTTGGTATAAATCTTAGATCACTGACACATGATACAATAGTAGAATTGCTCTAATTTGCATCTTATGATATGCTTGTTTTCCTCAAATATTCCTTTATTCAATTCTATGGATTATTTAACAAGGTGTTTTAGAATTTGCCAATTTCTTGACTGGAAGATGTTTTCTTTTCCTCAGTCTTCATCTATTTCTTTGAAAAATTCCATCAGGATAATTTAGTGCCTCCTATTGTTAAAGTACTTTCATTAAGGCATTATTGAACCAAAGAAGAAAGTTTCAAAGAAAAAAAATCAGAACACCATATTCAGGAATCCTAATCAATTAACTCTAGTGTATTCTAATTCAAATCATTTTCTGGGTGTTGGGCACTTCATTGTGTAAAACATCCCGTACCAAGCTTTCAAAAGCTCATAGCTCTCCATTAGTACAAATTTATGGCTTAGTTTTCCAGAGAGCACTTCCCTGAACACTAATCTAAGTACCTTTTCACAGTTATTGCACCACCTACTTTTGTTCTCCTTATCACATTTATTCTTTTTAAACGAATCTTGTTTATTATGTATCTGCTTTTATTGAATACATTTCCCCCCACTAGAATATGAACTCCATAAAAACAGGAACTTGTGTGTCTTACTCAGTTTTCTATTGTCAGTGCTTAAACAGTGTTTGGCATATAGTAGGCATTCAATCAATGGTTTTGGATGAATAAGTTTACAATGAGTGAGCTTCATATAAATGTCGTATGTTCAATTCTGGAACATAGTAAAAATATCAATTGTGCCAGAAATGTAAGGGTGGAGAGAATGTACTAAAAGATTTCCATGGAAATCCCTTTGAACTAGACCCTGGAAAATAGTAGTAATTTGCAAAGTGTAAAAGAGTGGGAATTGTGGTTATCTCAAGTAAAGTTCCCTGGAAAGAAAAGGATTCAGGTTTGTGTAATTTATTAAAGGATTGTTCCTCAGGTGGGAAAAACTGCACATAAGTGAAGGAAGCAGAATAGGAAAGGGAAAGGGGTTCCTCAGGGATGTGGTCCCAGATGAAGTCTAGCTCTCAGAGCTCTGGAGTATAAAATAACCAGGCATCCTAATAATCAAGGCAATTCTCAGGAGAAAGTTCCAGGTGTGAACCACGAATTGCATTTCTAACAGCAGCTGAGAATGGCTACACCATCTGGAAAAGGGACTCAGGGTAGGTGTACCAGGCATCTACTACAGTACACCTAGTTGAAGAAATACCAGAAGAGACATAGAGATACAAAACTTTATGTTAGAAAAGAAGTAGTGATCAAATATGATAACATATGAGTTTGGAATATAATCTGAGGTAAACAAAAATTAAAAATAGACTTTGTCCTAGTGCATCTTGCCGTAGTTAGCAATTAATTCATTTCCTCTAAAATATTGCTATGATATGGAGCCACTCAAATATGTAGCCTTGCAAGTTAACACATGCATTAAGTAGTTAACTATATAAAAATTTAAACATTTAAAATACACTGTAAAACAATATTTTTTTAAAAAGCTGTTTTCACTCAGTTTATTTTAGAAACATCAACCTTTTGTGCAGAATTTTAGGTCTCATATATAGCAAAGCAGTTTCTCTTTTCTGGTTCCATTCTAATTGAATGATTTTCAATAACTGCTCCAAAGGCAGAAATCTTTTGAGTGTCACCAGACATATCTCTGATCATAACAAATGCTGCTACAAGTAAAAATGGAATAATTTTAAAATTATAATTGAAATGCTTCCATAAGGTATATTTTTAATTTAAAATGCCTCTTATAACCTCAGACCTGCAGATATTAAATTTTGAGATTTGAAAATTACTTTATAACAATAAAACCTAAAATGCTCTATATTTATAGAAAAATAAGTTTTCAGAATTTGTTTCTGTTTACTTATTAGGATAGATTGAGCAAAATGGTAGGTCTTCATATAAATGGAAGAAACAAAATTTTATTATTTTTTTTAAACAAGAGGAAATGAGCATTCTTGAGCCAGGCCTTTTTTAAAGGAATTGTCTGGCTTATGAATCTACCAGATTTCAGAACAAAGATAAACTGTTATTGTGTCATTGCTAAGAACATTGCTATCTGATTAGACTGATGCAGAGACCGTGGTTTCACAGTCAAGAAACCATTATCTCTTTTTAAAAAAAAAAAATCCAAATTCTCTTTGTAAGATCATACTTATCTTTGCTGGGTCTAATATCTACACTGTTTTCATTAAAAATGAATTTAAAGTTAAAGCACTGGAGATGAAAAGCTGTGAAGTCATGACTATACTTATAAATCTAAAACTGTTTAGACTCTTAGGTCTACATGCATAAAGTAGTGTCTGATATCTATGCAAGCAGATCAGAGATAAGCAGGACATGCCATCTAAAAGGGGATTCAACTATATGGATCTTCACTTGTTCTTTCTTTCTCTTGATCTAATATTAAAAATTTTATCATTAGACTCTATTCAGGAATCAATTCTTAAGCACCAGTCAAGTGTAGCATGATATTTACATGCACAAACCCTAGAGGCTGACTGTTCATATAACAGCTCTTCTACTTACCAGCTGTGTGATGTTGGGCAGGTTACTTATAGATTGCACACTGCCATTCCTGACTCTTAAAATGGTGCACATGCTAGAACCACTCTCTTGAGTGTCTTCTGTGTATGTTTATATTTGTCTGTGCATGTGTTCTTAATGATTAAATGAATGAAGAAAAGTAAAGTGCAGCAAGGGAATTTCTTACACCATAATTGTAATTGACCCATCCTTCACTACTGGAATTGTAATCTCCATTTTGTTGAAGATTTTGTCTATTTTAGACAGTAGGGCATTGTTAAATGTTAAATTGTTGACCCTAAGTATATGCTCAATGAACATTTAATTTATTAAATGAATGGAGAAACAAACTGCCCAAGCACACTTGCTTTTGGTCTATTTGAACTGATCAGATTATGAACTTTTTTACTCACATGGGATTTCACAGCCATGGTCAGTCACAACTTCTTATTGGTGGTTGAATGGGAAGAAAATAATTAGCAGATCTGCAAATCATTCTTTCCTTTTCTGTGGAAGAGGGTATGCTGCTATCCCAAGGAAGGAAGAAAGAAATTAAAGAAGGCAGCAGGAGGGAGGTTGGGTCCGGGTTGAATTTAAATATTCTTGCTTATCTATAAAAAATTCCACTATCACATAACACTTTATGTAATTTCAACTCAAATTATTTCTAACAAAATTAGCTTCATAAGGGGCTGGGGGTGTGCCTCAGTGGTAGAGTGCTTGCAAAGCATGTGTGAGGCACTGGGTTCAATCCTTAGCACCAAATAAATAAATAAATAAATGCACCTTCATAAAATTCCTTAAATATGGGATTAGGGATGTCTTAATCCCTCTTCTCTTCTCGTAAAGTAGTCCTGAAATTGGATTGGTAGTGTGAGTGTTCCCTTGAACTCTCCATCAGTCTAACTCAAGGACAACAGGAAAACACTGCCAAAGAAAGAAAACAGCCTCCTTGGACAGAAGAACAGAAAGATTCATTAAATATAGCATGACTGTAGTGAATTGCTTTTTCCTCTGCTGAGAGAAGAATGCAGCAGAGAGCAGAGGATATGCCTCATCTTTAAACCTCAGCAAGTGGTTAATATTTTAATTCTCCTCAATGCCAGGACACCTGGAAACAGATATGTCTAACCTAATTTACTCCTGAATTATGATTAGACAGGGACATATTTTGTTACATTAGTGGAAAAAAAATTCAACTATGGATTTGGAATGATTAAAAACCAAATCAAAAAGAGTCCCCACTGTATTTCACTAGTATTAATAGAGCAGATTTCCTCATAAATCTCCCACGCTTCTATTTGGCTTCTATAGACAGGATAAGTCCCCTGGTTTTCATCTCAATGAAGGCATAATTTGTCTCATTTCCACCTCTGTGGGAGAATTTCTGATGGTTGTCTAGATTATCTAAAACATCTACTTTAGAATGATAGTCCATATTTTCATTTGACACTTAAAGTGCCTCTATGTAAAGGAATCAGTGGGAAATTTTTAATTGCCCATAATATAAATTTGATCTTCGAGCACTCTAAGTTTTATGTCAATTAATGAAGACAAAAACATCAATAACTAAGATTTCAATGTAAAGGAAATCCTCAAAATCTGATGAGCTGGTATATATCACAGATGAAGAATGTGTTCATAAAAATGGAAAGCAAAGTATTTAGTCAATCTAAGAATGTTTTCATTATGAAAAGAGGCAAATGGATAATCTTCATTTACCTGTAGCCTGTGAATTATCATACTTAAGGAGAACTGTGACACACACACACACACACACACACACACACACACACGCATGCCATTTCATAAACTGGAGCAAAACTGATTTTCATTTATTAGTTTTCTCCTAGAAAGCCCTGGGATTTGGAGGTGAATTCCCATAGCTTAATGTGAAAGCAATTTGCAGTGACAAATTCTCCAACAGGAAAATAAAATAAACACATATATGTAACACACAGGAAGATAATCATTTAATGTTGTACATTGTACTCATTATATCAATTATTTACACAGAATTTAGATTTCTGTTCCATAGGTGAATCTTAAACATAGTAAAAAGTATTTTCTAAAATACTTTAAATGTTTCATTAGCCATCTTATTTAACTTTCACTGTAATTATTTCTAACTCTTTATTCACCAAATATTACAAATGCACCATTAACACACAGTGCCTGGGATGCTTAGGATCCCACTATCTCACAAATAAAATGCAATAGGCTAGATAGATTTATTGTACAGTTAGTTATAAGTCATGCAAAAACATAAGGAGAAAAAGATAAAAATCAACAGTAATCTGACTTTACCAAATATATCTGGGTAGTTGACTTAGTTTGTCAGCTTGAACATCACTTTTATCCTGATATTGGAGGAAAATGATTGATTGTCTAAAGGCACAGCAGCCAGAATCTGAGATGGTTTAAATGTGGGTATGTCTTAAGCAATGATTGATTTCATAATGCATGAAAATGTACAGTTTTACAGTATCTTAATATCTCTTGCTGCTTTGATTGCCCAAACATGAGCAAAATATTAGAGGCTTAAAGTCATATTGCTTGCATCAATTATCTGACTTCATTGTCTTCTTTCTTGTCTGCTGGTGAATTTGAAAAGCCCTAGTCTACAAATTCAGGCACTCTAGATTGCATTAGTCTCCCCTTCCCTCCCCTCTCTCCTTCCCTTATTTCCTTCTTATTCCCCCATCCCCCCTACTTTCCTCCTTCCCTTCTTCCTCCCTTGCTCCTTCCTTCCTTCCTTCCTTCCTTCCTTCCTTTCATTTCATTTCCTTTTAAAATCTAGAATCCAGAATGTAGCATTGGGAATAGGTGATATTAAACCTTAGCATTTAATTTTGTGTATTCCTCTATGTGTCTTGCATTAAAATATTTAAATTATTAACTTAATTAAGGTGATTATGAATACACCAAATACTATCATAATGTTATATACTGGCACTTTCAGACTAGGGGGAAAATAAATTGACATATGTAGATAGATTAGAAATTTTAGAAACTTAACATGTTTTTTTAGTACCAGGAATTAAACTCAGGGGCACTATACCCCTGAACCACATCCCCAGCCCTATTTTGTATTTTATTTAGCGACAGGGTCTCACTGAGTAGCTTAGCAGCTTGCTTTTGCTGAGGCTGGCTTTGAACTCTTACTTCTCCTGCCTCAGCCTCCTAAGCCACTGGGATTACAGACACGCTACCACACCTGGCAGAAATTTAACTTTTATTTTAGCATTTAATATATTTGCATCTATGTAATCATAAAATTGACCTTACGACAGTAGATAGAATTGACTTTAAAACTACTTAATGCTTGTATTTAGTAGACAATGTCTTTTATTTTGGCCTTATGAATGATTTTTCCTATGTCTTACATATCTGAGAATTAGATATTCTTTCTAGTTTCTGTGACAGTTTGTAATATGTGCCCAAATGCAAGACTACTGCAGACTCACTTTAACACAGCCATCTTTCTCAGTCCTCACTTCACCCACTTCAACGCCAAATAACTCAGACAGTGAGGTGATTCATGATTTCATTATTCTTTGGTGTTGCAACTCCAAAGGGAGAATCTTATTCTTTACATATTAATAATCAAATTACTTTCAAATACTTCTTGTCCAGAACAAAATGGTTGAAAATATGAAATGATTGTTTTTTTCAATTGTTATGTCAGATTATAATGAGAAGTTTTTTTGTCCAAATTTGATACACTCATCTTTAGAAAAATCGTCATTGAGACCATAGGAATGATGTTAATGATAAAAACCTAGTTTGTTGTTGTTGGTTTGCAGAAAACAGCATTGGCTTTGTAAATGTATGTTATTTGTATAATCCTCAGCCAACCACTCTTTTTTAGAAAAAGATGAAGTAGTGACACTACTTAATATAGTATGGATGAGTTAATGGAAACAAATACTTTACAATTAATATTTACAGAGAAATTTATTAATGTTGGAATTCTAAGAACTCTTAGACATATTGAACTGGTGTTCTAGTTTTAGCAGGTGTGTGATGAAGTTAAGCTCTGGTGAAAGGGTCCTCTGAGGGTGGTTACTAAGCGAAAAGTGAAAAGTGCTTGTAATTCTCTATACTAACTTCTGGTAAGCAGTTTTGTTTTCAGAAATATATAAGGCACATTCCTGATTTACTCATCTACCTTTTTGAGCCTTAAATCTGCATGGAGTGCATGAACAGGGTTCTGAATGTCTGCTGACAGATTTCTGTAAAGAAAGCAAAGTCATTCAGCATGCTGTCTGAACTCTCACGCTGTATTAACATTGTCATGCGGTATTTCCTTCCCAGCACATCAGGGTGATATTTAAAGTTCTCCTTTTCTGCTCCCATATATTCACACTCCATATTTGAAAGTTCCCTTGAGTATAGGAATTTGCAGTTGCATGCAAAATATGAGGGAGCTGTGTCTACATTTGAAATATGGTCTTAGGATGACATTGTGATAGAGATTGACTGTATGCTATGTACCTTGTAGCACTACTTAAAACTGAAGAATTATGCTTGATCTATTAAATAAATTACAGTTTTTTCCCTACAAAAATCCATTTTAAGAAATGGGGGGGTGGGGGAAGTTGTTTTAAAATGAAATTGAAGTTGTAAACAACTGCCTAAATTGGACTTATCCATTTTTTCCTGGAAGAGGTAAATTATAAAATAATATTGCTTTATACAAACCACTTTGCATTTCTGTAAGGTTTGAAAATGTATAATTGTTTGTAATTATTAGTTATAAGGCATACTAGGAACATGAAGAATACAAACCAAATATATTCAGGGATGAACTATTTCTCCTGAAATTTCACAATTTATTATTTCTATTAGGAGACATTAGGACCTTATTATAATTATTTGTGTGCATACCACTGGACTCTCAATGATAAAAGGAGGAATCTATTTCTATTTTGGTTCAGATTCTATAGCAGCTAGTTGAACTCATCAGAACTTCATAAATAATGGGGGCAAATGTTAATAATATTGGTAGTTCAGATAATTAGTATTACATTGTTGTTTATGTGTGTTTTTTCTAAAGCAATGGTTTTTGAATCCTTTTGAAAACCTAATTTTGTGAGGAGGTTGCTACTGTTTATTCTTAACTATCTCCCAGAGGTTCATATGATAAGAGTTTGGTTGTCAGCCTGTGGTGCTACAGGGAAGTGGGGGAACCTCTAGAAGGTGAGTTGGTAGAAGAAATGTAGGTCATTGGAAGGAGACACTGGGACCCTGGAACTTTTCTTTTTGCTTCCTGGCCACAATGAGGTGAGCAAATTGGCTCCACCATACACTCCTTGCCATGGTGTTCTGCCTTACTGGTCCCCAAACAACAGAGTCAACTGATCATAGAGTGAAACCTCTAAAACAAAGTCAAAATAAACTTTTTCTTCCTTTAAGTTCTTTATCCCAGGTTTTTTATTATAGAAACAGAAAAGCTGACCAACACAGAGGTGCACAGTTTCAGGAATTATATATACTCTACAAACAATAAAGAAGTTTTCTTCTTTTGATGAACACTTAAGCTACCACAGATTCCTTTCTTGATTTTTATTAATTCTATATTTTTACGAGTTTTGATAAGTGTCTCTATCTATGTAATCACCACTACAATCAAGACATGGGAAAGATTTCATCTCTGCAAAATTGTCCGTTTGATGTTAATTGTACTCCCTCTATAAATATCAGATTTCTTACTATGATAGATTAGTTTTACCTGTCATGAATTGATTATACAGTATATTATCATTTGCATCTAGCTTCTTTTGCTCAATGTATTTTTGCAAACTGGTCATATTGCTCCTTGTGTCTGTTGTTGGTTCATTTTTATGGTTTATTAGTATTATCTTATACAAACTTGCCATGATTTGTTTATCCAGTCACCTGTTAATGGGGAATGTGGTTATTTGCAATTCTTGATTATTAGTAGTAGGGCTGCTGTGGGCATTATTGTGCCAGTTATTTCATGGATACATGCTTTCATTTCTCTTGGGTAAGTGCCTAAGGGAGATATTAATGGATCATATGGAAAGTAGATATTTAACTCCAAAATGACTCTACACATTTGCATTTCAACTAAGTCTGTACTAGAGTTCCAGGTACTCTGCATCCTTACCTGTCCTCAGCACTTTCATTTTTTTTTTATTTAGGAATTCTGTTAGGAGTGCAGTGATAGCTAATTCCTGATTATATTTAATCAATAATCAATGACATGAATTGTTTTTTCCTGTGTTTATTGGCCACCTACTAATTTTTTTTGTAAAGTTCATTTGAATACTTTATATTGGATTATTTCTTATTACTGAGTGATGAGTTATTTTTATATTCAAGTCTCAAGCCTTTTCCAGAGAACTATATTGGTATGTTTTCTGTAAGTCTGCAATGTGTCTTTTCATTTTATCTAATAATATTTTTTAAAGCAAGTTTTAAAGCAACTTTGTTTAACTTTGACATATCATTTACTTTGTATCTTTTTTTCACTCCTTTTTCACAAATGTCATTACCTCACAGTAGCTTGATTTTATATATTTAACTGCTTTTTTGTACTTTTGTTTTCATATCTTTTGCATTGATGTATGTAGTAATCTCCACTTAACATAGTTATTATTTTTCTTAAGCAGTTATTTCTTTAAAAAAACTGCATTAAGAAAGCATAGTTTTCAATTATTTCTGAACTTCTTTATCCCTTTCTTGTAGATCCAAATTTTTATTTAGCTTCATTTTCCTGAACTTAAAGAATATCTCTTAGCACATTTGGTATTGCATGTTTGCTGATGAAAGATTCCTTCAGCTTCCATTCATCTGAAATATCCTTACTTCAACATATTTTTACAGGGAAATTACAACTAACATACTGGTATTCCAAAAATTGTAACTATATTGCCATATCTCAACATATGGTTTTCCCTATATTCTTACAGATATTTTCAGATTGTATGATTTGAATTTTGACCTGTGATCTGTTTTGAGTTATTTTTTATATGTGGTGAAGTGTATAGGTGGACACTATTTTATTTTGCTTTGCATATGGATATCATATTGATGTAAGACAATTTATTGGGAAGACTTACTCTTTTCCCACTGAACCGCCTTCACATTTTTGTTGAAAATCCGTTTTTCCTAAGTGTATGGGCCTATTTCTTGACTCTTTGATGTTCTACTGATGTATTTTTGAGAGTTTTCTGATGTTTTTATTAATATAGGGTGAAATGACATCTCAATAATCTTGGGTCTTCTGATCCATGAACACACAGTGATGTTTATTGTTCTTCAATATCTCTTAGTAATAGTTTGCATTGTCAGTGTGCAGGTCTTGCACATACTTTGTCATACTTATTTATAAGGAATTCATATTTTTGATGTTTGATTTTTGCATATTAGTCATATCCTGAACTTTTGTTAAACTTTCTAATCTATTTTTTAAATAGATTTATTTCATCAGGTTTCTTACATATGTATTACCTATACATGAAAACATTTTTCTTTTCCAATATAATTTTCACATTTCTTTTCTGTATTTTTAACTTTTATTTTCACTTTGGGATATGCTCTGGCCAGAAGTTCTAGAAGGATGTTTAATAGAAGTAGGGCTAGAATACACCTGAACCCTAACCCAAACCCTGTTTCTGATCTTAAGAGACCGGACTTCAATATTTTAGAATTGAGTATAGTATGAGTTGGAAGTTTCTGCAGACATCTTTTGTCTGGTTGAGATTGTCCCCATACACTTATAGTTTTTCCTGTGAGTTGTCTTTATCATGAATGAATACTGAATATTATCAAATGTTTTTCTCTGTATCTTTTGAGACAAATACATGTTTTTGCTTTTTTTGTTTTTTGTTTTTTGTTTTTAATATTGTGTATTATATTGGCTGATTTTCAGATGTTTGACCAACCTTCATTCCTGGATAAATACCACTGATCAAAATACACTAATCCTTGTATATTGTAGATTCAATATTTTATTATTAAAATTTTTATTAAATTTTTTTGAGTAATTTTGCATCAATTTCCATGAGTCAGATTGATAGGTTATTTGATGTTAGTTTCAGAGTGATTTAGACCTCATAAAATTAGTTGAGAAAGATCTTCAGTTTTCTGGGAGAGATTTTGTAAGTATGTGCTATAGATTGGATCTCAAATATCCCCCAAGGCCCATGTGTTGGAGGCTTGGTCCCCAGGGATACAATATGGGAAGGCATGGTACCTTTAAAAGATGTGACCTGACCTAGTGCAAGGATTTTAGGTTCTTAGAGACATAACCTTAAAGGAAAGACAGTGGGACCCCAGCTCATTCTTCCTCCTTTTGTATTTGGCCATGAGGTAAGCAGTTTTTCTTCACCATGTGCTTCTTGCAATTGCTATCTGGTATCCCCATCAGAGACATAAAAGCAATGGTTCTTCTTGAACATGAATTGGGATTTCTAAAACCAGGAGCCAAATAAACCTTTTTCCTTTTTAAGTTGACTATCTCATGTATTCATTATAGTAATGAAAAATTGACTGAGACAGAAAGTAGTGTCTGTTTTTTAATTTAAATATATGATTCACTATTGCAGCTATTTTGTCAGCAATATTTTATATGAAAAGGTTTTTAAGTATAAATTAATTTTCCCCAATAGACATTGAACTCTTCAGGTTACCTATTGATTCTTAAGATGGCTTTTGATAATTTTTATCTTTTAAGTTATTTTTATATTTCAACTAAGTTGTTGAATTAATTTGTATAAAATTCTTATAATATTCCCTTTTGTCATTTTAATATTCATAATATCTACAATGATATTAACTTTCTTGTTCCTGATATTGACAGTTTATTCCTTTTATCATTTTTTTATATTTCTGGTGAGAGGTGTTTCAATTCTACTTTATTTTTGGTTAAAGAACTAGTTTAGGGTTCATTTATTATTTTCCCAATTTCTAATTTATTACTTTCCACTCTATTTTTTAGTTTTAGTTTCTTCCCTTTACTTTGTTTGGTTTTCATTTGCTTTTAAGTTCATAGTTGTTTAAGGTGGAAATCGAGTTCATTAATTGTATACCTGTATTCTAATTCAGATTTTTTTAGTACTATAATTATCCACCTAGGCACTAGTGCAGTACTAAATGCTTGGTATTTGCATGATGTATCATATAGATAACCTTCATCTTTCACTGGACCAGAGTTCCAAAATTTGTGGTACCACTTTACTTCTGTGCTCTTGAAAGCTTTGAGTCATCTTATTCAAGGACTCAGCACATTTCCTCATTTGGATTTCTATCACTATTTTCCCCTCAGTGAATCCCCCTATTCTCCAACAACTTTATGTTTACTTCTGTTTCAACTGCCTTGACCTCTTTGCCTCTAGAATTTCACATGACCCCCATGCTCTGCTTGATATCCATCTCACTGAACTATATTCTAGACAATTCCAAGGCAAATGCTAAAATAGTCCCAGGACTCACATCTGGAAACTTGCTTCTTTCAAGAATTAACTGTCTTGTATTGATCATATTCCAATGATGAAAAAAAAAAATTACCTTACACATTCATCTAAATTTATGTGAAGGGAGAAGAATATAGAGAATTAAAACTGATATATCTTTATATCCAGGATCACTAGTTAGAGACATGTAATCAACCATGTGAGATCACCATCTTAGAAGGTCTAAACGTTCTGATTCTGCATGAAAATGTTCTGCCAAATTTGAATTTTTGATTAATTTTGCCAGTTCATTAGGAAAATATTTTTATTAACATCTGGTTGTGTTTTTTTTTTTCTTTTTTTGGTACAGGGAATTGAACTTAACCACTGAACTACATCCCCAGCTCTTTTTTTTATATTTTATTAGAGACAGGGTCTCACTGAGTTGCTTAGGGATTCACTAAATTGTTAAGGCTGACTTTGAACTTCTGATCCTCACTATATTCTACTCATGCTTTCATTTCTGAAACCAAATGTTTTTGGTGCTGAACGGAGATTGAATCCAGGTGCCACATCCCCAGTCCTTTTGTATATATTTGTTTAGAGACAGAGTCTTGCTGAATTGCTTTTTAGAACTTGCTAAATTGCTGAAGCTAGCTTTGAACTCACAATCCTCCTGCTTCAGCCTCCTGATCCACTGGAATTATAGGCATGTGCCACCTCCCCCTAGCCCTGAGACCAAATTTGTTCATTTGTTTAATCTCTTATGCATTATAAATTTACCCCTTCAGAAAATATGTCAATATAATCTCATTGACAAATTTGCATAATTACTTATACAATTCCAAGTAATTATTTCAGAAAATTTTTTCCATTATCTTTTTTTATAATCATCTCCTATTTCTTTTTTAAAAATTATTTATTCTAATTTGTTATACATGATGGCAGAATGCAATTCATTTCATATAATACATATAGAGCACAATTTTTCAAGTCATTGATTGTACACAAATTATTTTCAAACCATTTGTGTTTTCATACATGTACCTAGGGTAATGATGTCTAACTCATTCCACCATCATTTCTTTGCTCCCTCCTTTCCCTTCCCTCCCCTTTGCCCTATCTAAAATTCCTCCATTCCTCCCATGCTCCCCCCACCCCCATCGCCATTATGAGTTGGCATCCTCATATCAAAGAAAACATTCAGCCATTGTTTTTTGGTGGAATATTACTCAGCATTAAATGAGAATAAAATCATGACATTTGAAGGTAAATGGATGGAGTTGGAGAATATAATGCTAAGTGAAGCAAGCCAATACCAAAAAACCAAAGGCCAAATGTTTTTATCTTCTATTTCTTAAATGTGAAACCTCATGATCATTGTCATATGTTTTCAACAAATACAAATGGTAGAGTTGATTTTTTTTTCCAGTATTAGGAATTCAACCTAGTGCCTTGTGCATGGTTGGCAAGCACTCTACCATTGAGCTATAGTCTCAGCCTATAGGATTGTTTACAAAGTGAAATAGAAGGAAAAAAAAAAAGAAAGAAACTGTAACTGCTTCAATAAAGACAAAACAATACAAGAACAGAATAAAATGGAAATGGATTTTGCAGTTGAAAGAAAAACATAGTGGGAGTTGAGGATCAAATCAAATGAAAGTTGAGGGTTATCTATGTTACCATAGCCAGTGTAATTAAATTGAGAGTAGAGGCTGTAAAATAAGTATAAAGGTATATAGGTTAAGCAATTTAGAAAGAAGATTGTAGCCTGTGATATGAGATTACTAATGAAAACAAAATCAATATTTATTTAGGATCAATGCTACTTCAGATCAAGTACAAAGAACTAGGAAAAGAGTGAGTTTTCCTAAATTTGACTTCTATAGGTAATAAAGATAAACCTTTCATAGTTCCTCAAAATAATTAAGGCCTGTATGTGCTTAATTTTATTATCACATCATCTTTAAAAAGCAGATGGAACATTACTAATAACATACCTCTGGGATAGTAAAAGGCATTCATTTGAATCCTCCTTCTTGCATTTATATTCAGTGCTACCTTAGAAAAATCACTTTTAAACTTTGGTGTCTAGAGTGGAGGATGGGTTAATGTACTATATTGATTTATGTTAAGAGTAAATGAGATAATTTACATATTGGTGGAATAGTGTCTGGCACATAAAAATCATCAAAATATATATTATTATTATAGATGTACATTATTATTTATTATTACTAATGTCACTATCATTAGCATTGCTAATCAAGAACTCTACACTTGGTTATTTCTGTCATCATTTAACAAGAAAAAGGTACCTTGAGATACAGAGTTAAGATGACTCCCCAGTGGGTGACACAGAAAAAGCCTAAGCCTCTATGGTGGGACAGATGGGGAACTAGCCTGGGGAGGTGAGAAAACTTTGAAACAATAGTAAGTATGAAACCCAGAGCATTGAAGAAGGCATAGCAATAATACAATACCATTGCTGTATTCATCTTTACAATGGTCAGTTACATTTTGCTTACGTTTCAGATAGGTAAATTTAAAAGTAATTATGCCATATTTCTTTTGTTATGAATACAGAATGTCATATTTGAAAAGATTATGAAAGAAGAATATCTTATATCTCAAGTGTAAAAAGCACTTTAAAAACCACATCAGAAAGATACTCAATGCATTTCTGAAACTAAAATCAAATTGAAGGTTGAATATAAAGATGCAGCACTTTTGGAAAGCAAATTGGCACTGTGTACAATGAGCCTTAAACTCTTTGTGCCATGCAACTTATTAAAACTATTTCTGGGAAGTCATTGTACAAAAGTAATCCAATATTTGAGGGAATCCATGTGCATTAATGTTATTATCTCAGTATTACTTGTATTATGAAGCTTCCAATTTACCTCAAACATGCAGCAATAAGAAAGTGAGCAATAAATTATTTATAAAACATTTGAGATTATTAAAACAGGTAGTAATATAGAAATAAAACTATTTTATAAAATAACTCAAAATGTACTGTTTTAAATGGATTTAATAATTTGAAATGAGTATGAAATTGGGAAACACACTAACATGTTAGCATACAGCATATTGCAAAAGTAGGGTGATCATCATGATTTTTTTCTATCTTAATTGCTTTATGTAAAATTTTAAAATAATAAAATAATTCATAGCATACATATTTTCTCTTATGTAAAAACAAATTGGCTTAATTTTAAAATAAGGAAACATACATAGCTTTAATGACATCATTAAGCGTGGTTTAGGTGAATTCATACAATTTAGATTCCAATCTGATGTTTATTTATCCTATAATCCTATTGTGTCTTGTTTTACAGATGAACTTTCTGCCTCAGCACATCTCATTATGAAAATCATCTTCTCTGTTTTTTTAATCCATCTTTTAAGGTCTGAAATTAGTTTTTTTATTGATACAAATCAGTTTCCCTATAGGTTATACTCATACTTTTGAGGCCTAATCCCTTTTTCACATGGCAGTCTTCCAAGCACAAAGACACTAATCATGCAAAAACAAATAAACAACAAAATACACATATTATTCCTCCCTCCTTAGGATTTTGGCTACGTTTTTCTTATTGCATTAGCAATTTATTGGCAGTCTTTTTTAAAGTGTATTACACAGATTTGAATACATTTCTGTAGTTTTCATCTCATTATCGCAGAGAAGAAAGAGACCATCATCTTTCTTCCTTCTCATTAGTGAAGCTTGGAACCTAATTATATCCTTTTAGCTCCTTAGAGGAGCCTTCATAAAGGGAAATGGTTTATAAACAGAGATTACCTCTTCATTTTAAGTTTGATCATAACTGGCTTTGTAACAAAAAAAGTCAAAATCATTTCTATGCTTCCCACCCTTTCAGCTTTCAGAGAATCAATAAGACTACCAAAAACACCTCGCAAAACATGCACCCACTCAATGAAGTGTTAGTGAATCAATACAAGCTAAGAAAAATTATTTTATGGGAGCAGCAATTTATACTCTGTTAAATTTAACTACTTAATCTTACTGTGCAGTACATTTTAAATATGTCTGACAGAAAGGGAACCAGATCCAAGGTTTTTCTTTGCTTTGCTTTTATACATTTCTTATGGCTAAATATATGAAAATACTCAAAACACATTTTTAGCTCTTGACCCAAAGATATATTATTTATTGATTAAGACATATGATGTTTTTCAACCTATTCTATCCTTCCTTAAAATGCTCCCTTGAGTTATAGTTGGCTTACATTGATTTAAGTGAGTACTTCAAGAACTAACTCTTTTCAATTCTCTTTAATATCTCATTTTTCTTGGGTGGAATCTCTAAGATGAATGTACCCATGTGCACTGTTTTGCTGTCTTCAGTGCACATCAATAAATTAAACCAATGTACTATGTTTACTGAAGTCCAGTTTTCTAAGAATTCTTTTTTAAATTACACCACTTTCATTTTACAGACAAGTCATCATTGTTTTCTTAGTTTTAAAACTTGTTTTTACCCATACAGTTGCTTTTCTAATAAAGATAAATCTGGTAAATATGTGATACATTTCCTTTACATCTTTATACATCATACTCTCAGATTAACTAGCTATTAGTTATGCAAAAAAAAACACACAACAAAAACATTTGGTGCAGTTACCTGTGTCTTTTCAGAATTTATTAACAGGTAGTAGGGCTGTAGAACTGTGAGGGCTGCTCAGAACCACAAATTCAAATTATAGATTAAAATGGAACAACAATTAATTCTTGAATTCCCTATCTGGAGCTTTAAATATAGGGTGCCAAAGAAAATAGGTAGGATTAAAAGACGTTCTTGATGGGCTATGGCTGTGGCTCAGTGGTAGAGCACTTGCTTAGAATGTGTGAGGCACTGGGTTTGATCCTCAGCACCACAAAGAAAAATAAATAAATAAAGTTATCATGTAAAACTAAAATATTTTTAAAAAGACATTCTTGAGAGAAATATGTTATACTGTAATGAACAAAATATATTATTAACCAACCTGGAGCATTCTGCAGTGGGCAGGTACATTTCATAAACACAGATCAGAAACTGACCGGTTCTCTCTCAGTAGGAAATAATAGATTACATTTACACACCCTGAGATAATATCACTGTCCAGAGGTTGTTAACTGGAAAACATTGTAGGGCATTTTGCCCCAGTACTCTGTTCTGTTGCTCAAATTTGTATGATTACATGAGAATGCAGTCCATTTTTAGGCAATGATGGACCATTTGGCTAAGAGCAAGTTTATTTATGTCTCAGTTGTTTTGGTCTTGGACAAAGCCTTCTCCCTTTCTAAAAACCTTTAGTATAATAGACTCCATAGTGATTAAAAAAGTAATTATAGGTTGGAACATTTAGTACTTTCTGAAAATTGGAACATCTTCAATAATATTACCCTCCACACATGCACTCACACACAACACATTGTATTTCTTTAGCTTATGAACCAAAATTATATTATAAATTTTAACTCACTTATTTCTGTCTCTCTATATAGAGTGTAATGTAAAGTTTCTATTTGTTTTTTTGCTGAAACCAGTGTCAAGTTTGGTGTCTGGATTGTTGTAGTACTCTGTTATTGATCAGTATTAAATTAATGACATAATGTGTGAATGTTTATTTAATGATTAATTGATTAAATAATGGAATAAGTAACTAATTGTGTAAATAAATTAACAATGGTGATGGCAGAGTCTTGTCTTCACTTAAGAACACGGTAAGAAATGATAGGACTTATTTAAAAATTGAAATAGAAAATTTATAAAGCAAATATCAGTTTTATTGGCTCTAGATTTTCTGGTTCCTTTACATCATTGATTAAAGTTGTATCTTTTAAAATGACCATTGGTTTTTCAGCATTGATTTCCTACTAGTGAATATGAAATAGCAGCAGAAAATAGGAAAGGAAATGTCTTTAAGTATAGGAAATATAATTTTTATTGAAAAGTAAGATGTCAAAGATGAAGAAAATGGTGAGAATGTATATATTTAATAGAGAATACTGGAAGTTTCTCCCAGTTTTCTTGGATGTTGTTTCCAGTTGTAAACTTTTGTATAGGTCTTTTCCTAGTAAATTCGATCTTCAATCTGGTTTTCTGTTTAGAATTTACCTTTTGGGTTTCAGTTTTAAGCTACTGCTATGTGCATATGTGAATACACACACACACACAGATGTGTATGTATTAATTATTCATATATTCTATATTCCTTAAATTCACATGTTGTCCTGGAAAAACATATCAGAACCATATTAGTATTTCCATACACCACCTTAATTTTTTAATTTCCCTTTAGGAATTTATTCAATAAAACATTCATTTAACAAATATGTATTGAGTCTATCCTATGGGAAAGGTGTTTTAAATCCTACTTCCTTATCACTTAACAAAGTTACAGATCTTAGACCTAATGGAACTTATATTCTTCAAAGAGTTACATACAACAAAGAGAAAATATACTAAGTAAATATCACAGTTCAGTAGAAGCTGAAAAGAGATAACAAGAGATAACAGGAAAGAAAAAGGGAACCAACTTATGGGGGGTCAGGAACATGAAAAGGTAGTACCAACAATGATTTTAAATAGCTTGTCAGAGCAGGATTTATTAAGGAGATAGGATGTGGGTATAGGCATAAAGAAAGTGCAGTGTTAGCCTTGCAGATAGAACTGATAAATGGCAGTATATGTAAGATCACCTGAAGACTGAAGTGCCTAAGGCAGAGGAACCAGTAAAGAGAAAATTATGATCATACATTTTAATGGGCACAAGGTAGTGCATTATTCAGAAATATTTTGTATTAGAGATACATAATGGGGTATAGCTTAAGATATTTAACTAATAGTTTGGAATTCAAGTAGAGCTGTTTTTGGAAAATCGGGAACAGCCTATTTTCTTTTGTGCATCCAAGCACCCTGTTTGAGGCATCCCTTCACCTTCTGGGATAGATTTTTGTTTTGGTTTGGTTTGGTTTTTGCCAGGTAAATATTTTCCTACCTTTCCTTTTGGCTAAAGTTCAGATCTGTGATCAAGGCTCTACTGATTAGATCTATTTATACAAATTTTTAAAAAGGTTGAAATAAGTAAATAAATATAAAAAGCTAGTAAGTGAGAAACCAAGATGGTACAGACTCTTGTGTTTTGGGGGGATAGCCAAGTGCCCATTACATGTTTTTAGAGACAGAAACATAAGCAATTAATGTCAGTGGAACAGTTACTTTCTATATCTGATGGTGTTTTTATAAGGAGTCTTTATGCAGTACAATAGGAGAGTTGCTCCTGGCTTATACCCTCAAAGCCAAACTGAACAGCACTCCCAAAGGTTCTATGTTTAACAAAAGATTCTTTAAAGTGATGACACGCCACAGAAATGTTAAAAATTTATGGGGCACCCATGGGCATTGATAAAATTATTTTAGATGGACTCAGAACTTAAATTTATTAAATACTTGGACTTACATAGTTTTCACTAAATGAACATTTAATTATAATCTATATCATGAGACTTAAAAATAAAATTATCCTTATCAAGTTTCTTTCTCACCAGCAACAAATGCAATGCTGACCTGTCCATCAGAAGGATAAGAATATTATATTCATAAAATTAGTAAAATAAATGGAAATATCATTCTCATCTTTCTAGATTATGAGAAAGTTTCTATTGAAACATCTTCTGACTCAAATTAGTTGTATGAAATCATATAGGATTAACATGAGAGAATATTTAGTATATTATCACACTTTTGAAACAGAGAGAGGAAGAAAATATAGTTCCTAGCTTTTAAGTATTAACTTAATATTATTATTAAAATATAATATGAATTATTAAAATATTATTATATAATATTTTGCTATCATTACCTATTATATGAATTAGTTCCATAATCAGCTTTGCCAGTCAAGTTATTGTAACTAAAAACATTTAATGTTCAATTACAACAGCACAAAATACACTTAGAAACAAAATAGTTTATATATGATTATGAACAAACCTAAGTAAATAATAAAAGATTGACAGTATTGAACAAAGACAAATGCATAGAAAAACATAATATTAGTGTGATTATTTTTCAGTTCTGTGATCAAGTCCTGTGCCTCACATATGCAGGCAAGTTTTCTACCACAGAGATACATCTCCAACCCAGTGCCACATTTATAAAAGAACCAGATTATGCATCCCTAAGGTAATCACACATGATGGTGTACATTGACGAGTCTCTAACAATATACTGTATACTGAAAAAACATAACAATTTTTGTGTTTACTAAAATAGTTTTAAAATTTGACCCATCATGGACAAATACATATGTAGGATGAAAGTAAGTTAATAGTAGGAAAAATTCCTATGTGGGATGGAAATTTAAACTGATATTACTGATCATATGAATAACAAACTTAAAGAATGAATGATATTTAAAAAAAATAATTAGAGAAGATCTGATTTCTGGAATGGTTGCACAAGACCTATAACCCTCTGGATGGGAAATGAGCAAAGCTTGAAATTTTTTTTAAAAAAGAACTCTATTATTAAAGTATTTGGAAATTGTCCCATAGTAAACAGAGGAACTCTATTCAAGAAAATTTTCAAATTGTAATACCATCAGTGAATCTGGGTACTGCCCCCACTCGGCCGTGACTAACTTTCTCCTTGCCTTCTCTTTAATTCTCCTCCTCCTATCTCAACATTTTTATATAGCCTCCGATCTGGGTAGAATGGAGCAAGGAAACAAGCCTTCCTCTCCCCTTAGTTGCTAGTCAAGTGACATGCTATCTTACCAGGTGGGACAGCTTGCCAACACTTCTCCCCCTCTGGGCTCCAAGTTTCAGAGGCTAAATCTCTAGCGTTTGAAGTCCAGGAATCGAAGGCTTCTTTCCTCCATTCAGCCCCCACAGTGGAGGTTTCACCCTAGTGTTAGCAGGCTGACGATTAAAAATGATCACCTCTTCTCCAGCTGGCTCATAGGTTGGAAAATCTTCAAATGCTTTTCCCAGGTAGAGATGCAAATCATAAAAACAGAGCACTTGGAAGGTCTTCCTAAAGAACTGACTTAATTTGAAACTAACAGTGGGAAAGTTCAAGCTGAAAGTTGCTCAAAAACAAAGATTTTGGTAATAAGCAATTAAGAGCAATAAGGTAAAATGTAGGCCAGTAACTTTATCAGAGAACCAAGTAATGAGGCAGCTAATAAGACAGCCACTGTAGTCAAAACAAACCTCAAACACACCTCAAACACTAGCTCTGCAAATGGAGCCTGGATTTAATTGGATCAGACTGTGGGACCAATTTATACTTCAGGGCATCATTGAAAACAGTAGAACAATCAACCCGTAATCAGTGAAGACTGATAGCTTGGTGTGATACCAGCAGAGGCAGACAGGTTGACAGAGCAGGAAGAGAGAGTCAAATAAAATCCTGCTAAAAAACATTGTCATTCCAATGTGATCGTTTTGTAGAACTGCATGAATTAAAAACAATAACAAAGACTCTTCTCTCCAAACCTTGTTTGAAAAGCATTTTCATGTTATGGATTGAATTATGTTCCCCTAAATTCATAGGTTGAATCTCTGACTTTCATTGTGGGTATCTTTGGGGATATGTCTTTTGAGGACCTAGGGAGCTAGTTAAGTCTCATAAGATTAAATGAAGCCATAAGGTCCTAATCCAATAGGACTTGTATCCTTGTACATAAAGGAAGAGGCAGTAGGAGAGTATTCTCTTGGAAACAAGGTGAAGGCACCATAAGAAGATGGCTGTTTATAAACTGAGAAGATGTGCTTTCCCAGGATTTGACCAGCTGATACTTTGATCTCAGATGACTGGCTTCTAGGAGTGTGAGAAAATAAATTCCTGTTTCTTAAGCCTACCGAATCTGGAGTATTTAGTTACAGTAGTCCTAATTGACTAATATTTTTTTCCTCTCACTTTGACAATGAATTGTTAATTGTACCTTAAATTTCATAAGTTTAAAAATTTTGTCTACTTGTTTAATATAGAATATCAAAAATTATGATGTTTAAAAGAAAGCAAGTTAGTATCAGTATTATTATGTGCTATCTTCTCAATTAATAATTCAGATCAAACACCCAGTTTGCCAATTCTCTTTTCAACTTATTTAGGTCAGCCTTCTGTTTATGTCATCCATGAGTTTCTAATTTCACCTGTTGTTTTTTACAATTTCTCTAAGTTATTTTGTGTTTGAAGCATTCATAGTCATATTCTTTCATTTTTTTGTCACAATGATGGTACCTTCATATATTACTTTCAACCTACTAAATATAATTATGTTACATGTTATATATGTTTATTTATAGTGGGGTTGGGAGGGGGAGCATAGGAGGATTAGATAAACTCTAGATAGGGCAAAGGGGTGGGAGGTGAAGGGAAGGGGCATAGGGGGAGGAAAGTTGGTATAATGAGATGGACATCATTACACTAAATACATGTGTGAAGACACAAATGGTGTGAATATACTATGTATACAATTAGAGATATGAAAAATGGTGCTCTGTGTAACATGAATTGTAATGCATTCTGCTGTCATATATAACAAATTAGAATAAAAAATTTAAAAATATGTTTATTCTAGGAAATATTATATTTGGGAGTTTGTGTGATCCTAATATTTGTGTATTTATGTAAGCTAATATTCTTTGGAGTTATCTGTGCAAAATTCTTTGTATGTTTCTTCAGAGAGGTTTTTAAGTTATCTCTGCCATGTACCATCTGCACTGATAACACATGGCCATCCTAAACTATATATTTGTCTTTGATTTCTTTGGCCAAAATAAGTAATTTGAATTGTTGACTGAACTCAGTCCACATTTGATCAAACTTTTAGTTAGGAATTATAAACTGAGATTTTTTTTTTCTTTTTAATCAAAAGAGGAATAAACAAGTAATAGCCTTTTTTCTTTTTTGGAGTCAAATTTCCCCCCTCTAAGTTTGTCACATTTTAGAGGTCCTGGTTTTCTGTGAAAATCTTCAATGTATTACAAATATTTGATGTGCTTCTTAAAACTCATCCTCCAAGCCAAAAGGAATGGAGAGATTCTTGAAAAGCAAATGGTGGTTTTAACACTTCTTACTCTGGATGTGTGCTTTTTTCAGGACTCTTTCCCTTAGTGATCCTTCACCATGTGGGTAGTCTAAGCATTTAAGAATAGTTTTGAAAATACATTTTATCCATAATTCTTAATAATCAGAACAAAGATAAATTCCTTAAACTTCTGTCATCTAGAGTCTTCCAATGGCATGCCAGGGGTCTTTTTAGGTGTGTGAAATTACTCTTATGTTAAAGCTGGTCTACCTTGTTCCATATATGTATAACTTTATTTATTTAACAAAAACTTGTGGTTGTTTAATTATTCCTGTTATAGTTAGTGTTGTTAAACCTATTTAAGTAGATGGTAAAGATAATTTTTCCTTAGCTGAAAGTGTTGAAACAATATGTGTTTTTACTCATTATATGACTAGAATAGACCATGAACATATCCAATCTCTTAGACCCAAATTCAAATGTATCACACCAATGGTCCCAGGTTGACAACCATTCCAAGATGGAGCTGAAATAAATCTTGTATTCTGAAGTTGTTGTTTTTTGGGGCAGAATATTTTTTAAACATTGCCTTTCTAAGGCTATTGAATTTTACATCATAATTTAATTGACAGTGAATTTTCTTAAGAATTTTAAAAAAATCATTTGGAATACTGTTATTGTCTAGTAAATATATAGCATTAAGAACCTATGTATTGGGCTGGGGTTGTGGCTCAGTGGTAGAGTGCTTGCCACAAACATGTGAGGTACTGGGTTTGATCTTCAGCACCATATAAAAGCAAATAAAAATAAAGATATTATGGCCATCCAAAACTGAAAAAAAGGAAAAGAATCTATATAGTGAAATAATAAATTTACATTTTAGTTCTACCTTTAGTCATCTCTGAAACAGGAAATTTTCAAAAATGTTTTGAAAATTCTTGGACCACAAAAATACCTGCTCAACATCATTACAGAAGATATACAAAACAGGAAACTCCCATTAAGAGTGATCTAGAGTTAATGAAATGCTGATTTCTAGGAAGGGAAGTGGAAGAGGCATCCAGCAATTCAATTTTCAAGGGAAAATGGAACTGGATCACTTCATAAATTATAGAGTATTCAGAAGACAAGCTATGGAAGTGAATCAGCTATAGTCTATACTGAGTTATTGCTCAGAAGGACATGATTAATCTGAAATAACAAAGTAAACAGGACCTAGATGGAAACAACAATGCACTTGAACTGCCAATATCTGAGCTTGTGCTGAACTAGAGTTGCAAGGGTCAGGGAGACGTCATCTAAACCCATCAGAAAGAGAGGAATGAGGGAAAGATATAATAAAAGTGGAGAAGATGGGAACCAAAAGTTCTTTCTAAAATATCTTCTTATAATTCCAAAATAGTGCTAGTATTTTTAAAAAACATACAATTTCAAAAACCCATTCATTCAACAAACAGGATTTTGTTATTTTAGATCTTCGCATAATTAAGAAATCTATTGTAAATGGAAAAGTGAGTTTAGAAAACAAATAGAATATAGTTAGGGATGAGGGAAGATTATTATCCATAAAATGAATAACATGCTACAAATAAAAAGAGGAAAAAAATGATGAATGTGTAGAGAATAATATAACCAGTTTCAAATGACAGAAAATAATATAACCAGTTACAAATGACATTAAAATAAGGATAAAAAATAAAGATGAGATAAATTTTGGATTTTCCACAGAGAAAAAAATTATTCAAGACATTCTTGGAATTCATCCATAATTTAGCACATAGATATATGAAGCTTGACAAGCTGCATAAATTCAAAACATTGAATTTAATATATACAGAAAATGTATTAACTTACAGAAACAAAATTTAAAAATTAGGAAGCATGGTAGAGACAAAAACCTTTCAAAATGATAGGACTTTCCTAAAACAAGCAACAAAAAAAAGAATCCTCATACAAGGGGTTAATTTAAAGTGACGAAAAGAAAAAGTAAAACTGTCCAAAATACTTTGTGAAAATACAGAGTGAAACCATGGGATAATCAACTACACAAATAATTAAAATAACTAGCTTAAAAATTACAAATTATTCACAATGCAATGTTAATTATCTGAATAGTAATGGTATATCGTTAGCTATAGTGATAGACTGAAAGCTTATGATATAATAAAAATTATATATTTGGTTTCAACTCCCAGTTCCTGACACAAGCTCCTTAAACCCATGTAATTTCCTGAGTAATAGGGGAGATAGCGGCATTTTTAAAAAATAATATTTGATCTCTTTTGAAGACCCTTGTAATCTTCAATGGGATGAATTCTATTTTTTTGTTAATGAGATGACTAGTATCTGGCATGCCTAGAAAGCTCAAGAGTAAGGATTTTTCACCAGAAAGATTAAGGCATGATTCCATAATCATATAAATTTATGCCACTTTTTTTTAGCCTCCAGGTAGGAAAGAAGGGCTGGAGATTGAGTTAAACACCAATGGCTAATGAAGCAATCACAGCTACATAAATGTATGAAATATGATATGTCAAGAGCTTTGTAATGTTTTGAACAACTAATAATAAATAAAAGGGAAAAAAAACTAAAAAAAATGGTTAGGAGGAGTTCCAGGTTGGTAGACACATCCACATGCCAGGACAGTGGCTCAATCCAACTTCAAAGGAACAGAAGCTCTGCGGTAAGGATCCTTCTGGACTTCACTCTATGTAGCTCTTGATCTTGCTGTTTGCCTATATCCTTTATAATTTTCCTTCATAATTTTTAAATAATAAAACAGTAAGTATAAAGAAAGTATTTCCCTGTTTTCTGTAAGCTATTATAGAAAGTCATGGAATCTGAGGAGGGTGTCATGGAAACCCCATTTTTAACCAACTGGGATAAACTCTAAGTAACCTAGGAACCCACCACTTGCAATTGACATCTAAAGTAAGGACAATCTCACAGGACTGAGTCCTTAACTTTGTGAGTCTATGTTAAAGAAATAAAGCTATAAATATAAAGCCAATGTTAGCTAATTATGCCAAGTAAGATAGAGATATAAATAAAAGTAATTAAAGTTCTGATTATATCTTATTGTATGATACAAATACTGAGGAATTTTAGACTTAATTAAAACAAAGAAAGAGTACATATTAGCTCAAGTGAACCTGGTATCATAAATTTAATTCCACAAATATAAATATGAAATTTAAAACATTAAGATAAAGAGAAAAATTAAATATCATATAAAAGAACTACTTCATTAAGAAGATATAAAGGGCTGGGGATGTGGCTCAAGCGGTAGCGCACTCACCTGGCATGCGTGGGGCGCTGGGTTCCAGTCTCAGCACCACATAAAAATAAAATAAAGATGTTGAGTCCTCCAAAAACTAAAAAAATAAATATTAAAAAATTCTCTCTCATTATCTCTCTTTAAAAAAAAAGATTTAAAAATCATGAAGTCTGGATAAAAACAATGCATTAAGCAAAAACTGAGAAGATTATAAGAAATTAGAAATTCCATAACCATAATGGCACATTTTAATGTATTCTTTACAAAAATGAACAGCAAAAATATACCAAGAATATAAAATAATTCAATGTTGTAATAAAAATTTAAGTCAACAGTGAGAAATTTAAGGCATCAAGTTCATTCATTTTAAAAGAAAAAAACTCCTAAGCGAAAGGAAAAACAATGAATGAAAATATACGAAATTATTGAATAAAGATAAAATACAATAGAATATAGAAAAAAAATTAGATGCTATCTATGGAGCAAACAAAAATTCAGTCATGAAAAGAATAGAAATGGTCATTTAAATAAAAAGCAGTGTTCTGAAATATTATGTGGGAAAGATTCCACTGTAGATCAAGGAAAATTAGGCACATGTGCCATTGTCAGAGCTGTAGAATTGGCCATGGAAATGTCAGAGTAAGAAATTAACATCTTAAATCTAAAGAAAAAATATAAACTCACATGTTTTTCTCAACTGTACACAAGGAGCTAAAATAGGTAATTTTCAGGAGAGTGGTAAATTATTAAATTGGCTCAAACAGAAGTAAAAAACCTAAAAAGAACTGTATTTATTAAATAAGTTAATTCACAAACAGACTTCATTTAAATGATTTCTTGATGATATTAAGTTTAATTCAAGAAAATTGATTATTTTCTTCCCAATTTACTTTAGGGAGGCTAACATACATTTACTTAAAAAAATTTCAAGGATCAAGATCTATCAGACAAATAATTTGGATAGAATTCACATACCATAAAATTCACCAATTTAAAATATACAATTCAGTGAGTTTAGTATATTCATAAAATTGTGTAAAAACAACTACACACTCCAGAATATTTTCATCAACCCTGAGAAATTCGGTACTCCTTAGCAGGTGTTTCATATATATTCTGCATATAAAACTCTAACAGATAAATGATTTGCATTTTTTTCCAACTCCATAAATGTGTTTTGACTTTCTTGGAGATGCCTTTTGAATTCACATCAATTTTTTAATTTGAATGAAATCCAATTTATTGATCTCTCTTTTACTTTTTCATGCTTTTGTGTCACTTCTGAGAATTCATTGCCAAATCCAAGATTGAGAAAATGTGCTTCCTGTTTTCTTTAAAACTTTTATTGTTTAAACTCTGATATTTATGTCGTAGATTCATTTGTAGATAGTTTTTGTATTTTTAAAAATTTTTTTAATATTTATTTTTTACTTATAGTTGGACCAAATACCTTTGTTTTATTTATTCATTTTTATGTGGTGCTGAGGATCTAACCCAGGGCCTTGCATGTGCTAGGTGAGTGCTCTACTGCTGTGCCCAAACCCCAGCCCCAATAGTTTTTGTATTTAACTTGAGAAATACACCTTGCTCCTCTGCACATAGAACTTCAGTTGCTACAGAATTATGTGTCGAAGAGACTGTACAATTATTATATAATTATTATTTATATTTACTATTATATATTATTATTTTGTGTATTTTTTAATCTTTGTGGTTACTGCTAGAATTGTATTTAACATGCTAAATGTATAACAATCTGGTCCAAATTGATACTCAAACCTTCAACAGCATACAAAAATTCTGCTCCTTTCTATCTATCCCTCATTATATTGTTGTCACAAATTATATTTTTATGTATTATGTGTCTGATAACTTAGATTTATAAATATTTCTATGTATGTATCATTTAAATCCCATGGGAAATAAAAAGTGATCGTATAAATTAAAAATATAATTATACTTGCTTTTATGTTTGGTCACATATTTATCATAGTTGGAGATATTTATTTAGTCATAAAAGTTTGAGTTACAGCCTATTATCTTTTTATTTTGTTCTGTAGGAATTTCTTTAGCATTTCTATCTGGGCACTGTGATCTGAGAGTCACCCATAATTCATGTGTTGGAAACTTAATTCTCCCAAATTCTATGATAATGTAATAGGTTGTGGACCATTGTGAGGTGATCCTGTCATGAGGGCATGGATTAATGGTATTATCTATAATAAAATTAAAGTCTCTTGGCATGATATCTCTGTCTAAGGTGTTATGCCCTGCACCAATTCAGAAATCTTCACCAGCAAGAAAGTTCCCATCATATGCAGCTATTAGACTTTGGACTTGCCAGCCTCAGAACCATAAGAAATAAATCTTTATTTTTAAAAAAATTTCCAGTCTCTGGTATTATAAAAACAGAAAAGGGACCAAGACTTTAGGAATGCCTCAATTTATACCTCAACTTGAAAGATAGTTTTATTGGAAATAGAATTATTGCTTGATGGTTTTAATTCAGAACTTTGAATAGGTCATTCTACTGCCTCCCCACATCCATAATTTCTAACAAGAAATTCACTGTTGACCATACTGTGGCTCCCTTATACATCATTATTTTTTTCTTCTTTGCTGTTTTCTACACTCTTTGCCTTGGGCCTCTACAGTTTTTTTATGATTTAATTTTCTGTGGGTCCTCCTTGAGCTTTTTACTTGAATTCATTGAACTTCTTGGATTTACAGATTCCTGTCTTTAATAAACACCAGGATATTTTCAGCTATTATTTTCTCTTCCCCCACTTGTTTTCAATAATGTGTACATGACGTCTTGAAAGTGTCTCATAAATCCCTTAAGCTCTATCCACTTTTCTTCCATTTTGCTTTCCTCTTCAGATTCAATAACTTGAATTGTCATGTCTACAATTTTACTATTTTTTTCTTCTTATTGTTCAAATCTGCTGGTGAACAACTTTAGTGAATTTTTTATAAAAGGCATTGCTTCAGAATTTCTATTTTGCTCTTTTAAAATTATTTCTCATTTGATATTTTCATTTTTATATATTGCTTTCCATATTTCTTTTAGTTCTTTGCCCAAGTTTCCTTTAGCTTTTTAATATTATTTAAAACTATTTTTTAAAGACTTTGACTACAAAGTCTGATGTCTGTACTTCATCAGGAATGGTATTTGTCAATTCATTTTTTTACTTTGGCCTCATGTTCCTGTTTCTTAGTATGTCTTGTGATTTTATTGTTGTTGACAAATGGAAACATGAATATTTTAATATGGCAATTCTATATCACATTCTACCCCTTCCCCATGATTTACTGTTTGTTTTTTTTTGTTGTTGTTGTTTGTTTGTTTACATTTTTTAAATTATTGAAGCCTACTTTCATCCACTTATTTAAAAATGGCTTTCCCAAACTATTTATTTTAAAATTTGTGTTTCTTTTTAGGTGTGGATATTGAAGTTTGTTTAGTGTTTAGACAGTGATTTCTTTCAACTCCAAAGGCCATAAGAAAGAGAGAGAGACTGAGACTTCTACTAGTCTTCATGGATTCCTTCAGTGTCAGGACACTCATTCAATACTTTTCCAGACTTACTATGAGTCTGCCATGAACCTAGGTGAAAGCTGAGTGTCTTCTTAAGTTTTCGTTTAACATGCTTCTTGCCATTGGCACACAGATGCCATTTTAAATCTCCATAGATATGGATGCTTCTGAATGTCCTAATTATCAAAAGATCTTTCAGCATTTCCTCTGGGGTCCTCAGACATCCATGGTAATTTTCACCCCAATCTTTTGCCTCACGTGTCTATGGAATTTTAATTTGTCTCTGAGAGTTTTCAAACAATGCTCTTTCATTTTCTAGCCTGAATCCTGAGTAAGGCAGAATAGAGTCAAACCTTATAAATACTACACACATATTTATCTTATGAATAACTTCCCATTTCCTCTGTCATTGCTATACTGCCAACAAATAAAATAATATGATAAAACTAATATTTTATACACTAAAATGATGTATTTTCTCAGGCTTTCAAGCAGACATCCATGAAGGAGGAAAGAAATTTGAAGAGAGAAAAGGGGGAAATGAACATATTTTCCTTTATTTTTTCAGGAAAAAACATGAAGGCCGATTGATTTTCTGATTATGAAAGAAAAAGAAATGCTTTCTCAGCTAAAAAAAATTCACTAGCATGACATTGTGAATGTGAAAATTAAAAATCAAAGGCATTGCTATTGTTTTAGTCTTTTTTTTTTTTTTCCCTGCTGCTGTGACTAAAGAACCTGACCAGCACAATTATAGAGGAGGAAAGGTTTATTTCAGGGCTCACAGTTTCAGAGGTTTTAGTGCATGGAAGTTCATCTCCATTTCACAAGGGCTCCATGTGAGGCTGAACATCATGGCAGGAGAGTGTGGCAGAGGGAAGGAGCTCACATCACAGTGATCCTGAAGCAGAAAGTGAGTCTACACTCTGGAGATACAAAATATACACCCCATAGCCATGCCCCCAAAGAACTACTTTCTCCAGCCACATCCACCTGCCTCCAGTCACTACTCAGTTAATCCCATCAGGGTCTAATTCTCTGATTAGGTTAAGGCTATAACCAATCATTTCTCCTCCAAACCTTCTTGCATTTTCTCACACATGAGCTTTTGGAGGACACCTCACATCCAAAACATAACAGCTATTGTTTTCAAGAGAAGATGTGAGGAACGAAGTCAAGAGAAATGTATGTTTCAGTTGATTTCCTACAGGCCCCCCACAACAGCTGTCTAGTGACAGTTTCTGTTCATTCATTCAATGATATGTCAACAATAGCAACAGTAAGTCCAAGCATGATCGCTTTCCTAATCCCTCGCCAACATAAGAGCCACTGACTAGATGCATATAAATATACGCCGAATGTTTTTGTCTAGGAACTCTTCTACAACACACAGAGGATCATGCAAAAATTGTTTCTTTTTTGGCATAGAATGGAACCATCATGACAGCTTCCATCCAAAGTGAAAGGGTCACTGAAAAAGACCTTGAGACAGGTACCTGGTGCCTTGTGTAAACTGCCGTCCACAGGACAAGTGAGCATTACAGTTTTAGGAAATATGAGGAAGTTTTTGATATTTACCAGTTCAAGTTGCCTATTCCCTACTTACTGTGATGTTGAAAACTGAGAAGAATGTTTATTTTCCTGAGTCCGTTATACCAAAAAAGCTTTCATAGCATCAGTCCTAATCACATTGAGTGGTCTTACTCCTACACTAATTTAATCTCCATCTTTTTCTATGTTATTTATGGAATGTACAAAGCCCATACAGTGTCTTCATTTCCAAATGAAATGTGGACCAGAAAATGAAGTGAGAGAGTGAATAATATTGGATTAATAAAATAAGATTATGAAACAACAGCTTCCCTCATACCAGAAATCTTAAAGCCATGGTGATTAGCTCTCAAAGAGGTTTTTGTTGATATTCTTTCCTCAGTGGAAATCTGGACTAGATGGGAGTTAACATCTGATAGTGCCATTTAATGCAGCCCACTAGAGAGATTTCTTGATTTTTGTACTCAAGATTTAGGCCCTTTTCCTGATTATAATTATCTTTACATATTGTATAAGCATTCAGTAAGATTACTTAAGCAAACATTTATTGAGTACACTTTAGGTCTCTATGTCACTATCACAAGTGACACCATGTCACTAACTCAATACCATTGATATGGTTACTCAGATCAGTACAAAATGAAGGAATGTAGAGAAAAGGATGAGTGCAGTATGAGTATAACTGAGGTTTGTCAGGCAACTTGTTGAATTGTGCTATTCAATGGTTAAGGCAGAGACCTCATGATGAAGGAGAAGTTTAAGCTGTGTCAAGAGAAGATGGGAGTATAATTTAAGCACCTTTAGAGGAGTGATTGAGATAGTGGGTTCAAGTTGCCTAAGGGAAGTACTGTTGCATGATGTTAGCAACATGGTAATTTGAGAGATTCTGATCCTTATCACCAGCTAGTATGTCCATTAGTAAGAAGGGGAACATGAAAATATTTCTTCAGAACATTGGAGGAGCACAAATCTTTCTATATATGGTCCATATAACTTCCCTATGTGGAAAGCTTCTGTACACTTTTCTTAGCATATCTAGATTGTGGCTTGGGCTGGAGACAGCAGGGTTGGGGTGGGGATGTACATTTTGTTATGAAATGGTAAATGGCTTGGTGTGGTGACACATGCCTATTGTCCCAGCAACTGGGAGGCTGAGGCAGGATGGTTGCTTGAGCCCAGGAGGTAGATACCAGCCTGAGCAATATAGTGAGTGCCTCTCTCAAAGAAGAAGGAGGAAGAGGAGGAAAAGGAAGAGTGAGAGTAAGTAGAGGAGAAACATTATATAGCATAAGGCACATAAGGCATACCAGTGTTATGCAAAATAAACCTCATCAATCATTATCTAATTCAAGAATTTCTTGAAGATTTATATGGGTTTGTGTGTAAAATAAATGACAGGTAATTATGACTTTACAGATTTCACTTAAATGAACAATATTTTAGTGATAAAGAGAAAAGTATATCTCTCATTAATAACATTTTTACCCATGTGCCTTGTTTTATTCATTTCTTTTTAATTGGCATGAAAAAACACAAGTTCTTTCATGGTAAATGTCACTGTAATAATTGTTTTTAGTGATCTGAAACATAGGTAAAATACATATAAAATATACACTTTTTTCTAGAGCACAATAAGGTCTCATGAAGCAAAGAGTACTTTTGAATAAAGAACATTTACTTCTGATAGAAGATAGATCAGAAATATGATTTTGTTTTTAAATATATATATATATATATATATATATATATATATATATATATATACACACACACACACACACATAGAGTATATTTTGACATACAAACATGGAGTATATTTATTCTAATTAGGATCTAGGATCCTAGCCTTGTATTGTACATGATGTGACTCACTGATCTGTTTATATACATACACAGGAAAGTTATGTCAGATTCATTCTAATGTCTTTCTTTTCCTATTTTTTTTTTGATACCAGGGATTGAACCCAGGGGCACTTAATCATTCTATATCCCCAGTCCTTTTTAAATATTTTATTTAGAGACAGGATCTCACTGGGTTGCTTAGGACCTTGTTAAATTGCTGAGGCTTGTTTTGAACTCATAATCCCCCTGGCTCAGCCTCCTGGGTGGGTGGGATTATAGACATGAACCACCATGTCTGGCTTCCCCTACCTTGTTGTGTTTTGGCATCTACATATGAGAGAGAACATTTGAACCTTAGTTTTTTGGGACTGGCTTATTTTGCTTAGCATAATAGTCTTCAGATCCATCTATTTACTGGCAAAAGTCATAAGGTCATTCATTTTTATAGCTCAGTAATATCCCACTGTGTATACACACCACATTTTCTTTATCCATTCAGCCCTTATAGGGCACCTAGGTTGGCTCCATAGCTTAGCTATTGTGAATTGAGCTGCTATAAACATTGATGTGGATGTGTCACTGTAGTATGCTGATTTTAAGTCCTTTGGATATAGACCAAAGAGTGGGATAGCTGGATCAAATGGTGGTTTTATTCCAAGTGTTCTAAGGAATCTCCATCCTGCTTTTCATGGAGGTTGCACCAATTTGCAGGCCCACCAGCAATGTATGAATGAACATTTTCCCCCACATTCTTGCCAGCATTTATTGTTACTTGTATTCTTCATAATTGCCATTCTTACTGGAGTGAGATGAAATCTCAGTGTAGTTTTAGTTAGTGTTTCTGTAATAGCTAGAGTTGAACATTTTTTTCATCTATTTGTTGACCATTCCTATTTCTTCTTCTGTAAAATGCCTGTAAAGTTCTTTAGCCCATTTATTGATTGGGTTATTTGTTTATTTAATGTTAAGGTTTTTGAGGTCTTTATATATCCAGGAAGTTAGTGCTCTATCTGAGGTGCAGGTGGTAAAGATTTTCTCCCACATGCCACTGGAGAAGAGGTAGCCTCTTTAACAAATGATGCTGGGAACACTGTAAATCCATATGTAGCTGAATGAAATTTAATCCCTACCTCTCATTCAACACAAAAATCAACTCAAAGTGGATCAAAGACCTAGGAATTAGACCAGAAATCCTGCACTTACTAGAAGAAAATGTAGGCCCAACACTTCATCATGTCAGCTTAGGAACTGACCTCAACAGCACTTCTAAAGCTCAAGAAGTACAATCAAGAATCAATCAATGGAATGGTATCAAACTAAAAAGCTTCTTCACAGCGAAGAAAACAATCAAGAGCATGAAGAATGAGCCTACAGAAAAGGAGAAAATCTTTGCCACCTACACTTCAGGTAGAGCATTAATCTCCAGGATATATAAAGAATTGAAAAAACTGAACACCAAGAAATATAGGTTTGTGCATGATTTCTCTGCCAGTGTCTTCAATGTTTCACATTTTCTAAGCATGAAGATTTCTAATAAGGAAGTATTTATTCACGTCTTAAACTTTGTGAATGGCCTCTTTTATGTCTTTGGTCTCAAACTTCCTGGTGATTGCATTGCTAATGAAACATAATTGTAATTTGGATCCTGATTATAATATCTTGTTTTGCTGATCCACAAATTTTGTTTCCTTGATAACCTATGTATACAGGATCCCTGATGTTTTGTGGTAGAGAATTCTGAAAGGTACAAGCAATAGTTCTGGCAGCATGGCCCTCTAATCTTATTTTGCTTTATCTTTGCTTTACCAACAACTAGGGCCTTTCAGGTGGGCATATGGGATTCTGAGGAACAGAATATGTTGTCTTTGCTCCACTGACTTACTTCAGTTCCTCCAATACTACTCACTTTTTTTTTTAGTGGGATTCTCACCTCCAGATTCTCTTTTAAAATTTGTCATTGATTGTGCTCATCTGGGAAGTAAAAGCATGAATAATATTCTTTGGAACTTATGCTTTTATGCTTCTCTTTATTTATTGTGTGTAGATGTGTGTATGTGTGTCAGTCCCAAACATTATACAAGAATAATGTGAGATAGTACCATTAACTGGATTTCAAACAAAGCCTTATAAGAATACATGTGGCAGCTTCTAATTTTTATAATTGCAAACAACAATTATTCAACCTTTACTGTATAATTACTCCCTCTGAGAATAGATAGGAAGAAAAACTTTAAAATGTTCATGTCTCTAATGAATATTAAATATTATGCTTTGTGTGGTGCAAGATGAGTCTTCTCATAATAGCCTTTGTTTTCACCACAGGCAAATGTTAATGTCACCTAAGTAGAATTTACAGCATCACAGTGTGGTGAGGTACAAAGTTCATTTCTCTATTATTTTACAATAAAGTATAATATTGGTTTATATACATATCTTTAAATAACTTATTTTCCTCAAAGCTGATGATGTTTTATCTTGACACATTTAGATATGAAAATATTGCTTGACTATAAAAGGCAGTGTACTCAAATATGCATTTAATGCAAGAATTTCTGATCTAAATAATCTTACAAATAGAGTCAAGTTTTTTAATGTGGTCCATCCAAATTATCTGCCAACTCTCCTGATTAGAATATTTCATTTTATTTTTATTTTCTTCCATACTAAAAAATTCTGATTAATCCAATTGGTTTTTATATATACAACTTTGGTAGTGGTGGAGATATAAATATCTCTTCTAAACCTTAAAATGTTTCAACAATCAAGTTAAACAAACAAAAAAATTTACCTAATTTGGTGAAATAGGAGCAAAAAAAGGAGAAAAAATAAATTTAGTCTTTATAATGTTCTTCAGTAAAAATTAAAATTTTAAAAGAATTAATTGAGTTACAGAAACATATTTCAATTTTATACCATTCTTATTACCCCACACCTACATTCCTCCATTATTAATATCTTGTATTTACATGCTACATGTGTCAGAGTTAAAGAATAATCATTGATAAATTATTAATTAAAGTGCACATTTTAGTTTTCTTAGTGCAGTAGGCAGATTAATGACTCCTACATCTGTTGCTTCAGTACATAACAAAATGCCATAGACTGGTGGCTTAAAGTTTGGAAATGCATCTTCTCATGGTTCTGAAGGGTAGACACCCATGAAAATCTTGCCAGCTGAGAACTGCCTTCGATAAAGAACTCACTTCTTGACTTGATATGGCCACCTTGCTGATCCTCCCATGATCTTTCCTTGCTGTAAAAACATGAGTATATCTATATCTATATAGATATAGATATAGATATCTCTCTCTCTCTCTCTCTCTCTCTATATATATATATATATATATATATAGAGAGAGAGAGAGAGAGAGAGAGAGCGCAAGAGTGATCTCTCTGTTGTAAGTTTAATTATAAGTATACTAATCTTCCAGGCATGGTGGCACATAACTATATTTCCAGTGACTCAGAAAGCTGAGGCATGAAAATTGCAAGTTAGAGACTAACCAAGCAACATGGCGAGGCCCTAAGCAATTTAGCAAGAACCTATCTCAAAATTTAAAAGAAATAAATTAATTAATACACTATCCAAATAAAAGAAATGGCAGGAGATGTAGCTCAGTGGTAAAGTACTCCTGGGTTTAATCCCTAGTACTTGCCCCCCTAAAAATCACACTAATCTCATTGGATCACGTACCCATCTTTATGACCTCACCTAGATTTAGGTGCTTCCCCAGAGTTCCCATCTTCAAACAACACTAGAAATTGGGGTTTCAATGTACAAATTTTATTTTGATGGGGCAAAACATTCAGTACATAACAGCCCCCAAAGAATTATACACATTAATATCTTGTAAATATGCTACCTTATTTGGCAAAGGGAATTCAGAGTACAGAAGGAATTGAGATTGCTAATTGGCTGACCTTAAAATACAGAGGTTCCTCTGAATTCTCAGTGAAAGCAAAGTAATCATTCGGTCTCTTAAATGTGTAGAAATTGGTGATGCAATGTGAGAACTCAATCCACTATTGCTGGCTTTGAAAATAAAAAGAGGCTCACAAATCATGGGGAGTTGGCCATCTCTAAAATTTAGAAAGGACAGGGAAAGGGATTTTGCCTTGGCACCTCCACAAAAGAATCCAGCCCTGCTACCATTTTTATTTTAGCTTGGTGAGACTCAGTTTGGATGTTTGAACTATAGAATTATAAGAAAATAAATGTGTATTGTTTTAAGATGTAAAAATAATTTACTACAGCAGACATAGAAAATTCACATACTCAATTTTTAACTCTAAAGGCATTTTTTTTATGTTTAAGAATATATTAATGGAGGCACACTCCCAGCCTTCATTCCTTTGGTATTTTTTCACAAAGTTAAGACTTCTTCCCCATTTTCCTTCCAGGTCTTCTTCCTGGTATTTATCTTGCATGTGTAATCCAGTCTTGGTGTCTTCCCTGTGGAGGACAAGAACTAACCCAGTTACCCACCCCACACTACACCATCCTCCCACTACTGTGAGACAGTGCAGCCAGTGGCTAACAGATGGCAGTACTCTCTTAGAGTGGTGCACTTGTTGCTCTAGATTCAAGCTGAGACCACATACTTATTCCTTTTTCCCACTGTCAAATCATCTTCATTCTCTTCCTTAGGAGAGCACTCTCCCATATGGTGCACATACTTAAAACCCTGTCTTTGGTGGCACAGCTAAGGAATCTTACTTAAGGCCAGCTGCAGCTTCCTTTAAGCAGGTAACATGCTCTCTGTTTTTAAAAATTATAGACTCCTATAGAAGAAAAAAAAGGTCAGATCATGTTAAGATATAAAATGATGAATCTTGAGCCCATTTGCTTGGTATATAATGTACTTCTTGGTGGCAGTCTTTTAGAAAGTTCAGTTTGCTAAATTTGGTCATTCTAAACTTTAGAATTACCCACAGTTGGGTAAGGGACATTTTTAACTTGAAAAGGAGTGAATGACAATGATTGGGCTATTAAATTTATTAATTCAATTCACAGTAGTGGTCCTACATAGGTGCAGAGTTAGTGCAGAACTTGACATAACCCAGAGGAAAAATGAGCATACCAAATCTAAAAACAGTATAATGGGAACTGTCTGGAAAAAGAAGGATCAATACCACAATAGAAAGATTATGATCAAGAAAAACATCACCAAGATAGTGAACTAGGATACTTAACTCATAGAGAGGCATACAAACTAACTACAGGTTGAGTTACTGGTTTCCAGAGCTCTTATTAAGTTTCTTTATTTTATTTAAAGATCTACAGCAATTATGCTAATGTCTAAATTCTTTAAAAAGTAAACAAACAAAAACATATGTGCATTCAAAATGGTAGAAAATTTTGTGATATTTTTATCACCCTATCTGGCATGGAGCTGCTATGGATTTGAAGAGGTCTAATTCCAAGTTCCCTTCGTTTTGTCAGAAATGGCAGAGTAGAATTTATGCACAACATTCTACCTTGGGTATATATGTGTGTGTGTGTGTGTGTGTGTGTGTGAGTGTATACACACATTATTCACAAATTTGGGGTTGTGTAATACATACCAATGTAAAAATATTAGATATTCTTCTGCCATTGCTGTTAACATCCAGGGATTTTTTACTATTTCAAAGGTGAGATTCTTTTCTGGTCCTGACCTGTAGCTGTTTATCATGGTAAAGGCCAGGCTTGTGTCAAGGGCTCACACAGAGTGCTCTGTCCCCTGGCAGATGTGTCATATCCCCCTGCTTGCTGACTGACAGTGTCACTCATGGAGATGGCCATGAGATAGAAACTTTCCCATTTTGGAAGAAGGCAAGAGGAAAAACTGCCTTGAAGGCTATTTATTAGCCAACTTAATTCAGAACTGAATTGTTACTGAGGAGTTTGAATAGACTGAGGTTGGAGGCCAGGGGACAGCCATGGTGGTCAGTGTAGGACTGGATAACAGTAAGTGACTTGACTGACCAATGTAGGGGTAGGGCCCAGGCCCATGTCATCTCAGGGACATCAAGGGGAAGGCTCAGTTGGCAACTTGTTTGTGATGGACTTATGGGAAGTAAACTCTGTGGCAGCCATGGTTATTTTTGTGTAGTTATACATCCAATGCTGGGTGCAGGGCCTGGCCCTCATTGCCCAGTGGGTATTAATTTAGCTGAATATTCATCTATTGGCCTTTGAGTATTTATAGTTATAAATGTCATATTGTTAACTAAGCTTGGTCCTTCATTTTTGTCTTCCCTGACTTGGAGCTCAGATGGGAATGGTAGCATACTTTGGATCTCAGGTTGGCAAAAGCTCTTTTTTTTTTTTTTTTTAAAGAGAGAGTGAGAGAGGAGAGAGAGAATTTTTTTTAAGAGAGAGTGAGAGAGAGAGAATTTTTAATATTTATTTTTTAGTTCTCGGCGGACACAACATCTTTGTTGGTATGTGGTGCTGGGAATCGAACCCGGGCTGCACGCATGCCAGGCGAGCGCGCTACCGCTTGAGCCACATCCCCAGCCCTGGCAAAAGCTCTTGAAAGCCCAGGGAGATACTATCCACAAAAACTGCAGGGAACTGCAGACCTGTATGTACCTGGAGAAAAGAGATCATAAGCAGAATAAAATAAAACACAGAAAAAACCCTGAGTAGGACCTGGGTGAGACTTTGAGAAATTAAGACATTAAAAATAGCTATGTGTATAAGAACATTAAAAAACAAATAACAAACAACATAAAAGTCCTCACAGGCCCAAACTGACTACATGACCAAAAACAGTGGGTAGGCCTAAGCCTTTGTTCTGGACTGATATCAAGGCTCAGAGGCCCAGTATGTATTGAAGTTTTCCACTTCAGTCTGCAAACAGTGGAAAAATGGTTGCTTTTTCAAAAGCCTGAATTTCAACAAAAGATCACAAGGTATACAAAGAAATGGGGAAACACAGTCCATTCTTGGTAATGAAATAAACATCCTGAAACTGTCCCTGAAGAAAGAAAGTATCAGATTTTCTAGATAACAACTTTTAAAGCAGCTATCTTTCACTCCATTAACACAGCAATTAAACAAGAAACAGAACCTAGTTCTTGTTGGTAAGAAAGTGGAGAATGTGGGCTGCTAATGAGAATGCAAAATAATGAAACTGAGATGTAACAAAAGGACAGTGGATGTAGATAATGAATGACTGAGTCAGGAAGATGGGAGCTGATTAAAAAGGAAATAAAATGCTAATACCTCTGGAGCACTTCCCCCTCCTCAACTGTTGCCAAGGTCACCTGCCTCCAAGGAATTGCTTCTCCCAGCAAGAAGCTGATAATGTATACCCCATGAAGGGCTCTCCTTCTGCCCTTTTGTTCACCACTTAGACAGGGTGGGAGGGGACATGAGAAAAAAGGAAACATAAAATCTACAAAAGGGGCAAGATATTGCTACTCCTTCTCACACCAGCTCTGGACCCCTCCTCAGGAGGATTCATATTCTCTCTCTCTCTCTCTCTCTCTCTCTGTTCTGTCTTTAAATAAAACTTTTTGCTCTTGCTTTGGTGTTTCTTGGGCATTATTCAGTCTTCAACATCAGGGTAATAGGGACCCAACCTTGATTTTCAAGACGTTTTAAAACCATTATGAAAAACAGCATAACAGTCTTTAAAAAATTAAGAATAGAATTACCATATAATCGAGAGCTTCCACTTCTGGATATATGCACAAAAGAAATGAAAGAGAATCTTAGGATTTTTATGTATCCATGTGGATACATATTATTCATAATAGCCAAGAGGTGGAATCTACGCAAGTATCCATTGACAAATAAACTAAGTAAAATATAAACAATATTCTTCAGTCTAAACAAGAGAAGATATTCTGACATATTTTAACATGGAACACATTATGTTAACTGAAATAAGGCAGTGAAAAGAGAGAAACACTATATAGCTACTCATATAAGAAAGCTAGAGTAGCAAAATTCATAAAAACTGCAGAATGTTAGTTGCCAGGGATTGGGATGAAGGAATAATGGGGAATTAATATTTGACTGGTACAGAACTTTTTTTTTTTTTTGAGGAAGATAGCAATGTTTTGGAGATTGACTAGTGGTGATAATTGCACAAAGCAGATGTACTTAATACCATTGAATTGTATATTCAAAAATTGTTAAAGTCATAAATACTATGTTAGGTGTATCTTATTAGAATTTTAAAAAATTGGAAAGTTATAGTAGTGTAATGCAACATACAGTGAGCAGAACTGAAGGAAAGAAAAGATGTCTTAGGGAAAGAAATTGCAGCAGAAAAAAGAAAGAGCACACTGAAAAAAACGGCCAAATAAAGGAAAAGAGAAATTCAGGCATAATTTGAGAGTCAGTAATTCTTAAATGCTGTTAGAATATGCAAATATCCAGAGGAGAAGAAAGGAAGACAACAGATACCACTGCCCAGAAAATTGACCAGACTGACTAGTAAAAGATCACCTATAATCTCTAAGCATAAGAAGGGAGTGACACGGAGAGTCAAGTTTACAGTAGCTTAGTGTGATACAATATGCAAATTTAGTGATATTTTAGAATTCATTTAATCAATATATCCATTGATATGTACTAAGTTTTATTTTGCATGGCCAGAAGTCCTGGTATTAGATATCATCAAGCTATCTAAAGAGGCATTTAGTGTCAACCACTGAGTCCCAACATGTCAAAAGCCTCCCCTCCTGTTGCTCTTGCAACAAACCAAAACAAAAAGAAACACTTTATCATGTGTCTTTAGCTTAATAGTTATATTTTAGAAGTATTTCTCAATGGTCAAAACTTTTTTGACTGCTTCTTCTGAATCTATATCTAATTAATAATAATTATTAATCACCAAAGATTAAGATTTACAATCCCATTCCTGTTAGGCAAATAGTGAAGTCCATTTAAAATATAGGCAAAACTAAAGATTTATTATAAATTAATTCTTCTATGATATGGAAGCTTCATATTTAGCCTATGTTCACATTATAATATCTGATCATAAATTAAAAAGAGATGAAGACATCTTTTTGAGGCAAAAACAGTTTTAAAAGTTTTCCTGGAATATAAAATCTACTGATTATATTCATTTGAATTAATGGTAGATATAATGACATTTACTAATTGTTAAATTTTCAGTACAACTATGTGATTCTTTATCTGGTAAGGTGACCCAACCCTTTATTTCTGAAGGTCTGAAACCATTAACAATCATGCCTGAATTGTTTAGGCATATTACATTTTGCGTTATTTAGATTTTCATTGATTTTAATCACAGAAAATGAGATAAATAGGAACATGTTAAAAGATCTCCTACATTGCAACATATTTTTTCTTATTCACATTGTATAATATAAACTCAATTTCAATTTAATAAGATCAATATCCTTTCTTAGTTTGATGGCTTAAAGGCCTGAGGAGCTCAAAGTTGTTGGGTGACAGTATCAACTTCCAGAAGAAGCAAAATTTTTGCTTATGGATCAATAGTAGCAATATGAAACAAAATATCACTCAATATTCCACATTTTGATTCTCAGATTTTGGAATCTTGGCATATATCTGATCCTGAAGGATGTAGCCACATCCTTGAATCATGGTGTCTGTCATGTTATCTGTCATTATACCTGAATCTTCAAACGGCTGTGTCATAGTTCTGTGGTTCTGTGGTACCGTGCTTCAAGATGATCAGAGTCATGACAAGACCAGTAAATTCTCTGACCATGGTCCAACTTCATTCGCTGTGAAACATGACCAACAGTAATGCTGTGTATAATACAATGCCAGTGAATAAAGAATTTTGGAATTTCCAAGGTTTTCATTTTTACAGAAGCACTGAAGTTCAGTAATCCAAATATATATCCAGAGTAGAGGTCTTTTCTTGTAAGAATAAAGTGCTCTTCCTTTCTGATGGAAATAGGCTACATAATCAACTTGCTATGAGACAACTAACTGGCTGTCCCACCTTGGGAGTGGTGCCATTATGGCAGTTCGGTGTTTATCTGTGCTATTATCATATTGGGCATTAAATAAAAGTTGTAGTGAGCCCAAGACCACAATTTTGCTTCTTCTTTTAAATGCTTAGAAGGAACTCCTCATGAGCTATAAATGGAAACAGAAAGGGACAAAAGATGAAAGACCAGGAGAGAGGCCATGAGCACCTGGGCCACTTTCTCAAGCAACTTTCTTATGCCTTCAAGACCTTCTTGACCTTGTGCCATATATACTGTTTCTATTTGATGATGAATTGTGACTAATCATTTTCAATTTTATGGTTTGGTGATCCACACACATCAATTTTTGACAGATAACTCAGAACACATGATAACCAAGAAAGAATACAATTGAAGAAGTAAACTCCCCCTCAAAAGAAAGAAAGCATGTTATCTCAAATTTAAGTAAAGGATTTAGCTCTATGTCAAGGCATAGGTATTTTTTTACTTGGTGACCAGAGAAAATATCTTCAATGGTGTAGGCTTACATTATTCAGTTTGGGTTGCAGAAAGATGAGGGAATTTTACTGTCAGTTTCTATTTCTTTCAATGAATTTGAATGCCATTCATGTCAAAATTTTCAAAAATGTTCTTCCAAACGTTATGAAATGAGATTTTCAACTTCACCAACAAACCATTACTGTCCCCTGTTCTGGCAAAGGGGAATATTTTAGTGATTTCAGAGAAGCCTAACTTCACTGTATTATAACTTAGACCCAATTATATGGCAATACTTTACTTACTCTTTTCCCTTGTGTACATGACATTCATTGAGGCAAAAACTGATTATGGTCTTTTGTTTCCAGCACTTCCCATAATGCAGCACAGCTGTCCTTGTTTGTTTGATGACCAAATTAATAGAAAATATAGAACAAGCATTACCCAGGGTAGTAAGGATTATGACACACTAAATTCACAGCATTCATAGGCTCTTTGTCTTCAGACAATTGAAACTTGCCTATATGATCAGAAAATTACTCTTAGTGAATTTGGAAAAATAGATTTTCTGAAAAGACCAGATAACAGCAAAAATTGGTCTGCTTCTTAACATCCTTTATAAAATTAATATGCATGTGTAGTAAACAAAAAATGTAAAGTTTAGTAGGTGGAAAGTATAATCTGGGTATCTAAAAACTAATCAGCTTTAAACTAAGGAAAAACATCATGTCTTGTATCCCTTGATCAATCTGTTGTTATTTTAATCCACAAATTTGTTTAAGGAAGTTTTACTAAAATTCCTAGAATTGGGAATCTATTTGCATTTTTGTAGGATTCATTAAAGGAACAAGCTTTTTATATACTCTTCACTATGGATATTGGCAATGTTGAAATGAAACTCTGACTTTTACAAATAGTGTTATGACATGGTAGTAATGAGATCCCAATTCACATATTGATCTATTTTTATTTATGTTTTGAGAACCTGCTCATGTAAAGTATTTATATATATACATTAATTACAAAGTATTTTCCACTAAATTTCACATAAATTTGTTTTTGTCCAAAGAAGCAAAATATTTTGAAATTTATTATATGTAGAATAAAATGCCAATCAACTTATTATTTAATCTGATATATAGCCTGAGGAAAATTAATTTTGTGTATGTATATATATATATTTATCAATAAATATATATGTATTTATATATTTATTAATTTTACATATGTATATGTATATTTATCAATTTTATATTAAAAATTTCATATATGAAAACAAACTATTATAATTTTGAAAATTATACATAATTATATGTGCTCAAAATTTAATAAAGTAGTGAAACATTAACTGGTCTCTTTGATCCAGGTTTAAAACATATTTCTGAGAATTAAAAAGTTGTCACATGCTATTAATTCTTTTGTGGCATGAGGAATATGTTAAGCTATTGTTGAGGACATATTTATATCTTTATTCTTATACAAAATTCACTTTCAAATATATACTGCTAAAGCTGACAAAATAGCTCTTTTTTGTTTGTTCGTTTGTTTGGTACCCAGGGGAGATTTGCCACTGAGCTCCATCCCCAGCCCTTTTTACTTTGAGACAAGGCCTCATTAAGTTGCTGAGGCTGTTTTTGAACTTGCAATCCTCCTGCTTCGGTCTCCCAAGTCTGTGTGATTACAGGCATGGGCCACTACACCCTTAAAAATTGTTCATTTTAAAATATTGATTTAAAGGAACAGTATAAAAATTATTTTAATATCTTTAACATATAACCTCAAATGTGAGTTCCACAAAGATCAAGTTAAGAAAAAAAGATAGAAACTCAATTTATTATCAGTTAGATAAATATATTTTTAAAAAGATGGTGTTTCTTAGAAAAATACATTAATATTTATATATCAATACACTACCTTATGTTAGCCTTCACAAAATTTCAAAGAGTGACAGTAATAGTAAACTTCATGTAATCCATTTAGGATTGAAAAACATACTTTATGCATTAGCACTGAGCCTGGGGAAAGCAAGAAATCATTGTAAGTTAGCTACTTAATTATCCATGTAGAAAAAGGGATGGCCTATGGTCAGCAATCAGTTTCTCCTTTATCTTATATAAGGCACATGAATCTTAGCAGACAATTTTTTTTCTCTTCTTTTTCTGTTGTAGATGCTATATGCCTGGAATGGTTCTGTGGTTAGAAATTTTCTAGCTGTGGGCAAGGAAAATTTATTTAGAAAGGAATTCATTGGTCAGATTGCAATGCTTGATAGCTTTTGTGACTCTGACTATACATGGTAGATGATGAAGTGCTTTAAAAAAAAATTGAACTTACAGTTGGAATGAATAATCTGAAATCTTCACGTTTTAAGCATAAGTAGTAAGCACAATTCTCAGGTAGAATCAGAGATAATTGCTCCTTGTGATTGTCTTATATAATTTCCTTCCTTTAGGTGCAGGTAGGAATCATCAAATCAGGTCATCCTTTTTTAAAAACACAGGATGTAGAAATCAGAGACTGCAGAGATTCAAAGCATAAGCAGCTCATGGAGGAGTTATGGGATGAGGGCCTGGGAGCAGTCTCTGAGAGGTTAGAACAGCCTTGGTCCACAAACCAAGAATACAGGGACCTTATTCATCCAATCAGAAGAAATTAAATTTTCCAACAATTTAAAGGAAAAGAAAAAAGATTTCCCTCTAATTGAGTTTCTAGATAAGAATGCACTCACTCAGTCAACATCATGATTTCAATATTATGAGATCCTTAGTAGAAGCCACAACAAAATTATACAAGATTCTTTATCCATGGAAGCTGTGAGATAATGAATTCCTGTTGTTTTAGTTGTTTTAGGCTAACTTTATTTAATTTGTTACCTAACAATATAAAGCAAATATTAGGGCATGGGAGTGATTCTTTCAATTTGCCATATAATCTCAGAATATCTAGTATCTGCTACTGATTTAGTCAGCTTATTCATTCGTGAGACTACAAGACCCAACCAAAATAACTTCAGAAGAGAAAAGGTTTATATAAGGGCTCACAGTTTCAGAAGTCTTAGTCCATAGAAGGCCGATTCCTGGGGCTTGAGGTAAGGCGGAACACCATGGCCAAACAGTGTGGCAAAGGGAAGCAGCTCACATGGTGATCAGAGAACAGAAAGAGACTGACTTTACTCTCCTGATACAAAATATATACCCCATAGCCACGCCCCCAATGAACCACTTCCTTCAGCCACATCCCACCTGCCTCCAGTTACTATTCAGTTAATCCCATCAGGAATTAATTCCCTGATTATGTTAAGGCTATAACCCAATCATTTCTCCTCCAAAATTTCTTACATTGTGAGCTACTCGGGGACACCTCACACCCAAACAATAACAGTTAGGCACTGAGATAAATCCCATTGGCTTAAAGGGGAAAAAGACATCCCATTTTATGAAACAGTTAATTCAGTAAGTCTGGCGTGAAATGGCATGGTGGAAAATAGGTGAAATAGGTGATAAAAGAGGGGTGAAGGAGACTTGGTAAGCCTGCACATTCTCAGAGACTACTTTCCCAGGACTAGATAACAAGGAAGAGGTGCCCATTCTAAGATGAGGTGGAGTAAAAGAGTTTGCTGTTGATCAATATTCAGCCAGACAGTCATTGTGAACTGAATACAACCAGTAGCTTTGCCTCTGTCTCAAGATCTGGAATGCATTACAATATTCTTTAATCCCATATTGAAGTGCTTTTCAAAGTGTGGCCATGAGCTGCATACTCAGCCCTGTATCATGTACTAGTGAAGAAGCAGAGGAATTAATTGAGTGGAAACTGTGTAGAGAGTCAGAGATCCTCTGAGAAATTACAAAGAGAGGGAAAGTTATTCATATTAACAGCAGCAGTTGGCAACACTAACAACAGCAGGGTGAATTTTGCCAGATACCACTATGGCATTGGTTCTTTAAATAACATGGGAAAGAAACACTTAAGAGTCTGATAATAATGAAATTTCCCTGAGCCTCACACCAAACGTACTGAATTGAAATCTTGGGAAGTAGGGCCTGGTGAATACATTGTTATCAGGCTTACAGATGATATTTTGCCACTTTAAATTACAGAAGGAGTGCTAGAGCATTCATTACCTTGCAAATTCCATTCTGTTCTTGCTAATGTAGATAACTTTCTTGATCTTCATTATTTTGGGGGACAGCTACATGATATTCACTCAGCTAGCTTCTCTTCTTCCTCTCTAGCAGGAGATAGATTTCTTGAACTTCTGCTGTCAGTAGGACCTGACTTAAACATCTCCTGAATGTTTCAATCAGATGCCATTGAGTCAGACCAAAATTGCTTTGGTCTTCTGAGTAATGACCGTTGCATGCCTATCAATCTGTATATTAGTTTGACAGGAGAACACTTACTAACTCAAGTCAAAAGACAATAAAACATGATTATAGATTTCAGGGAGAGAAACATTAGTATATTAACAAAGGACTTAGCTCTAAAAGAAAAAAAAAAGTGCTATATGTTTCAGATCCAAAGTAGTAAAAGCATAAAAGGAGAAACAGTGGGGCTGATAGCAAAAGGCAGCATGTTGATTATCTATTATTTCCTTTTTTCTTCAGGGAGAACATTGTTGAGTATAACTTTTACTCTTGCTTCAAGAACAATCTTCCCTAAGGGAGAAGCTTTGTTCAATTTTTCCTCATAATTGGAACCAGGTCCAATCACTTTTGCCCCCTATACCTCAGAGTGATGCTGTGGTTTTCCACTGCACCTTATCAAGAGCTAAACAATGCTGGTTTACCCCAGAAAAGCCTTATTTTCACCACAAAAGTATGATGAACTTTGCTATATTTCTTTACTATAATACAACACATTTTCCCTTAGTAATTACTTACTTCCATCTTTTATGAGGCTATACTTTCAAGCTATATAAAATCCCACTCCTCATCCCACTTTCCATTGACATTTGGTTCTTGTCTTTGGTTTTACTATGATGGTTGCCAAAAAAGTGATTGTCTGAAGCCACTACTTTTTTCTACCTTTATTAGTTAGCATTTTACTGTCAGAAATAAATATTCCCATCTACCTATTTATTTGGTTATTTATTTGCTCATTCCTAATTTACTCAATAAGTTATAATTCATTCTTGTCATATTTTCTGTTCAAATTTCTTTGAATTTGTCTGAGCCTCTTTAATCTAACACACATTTTTTTTTAGTCATATCTTAACTAGTTTGGAATGTTGTCTTACTCTGGGCATTAAATATTCTGGGTTAACTCTGCAATTTTCCTGCCCCAGAACTGGATAAGCCATGTTTCAAGTAGATCTTGATTATTTTAGTGAAGAATATAATTTAGCAGTCAAATGTCTATGTTCTAGTTATACTAATTGCTAAAAGATGAAAAGTATTCACAATGTACATAATTAGATTATATATATAGTTATAATAAATTTATGTATCTTGACATCCATCTCTATCTGCATTTATATTTCTCTGTGTATACATTCAGTCTCATGAGATAACAACTCCAATTCCAGTGTTCATTCTAGATTTGCCTCTTCCATATTTTCCCTTCCCTTCTCTGAAGGTAAGAAGCTTGGATCCATAATACTCAATATAATTTTTCACTTGCTTAACTCATTCACCAGTAGGATTCATGGTTTTCCAGAAAAATATTTTTGTGTAACTTTTGTCTACACACATAATTTGATTAAAAATGATTTAAAAAATTAATGCATTTATGGAAGGTACAGAGCTATATAAATAGCAATTTAGAAAATTGGGTACAGGCATATACATATTTATTGATTGTCAGATACGTGTGTATGTATTGTTATAATGTTTAGACATTATCTCTTTCTGTTCATGTATAGAAACCAAATATCCCTGTTCCTTATTGTCCAATGTACCATTCTTGTTTAATTTCCTATTTTCCAGAAAAATTTAGAGCAATGGTAAAATTTTTTACAATGTCATGATTCTTCTAAGTCTGTCTGCACTGAAACGATAGAGATGATCTTGCTTCTGAAGTTCCCTAATAACACTTATCTAATGCTGGTCACATTACTTCTCCTGAAGGCTGTCTCATCCATTCTTGTTGTTCATGAATATTGGCTTTCATGAACTCTCAACCTATGTTACTATGTTTTGTTATGGTAACCATGAATGCAAGTATTACCCAAGTATGCATCAAAAGTATGAATAATCACTCTTTTTCTGGTCATTTTTAATTTACCAGAATACTGTAGTAAAGATATAGAGCAAGACATCTTACTGACCTGAGTTCTCTTGAGCTCTATAAGCTGTACTCATTGCTATCAGAAAACATAGTTTCCTTCGATGTTAAACACGTTACCTGGCTTTCTACTCTCCAAATAATGCCAGCAGCAGCTAGACAGGTGAATTATTTTTTACTGTTAATTCTTGGAAATGAAATTTCTAAATCAAAATATGAATTGTAAAGACTTAAGTAAATAAGGCTTAAGTAAATAAGGCTTATATAAAAGATTTGCTACAACAACCTTCTCACATGCTGTATATAACTTCAATTTTTTTCCACTGATACTCAAGAAAATAATATTTCCCTTTATTATTTATACTTTTGTATATTGGACTATTTATTTTCAGTGAATTTGTATGTGCATTTGATTATTTAGAATTATGACTGCTACTAGCATGTTATCAAATTGCATAGAAAGGAGAAAACCAAGGTCACAGGAGCATTTGAGTTTTAGTCAAAATGGCTTTGTACTCAGTTTTAATGAGATTTTGAAATTCACAGATGATCATATTGATAATAATCTCAAAATGATGGTGGAAAAATTAGTTTCAATAAAAATTGCTTTGTGAAAATACAACAGCTTAGAATCCTACAGATATTTACATTTGGATATTTAAAGACAATATGTCTATGTGTAGGAGTACTCCTATATATATGTGGGAGTAATGAGCCTGTCAATTTGAAATACTTTTTAAACACAGAATTCATGTTATATTTTTTAAGTTACGAATGTCATAGTGAAATCTATAACTTTTTTTAAAAATTATTTTTAAAAATTTGATTGGTTTATCCAATTCTTTTATTTATCAAAATTGAATTACTGGACTGTAACTATAAGTTAATAAACTATATAAGTAGTTTATTATTCATTACCAGATATATACCATGGATTTTTGTCACTAGACAAAATTTATCAAGCCTTTTATCCTTTTTTTTGTCTTTTATTACCTGATATACTTTCTCTCTAGTCTATTCCATTTAATATCTGATTCTACTTATAATTAATCTACTGTCAATTAGACTGTAAAGTTTGGAATCTGGCTACTGGGTTTTAGTTTGTATTTCTCTAGTTTGTATCGAGAAGTAATGAGCATCACTTTATTAATGTATTAAATGGCATTCAATTTATTTTCAACAATTAATTTTGTGTGTTCATCTTTAGATTATTTGAGTTTCAAAAACTAAATCATTTCCAGATTATTAACATTTATTCAAACCTTTTCTTTCTTGATTTACATTTATGATTTCTCAATGAATTTTATTTTTTCCTATTCTTAATTAATATTTTAAAGGAAGCATATTTTATGAACCACACCCAAACCAGTCAGATGTGGTTCTATTCTTCTGAACTATTTAACCACTAGATTTTGGATCATTAGTATAATTTTGGAATATTTTAAAATTGTGTTGCTCTGGGATTGTTTGCTTTCACTCATGATGAATGTGTGCTGACACTTTACATTCAGTAAACATTAAATAAAATATCTATACATGACACTGTAAATAAAGATTTCTGACTTTTAAAATATCACCACAGAAATTAATTCCAGACTCCCTCAAAGTATGAAAACCTAAATATGCTAGCAAAATGGAATTTAAGGGTGGATATCAACACTAAGTCAATTTTTGAAAGAAAGAAATTGAAATGGTCAGGAATCTGAAAAAAAAGCAGGAAATTCTAGTACTTTAGATCATGCATTTTATGGAGGAAAGTACGTATTTAGATACATAGGAAAGAGTTTTAAAAGCTAGTGACTTCCACTTTAACATATACACAAGAGCAGAGGTAACTTTCTTATGTGCATATGTGAATCTCACCATCATTTACATCCACAAGAAATTAATAAAAAAAAGCTATGGGTAAATGGCAGAAAAGTCAATAAAGGTAAGGAAACAGGGGATGAGGGGAGGGAAGGGGAAGGAGAGGTACAGAGGTCCAAATTAGAACAAGATATATTCCATGATTTTATAATTATGTCAAAATGGATTCTACTGCTGTAGTGTATGACTAAAAAGAAAAAGAGTACTCAGCAAATCAAAAGTAATAAATTAGAAAACTGAAGAAAGCCTGGAAGCTTTAAGATTCAAAGAAAAAACTTACCAGATCAGGGAGATAGGGAATTTTTCTCCAATTATTCTGGGTGTCAGATAAATTCTTTTGAAACTAGAATGCAAAACTTTTTCTATGTCCTGGAAAAATGTACTATGGTTAACATTTAACTAAATTAAAAGGAACTGGAAAAATTTACCTCATAAAAAAGAATGAGACAGATGCCACAGTGCATGGTTCTAATTCCAGTGACTTTGGTGGTTGAGGCAAGAGGATTGCAAGTTCAAAGTCAATCTCAGCAACTTAGAGTGCTCTTCAGAAAGAAAGAAAGAAAGAAAGAAAGAAAGAAAGAAAGAAAGAAAGAAAGAAAGAAAGAAGAAAGAAAGAAAGAAAGGAAGGAAGGAAGGAAAGAAAAGAACAAGAGAGAGAAAGAAAGAAAGAGTGTGATATTACAATATAGAGAACATAGCATAAGGATAAGAAAGCCCCACCAAGATCTCAAGGTCTGCCAAATAGAAGTCAGGAGACACACATCTCTGAATACACAGGCAACTGAGTGTAGAGTCTCCTTTGTTAGACTTGCTTATAGAAGCAATTTGGAAAGCAGTGGATTTGGGTGGATATATTTAAATCTTGCTTCAAATCCCCATTGCTTGAATGTCTGCTTTTGGCCACAATTGGAAAAAGAGTAATAGTTGTACCATTAAGGTGACTAAAAACAGCAAAGCATATGAAGTAATGGTTTTCAAAAATATTGATATAATATGGTAAAGGTGATGGTTTTTGAGATATGGGAAACATACCTGCTTACTGCATTGAGTTTCTAGGTTGTAGTACAAGGAGAGAAGGTTCAGGCAGAGCTTGGAGAATTTCCTGAGTGCAGAATGTGGAGCCAAAAGTCCAAGAAGACTTAAGACTGCTACAGTTGCAGGACAGAGCATCAGAGAGAAGAGAGCATCACAGAAACAGAACTGTAGAGATCTATAAAGGGTTCCCCTAGAATGTTGAACTATGTAATAATCAGCATATGTGAATATAGAAAAACTATCTGATTCTCAGAAAGCAGATACCTGAAAGTAGTAGAGACAACATGTGGCACTCACATAGGCTGGAATAGTGCCTGTTCCCACTTGTCATTCTTGGAAACCTCATGATTCAAAGCACCATTACAAGTATGCAGAGGGTCTTTTTCTCTGTAGTATGAAATAATTACTCAATATTGAACATTGCTATTGTTCCTTCTTACAAATATTGAAAGTATGACCTCAAAAGAACAAATTATCTACAGAGTAACAACTGCATCATAGAATGAAGCTCAGGATAATCTTAAAATGAACAACACATGCACATTCACACAGACATACACATGATATTTGAATTCTGTTCAGTTATAAAAATATTTTAATATAAAATTAATATCCAGAACCAAGTAAGGTAATATTCACAATGTCCAAGAACAGTAAATGTATCTCCTTTGCCAAAAAAATAGGATGATATAATGCACAGGAGGACAGAAATCAATCAATTAAAACCAGACCTGAATTCACATTGCTGTTAGATTAAGATACAGAGCCATTAAAACAGTTCTGGTGGACTGATTTGTGCGGCCTGCCCCGCAGCTACAGAAGGCGTGGCGCCGCAGAGAAGCGATTAATTAGCAAGCAGGGAGATAAGTGGCTGCAAATCGGTGGAATCCCGCTAGCCAAGCCCGAACTGACCCCCCGGGCTGATTACAGGATTTCAGATGGGGAAGGAAGTAGTACAGTCCCATCCCCCACAGCGGACACTCCACAAAGGCAATCAGCGGCCACCATCTTGGAAAGCTGAAGTATCCACCGCCACTCTCCAACAGATTGCAACAACAAACAGGTGTGTGTCACTCAAAGATGAAAAGATGGAATGGATTGCCAAATCCTGGAAGCCTACAGGACCCCAAACATTCAAAACCATAATAGAACAACTCCAAGACACATAATTATGAAGATAGCCAACGTACAGAACAAGGAGAGAATATTAAAAGCTACAAGAGAAAAGAGGCAGATTACATTCAGGGGTAAACCAATTAGGTTAACGACTGACTTCTCATCACAGACTTTGAAAGCGAGAAGATCCTGGAACAATGTATTTCAAACGCTGAAAAATAATGGATTCCAACCAAGAATACTGTATATCCAGCAAAACTGAGCTTCAGATTTGACAACAAAATTAAAATCTTTCATGATAAACAAAAGCTAAGAGAATTTGCAGCAAGAAAACCAGCACTGCAAAGCATTTTGAGCAAAATACTACAAGAAGAGGAATTGAAAAATAGTGCCCAAAACTAACAGCAGGAGATATCTCAGTAAAGGGGGAGGAAAATAACCAAAAAGTAAAACTAGCCAAACTAAAATAAATAAATAAAGAAGCATGACTGGAAGTACAAATCATATCTCAATTGTAACCTTAAATGTTAATGGCCTAAACTCACCAATCAAGAGACATAGGCTAGTAACCTGGATCAAAAAAACAAATCCAACAATATGCTGCCTTCAGGAGACTCATATGATAGGAAAAGACATACACAGGTTGAAGGTAAAAGGTTGGGAAAAATCATACCACTCACATGGCCCTCAGAAGCAAGCAGGAGTGGCCATACTCATATCGAATAAAATCAACTTCAAACCTAAGTTAATCAAGAAGGATAAAGAAGGACACTATATACTGTTAAAAGGAACCATCCACCAACAAGACATAACAATTATCAATTTGTATGCACCAAACAATGGAGCTGCAATGTTCATAAAACAAACTCTCCTCAAGTTCAAGAGTCAAATAGACCACAACACAATAATTATGGGTGACTTCAACACACCGCTCTCGCCATTAGACAGATCCTCTAGACAAAAACTGAATAAAGAAACTATAGAACTCAACAGCACAATCAATAACCTAGACTTAACCGACATATATAGAATATATCAACCATCATCAAGTGGATACACATTCTTCTCAGCAGCACATGGATCCTACTCAAAGATAGACCTTATATTATGCCATAAGGCAACTCTCAGTAAATATAAAGGCGTGGAGATAATACCATGCACCATGTCAGATCATAATGGAATGAAATTGGAAATCAATGATAAAAGAAGGAAGGAAAAATCCTACATCACATGGAAAATGAACAATATGTTATTGAATGATCAATGGGTTACTGAAGACATAAAGGAGGAGATGAAAAAATTCTTAGAGTCAAATGATAATACAGACACAACATACCGGAATCTATGGGGCACAATGAAAGCGGTTTTAAGAGGGAAACTCGTTTCTTGGAGTTCTTTCTTCAAAAAAAAGAAGAAAACAACAAATAAATGAACTCACACTACACCTCAAAAACCTAGAAAAGGAAGAGCAAAACAACAGCAAATGTAGTAGAAGACAAGAAATAATTAAAATTAGAGCAGAAATCAATGAAATTGAAACAAAAAAAAACATTGAAAAAATTGATAAAACTAAAAGTTGGTTCTTTGAAAAAATAAATAAGATAGACAAGCCCTTAGCCATGCTAACCAAAAGAAGAAGAGAGAGAACTCAAATTACTAACATACGGGATGAAAAAGGAATATCACAACAGACACTACAGAAATACAGAAGATAATTAGAAAGTATTTTGAAACCCTATATTCCAATAAAATAGAAGATAGTGAAGATATCGATAAATTTCTTAAGGCATATGATTTGCCCAGATTGAGACAGGAAGACACACACAATTTAAACAGACCAATAACAAAGGAAGAAATAGAAGAAGTCATCAAAAGACTACCAACCAAGAAAAGCCCTGGACTGGATGGGTATACAGCGGAGTTCTACAAAACCTTCAAAGAAGAATTAAACCAATACTTTTCAAGCTATTTCAAGAAATAGAAAAAGAAGGAGCTCTTCCAAATTCATTCTATGAGGCCAACATCACTATGATCCCAAAACCAGACAAAGACACTTCAAAGAAAGAAAATTACAGACCAATATATCTAATGAACTTGGATGCAAAAATTCTCAATAAAATTCTGGCGAATGGAATACAAAAACATATCAGAAAACTTGTGCACCATGATTAAGTAGGATTCATCCCTGGGATGCAAGGCTGGTTCAATATACGGAAATCAATAAATGCTACTCACCACATCAATAGACTTAAAGACAAGAACCATATGATCATCTCGTTAGATGCAGAAAAAGCATTTGACAAAGTACAGCATCCCTTTATGTTCAAAACACTAGAAAAACTAGGGATAACAGGAACTTACCTCAACATTGTAAAAGCTATATATGCTAAACCTCAGGCTAACATCATCCTAAATGGAGAAAAACTGAAGGCATTCTCTCTAAAATCTGGAACAAGACAGGGATGCCCTCTATCACCACTTCTATTCAATTTAGTTCTCGAAGTACTAGCCAGAGCAATTAGACAGACAAAAGAAATTAAAGGCATAAAAATTGGAAAAGAAGAAAATAAATTATCGCTATTTGTGGATGACATGATAATATACTTAACAGAGGCAAAAGGGTCTACAAAGAAGCTGCTAGAGTTAATAAATGAATTCAGCAAAGTGGCAGGTTATAAAATCAACACGCATAAATCAAAGGCATTCCTGTATATTAGCAACAAAACTTCTGAAATGGAAATAAGGAAAACCACTCCATTCACAATATCCTCAAAGAAAATAAGATACTTGGGAATCAACCTAACAAAAGAGGTGAAAGATTTATACAATGAAAACTACAGAACCCTACAGAGAGAGATAGAAGAAGATCTCAGAAGATGGAAAAATGTACCCTGTTCATGGATAGGCAGAACTAACATCATCAAAATGGCGATATTACCAAAAGTTCTCTATAGGTTTAATGCAATGCCAATCAAAATCCCAATGGCATTTCTTGTAGAAATAGATAAAGCAATCATGAAATTCATATGGAAAAACAAAAGACCCAGAATAGCAAAAGCAATTCTAAGCAGGAAGTGTGAATCTGGAGGTATAGCGATACCTGAGTTCAAACTGTACTACAAAGCAATAGTAACAAAAACAGCATGGTACTGGTACCAAAACTGGCAGGTGGACCAATGGTACAGAATAGAAGACACAGAGACTAATCCACAAAGTTACAACTATCTTATATTTGATAAAGGGGCTAAAAACATGCAATGGAGGAAGGATAGCGTCTTCAACAAATGGTGCTGGGAAAATTGGAAATCCAGGGGCTGGGGATGTGGCTCAAGCGGTAGCGCTCTCGCCTGGCATGCGTGCGGCCCGGGTTCCATCCTCAGCACCACATACCAACAAAGATGTTGTGTTCGCCAAGAACTAAAAAAAATAAATAAATATTAAAAAAAATTGGAAATCCATATGCAACAAAATGAAATTGAATCCCTTTCTCTCGCCAGCCACAAAAGTTAACTCAAAATGGATCAAGGAGGTAGATATCAAATCAGAGACACTGCGTCTGATAGAAGAAAAAGTTGGCTACGATCTACATATTGTGGGGTCAGGCTCCAAATTCCTTAATAGGACGCCCATAGCACAAGAGTTAATAACAACAATAAACAAATGGGACTTACTTAAACTAAAAAGTTTTTTCTCAGCAAGAGAAACAATAAAAGAGGTAAATAGAGAGCCTACATCCTGGGAACAAATTTTTACCCCTCATACCTCAGATAGAGCCCTAATATCCAGAATGTACAAAGAACTCAAAAAATTAAACAATAAGATAAAATAATCCAATCAACAAATGGGCCAAGGACCTGAACAGACACTTCTCAGAGGAGGACATACAAGCAATCAACAAGTACATGAAAAAATGCTCACCATCTCTAGCAATCAGAGAAATGCAAATCAAAACCACCCTAAGATACCATCTCACTCCAGTAAGATTGGCAGCCATTATGAAGTCAAACAACAATAAGTGTTGGTGAGGATGTTGGGAAAAGGGTACACTTGTACACTTCTGGTGGGACTGCAAAATGGTGAGGCCAATTTGGAAAGCAGTATGGAGATTCCTGGGAAAGCTGGGAATGGATCCACCATTTGACCCAGCTATCGCCCTTCTTGGACTATTCCCTGAGGACCTTAATAGAGCGCACTATAGGGATACGGCCACATCAATGATTATAGCGGCACAATTCACAATAGCTAGACTGTGGAACCAACCTAGATGCCTTTCAATAGATGAATGGATAAAAAAAAATGTGGCACCTATACACAATGGAGTATTATGCAGCACTGAGAAATGACAAAATCATAGAATTTGGAGGGAAATGGATGGCATTAGAGCAGATTATGAGAAGTGAAGCTAGCCAAGCCCTAAAAAACAAATGCCAAATGTCTTCTTTGATATAAAGAGAGCCACTTAGAACAGAACAGGAAGGAAGAGCATGAGGAAAAGACTAACAGTAAACAAAGACCAATGGGGGGAGAGAAAGGGAGAGAGAAAGGAAAGCATATGGAAATGGTAGGAGACCTTCAATGATACACAAAATTATTATAAGAGGTTATGAGGGGCAAGGGGGAGGGGAAAAAAGGGAGAGAATTGAACAACAGCAGAGGAGGTAGAGAGGGAAGATGGGAGGGGAGGGGAGGGGAGGGGGGATAGTAGGGGATAGGAATGGTAGCAGAATACAACAGTCACTAATATGACATTATGTAAAAATGTGAGTATGTAACAGATGTGATTCTGCAATCCGTATTTGGGGTAAAAAAGGGAGTTCAAAACCCAATTGAGTCAAATGTATGAAAGATGATATATCATGAGCTCTGTAATGTTTTGATCAATAAAAAAAAACCAGTTCTGGTGATTGTGTTGTAAGTGTTCAAAAAATTAAGTAGAGAAATGAAAAACACATAGAAAGGCCTAAAATGGATTTCTGTCAACACTATAATGCATACGCTTAAAAAACTTAAAGAAATTCAAAGAATGGGATAACAATAGGTGAGACATTGCTGAAGAAAGGATTCCTAAACTTGAAGACATAGAAATGGAATCAGTCCAGGAAGAAACAAAGAGGACAAACAAACAAACAAACAAACTAAGAACAATAGACCATAAGAGAGCCGTCAACACTCATGTATGTGTAATTGGACTCTCTGAAACAGAGAGGAGGGCAGAAATTTGAAACAATAATGGCTAAAATTATTACAAATCTGTTAAACAACCAAAACCAAAATCATAGATCTTAATGAAACTGAAGCTTAATGAAACCCTTATAAGAGACCTACAGGAATATAAAGAGAATAGTATCTAATTGTATCATCATTAATTTTCAAAGTCAGCAATAAAGAAGCAAATCTTCAGTTTCCAAAAGAAATAAAAAGACATTTTAAATATAGAATAAAATATGATAGCAATAGATTTCCTGAAGAAAATAATGCAAGACAAAAGATAATGAAATCTCACTTTAAAGCAATGGGGGAAAAGACAGGTCTGCTATAATATTTTTCAAAAGCATAGTTAAACAAAAATGTTTTCTAACACTCAATATTTATAGAATTCAGCAACACCAGAGATACACTACAAGAGATGTTTTAATTTTTTTTTCTAAAAGAATAGAAATTAGGGCATATGGAAATATGGGTTTATGCATCAAAAGAAAAAGCACTAGATATCACCCCAAGTTTCATTTTTTTTTCTCCTAAAACACCTTGAAATTACCAAAGTTGTGTTTGCCCATCCAGTTCTTCAACCATACTGTTGACAAAAGTGGAGCTAACAACAAGCCTCCTGTCTGCGCTCCATCTTTTCTCAGGTCTCTACCTCTCCAAGTCTCTGCTGTCTTGTTATCACCAAAATGCCTTCATGCCATTTTCCCACTCCCAGCTTTGTTACGGTTTCATTGAGAAGTAAAGGGTGTGTTGAATTAGGGTGTAAAGTATGAAGTGTTGAAATTCATGTGCATTGTAAACTGACTCCCACTATTGTGCTAAATAATATATCCATCAACTCATACAGTTACCTTCTACGTGATAAGAACACTTAAGCTATGGTCTCTTAAAACATCTCAAGTGTATGTTCTTATTAACTATAGTCACCTTGATGTGCATCATGTCTCCAGGACTGATGTATGTTGCAGCTGAAAGTTTGTCCCCTTTAAGTTACATCTCCTCATGTCCCTACCCTGCTAGTCCCTGGTCACCACCCTCCAAATTTCTATTCTACTGATTTACTTTTTCAGAGTCCACATATAAATGAGATCATGCAGTATGTTTCTTTATGTGTCTGGCTTATTTTACTTAACATAATGTCCATATTCATTCATTTTATAAAAATAAATGACAATTTCCTTTTTTTATAAGGCTGAAAATATAACTCTGTGTGTGTATTTGTGAATGTGTGTATACATTTTTAGATTTCTTGGTCTGTTTGAATTAACAATACCTAGAACAAACTATTCTATAAAATCTGACATATTGAAAAATCTAAGTCCCAATATGGACTATTATTCTTTGCATACTAATGTAGTACAGATATTTTCTAAAATGCATGATTACATGTGAATTTATGTATTTCTTAAAAGGCTATTTCCTGTTTTTATAGTCTTAAAATAAAAAATCCTCTAAAGTGTTTTACAAAGTTATCTGCTAGGCAAAAATACGCAGTGAATGTAATTTTGAATTACAAATTTAGTAGGAAACAAAGATATATTTAGAATTCTCTATGAGGAATGGCATATTTGAAAGTGTTAATCTCTGGTAAAGTCAACATAAAGTTTATATACATCAATAAATTATTTTATGTCTGTGGAAAAAGATTGTGCAAATCTTATTGAATAGAAACCTGAGATATCTTACTTTTGATTTTATTAAAATATGCAAACGTTTGCAACTTCATTAACCATGACACAGTAAGATGTCATAGAAAGGGAATTTCTTAATAGTAGCTTTATTCACAATTGTCAAAACTTGATAGCAACCAAGATATCCTTCAATAGATGAAGAGAAAACTGAGGTATACAAAGAGGTTTGAACCAGAAAAACATGTGATTAGAATTTGAATGTGGAAGAATCTAAATCTTTCTAGTTTTCAGTCCTTTTGTGGATATAAAGAGAATACCTAATTTGCATATTTGTGAAAAGAATTTCAAGGAATTTGGGTAAAGTGCCTGGCATATGATAGGCACTCAGTTAATCAATATAAACTAGGGATAGCTAGAAAATGCAGCAACATCTGTGTAGATGGTCAAGAAAATTTAGCAATTCTGAACCTCAAAGCATATGTGAATTCTGTGGTTAGTGTAGGAGTTCATTTTGAATGCTATTATTGAACTTGTTCCAGTTCCTGGGCTGTAATATTCCCTGAGTCTGAATGGTCCTCCCAGGTATTCTCACACCTGTTTTTCTTTACTGTCCTTAAATTGCTGCATCCATTTTTTTCCCTGTCCCCTTGCACTGTCACTTTATTATTTATAATATTTGCTCTATTATTTATGAGCATTGCATCTCTGTAATGTTTTCACCATGAAAACATAAGCTTTCCTGGGTTTGTTTATTTTGCTTTATGATGGTTATGGTTTGGATGTGAGGTGTCCCCAACAAGCTCATGTGGGAGAAAGTGCAAGAAGGTTCAGAGGAGAAATGATGGGTTGTAAGAGATTTAACCCAATCAGCGATTTAATCCCCTAATGGGGATTAATTGAGTGGTAACTGAAGTGGTAGGGTGTGGCTGGAGGAGATGGGAATTGGGATGTGGCCTTGGGTATATATTTGTATCTGGTGAGTGGATGGACTCTCTCTCTGCTTCCTGGTCACTGTGACGTGAGCTGCTTCCCTCTGCCACACCCTCCACCATGTTGTTCAGCCTCATCTTGAGCCCTGAGAAATGGAGGCTACCTTCTATAGACTAAGACTTCTAAAACAATGAGCCCTCAAATAACCCTTAACTTCTCTACAGTTGTTCTGGTCAGATCCTTTAGTCACAATAGTGAAAAAGCTGACTAAAACAATGGCCATCTAACCAATTGAGTTGTGTCAAGCACATTATATATGTTCCTAAATATTTTTAAATAGATGCATTAATAATCTCTTATTATAAAATGTTTTTATATCACACATTAAAAGTGAAATGTTGTTTCTTGTTTTATGAATACACTATAGCCTATTTTATCATTTTTTAAAAATATTTTGACACCTTAATGCTAAAATAAACATTCTTACATATATATAAATGTCATTGCCAGATCTGCTTATATTTTTAGGATTTAAAAAAAAAAATCCCTATTATGGTGTCATTTTCCACTTTGAAAACAACAGATTCCTTGGGAAAAATGCTCCATTTTAGAGTAACCTCAAAGATGTTAACAACACAGACTATCTAGCTCACTTCGATATTAATTCCATTCACCCCTGTTACCAGGCACGCAGATGGCAATAAATTAACATAACCATTTTATTTTTCAAGATTATGGGGAATTTTTTGGCATAAGTGACATCTGAGTCAAATAAAATGCCAGCTGTTTGATCTGGGGTAATTTCTTGATCTATAAAATGAAAATTTAGGTTATTTCAATCATTATTTGTTATTTCATACATAAATTATAAGCATACTTTCTGATAATAACCAAAGAATAATAGTTATAATTATTACTAAAAAGACTAACTCTTGGAAAAATGTAGCAAGTTCCAAAGTTTCTGCTTTCATCTTTTTATACATATTATAAATTAAAACCACATACCTAGACTCCAGATGGTATATTAGAGAAAAATATAGAAAATTTTCATCCCGAGTATATACAGGTGTGAAATATAAAAACAATTATTTATGGTGCCCATTTTATATCTATAATTAAAAATTATATAACGATATGTCTTCAGCTACTGTGCTAAACTTTTAAATTAACACTTAATGAGGCTACTTCTTCCCTATAGAAAGAGCTATTAAGAACTTTAGTAGCCTAACACAGTGATGCATGCCTATAATCCCAGCAGCTCAGGAGGCTGAGGAGGGAGGATCTCAAGTTCAAAGCCAGCCTCAGCAACTTAGGGACTCAGCCTCAGTGAGGTCCTCAGCAACTTAGCCAGACCCTGTCTCAAAATAAAAAGTAGAAAAAACAGTCTGGGATCTAGCCCAGTGGTTAAATACCTCTGGATTCAATTCCTGGTAATAAAGGAAAAGGAAAAAAAAAAAGAAACTACAATCATTCAAAACATATGTATTCCAAAGATACATAAGTACTATAACATATTTAATAACAATGTTGTTCTTTATTATGCACTTTGAAATTCAATTCTCAAAATTTACTCTTGAAGTAAGCTGGGAAACGACAATTATAAGAAACAGAAAATCACTTTTCAGAGCAAATCCTATCATGTTCTTTCTTTAATGAAATCTCATTTGTAAAGAGGAAAGCTTCATTATGCTCATGTAGGGATGTTCCTTGTACTCCTAAGGGGTTAGTTATAATAAAACTGTCTTGCCTCTTTCAACAACAAACACATGGGGACAAATAATATGGCAGCACGGTATTCAGCCATCAGTTAACAGAACAGCGGGACAATAGGCTTATGCTGCCTCTGTCCTGACAGCATATAAAGACAAACAAAACAAAACAAACAGAAATGAAGAAGTATGGTAGGACTGGGAATTGGGAAAACATATCTTAAGATTGACTTTCTGCTAAAAGTACTGAGACCTTCAAGAAATGTCTTCACTTCGGTGTGTCTTAATTTCCTCATCTGTGAAACATGCAGCTGATTTGAATAGATGGCTTACAAAGTCTATTTCAACCATTGACACTGTGTAGAATATTTTGGACAAATTACACAAAAGCTTTAATAGTCTGATTGATTTTTTTTAGGCTCTTAAAGTATTATTGAAAGGAAATTGATAAATATTTTAATTAGAAAATAAAGGTCATCCAAGTGGAATCAATACTTTTACAATATACCTAATAAACTAAAAGATATTCTACCTGCTAGAATCTCGGTTGAGTCTGAGTTTGGCCTGCTGAGGCTGCACCCCATATTTTAGGGTCAGCCTTTCTCTGTAAGGCTTAAGGGAGGGAGGCAACAAATCTGGGACTAAGCTGGGACCAAGAACTGGGTGCTCCTGGATTTATTTCGTACTTAATCTAATTAATGCTGTTCTTTAAATGACTTTATTTGGTGCCATGAACTTGACAATGTGAGTGCTTAGGCAGATTGTTCATTACTTGTACATGAAGTAAAGGTTCCTTAGGAGCTCTGCAAAAAGGTCAGAGGAGAAATGGGGTTAATGGAGCTTAAGTGTTTGAAGGAGACAGGTAGTGAACTCTTTCTGAACAGGGTGGAAAAAAATGGAACAGGGGTGGACTGGGTAACATGGACAAAGGGCTGCCAGGCAGGACTCAGGATCTGTAACTGAAGCAGGGTGAGAAATAAGGTTAACAGGACACAAAAGGAGGAGGGAGCATAGGCCCAGCTTCAGCATTTTGAAGGCAGCATTCAGAAGCTGGTGTTTGATCTGAGGCCCTAGGAGAATCACTGAAATAGATGACAGCTTCAAGAGACTGGGACAGAAAATCGTTTAGCAATAGTGTGTGACAATCTTGGATGGAGAAGAAAGCAAAATCTAGATGGCCAGCAAAGAATGAAATATTGAGCTAAATATTAGGTGAGTAGAAATTTTACCTAAGACGATTTTGTAGGCTAAAAACAGAAAAGAATATGAAAATTTAAACCATTTCTTAAAGAATAAAGCTATTAGACTTTCCAGCTGTAGAGGTAACAACCACAATTTGGAATTAGAATGAACATCAGAGTCTATCCCTCAGTTTATGAGAAACTGAAACGTGAAGAAACTATTGGAAGTATTAAATGATTTAGCTATATATTAACAGATCTTCCATTAAATTAAATTAAATTTTACTGTTTCTCAACACCTTTATTAGAAATTTGATATTGCTAAAGCATTCAGATAAATAAGGGAAAAGAAAATATCATAGAACTTTCAATGGTGTGGTAGAAACAGAAAATGGGGGGAAAAGTTGGATGCAGAATTTTCATGTTTGTCCAAAAACCTTGGAGATGGTAGAAAGAATTTTACCTACAATTAATTTTTGTTGGGAGGGGATACCAGGGATTGAACTCGGGAACACTCAACCACTCAGCCCCATCCCCAGCCCTATTTTATATTTTATTTAGAGACAGGGTCTCACTGAGTTGTTTAGTTCCTCACTTGCTGAGGCTGGCTTTGAACTCATGATCCTCCTGCCTCAGCCTTCAGAGCCACTGGGATTACAGGTGTACACCACAGCACCTGGCTACAACTAATTTATTCATTCCATATATGTTTACCTCACATATTATGCTAGCAGCTGGGGTTATAAACAGAAGAATAACTTTGTTTCTGAACTCAAGGCATCCATTGACCAGGGGTGTAGATAACTATGAAAAACACTGTGAAGAGAAGGTCTTAAGTTCCATGATAGAACTGTGCACAGGAAGCCAAGAAGAGGAAGGGCAAGCTAATGTAGATTTACTTCAAATAGCTTTTCTGGAGGAGAAAAATATTTGGTAATGAAGGGCACTGATGATTAGCCCAGGAGAGAGGGGAAAGGAAGAACCTCAAGGTAAGAACAGCTCTGGGATGAACATATACCACCATGGAAAATTACAGGTTCTATAGGACTGGATATGGGGGATAGGGTTTGGGAGTGGAAACTGTATAAAAATGCAAGGATTAGATACTGAAGAGCAAGATGCTTTGAGTTTGCAATTCATATGTCTAGCCCAAGACAGTAATAAAAGGAGTAAGGGAAGAAAGAGAAGAAAGGGAGTGCTGATCAGACCCATGTTTTTCAATGCTCACTGTAGTAATAATGTAGAAAATTGTTTAGATCTGAGGAACTAGGTAAAGAGCTACTTTAGGACTATAAAAGAAAACAAGGAAAACTTTAGCAGAACTGTGGAGAGCAAGTATAAGATAGGAGAAAAAACTAGAAACATATTTAGGACACTTGAATTGTTTCCATACTTTGTTAATATGAATAAAGCTGATGTGAAGATTGAAGTATAGCTATTGTTTAATTATATTATATTTTCCATTGTAGTATTTAGGAGTTGAATTTCTAACTAGAGTACACTATACATGTTTAACTTTTAAGAGATTAGCAAACAGTTACACAGTACATTGCATTCAACAGAGCAGGGCGTTCCCAGTGCTCTGCTCTTCACTAGCATTTGACACTGTAGTCTTTCCAATTTGGCCAACACAGCAGCATAGAGAGGTATCTCACTGTGGCTTAATGTATTTACCCATGACTTAAGATATTGAATGTCTTACATGTGTAATTTTCCATAGTTTATGTGTACGTGTGTTGGATCTGTTCAAAATTTTCTGTCCACTTTTGTGAATTCTTTGTCTTTCACTACAAAGTTGAATAATAGGTATTATTGGTTATCATTCAGTTATTATTAAGAATTCTTAGAATTGAGTTCTTCAATATGAAGTCTCTCTGGATATAAGACCTCTATTGTGACTTTGAAAAAAAAAATTCACAAAGTGTCTAGTTTGCCTTTTCATTTTACTAAAGGTATTATTCTGAGAACAAGAGCTTTAATTGTGTTAAAGTTCAATTTATCATTTAAAAATATTGTGGATCACTTATTGATTTCCTAAGAAATCTTTGCCTAAATTTTACAGACTTTCTCTCATGTTTACTTGTATAAGTGTTAAAGTAGTTGTTGTTATTCTTTGGCACATGTCAAATTATTCTGGCACTATATATATATTTTTTTAAAGGGGGAATTCTTTTCTATTGAATTTCTTTGGAACCACTGAGAAAAAAAAATCAGTTAATAATATCTGCGTGGGTCTGGTTTTTGTTTCTCTTTTCTTTTCCATTTATCTCTATATTTATCCTTATGTTGGTATCACATTTGTTTTGGCTACCATGCTTTTAAATAAATATCAAAATTAAGGAATGTGAGTTTTCTAACTTTGATCTTTGATTTTTTTTTACAATCTTTTATTGTTTCAAAAAATCTCTGCTTTTTAATTGCACTGTATCAGTCATGAGCACTATGTCAATAATACCATGTATATATAGAAATCTTTGCTTAGTTTCACGTTAAATAGGCTACTAGTATAAATTAATAACAAGAATAAAAGAGCTGCATTGTGGCTTCCAGTTCTAAATCTACTAACCTGAATCATTGTTCCATTCATTATTTATGATTAATGATAATATACATTAACTACATTCTTATTTATTTTGTGGGACTACTATTTGTTTGGTATAGCATTCAAAGATTCTACCCTTAATCAACTTTTGCAGAACCTTTAAAAATAGTAGTTATTTCTTAGATTTAAAAAGAAAATGAAATGGCAAGAATTCCAAGATCAGCCAGAGTTGGGGCTAATGCAGGTTTTTAAAAGGGGGATAATGTGAGTGAAAGAGAAACTGAGCATTTCACTAGGTTTTGTGGTGAAAACATTTTTTTTATTTTCCAAAAAGATACATTTGAGGTAAATGTAAGGTTTAAAATGTAAGATATTTTTTTATCCATGAGTAGTCACTCTACTCTAAATATAAAAAAAATAATATGACTGTCAAGAAATTGCCAGATAAGACATTTAGGCAATAAACTACTTTAAATGGGTAAAAAGCATTTTTCATCGTAGTACTAAATTAAGATCCCAAAGTACTTCTAGATTTGAATGAATATGCTCCATAAAATACATGTGGGTAAACATTTTTAAACATGTAACATTTTCCTGATGAATAGGCAATTTCTATCAAGTGTCAATTTAACATGTATTTCACTTCTTTTACATTTGTTTCATTTTCTGAGAAATTGCAGAAATAGCAAGGTTCTCATTATATATTTATTTTGAACAAAATGCATGATGCATTTTTCTGACTGGAAATGATTAAGAAAATTAGGTGATTTAAATGGACATTATTTTTTTCTCATTCAATTTCAAGAAAAATGCCAGCTAGTATATATCTTGTTCTATCTGAAAGTGGTTAGAAACTTTACCCAACTTAGGATGTAGGGACATTTTTAAATGGACAAGGGCCGTTATAGCCGATATTATACTTGTTTCTCTTATTTGCAAATCATGAGTCACCTTTATCTCATGGGTGGTTGGCTTGATGGAACACTTCTTTTCTATACTTTCTCAAGAATTTTCTGTGACTTAATCTTTTACAAACTCTCACTCTGTTGTATCCCTGTCTCTGTCTCTGTCCCTGCCCCTCTCATGCAGAGAGAGAGAGAGAGAGAGAGAGAGAGAGAGAGAGAGAGAAAAGGAAGACACAGCTGATGTAGCTGTTGCTGTTTACTGGCACTGTGTCCCCATCAAGGGCAAAGAGGCAAATATGGCTTTTCTAAGGCCTGGGATAAACTGTACTCTTCATTTCCCCACTAGGCTTAAAATCAAAAATCATAATATGTGACCAAATTGAGCAGTTAAGCAAAAAGCAGAAACAGTCTACTAAAAAGTTAAATTCTAGTAAGTGTAAAAAGACTTGGGGAACCTTAAATTCACATAGACAATAAAAGGCTAGTATAAATCACTTCAATGGGTTTGATTTCATTATAAACCTAATCATTTAAAGTATTATTACTAATAAGCATTTCAAACATATCATTATATAGTTAACACTAGTAGATAAATATCAGAAATTGCAAGTGTGTGCTAGGGATTTTGCATCTGTTGCTTTATATAATCTTAATTACAGACCTTCAGCATAGGGTGGACAAAAGGCTTGTGCCCATGAAGAATGTGCTCAGAGGAAGTTAATACTGTCACAGGATGAATAGGATCAGAGGCAAGTATCTATATCAGAGTCAGCTAAGCTCCAAGGTCCTTGGTCTTTCATTTCTTCTGTAATAAATTGCAAACACTATATGGTTTGACTCTTTGCATTATTTTCTCCCATTTATTTCCTCAAACAATGTTGAATTTCTCCAATGAAACAACCACATTCCTTGGAATTAAACATAAAAAATAAAGATGAATAAGACAAACACAATCCCTAATCTCATGGACTGATCACTTGAGTAAAGATATGTAGAACACAAATGTATATGAATAAATAAGTGATTATCACATTGTTTAGCTATTATTGAGGAGGATGAGCATATCACAAATGGACCTTGTTTACACTTGGAACCAGTATTATCAAGGGAAGGCTTTATAAGGACTTACTGTTAAAGGTAATTCCTATGTGATGAGTTCACAGATAAAGAATGTGGATATTGTGAATGGGGTAGTTTTCCTCATTTCCTTTTCAGAGGATTTGTCACTGATATACAGGAATGCCTTTGATTTATGGGTATTGATTTTATATCCTGCCACTTTGTTGAATTCATTTACTAGTTCTAGAAGTTTCTTGGTAGAGTTTTTTGGGTCTTCTAGGTATAGAATCATATCATCAGCAAACAATCTAGAGGTCCTTCAATGGATGAATGGATAAAAAAATGTGGCCTTTATACATAATGGGATATTACTCAGCACTAAAAAAATAAGATCATGGCATTTGCAGGGAAATGGATGGCATTAGAACAGATTATGCTAAGTGAAGTTAACCAATCCCCAAAATACGAATGCGTACTGTCTTTTCTGATATAAGGGGGGTGAATCAAAATGGGATAGGGAGGAGAAGCATAGGAAGAAGATTACCTCTAGATAGGGAAGATGGGTGGGAGGGAAAGAGAGGGAGAATGGGAATTACATGGGTGGTGGAAGGAGACCCTCATCATTGTACAAAATACATGTATGAAGATGTGAATTTGGTGTCAACATATCTTGTATATAGAGATATTATAAATTGTGGTATAAAGGTGTATTAAGAATTATAATGCCAATAATAATAATAATAATAATAATAACTCATGTAAAAAATAAATAAAAATTAAAAAAATAAAAGCTACCTGAAATAGTTTTTTAAAAAAGAATGTGGAACAGCATTCTGGACAGGAGGATCAGGATATTACCAATCTCAGTTTATTCTGAGGTCAGGTCATGGCTGAACCTCAATGTGCAGAAGAACAGCAGGATCTATGCAACCTTCTGGTTTTGTTAAGAACTTTAAGTATTATCTCTATTCATTTGTTCCCTCAAATTCTATCTGTCTTTTCTGCCTCTGATGATGTCTATTCTACACCATGGAATAGTTATGTGCCTTCATACTGATGTCGATTTCTCCTTTCTTTGATTTCTTGTGATCACATTATCATGTACCATTAGCATTTGTGAAATTATAATTCCTTCTTAAGAGCAGAAATAAAGATGTATACTTCTTATCATATAGAGAAAGTGAGTAAATATCCTCTAAATTTAAATTTGAACTTGAATTTTATTGTATGACTTTTATTTCATTGAGGAGGGAATTAGATGCAATTGGTAGTCATGCTTTTCACTAGAAACCAAGTAATATGAAATTAGTAACTGTTCCATTAGTATACATAAATCCTAAAATGAAAAAATTGTGGAATAAATAATACTGAAATGTCATATAAATGTAAAATATTGTATCACGGAAAAAGCTAAAACTACATTTTCATGGAGCATTGAGATCTAGTAAAAGACATTAGCATCATATTCTTTTGAAGTTGATAAATAAATAGGATATGCTTCAATGAAACTAAGTACATGCTCCAAAGACTGAGAAATACATAGAATTTTAGATGTTCCTTTTCACGAAAACAACTATCAAAAGAACAAAGATGCGAATTCATTAACTCAAGTCAAACTCAGAAGGTCAATTTTCATGAAAGTGATTTCTAAGAATGAAACAAGATCATGGTAATAAGAGTTTTTCATGGAGCAGGAAACAACAGAAAAAAAATTCTCAGATGTTTTATTACTTTGTCAAATTTTGTTTGATGGTAGATAAGATGACCAAGAAAAATCCTCCCAAAGTATAATATACTGAAACTACCAATGGAGATTTTAGTAGTGTTTTGTTGCAAAAAAAATTATTCTAGCTAGTTCATATTTCTTAGTTTCACTGACAATCAACTCACTGGAGGCACTTTGAAAATTACTTCCCATATTTTTGCTCCTGTATTTATGAATCCTTAAATAACAACTCTCCTTTAGCTCTTTGTTAAAGTAAGCAGACATCTTATAACTGCAGCTGGCTTGTAAAAGCTTACTTAATAACTTGAAAATTGCATTTACTGGCAATTATGCCGTCACTGTAATTCTGAGCTTGTGATTTTTTGGTTCATTTAATAAATGTATAAATATATTATAAAAAGTATTATGATGAAAAATTATAATTTACAACTAGCCAAAAGATTCTGTCAAATTAGATGTAATAATTTTTGACACCCTCCTTTCCCCTCCTAAAATAGTTCAGCAGGATAATTTAACAGTTGGTCTTATTTTCTAATTTTTATTCTTGAGGGTCTTCTGAAGTTGAAAGGCATGAAAATGTCCTTACTTTTGATCATGTCAGGATTGGGTTATAGTAATTGCTTTAATTTCAGACTTCCACAGTAATATAAAAAGAGAAAGACACTGCCTGTTACTTCCAATTAAATTCACTCTTTAACTATGAGAAGTGATTTTATGACAGGCCCTGTTCCCAAAAGCTAAAGAAGAGTGTGGACAAAATTCCTCTTCACAGACCTTTACAATCACTTCACCTGTGCTAATGCTGATTGCAAACTTATTTCACTTTATGTTTCAATGCTGAAATATTTTTTGGTCTTCTGAATGAAGCAAGGTGGTTGAAACTGATTACTCATTACTACTTGTCTGTTTCTTTGTTGGCCACCAATATCAGGCTTCTATCACACTTGATTGAATGTGTACAACATTCCTTTAACATCATTGATTGAGCACCTTCTATGTACAAGGCACTGTATTAATCACTGTAGATAAAACATGACTTCTCCATCATAAACCTTAGAATTTATCAGGCCACAGAGACAGGTTTGCCTAAGCTTACAGGACAGTGGTAGGTATGATGAGAGCAGAGGAAGGGACATTTAAATTAGACCGGAATAGCCAACATAACTTCTCTGAGGTAATGATTGAGCTTTATCATGCCTTAAACATATAATTTGGTTGGATGAGGGCATGGTGAGAGTTTTCCACTTGAAATAAAATATGCAGTTTTGTTCCTTATTAGCATAACCAATTAAGAGCTGATGATGGGTTGAATGCATTTTGAATATATTTGAATCCATGTGTTAAGAAAATCTTTTATAACCTTCTCCATTGAATATTTTAAATTATTGAGTCAAAATGAATATTTAGCTGGAGATTACATGGTCAGCTGTCTGTGAGTTGGAGTGGGACTGAAGCTGAGATGTTTGATATTGTACTTCTGTTATGGTTTGGATGAGGTGTCCCCCAGTAGCTCCTATTAATGCAGAAATATTTAGAGGTAAAATGATTAGATCACGAGAGGTGTAGCCCAACCAGTCCATCCTAGTTTGCATGGACTGGATGGTAACTGTAGGCAGGTATGGCAAGACTGGCGGAAGTGGGTAACTGGAATCTGCCCTGTGGGCCTTCCTGCCTGCCCTCTTCTTGCCCCCTGCTTCTGAACTCCTGCCACGAACTAAGAAACTTTCCTCCTCTGGACTCTTCTCCCATGGTATGCTTTCTCATCTTGGGCCCAGAGCAATGGAGTGAACTGTCTCTAAACTGAGAGTGCTAAAATCAAGAGCCCTAAATAAACTTTCCCTCCTCTATGTCGTTCTTGTTAGGTATTTTGGTCACTAAAACAACCTGAGTCTATTTTGATCCCTAGTTAGTAGGAACTCAGTACTCAAAGTGAATCGATGTGGACTTTAGAATATAAGAATTGAAGTGCCATAAATTGCCCTTATCCTTCTCAGCCATATTATTGTTCTTCTGTAGCACCTGGTGTTTTCATATAGGCTGTTTTTAGGGAAATGACCTTGAAAGACCAGTTGACTGAGGTAGACAGGCATGAGGAGAGATGTAAGGCAAATTCTGATTAAAATCAGGATTAAATAACTATGCAGAAATTGCCTCTCCTTTTGCTTCGTAAAATGTAAATACCATTCATCTATCTATACATTTAATGCATTTACTTGTCAAATTGTTACAGAGTATCTAATATGTAGCTGAACTGTCTGCTGTGATACACAGATCCATCAGACATGGTCTCTTCCTTCCTGGATCTCCTGGTTTAGCAGAGGAAACTATGTTCACATAAATGGGTGCAATAAAGTGGAGCTGACCTATTGTTTAATGATGGCATTGGTCAGATGAAGAGGAACAAAGAAAGGAGACCTAGGGAGGCTTCTGGCAGGAAGGCACAAATGAGCTGAGCTGTTTATTGAAAGCCAAGAAGTGAGTGAGTATTTAATGGAGTGATTAGGCAGTAGAAAAGCATGAGAAAAGGCACAGATGTATGTGGCAACCTTCATCTGGGGTGCATATAAGAATTTGTGGAGGTGAAATTTGTTACACACACACACACAAAAATGGGAGTGGCAAGAGAAGAAAGGCAACATAATTTGAACACCACTAAATGCCACTCAAGGAGAAGAGCCTGTGCTAGTGTAGAAAGAGGCTTTACTATATTAACAGCCTGTTCAACAAAAGCTTTCTAATGACTATCCATGACAGCGATATTCACAATAGCCCAGCGGTGAGAACAACCTGAATATCTACCAATTGATTAGTGCAGAGATATAATGGACTATTTCTCAACCATAGAAACATGGGTGAAGAATGAAAACATTAAGAATAAATGAAAGAATCCAGACAAAGAAATATAATGTATAATTCCATTTATATTACAGGTGTTGAAAATGAACAAATCTATAGAGATAGAAACCAGAACCAAAGAAACGGACAGGAAGTGACTACTTGGTGAGCATGTGGTTTATTTCTGGGATGATGATAGTATTCTAAAAGTAGATAGCGATGATTGTACATCATTTGAATGTACTAAATGCCATTAAAATCTACATTTTCAAGTGGTCAAATGGTGAATTTTATGGTACAGGTATTTTATCATAAAAATAAAAGTGTTAACAGCTTGTAATTGAGGAACATAGCAGGGATAGTGGTGTCATGAAAATCGTTTTGTTATATTCATCATACAGCTACCTATGCAACATTCTGGGGACAATCACTGATAAATAGAGCAGACCAGCAAAATGCTACTAATCAGATTACTAATTACTAATTATATCAATCAATTGATCGATATAGCCCATATTTCTGGCAGAATATGTCACATTACACCCAGGTAAGAATTTAGACAATTGAAAGATTGAATTAAGTAAACTTTTAGATGCTAATACATATTACTATTATGTATTATTATTATTTTACTTACATATTTATAGAGTACAGTAAGATAATTTGATACTAAATGCAATGCATAATGACCAAGTCAGGAGAAATCAGATTGAAGGGCACATATAACATTTGCACCAGCATTGGTATGTGTGTGACAAGTTGTCACCAAGCTATTTATTTTGGCTTCAAATATAATTAGATCAAATTTATTATTTAGTGTCATAATAATCATAAGTTTTGACCAGCCTTCCTCTGAATGTTATTTATATTCAGTTGAATCATGTTTTCAATTCTGTCCTACAAAAACAGAAATTCTACTTCTATTGTTTTAATAGCAGCAATTAAATGTGTATGTATTCATATACAGATATATGCTTGGTACAAACTATTGTTACATACATTATTTTATTAAATCTTTGAAGCAACACTATAAGGTTGGTATTATGCCTTTTTGTCTGTGTGTGGTATCAGGGATTGAACCCAGAGTGGCTTAATCACTGATCCATGTCTCCAGCCCTTTTTTTGAAATATTTTATTTTGAGACAGGGTCTCACTAAGTTGCTTAGGGACTCGATAAATTACTTGTGCTGGCTTTGAACTCACAATCCTCCTTCCTCAGTCTCCTGAGCCACATATATTACAGGTATGAGCCACAGTGCCTGGCAGTATTTTGCCATTTTTGATAGATGATTAAATAATATTAGAAAGGTTATCAAGTTAATAAGTGAAAAATTAGAATTGGAACCTAGACCTTTTTGATTCCAAAGTCAATTATCTTACCTGTTATTCTGTATAAGTGTAATTATATTCCATATTCCACACATAAGTATATTCCATACTCCCCCTAAGCATAAAATAATATTAAACAATGTCATAGAATATTGTTTCAACCCCAATTGATGGAGTCTTTCTCTATCTGCTTGATAATTCATGTTTTTATAATGTTGTTTATCTTTAGCTATGTCTCATACTAAAGGGCACATAAAGCTTCTCTTCTATTTAGCTGGTGACAGATGACACTATTCCTTTTTGTGCACATATGATTTGATTCTAAGCACAGTTTAAGATCTCAACCACTAAATTATGGCAAATACAGAAGGTCAGAATTCCTCTACAAAGTACAGAGCAGTGGGAAAAGTACTTAGGGAAACCAGGGCCTGCAGGCCCATCCATTGTCTCTGCCAAACTCCCTCAAGGCTGGTGAACTCTCCTTCAGCAGTCAGCAGTTTGGTCTGCAAACCTGTGAGTCTAATGGATAACACTTGGAGGGCAGCCTTGTTCTCACCCATGGGAGAAGTCCCATGACCTAAAATGTGACTACTCAGTGTCACCACAGCTTCAAATACAGCTGCCCTTGGCCTTGTTCTTGCCTCCCTCGGTGAGGGTACTCACCTCCCACCCCCACCAATGGATGGTCTCCAAATCTCAACTTTCTCATTACAGTGCTGCTCTAACCCCTATGAGGAGGTGAGTGAGAATCAGCATGGGCTGGCTTTCTGTGTGTGCCTTTGATACTGAGCCTGACCCTCATCCTGGAGTTACTCTTTACAGCGTTGTCCTAAATGAAAGCTAGGGTTGCCTCCTTCAGAACTTCCTTACACAAGGACCGCTGCCTTCTGTCCACAAAAGTGACTAAGTGGCCTTAAGTGTTGATTTATCCTTGATTCACTCTTCATTTTCATTTATAATGTTTTGATCTAATTGAACAAATATAGCTCTGAGCTGTCACATCCTGGCAAATGGTTAAGCACACTAAGGCAAGAACATATATAGACATACATATTTAAATCCTCCCTGAAGGAGAGTAGGGATTTCCTACCTTGACCTAACGCATTCATAACAGTGAAATATTCTTAATACTAGTATAATAGTTTTTAAAAGTGTTCTTCTTTATGATTTTCTGCACTTATCTAATTTTAGAAATAATGTTTTAAAAATTTTAAATAATTATTTTTAAAACATTAACCCATTGACCCAATTGCATTTTCATTAATTTTAAATTTAAAAAAATCTGTAGGGAAGATTTATTATTTTTGAAAGAAATTATAGACAAAACTAGGAATAGTTTCGTCATTTGTATTTATTGATCTGGATTTTTTTAAAAATTTTCAGATTGAGGATCTCAGAGGGTTAGATCAAAGTATACTAGAAAATCTCCCTAAGACGAGTTTCACTGTTTTTTGTTTTGTTTTGTTTTGTTTTGTTTTCTGTTTTTTGTTGAGTTTTTTTTAGTTACAAAACAAAGGCATTTTGTGGTTTCTATATCATCCTCTGGACTCTTTGAATTTCTCAAAGACAAACTCTGAGTCATTTGCTCAGACAAATATCAGGAAATACCATTATTTATGTAGAGGATAATTTTGCAAACATTAGTTGTATTTTTGAAAAGATGAGTTTGGCTCATTTGCTAGCATGAGTAATAATAAGGTAGAAAAGTTCATATGAATCATCTTGTCTGAATCCCAATTTATAGGTCTACTGTTTAAATAATTTTTACATATTGCAATGTCAAAGGACTAAATTGAGACTCAGAAATAGTTGTCTTTCAAACTTTGCAAATATGATTAACATTAAGAAATTATATCCTATGCCTGTGTGATTATGTCAAAGTGAACCCTACTATTATGTATAGCTATAATGCATTAATAAAAATAATGTAAAAAAATTTATATTGCATCCTAGTACATGAATGAATTTACAACAAATTTGAAATTAGAGCTTAGTGATATACCAGGTCCCTTTTTCAAGAGCAATTAACTAATATTTATTCTGTTCTATCTTTTACACTATGCACAACCACATAAATTAGCTTCATAGTCTACTAATTAGAACTTGTCATTTGAGTAACACTATTTAAATAACATTCCCTTTTCTTTCAAATGAAAAATGATTAAAGGTATAAATATATTTTGTGAATTACCACAAACACCTTCTGTTGGAATTGGTATCTGACACTAGATCTTTTGATTTTTAAATCAGTGATTCTATTTATTATTCAATTATAATATGCTTAGCCTCTACAATAAGACTGCCCTACAAATATTATCCATTAGGTCAGGATACTTTATGGAGTGCAGGATTTTCAACCTTTTCATATAAAATGTCTTTTTCTGTAGAATTTAAACAACAGGCTAAGAACTTATTTTTATTAAAAATAATGCCTACAAAATTAGAAAAAAAATAAGCAAAAGAATTAGCACACTGTTTTTCTTATTTATCTTTTTAATGTGGTGCTGAGGATTGAACCCAGTATCTCATGCATGCGAGGGAAGTGTTCTACCACTAAGCCACAGCCCCAGCCCTACATTGTTTTTCTCTATAGAATATTTATCCTTAGCTTGTATTTCCATGTATTTTAATGACATTTGTACAACTGGTTTATTGATGTATAACAGACATATAATTGACTACACATATTTAACATGCACCATTTGATAAGTTTTGTATTATACATTATCTTTTGAAATCATCTCCACTATCAAAGTGATAAACATTTCTATGTCTGTCACCCCAAATATTTTCTCCTGTCACTTTGTAACTTTTCCTGTAGGCTTGGCTACCTAATCGCCTCCAGTGATATGAACCTTACTGATCATTTACCTGTCATCACTACATTTTAGGCTGCATTTCCAAGAATTTCATGTATTAGAGACTATGAGCATTTTCTTTTCAGCCCAGCTTCTTCCATTTAGCTTCTCTGTTTTGAGATTTATCCATGTTCTTACATGTTTCAATATTCTATTCTTTTTTTTATTGTTATGTAGTATTCTATTGGAAGACTCCATCACAATGTTAATCATGATGATAGACATTAAGAGCTGCTTTCACTTTGTGATAGAAATAAATCTCCAATGAACATTTATATAGAACTTTTTGAGGAATTTGACTAATTAGGTTAAATGAGGTATAGGATTAAAGTTTTTTAATACAGTAGATATAGATGTAAACATTCAATTTTTGAACACTTTGCTCAAAAGACTACCCTTTATCTGCTGAATTGCCCTTTCTTTTTTTATTGAAAAATTTTCCATTTATGTATGGGTCTATTTCTGGCCTCTCTATTGTGTCACTTTGAATATTTATCTACCTTAATGACAATACTACTACACTGTCTTGAAGATGTTAGCTTCTAGTATACCTTAATATAGTGTTGATCTTTGAACATTGTTACTTTTCAAATTGGTTTTGGCTGTTCGAGGTTCTTCATATTTCCTGATGAATTTTAATATTTTTCATTTTCTAAAAGCATCTTTCTGTGATTTTATATGCGATAACCTTGATTATTTTTTATTTTATTATAGTTCATTTTGGGGAGAATTGACATCATTTATCAATCTAACCTTTCAACATGAATAAATCTCCATTAAGGACTCATTATATTTTTCTCAGCAAGTAAGTTTAGATTTCAGTGTGCAGGTCTTTAACAATTTTATCAGATTTTTGCTAGAATATTTTACATATTTCAATGCTATTAGAAATGGTATTACTTGTGGAAATTTACTTTCAGATTGTTGAATGCTAACATGTGGAAATGTCATTGATTTTTGCTTTTATTTTGACATTATATTTTTTTTCTTTTCTTTTTTTTTATTGTTGGTCGTTCAAAACATTACATAGTTCTTAATACATCGTATTTCACAGTTTGATTCAAGTGGGTTATGAACTCCCAATTTTACCCCGTATACAGATTGCTGTACCACATCAGTTACCCTTCCATTTATTGACAATAGTGCCTTTCTAGTGTCTGATGTATTCTGCTGTCTGTCCTATTCTCTACTATCCCCCCTCCCCTCCCCTCCCCTCCCCTCACCTTTTCTATCTCTACCCCTTCTACTGTAAATCATGTCTTCCATTTGTATTGTCTTGTCTTACCCCTCCTTTCCTCTTATATGTCATTTTGTATAACCCTGAGGATCGCCTTCCATTTCCATGCGATTTCCCTTCTCACTTCCTTTCCCTCCCACCTCTCAACCCTGTTAATGTAAATCTTCTTCTCAAGCTCTTTGTCCCTACCCTGTCCTTGTTTCCTCCCCTTATATCAAAGGAGTCATTTGGTATTTGTTTTTTAAAGATTGACTAGCTTCACTTAGCATAATCTGCTCTAATGCCATCCATTTCCCTCCAAATTCTATGATTTTGTCATTTTTTAATGCAGAGTAATACTCCATAGTGCATAAATGCCACATTTTTTTTTTATCCATTCATCTATTGAAGGGCATCTAGGCTGATTCCACAATCTTCCTATCGTGAATTGTGCTGCTATGAACATCGATGTAGCAGTGTCCCTGTAGCATGCTCTTATTAGGTCTTTAGGGAATAGACCGAGAAGGGGGATAGCTGGGTCAAATGGTGGTTCCATGCCCAACTTTCCAAGAAATCTCCATACTGCTTTCCAAATTGGCTGCACCAGTTTGCAGTCCCACCAGCAATGAACAAGAGTGCCCTTTTCCCCGCATCCTCTCCAGCACTTATTGTTGTTTGACTTCCTAATGGCTGCCAATCTTACTGGAGTGAGATGGTATCTTAGGGTGGTTTTGATTTGCATTTCTCTGACTGCTAGCCATGGTGAGCATTTATTCATGTACTTATTGATTGATTGTATGTCCTCCTCTGAGAAGTGTCTGTTCAGGTCCTTTGCCCATTTATTGATTGGGTTATTTGTTATCTTATTGTCTAATTTTTTGAGTTCTTTATATATTCTGGTTATTAGGGCTCTATCTGAAGTGTGTGGAGTAAAGATTTGTTCCCAGGATGTAGGCTCCCTATTTATCTCTCTTATTGTTTCTTTTGCTGAGAAAAAACTTTTTAGTTTGAGTAAGTCCCATTTGTTGATTCTAGTTGTTAATTCTTGCGCTATGGGTGTCCTATTGAGGAATTTGGAGCCTGATCCCACAGTATGTAGATCATAACCAACTTTTTCTTCTATCAGATGCCGTGTCTCTGATTTAATATCAAGCTCCTTGATCCATTTTGAGTTAACTTTTGTGCATGGCAAGAGATAGGGATTCAGATTCATTTTGATGCAAATGGATTTCCAGTTTTCCCAGCACCATTTGTTAAAGATGCTATCCTTCCTCCATTGCATGCTTTTAGCCCCTTTATCAAATATAAGATAGTTGTAGTTTTGTGGATTGGTTACTGTGTCCTCTATTCTGTACCATTGGTCCACCCGCCTGTTTTGGTACCAGTACCATGCTGTTTTTGTTACTATTGCTCTGTAGTATAGTTTGAAGTCTGGTATCGCTATACCGCCTGATTCACACTTCCTGCTTAGTATTGTTTTTGCTATTCTGGGTCTTTTATTATTCCATATGAATTTCATGATTCTTTTATCTATTTCTACAAGAAATGCTGTTGGGATTTTGATTGGCATTGCATTGAACTTATAGAGAACTTTTGGTAATATCGCCATTTTGATGATGTTAGTTCTGCCTATCCATGAGCAGGGTATATTTTTCCATCTTCTAAGGTCTTCTTCTATATCTTTCTTTAGGGTTCTGTAATTTTCATTGTATAAATCTTTCACCTCTTTTGTTAGGTTGATTCCCAAGTATTTTATTTTTGGGGGGATATTGTGAATGGAGTAGTTGTCCTCATTTCCGTTTCAGAGGGTTTGTCTCTGATATACAGGAATGCCTTTGATTTATGCGTGTTGATCTTAAAACCTGCCACTTTGCTGAATTCATTTATTAGCTCTAATAGCTTCTTTGTAGACCCTTTTGGGTCTGCTAGGTATAGAATCATATCATCTGCAAATAGTGATAATTTAAGTTCTTCTTTTCCTATTTTTATGCCTTTAATTTCTTTTGTCTGTCTAATTGCTCTGGCCAGTGTTTCGAGGACTATGTTGAACAGAAGTGGTGAGAGAGGGCATCCCTGTCTTGTACCAGATCTTAGAGGGAATGCCTTCAATTTTTATCCATTCAGAATGATGCTGGCCTGTGGCTTATCATAGATTGCTTTTACAATGTTGAGGTATGATCCTGTTATCCCTAATTTTTCTAGAGTTTTGAATATAAAGGGATGCTGTACTTTGTCGAATGCTTTTTCTGCATCTATCGAGATGATCATATGGTTCTTATTTTTAAGTCTATTGATGTGGTGAATAACATTTATTGATTTCCGTATATTGAACCAGACTTGCATCCCATGGATGAATCCTACTTGATAATGGTGTATAATTTTTTTGATATGTATTTGAATCCGATTTGCCAGAATTTTATTGAGGATTTTTGCGTCAAGGTTCATTAGAGATATTGGTCTGTAGTTTTCTTTCTTTGAAGTGTCTTTGTCTGGTTTTGGTATCAGGGTGATGTTGGCCTCGTAGAATGAATTTGGAAGTTCTCCCTCTTTTTCTATTTCCTGAAATAGCTTGAAAAGTATTGGTGTTAGTTCCTCTTTAAAGGTTTTGTAAAACTCTGCTGTATACCCATCCGGTCCTGGGCTTTTCTTAGTTGGTAATCTTTTGATGGTTTCTTCTATTTCCTCTATTGTTATTGGTCTGTTTAGGTTGTCTATAACCTCCTGACTCAATCTGGGCAGATCATAAGACTTAAGGAATTTATCTATGCCTTCACTATCTTCTATTTCATTGGAGTATAAGGATTCAAAATAATTTCTGATTATCTTCTGTATTTCTGAAGTGTCTGTTGTGATATTGCCTTTTTCATCCCGTATGCTAGTAATTTGGGTTCTCTCTCTTCTTCTCTTCGTTAGCATGGCTAAGGGTCTGTCAATTTTATTTATTTTTTCAAAGAACCAACTTTTAGTTTTGTCAATTTTTTCAATTGTTTCTTTTGTTTCAATTTCATTAATTTCAGCTCTGATTTTAATTATTTCTTGCCTTCTACTTCTTTTGCTGTTGTTTTGCTCTTCTTTTTCTAGGAATTTGAGATGAAGTATGGGATCATTTATTTGTTGGTTTTTTCTTTTTTTGAGGAATGAACTCCAAGCAATGAATTTTCCTCTTAGAACTGCTTTCAATGTGTCCCATAGATTCCGATATGTTGTGTCTGTGTTTTCATTTAACTCTAGGAAGTTTTTAATCTCCTCCTTGATGTCTTCTAAAACCCATTGATCATTCAGCAACCTATTGTTCATTCTCCAAGTGATGCTTGATTTTTCCTTTCTTCTTTTATCATTGATTTTCAGTTTCATTCCATTATGATCAGATAAGATGCATGGTATTATCTCTACCCTTTTATATTGTTTAAGAGTTGCCCTGTGACATAATATATGGTGTATTTTTGAGAAGGTTCCATGTGCTGCTGAGAAAAAAGTGTAACTACTTGATGTTGGGTGGTATAGTCTATATATGTCAATTAAGTCTAGGTTGTTAATTGTGTTATTGAGTTCTACAGTTTTCTTATTTAACTTTTGTTTGGAAGATCTGTCCAGTGGTGAGAGAGGTGTGTTGAAGTCTCCCATGATTATTGTATGGTGGTCTATTAGACTCTTGAACTTGAGAAGAGTTTGCTTGATGAACACAGCTGCACCATTATTTGGGGCATATATATTTATGATTGTTATGTCTTGTTGGTGTATGGTTCCCTTGAGCAGTATGAAGTGTCCTTCTTTATCCCTTTTGATTAACTTTGGCTTGAAATCTATTTTATTAGATATGAGTATGGACACTCCTCCTTGTTTCCGCAGTCCATATGAGTGGTATGATTTTTCCCAACCTTTCACCTTCAGTTTATGAATATCTTTTCCTATCAGATGTGTCTCCTGTAGCAGCATATTGTTGGGTCTTGTTTTGTGATCCATTCTACTAGCCTGTGTCTCTTAATTGGTGAGTTTAAGCCATTAACATTTAGGGTTATTATTGAGATATGGTTTGTTCTTCTAGCCATATTTGTTTATTGATGTTACTAAACCTGCTTTGTTATCCTCTTTGACTACTTTTCCCCCTTTACTGTCCTACCTCCCATTGTTGGTTTTCAATGTTATTTTCCATTTCCTCTTCCTGTAATGTTTTGCCAAGGATTTTTTGAAGAGATGGTTTTCTAGCTGCGAATTCTTTTAACTTTTGTTTATCGTGGAAGGTTTTCATTTCATCTTCTATCCTGAAGCTTAATTTCACCGGATACACGATTCTTGGTTGGAACCCATTTTCTTTCAGTGTTTGAAATATGTTATTCCAGGATCTTCTAGCTTTCAGAGTCTGTGTTGAGAGATCAGCTGTTATCCTGTTTGGTCTACCCCTAAATGTAATCTGCTTTCTTTCTCTTGCAGCTTTTAAAATTCTCTCCTTATTCTGTATGTTTGACATCTTCATTATAATGTGTCTAGGTGTGGATCTCTTATGATTTTGCACATTCAGCGTCCTGTAGGCTTCTAGGATTTGGGATTCTGTCTCATTCTTCAAGTCTGGGAAGTTTTCTCGTATTATTTCACTGAATAGACTGTTTATTCCTTTGGTATGGAGCTCTGTGCCTTCCTGTATCCCAATGACTCTTAAATTTGGTCTTTTGATGTTGTCCCATAATTCTTGGATGTTCTGCTCATGGTTTCTTAGCAGACTTGCTGAGCTGTCTATGTTCTTTTCCAGTTGAAACACTTTGTCTTCATTGTCTGATGTTCTCTCTTCTAGGTGATCTACTCTGCTGGTAGTATTCTCAATTGAGTTTTTAAGTTGGTTTATTGTTTCCTGCATTTCTAGGATTTCTATTTGTTTGTTTTTTATTACCTCTATCTCCCTGTGAAATTGATCTTTTACTTCCTGAATTTGTTTGTCAATGTGATCTTTCATTGTCTGATTTTGCTGTCTCATGTCTTCCTTGAGACTCCAGATCATCTGAAGCATGTATATCCTGACCTCTCTATCTGACATTCCATCTGTTGCACCTATTACCTCTTCTAAAGTTGAGTTGACCTGCATTGCCTGTGGTCCTTTCTTTCCTTGTCTTTTCATACTGCTGGCGTTTCTTTCTGCTTGGTGAAACTGTTGTGTTTTTGAAATTTTCCCTCTATTTATTTATATTGCTCTTGTATAGTTGAAAAATCACCCTTGCAGGGCAGGAAGTCGCTGTGATCCTCCTCCAATTGGTGTGATCCGTCTACCACGCTGGCAGGCCCTAGGTCTGCTCTGCTGGTCGGTCAAAGGTCCGCCTACCCAGCAGGCGTGAGGGGCACCTCTGTCACTCCGCAGGTTGCTGGGCCTAACCTTCCAATGGGTGGCAGGTTCGCCTAGCTTGCAGGCACTGGGGGAGGGGCCGGTTCCGCCCCTCAGCAGACCGCTCGGCCCGATCTGCCGGTGGTCGCAGTCCCTCCTACCTTGCAGACACTGGGGGAGGGGACGGGCCTGTTCCTCAGCGGGCCGCCAGCCCTGTCCTACTGGTGGGTCCTGCCCGCGTTCCCTGCAGGTGCCTGTAGCTGTTCTGTGACTCCGCTGGTTGCTGGACCTGACCCGCCCGTGGGTTGCAGGTTCGCCTAGCTTGCAGGCACTCTTGACATTATATTTTCAAGCTTGGTGAATTTTCTTAAGAGTGCTAGTAATTTTCCTGAGGAGTCCATTGGCTTTTCCATAGATATAATCATACCATGAGCAAATTAGTATTATTTCACTTCATCTTTTCTAAGCGGGATTCTCTATTCCCGTTTCTGTATTTACCTGTCTTGACATACAGTAAAATTTAATAACTGTGATGAGAAGGTATTCTTGCATTTTTCTTGATCTTAGGGAGAGAGTATTCCATATATTTTCATGAACTATAATGTCTGTTAGCAGGTGGAGGAAGTTCTGTCATTGCTGGTTTATAAGAATTTTCAACAGTAATGGTTACTGAATTTTGTCAATTTTGTATGGTCCTGTTGGGATAACCATGCTTTCTATATGATTTTGTTAATATGGTTAATTACATTACTTGATTTTCAAAAGTTTAAGCAATCTTGAATTGACAAATGACACTTGGGCATGATGTATATACCTTCTAATAGGTATATTGCTGGATTTGATTTGCTAAAATAATCCATAGGTATATAGAATTATCAAGTTTGATTTTAATATAGATTAAAGTCCTGGCCTCTGAAGCTGGAATTTTTAAGTACTTATTTGTCTTCTCTGAATTTTTCTGGTGAAATATATTTGTCCATTTTCAATTTTCTCAACATTTTTCTTGTTATCAATTATGTTAATTTTATATTTTTGTAATAAAAATTCTATCTTGAAGACATACTTTGAAAATATGCCTACATTTTCCAAGCATGCTTCTGTATTTCTCTTTTTATGGAAACATTTTAATTTTATGAAATTCAATTCACAATTAGTACGTGGTATGGATCATATTTATTATTGCTTTTTGTTTAATATCTTGGATACCACTGTTGTTGGATTTGTGTGTGTGTTCGTGCGTGTGTGTGTTGTAGTTTTTGTCAAGAGGGAGAATAAATCCATTCTTGAATTCCACTACTTCATCTTGCTTAAAAAAGAAATCTGGTTATATACTGACTTTTAAAATGGTGATATAAACCTTTTATTTGAAGGAAATTGTATCATGTTTTAAGAAAAAATAAAGGAAATGTTCACGCATATTTCCTGGAAATATGATTTTTAATAATTATTACATTACTAGAAAGGATGGCTTGTAGATATCTTTTCAAATTTGATTTTAATTTCTGTTGAAATGAGGGATCTAATGGATTGCACACATTTCTTAAATAACTGAATTTCTTCTTCATACTCTTCTCAACACATAGAATGACAATGTCTAAGTCATTTTCATCAGATTATTGAAAAAATTTAAAAAGTTTATCTCAATTTTTGAAGCCTTATAGTGGTAGTCTTGCCTAAAAGTGTGTAGTTAAAAAGAAGAAAAGAAAAATAGATTAGGTCATCCTGGGAATGAAAAAAAGATTTTTAAACAATATTTTATAATTAGGTAAGGTTCAGTCACTTGCTACATTTTCCTTAACTTGAACATAAAATACCTCTAATGCTAAAGATTTTTCCTTGCTATCTAGAAGCTAATCCAAAATAAGGAACAGGGGAAAAATAAAAGGAAGGGGAGGGGGAATTCCATCAAAACCAGAAAAAGATCAGCAGAGTAGAGGAAGGGGATTGATTGGGAGAGAGAAGGGAAGGATGAGATAAGGGAAGAACAGTGGAGAGAATCTTATCTAACTTTCCTGTGTACACATTATGAATATACCACAGTGAATCTCACCATCATTTATATCTACAAGGCACCGGTAGAAAACAAAACAACAAAAACAACTATAAGTATATAGCAGAAAGGTCAGCAGAGGGGAGGGAAGAGACCCAAGGAAGGAAAAAGGAAGAGAGTGGGGAAGTACTAGGGACTGAATTAGAGCAAATTATATTATGTGCATTTTAAATTATGTCAAAATGAATCCCAATGTTATGTACAACTAAAAAGTACCAATACAAATTTTTTAAAAAAGAAAATCTTCAAAAATAAACGAAAGAGCACTTAGTACTACCTCCTTATCCTCTTAATATTACTCTTTGTTTTGCTCATATAACTTGATGGCAATGTGGTAAAATGAAGAGAAATGTAGAGTTTTGCAATTACAGAGGTGATATACAGACTTGGTGACTTAACACTGTCAGTCCAGGGTAGTTGGAGAAAGTGTTTACATGAGATTTGTTACATGAGACCCCTTATCATTCTGACAACATTAAAACAGAAAACAAAAAAGGAAAAAAGAAGAAAAAATATGATAAAGGGAAAAACAAAAATAAAGATACATAGTTTATAACATTCTTCATGTAAGTATAGATATCTCTCATATGGGGATTTCTCTTTCAAATCAAATTGCTCTAAGGACTGTGGATTTGTATGTTGCCTGTTTAGAGACAATAGCTACAATCATTTGTCATCAGCTCAGGTGACTATTTTCCCATCCTAGAGATAGTATTTGACCCACTTTATTAGTTCTCCTTGACTCAGCCTGAATTGCCCTCTCAGAGTCTTCATGGTGCTACCCAGAAGATAAAATTCTTATAAACAAAATTAAATTAGCTCATATAAAAATAGGCCTCAGTGAGTGACATAGAACAAATCCTAAATGGCAGTTATTTTTTTTTTTTAAATCATGTCTTTTGTTATGCTAGTAAAATAGCAAATCAGGAAAACCAAATAGTAACCATTTTAATTTCACAACAAACTAGAAATGAATAAGAAATAAAAAAGAAAATTAACAATGTTGATTTAGTTTTTTTTTTCCTTTCAAATAATCTCAAAGAATCCTTTAGGTTGTTTAAAACTACAAGAATGACATATGTATCTAACATATAGAGTATTTACAAACTAGATTGTGACAGAAATACTACATACTATAGAAAAGCTACAAATTTTATGTATTTTTTAATCCTTTAGGTAGATAGTATTGGCCAAATTGAAGACTTCAGAAAGAAATAATTTAATATGTTTCTGTTTTAAAAACTATTCTATAAAACAGGGTATTAATCTGCTTTTTCTTCCCAGAATTTACAAAATCATTCTCAGTAACTTCTGAGTATTTTCTCATACTTTCAATATGTCTATTTCTAATATATTTTGAATCGTTTTGAGTAATATGACATCAGCTGCAGACAAATATCAATAACTAGAAGAAAATTAATCATCTCATATCTGCAAAAAACAAAGGCAGTAAAGAAGAAAACAGAGAAATAAGTAAAAATTTTTATATACTTGCTGGAGGCAAGAGAAAAATATGAAATGTTTCAAAATAAACCAGCCATTATATTACACAGAGAATAATATGTTGATTGAACCCTAAGTGTTTGAGGCTATTTTATTGTTTGTTATTGCCTAATAAAATATTTTCAGTTCCCTGACAAACATTGTACCTATTCCACGAAAGAAGAGATTTCAGAAATCATGGTTCATCTCACATATGTCATTGATATGGTTCAGTAGACATTTGCACTACAATATTCTGAATTAGGTATAATCTCTATTTCTTCAGTCCTTGGAGATTTTTCTCTTTTTTTTACACTGTAGTTTGGGAGATATTTCAAATATTAAAATAATCTCTTATTTTAAAATGACATCATTAGTTTTAAAAAATAAAATTGTAAATACAAAGAATTTTCAAAGTGAAAGTTTAACAGACTAGAACTGAGTATATAAAGAAAACATAAAAGAGATATTGACACAAGTGGGTCACATTTACAGGTTTCTCCTTGGGCTCTTTTTCTCCACATAAATGAGGCTTTGATGGATCAAAGGTACATGTCAGGGGCAGGGGGTATAGCTCCTGTTTAGCAAGTGTGAGCCCTAAGTCCAATCCCTATCCGCAAAAATAAATAAATACATAAAATAAAAATGTGTAAGACAAAAATGCATGTCTTAAATATTAATAACACCAAATTTTAAAAGACACAAGATGAGGATTCTAAATGTAGTCAGTAGTACTTGCAAAACTGTTGGCCCAATGAATACATATGCTGAATGTTAAGCATATAAACCCCTATTGTTATATTTTCCTTATATTTATGTTTTAATAAAAATAATTCTAAATCTGATTCTGAAATACCTTACAGTGTGTCATATGATACACACATGCACATGAATGTGCCTGTGTCAGACATTTGATGAAAAGATAAGAAAGTGATAAGCATGAGGAGCATACTGACTTAGAAGAACCTTATCAAGGTGGCTCAGTTTTCAAAACATTCAGGCGCTCACCTTGCTTCATAGCACTTGACTCTTGCAGTAGTTTCAAGAAGCACTGCTGCAAAATAATGGTTTAGAATGATTCAAATTATTACAGAGAACCTGAGGCAAATCACATTCAGACAAAACTCTATTTCCAGGTCTATGCCTATGTACCTACAACATTTATTTCATAGGAAATCAAGTTAAATTAAATGGAATTATAAAATTACCTGGAAAACAAACGTGATGGGATTTCCCTGGATTTAGGATAGAAATCTAATATTTGCTTGGGGTAAAGTGTTGAGGGTTGGATTATGATTATATGAGTTTAACTCTCAGGTTTTCCTTTGTTTCCATTGCAGTTAACTCATTCCCTCTAAAACAGTTTACCTAGAAATAATATTGCCAAATCCTGTGTTCATTATGTTGCCTATTACATTATTTTCCAAAAGGTGTTTACTGAATCCTAATATAATGAAAAAATAATGTTTATTGACAAAAGTTGTCAGTAAATTAAAAATTAATCTATCTATTCACCTCTGTATTCTACAATTATATATTTGAATATATTATATACCTATAAAATAATACAATGAGATTAAAAAATCAAAGAAATAAAGAATTGCTAAATGTTAAAATTATAAATTAATGCAGTGAACAACACATTTATTTCTCACAGAGATACTAATTCATGCACTACAATATTTATTGTGGAACAAAAGGAAACCACTGTAGCTTGAATGACTCTGCTTTAAATAAATATAGGGGAAATAAAAAGAGGAACATAAAGTATGATTGTTGTGATTTAAGACAAGCAACATGAAGTTAATTATTTGCAAGTACCTGATTTAATTCACTGTTTGTCCTTTTTTTTGCAATAAGTTTTGTTATAATCTCTCCCTTTCATTATCCTGATTTACATGACTCTGATTTTTTAATTGAAGATGTATGGGCTTTGTGTTCATGTTTACTCCTGTGCCATAATTTGTGAGATGACTTTTTTTTTTGGAATGAAATAAATTTTTTTTTACTCGCTTATTAATTCTGTAGATCATGGGTTCAGAGAGGGCATATGGGGATGGTTGATCTTTGCCGCATGGTGTCTGGCCTTTACCTGCTTATATGTGAATGTTGTGAAGGAGATTTGAACACCGGGACTAGAATCATCTGAAAGGTTTTTGTTTGAGTGTTTAGAGCCTGGCGGGGCTGAGCTGAGACTGTGGACTGGAGAGCCTCTCCATGTGGCCTGGGTTTCTCCTAGCATAGTGGCTGAATTCCAGAGTGGGTATCACAAGGAGAGTCTAGAAAGCAAGGGTTCCAAGAGGATCAGTATCAAGTTGCATGGCCTTCTATGACCTAACCTCAGAAATTACAAGGGTATCACTTTCATAGTATTCTTTTGGTAGAAGGAGTCACAAGTCCAGTTTGTGTCAAGGAGTGGCATTATAGACCCTATCTCTTGGCAGAAGTGGCAAAGCCACCTTCAGAAGACTTAAGTGGAGTTATTCTTGCAACCATCTCTGGAAAATACAGCCTGCTACCTAGTAAGGTGCTGTACCATATATATGGTGGGGATTGTGAAAGCTGAGAGTCTTCCTTTTCTCATCAGATTAGTTCTGACCTGCAGTGATAGGTTAGAGTTTTAGAAGTTTAACCCAGCGTATTGTTCCTCCAGCCTTCCCTAAAATTTCATTCCTCAGTCTTTTTATTTTTATTTTTTTTCCACATTTTTTATTAGTGCATTATATTTGTACATGATGATGGGATTTGTTATTACATATCCATATATGCATACAATATGACAATATAATTTGGCCAATATCACTCCTCAGGACCTCCCACCTCCATGGCCCATTTCCCCTACTGATCTCCCTGTGATTTTCATGAGATCTGCCCCCACTTTTCTTTTCATTTTTCCTCTTTAGCATCTGCCTATGAGAGAAAACATATGACCCTTGACCTTCTGGGTTTGTATTTATTTCACTTAATATGATGATCTCTAGTTCCAGCCATTTTCCTTGAATGACATAATTTAATTTTTCTTAATGGCTGAATAAAATTCCATTGTGTGTATATAACACATTTTCTTAAGCAATCATCTATTAATGGACATCTAGGCTGGTTCCAAAGTTTGGCTATTGCAATTTGTTCCGCTATAAACATAGGTATGCATGTATCATTGTAGTAAGATGAATTTAGTTCTTCAGGATAAATACTGAGGGATAGTATAGCTCCAACTTGCAAGTAAGATGACATTTTAAAATGTATGGTGTTTTAATATACCGTAAAATGTTGGTGAGTAGTGGACCCTCTGCTCACCTATCGCAAGTTAGGATGTGTGTGTCCTGCACTACTGTTGTTTTGTTTCTCTAAAGAAATTTCTCAGTAATTTCCAAAACAAGCCCTCTCCTATATTTTCTCTGACCTTGACCTATGCTCCTAATTTCTGTCCTTGCTGAACTATCCAATTCTCCCTGCTAAATAGGAAAGTGTTGTATCCTTCAAAATGGTATATCTTCTATTTCCTCCAGTATTTTTGTTGTCTCTTCACCCCTACTGCATATACTCAGGTTAGGTGAAGAAGAGTGAAAACTTAAATGGTACAGAATGCTTAATAATAGTTTACCTTTTATGTACCTTTATTGGATAGGCTGGCTAAAAATATTGTTATCTTCAGGTTTATATTTGGGAAAATTATTTATTCAAGGTCAAGGGACACAGCATTTGCCAAAAGCTCAATTTCTCATGAATGTTTGCACAAAGTGTCCTCTATATTAAGTACTATAGGATTATTATTTGAGGGCAACTGAATGTCATTGTGATAATGAAGGCACAGAAGGACTTAAGAATTTACATATCTAGAAATGAACCAGATTATTTTTGCAAGTAATTCTCAAGCCTAATGGGCCTAAAAACTTGCGACAGCCTGTAAAGTTATATTAATTCTTAATATTTTTCAAGTAGCACCAGATGACTTTTCTTACCATCTTCAATTTCTTTCCCTTTCCTCTGGAGGTAAAATCATTGACATATGCCTCCTGGAAAAAATAAAATAACCTTGACTAATGGTTAGTGAAACCCTCCTTGAATATTGGAGAGGCAGGGGAAAAGGAAAACAGAAGTTTACTGATACAAGAGACCAACACAGATTTCTAGAAGTTTAGTGTCATTTGGAATTTCAAAACTCTGAAATAATAAAAAAGATACTTTATAAAAGTAATAATAGACATTCATTTATTGAAATTCCTGTGTTAGGCATGAACCTAACCTTGTAAGCATGTTGTATGTCTTATAAACACCCTAAAATCATAGTTGGTCTTTATTTCATAGGATAACAATGTGAAACACAGAGTTGATCTGCTAAATATCACCATGAAAAATTACTTGGATCATTAAAGCATATTTTAATATGTGCGACCTACTTATATTTTTTAAATATTGATTTACACAGAAATTGTTCACTATAGTAGCAGTATTACCTCAAAATCTCTCTCTTTCTCTGTCTGTCTCTATACATACTTCACAAAGACAAAAAAAATCTGTAAATAATCTTTTAATTTTTTAATGAGCCTGTGTAGTATGTGACGTTTATAGAGTATGAATATTTCCACTATGAAGAAATGGTCGGAAATCCATTCAAAGTGTCGATTTACTTGACTTGCCTTTAAAATTTGTTGGAAAAATGACACCTATACAGCAATGCACCATTTCCATATCCACAAAGTAATTTTCTGGAGAATTCATTCCTGGACAGGAGTCTGGTACACCTGCCTGAAAAACTCCCCATTTCCCCACCTGTCTCAAAATACACTAATGGGAGAGGGTAAGAAAAGTTTTCGTGATAGGATAGAGCTGATACCCCAGAAAACATTGTGCATTTGCTTCAGCCTTTAACCCTTTCCCCAACATTTTATTTTTCCCATTCTGAAGCTCAAGAAAGGGTTTGTGAAGCTGACATACTTCTTTGACATTAGCTGTAAACCACAAAACATAATTCTTCGTGTAAGAGCTTGAGGGGACGAAGCAGTGAGATGTAGAGGTTTAATAAAACCATCATAGCTAAAGGACATTCATTTGGCTACCACTTCACCACCATTCACTGAGGTGAACATAAGTAAGATTTAAAAAAAAAATTTAAAGCTAAAACAAAACAAGCAAAATAGCTTCAATCATGGTGCTGTGGTTCCTTGAAGAGAAACCACAGATGGATTGTAGGTCTGCAAATAGTAGGCATCCAGAAACACTTTTGGAGAATTGGTACTATAGATGTGTCTGGGTTCAATGGAGCTCAGCACTCCTTACTAACTAACTCCTTACTCCAGACAAACGGTCCACTTGCCTAACCTTTGTTTTTAGGCTGAAGATTCATCTTGTCTCAAAGGCTGCCCCATTCTAATAGGGAAATAGGACCAGCAAGACCAGGCCATTAGAGAACAACATCTCTCTCTGTATAGCAGTCATGATGTTAAGAAAGGCATGATTGATGACAGCAACAACAAACACAAACTGAAGAGAATTGGTGATTTTCTTCACTGACTTGAGCATAAACTTATACTGTTCAAGGTCTCAATTATGAACCTATTATCTGGCAACAACTCAGTTATTTTATAATAATTACATACAGATTAGAAACATGTTTTGCATTGTGTTAGATCTCATTTGAAATCTGGATCCAATTAGGCCTACCACTTACTAGGTCTTAGCAAGTCATGTAACTTCTGTAAGACAATGGTTACCTCAAACACAGAGTAATAACAATTAAAATTGCATATAAGATTTGTGGATAAATAGCACCATTATTATTTACCACATAACTTTCAGGTGGTAGGTACTATGTTTGGTGTGGAAGATACCCAAGCAAAGAGAAAAAGGTAAACTAACCTATTGAGAAGTTTTGAAAACAGTTTGTAAACAGTTTTCCTGAGTTAGGGAGTGATTGGCTTTGGCTGCAAGTAGTGTATCTACAACATCATCAGAATCACAAAATTTTAGAGGGCTCAAAGATCATCTTACTTAACCACTCAGTAAAAGACAAAATTACCCCTGTGTTTCCTTTATTGAAGTTTAAATCATCACTTGAACCCTGAAATACAAAGATATTTCAAAAGTAACTTGGAAAATGTATGAACTTTAGATCGAAAAATTACATTCCGTTTTTGTCCTGGCTTGTTTCTAATTTTAAGATCTCAGTCCCATGGCTGAATCTCAGCCTTAGGATTTTCACCTATGAAAGGAGAGATAATTAATAAAAATATCTTTCCTACTTTATTCACCGGGTTGTCATGAACCTCAAACAAGGTAATACATGCAAAATTCCTCTGCAAATGTTAAAACTCTATGCAAATAATAGTTAATGCTTTTCTTTTACTGTTGGCATCAGAATGAGACTACTGTTCAGAGAGGGTGTGTTATCCACTATTTCCTTTAAAATAATGTGCATTTTTATCTCTGTCCTTCTTCATTCATCCCTTTTCACTGAATAGGATTATTCTTACTCCTGCCATCTGCTAGTTCAAACCCTTTTATTTTTAGTTCACCTTGAGCTCTAATTTCTTCATGAAGACTAAAAAATCTAGTGCAATAAAAAGAATCAGGGACCTGATTTCAATCCCAGGTATGACTTAAGTTTAGTAATCTTTCTGCACCTTGATTTCTTTTCTTATAAAATAAGGAAATTTATTTCTATTATCATTTTAAAGGCATCAAATAAACACTACCATATATAAATCCCTTACATGCAAACACAGCCTACAATGTGTCATTTTTTCTATCACTTCACGTACATCAAGATTTTTTTCTCTGTCCTGTGACTTTATAGAATGTAGATTTTTAAATACCTGTAGGCCTTTAGTTTGATTTATTTTAAGCATATACAAAATACGTATAAGCTTCTTAGAGACAGAAACCATGTAGATACTACTCACTGTTAATCTTTAACAGTTCTAAACAGCTTGAACTTCCACACACAACACCTCCGCCCCCTGCCAATTCATGTGTTGAAAGCCTGTGTGTAAGTATCAGGAAGTAGAGAATTTGGGAGCTAATTAAGTTATAAAGATGGTGCCCCATGATGGAATCAGTGCCCTTATAAGACTAAGAGTTAGCCCTCTATCTCTTTCAGCTAAGTAAGCATATAATGAGAAGATGACCATCTATAAACCATGAAGAAGGCTTCAACCAAAACCCAACCATGATGGCACTTGGACTTGCTCTTGGACTTGGAGATATCAGAACTATGAGAAATAAATGTTTATTTTTCAAGTCACTCAATCTAAGTTATTCTGTCATAGCAACCTGAACTAAGAGCTGAGCAAAATATTGAGTTCATAAGAAAATGTTCAGTAAACCACTGATTTAGTATGATTCATAATGCATTCTGGTTGTTGACTTCTGGTATTACTAAAATTAAGGGCATACTAACAGCTTTATTCCCCATACATAACTTTGGGAATATAATGTATAACCATAATGCAATCATAAGACCATTGGATTGTTTGTCCTGAGCTCACAGGAGCACGTGGATGAAAGACGGGAGTGACAGCTGAAAGTGGGCAGAGCAGGCAGGAGTATGTAGAGCAAAATTAGACTTCCATTCTTGCGACTTGGCATTCAGCAGTGAGATATAAATACAATAATGGCTTACTTTTCTTCAGGGTAACCAAATCAACTAAGTTTACCCCATCCTTAAAAGGCACTTAACTTTAAAGTGTGTATGAGGTGAAAACCTTTCTCATCAATGAGTCACTTACTATCTCAATGACTGTGTCCTTCTGCCCCTATTTATCCATGGTGGTGCAATCTGTCTTAAATGTAAGAGCATAAAGGGCAGAGACCAGCTCTTTGTAATTCTATTTGATTATTTATACCTCGCAAGGACTTTGCGTCATTAGATGCAGCTTAAATGCTGAGAATTGAGTATCCAGAGTGAACACTGATTTTAAACAAAGGACCAAAAATGTCTGTATTTTTCTCAGTATTATAATAGCACTAGTAAAGAGAAATTCTGGTGGAACATTTCCTGCAGATAATTTCCAGGGACGAGAAACAGATCAAAGATAGAAGAAATATCTTTCTCTGCTCTCCAGAGAGATGCCGAAGTGATTGTGCTGCACTTAGAGCTGCTAGAAACAGATTAGAAAGTTAAAGGGCTTGGTACCAAACCTGATTTCATTAAAAAAGCCTGTGCTTTATTAATCTTGTTGTCCGTTGTTGTTTAAGTTGGGAGCCATATGGTGGAAGGGCGAGAGACAGCAGTGAAATGAAAGGGGCTTTAAACTCTGTCCAGAGTCACCATGGAAACCCCAGTCTTGGCTAATCAGGTAGCCTAAATGTCCACACACATATGCTGCTATTCCCATTGCACTTTCCCCCGACATATTCATTGGAAATACCCCTAAGATTCATAACATATATCCCAACTCATAAAATGCAAGTATATAATATGAACAAATTGTAACATTTTCCTTGAAATAATGGTTAATGGCACAATACACAAATACATGATGATATGACTTTGCCTCTGAATCTTATCAATCCTTATGCATCAACTTTATTAAAAGAATTATGACAGAACCTTGGATCCCACAATGTTCAATCAGAAAAGCAAGATATCCCCTCACTAGGCCATTTGATCTATTCACTACTAATGATTCTCTAAGGGTTTCAATCTATAAATGGAAAGAGACAACCCAAATCAACACTTGCTTATTATTTTAAATATTTGCAGGTAATGTTGTAATTCTTACCCAGGATATCCAAAAGATGATCTAGGAAAGTTTTTAAAACACACCAGCCTGTCATCCTCTGGGACTCAATTTGGCCAGAGTGAGATATAATTGCTTGCTTTGAAAACACCCTCCAAAATGATTATAATATATATGAAAATTAAGAAATAGGGCAATAATAGAAAGTTTGTGCTATGCATTGCAGACAAATGACCACCTTTTCTCAGTAATAATGCCTCTTGTATCTTGTATTATCATTACTCCGTTTTAAACCTTAGGCTTTCCAGTTCAACAAAGTTCTCTGAGTATGTTGTTTGATTTTGTCATTTCTATGAATAAATGATGTAACCAGACATTCAACTATCAAACTACATTATAGCTCTATCCCAAGATAGCAACTTTATATATTTTAAATAAAAATTAGGTGCACTCTAAGACTTAATGTATTAAATTGACTTTCTCATACTTCAAGTTGATTGTTTAACAATGTCAAAACAGGCTTGACCTTTGGCATGGTCATTTATCTTTGGCAAGTTACTTGAGGGGCTCACTTCTACCATGTTCTCTGTCTGAAAAGTTGTCCCTGAGATCAAGTTCCCACTATTGTAGTTTCAGTCATTATGTAGATATATACATTTATTTTAAGAAATCGGCTTGCCCAATTGTGGTTACTGGCAAGTAAGGGATTTATAGGGCAGGCCCGTAGGGTAAAACTCTCACAGGAAAGCATTGATGCTGTAGTGCTCAGGCTGAATTTCTTCTCTTCTGGGAAACTTTGAAGTTTTGCTGTAAAGCTATGTACCTGTCACTTGCTTTCAATAGTAATCAACTCCAAAAAAAAAGATCTTATAATGCATTTATAATCCAAGTTCAACTTTTTGTAACCAATTATTTAATTTGAATTAAATCTGAGACATCCTCTTAATTTATTCTAAACAATATTAATATTTGAAAGCTAATAGCTTGTCACAGTTACATATCTAATTTATTATTTTTACATTTGAAAATTGAACTGTAAATTACCCTTTAATGCAATAAAATATCTTAGAACTATGTATATTTGATATAAGAAAGGATGAGAGATAATGTGGAGATTGAGACGAAGCTCAGAAAGAGTTGCTAGGATTTAACAGATGAACAAAAGCACCTTAAATTTAAGAGACATAGTGATTTGTATTTAAGAAATGGAAGCTGGTAATAAAAAAGGATTTTGGCAGGAACATTTTTCCAAACAGATTATTATTTTTTTAATTTTAGTATAAGTTGACTTGGCTACATATATGATATTTTAAGAGTCGAGAAAAACTTTCTATGACACATTTACTTTTTATTATCAGATTTTTTAAAAAATGAAAGATGGAAAATTTTATCTTCTGTAAAAAAAAAAGTCTGTCAGTAATGTTTTGGACAGAAAAATTACTTGGTAAGAGCCCAATTGATGTTGAAACCCTGTGGAAGAGAAGATGGGGAATTTGTTCACCTTTGAAAACACAAGCCTAACACAGTCCTGGCACATAACAGGAGGCAGGTCAATAAGGACTTGCATTTAACATCAAAATTGAGAGAGCTCAGACTGAGGAAGTACCTTTTAGGGAGTTACTTCTTTCCATATTGAAGGGAAAATAGCTTTGGTACTACTATTCCAGGATAGTGATCCATCTGAAGGCCAGGGCTCTGGGGAGGAGGGGAGGGAAAAGTAGGGATATCAGAATCCCTGGTGAGGCCTGAAGGACACACACTGGCTCTGTCTTCACCTGAATTCATGGGTCAGGATATCCATAGTAAAGAGAATTATATTTTGAATATAAATTTACCAAATAATTTCAGTAAACTCCTTCATAGGAAGGAAAAAGAGTGTCTGGCCTAGTTCAGACCTGACCAGGAAAACAGAAAATTCCTGTGTATAGAGCTTTCCCCCCTACATTTTTTGTATTCCATTATGGTATTAGTCTCCAATCACAATTATCTGGAGACCAGAGGAGACAGACATTGCATTTACTTTCTTTTTCTGCTTAATGTGTTTTCTGGCCTGTTCCATAAAAGTACATACTTGTTACCTGTGGGGAGAAACCATTTGGTATTGTCCCAGTTATTGAAAAAGGTGACTCTTATCATACTTATGTTTCATTTTTTTAAAAAAATACTTTTATTAGTTGTTGATGAACCTTTATTTAATTTATTTATTTATATGCAGTGCTGAGAATCAAACCCAGAGCCTCACACATGCTAGGCAAGAGCTCTACCACTGACCCACAACTCCAGCCCTTGTGTTTCATTTTGATAATGCAAATACTTGGAGTTACTCCTAAATTCCTACATTAAAGAATATGCAACATACTTGGTATAACATTGCAGATTATGTCATATATGAATATAAAAAAGGCTACGTTTTTGTAACTTTCTCTGAATCATGATGCAGCTCCATTGAAAATGGGAAGTATATTATACCTTCTGAAAAGAATAATTTTACATTTAAATAGCCCTACCTCAACCTTTTATTATTAATGAAATGATATATGCATGGAGCAGGAAAGGGTTAATTTTTAATGTTTTAAAATCAATTTTTCTACTTTGATAACAGAATCTACCTATCTATGTGTTGTTCCTTTGGTACATCAAGTATAATAATATAATCTCTTTAACCATAAATGAGGAAAGATGGGTGATTTGAAATGAAACAATAAAACACCCCAAATAAAGTGATACTTGTTTTCTTGCAGGGAAAATTTCTGGCTAGATTTGACATGAAACTCTTCCTAAATTACTGAGGTAGAATACATGGTTCTGATCATGATGCAGAACAAAGATACACAGGACAAACAGGTCCTGAAAATCATGTGACGCCATAGTTCCCATGAAATCCATGGAACAGAGCTCTGTCTCAGACCCTGTTGGGGTAGAGGCAGAGATTAATGCACCAGTAATTGTTACCATGTATCAGGAATTATTGGTACTTCAAAAATTCAGTGAACTTTTTTTAAAAAAAATGGTTGCCTTGTGGTTATACATTACATTGAAATTCATTTTGAAATAATCATACAAGTGTGGAATATAATTTATTCTATTCAGTTTCCAATATGTCCCTTTCCTCTGCTCCTCCCTCCTCCAGTTCCCCTTCCACTATTCTACTGGTCTACCTTCTATTGTAGTTTTTTTTTCTTTTCTTTTTTTTTAAATTAGTGCTTTTTAGATATACAAAAATGAAATTCATTATGGTATATTCATATACGAATGTAGGGCCGTTTCGTCAACTTCATTACACCATTCCTCCCTTTTTTACTCCTCCTCCCCACCTCCCCTCCCCCTGCTTCCTGTGCTCCACTGATTCATTGTCTTTAAGGAAGCCAGTCCCTAGAAGTTGAAAGTGGGGAAACAGCCAGCGAAAGGGTTTTTTCTACAGGACAGAATGGAAGAGAACACACAGGAGCATCAGGTACCAAGAGAAGAAGAGGTTCTCATCCTCAGGCTCAAGGTCAAGATAAGACACACGTGCAAAGTGGATAAAAAACAGAGCCAATATAAGAACCAAATTTAAGGAGAAATAAATGTGTAAGTTTTTGCAATTTAGACAAAATCCTTGAATAATAATGAGGTTGGGAAGACCCTGCGGCCAGGAATAAAGTTGCTATGACCATGAGGAACATGGAACAGCAGGTAGATATCATTGAACACACAAAATACGCTAAGCATTGTATCTATACTATCTTATTCTCACAAGTTTCCTATAGGAAACTTCCTCTGATTTCAAATAAGGAAATTGTGGAACAGAAATAAAGAACAGAGTTAGAAAGGAGGCTTCAGACTAAGGCTATATTATTTAATATAAATAACGAATATTCCTTAAACTCGGCATTTATATGAAAATCACACATAAAAGATTGGAATGAAATCTCCTTTAGGATAAAGGCCAAGGCAGCTTCACTCACTATCCAGAACCTCAAGATCTTATTAGGTGTTCAATAGCTGTTGTGTGGATGCATTCTATATGTTTTTTTTTTTTTTTTCAGTTCTCTCGGGGACATGTATATTGTGTTCCATAGTTTTTTGGGGGGTTTTCTCAAACCTTTTGCATTTCAAAACTCCTAATCAAAACATGTTTTCTCTTTATTTGCTTACACAAGGGGAACAGCCTTACAATCCAGAAATGATTTGAAGCAGCTCATATTTTAACTTATTAGTCTAGTAATGCAAACAGACATTAATATAAAGGACTCAAGACAGAGTCAGGAAATCCGGGTATAGACTTCACTCTGGCTACTTACTTGTGAGCAAATCATACCAACACTAGATTTTTCTTTAGCATAAAAAACAAAAATATACACTCCACTAATCCCAGGAATAGATGCAATCAAAACAGTATTTATATAAAAGAACCTACAGACTCCAAATGCTAAATAAATGTATAGCAAAAATATGACTTCATAGTGACTTCTGCATGGACTTCCCTGCTCTTGCTAGTCCTAAGGACACTTCTGCAAACCACTGTTCAAAGCCCTGGCTCATCTAGGGCTCTGTTTTCCCTACAGCTATTTGAGGTCACCCAGAACTGATGCTAGACCAGTCCTTCCTTTAGCACATGTGTCTTGCACTGAATTTTAATGAAGAGACACATTCTGCTCTAGGACAAAAGCTTTCACTTATAAACTCTCCCTTCTGATGGAATTTGAAAATTTAACACCTGTTTTGTCTTCAGGGCATGGTAAAAGCAAACTTGGATAATTTGGTTTGGTTAATACCAAGCTTATACCAGGATATGGCAGTTCATTTTTATTACTGATAACACGTTTTGACATGTACCAATAGTACGCTCAGGGAAACAACTGCAGAGAAGAGATATTTAATAAGTATGTATTCAGTAAATAATTTCCAAATGCCAATTGGATTCCAAAAAGAAAAATAGTTAATTGGAGGGTTAAAAATCCATACTAGTAAAACTAAAATCAAAATAATCGATAAGTATTTTACTAATACACAAACTTCCCTGAAATTACTTGAGAAAGAGTTGAAAAAAAAGGATTTAAATTATTTGTGATATCATAACAGTGTCAGAACGTTATTTGGATTACTAAAATTAATGAATTTAAAGAATAACCCTACTATTCTACAAACACAGCTAAGGAAAACACTTGAAAAATAGAACTCAGTTAGTCTACTGCTAAATAGACAAACATGTGTCCAGACATGGTTGTGCAAACAATGTCCAAACATGCTCATGTAAACAATGTACAATGCATAGTTAAATGTTCATGGGAAGAGATTATAATTTGGGGGACTTAATAAAGTTTGATATTTGATTACATTTCTCCTTACATACAGTAAATTCATCATAGAGATTTTATTTTGATCTTTTAATCTATTTCTGCAAACATCTTTATTTACTGTAAACAGTATGATGGTTAATTTTGTGTGTCAAATTGGTTGGGCCATGGTATTAAGATATTTGTTCAAATATTATTTTGAGTGTTTCTGTGAGTGATCTTTGCAGTAAGATTTATATTTAAATCTATGCCATTTGAGTAGAGCAGATTACCCTACCTGATGTGGGTGGGCCTCACCCGATCAGTGCAAGGCTTGACTAGAACAAATACTGATCTCTGAGCAAGACGTATTCTACCAGCAGATGAAATTTACACTTGAACTGCAACTCTTTCCATTATCTCCTACCTGCACACCATCCCATCAGATTTTGGACTCACCAAAGCTCCACGATCACATAAGTCATTTTCTTTAGGTAAATTTGAGAAAGAGAGAGAGAGAAAAATATATATGTACATATGCTTGATATTGGCCCTGTTTCTCTGGAGAAACATAAAAAGATCATTTCTTCTGCTGATTCCTACTCTATTCCATTCTTGGATGAGCTTGACCAGAGTAAGCTTAAGGGCAGGGAGAACATCTGAGACACTTCCCAGTTTCCTCAGGGCCAAGGCTCAGCTGATGAGTGAGATTCCACACTTCCCCAGTTCATGATTTCTTCCAGATCTTTACCAAATGAGCAGAATGGAAGAGACAACATGATATATGAGGAAATTATTTAATATTTGCATTGACTTGAATATAGTATGAAAGAATAAAGCCCACAAACAATACATTGGTAGAAACTAGACTCTATTTTGTACCTAAATGGAAATAATCCTCATTAAAATATTTTCTAGAAAGCAGTTTTTACCACACACTTCCTAATATATCCCCTAAGGTCATGACAGCTAGGCCATGCATATGACTATACCTCTTACTAAAATTTCCTTTATTTAAATATGGTATGGTATCCCTAATTTTTCCCTTTTGTGATCCTTCCTTATTATAATGCCTTTACCCATTACAATAAGGCCAGATTTATATGTCAGCAGAAGAGGTTACAAATGTTTGATGTTTGTTAAATTATATAATATTCTTGACTTCTTTAATTCTTGTTGTTTAAAGACTGCAAGCACTTTTACAATTCTGTTCATGTTCTCTACTTATTTTCTCTCTCCATCCTGACTTAACAGAACTTTTCAGCTATTCACGACTAGCTTAACATCTTATGTCCTGCCAGCTAATGTTGATGTCTTTTCTTCTTTCTGTATAGAAGAATAGAAGACCAATATTTTTAGTCAACCTATTTTTACCATCATCTTCCTAAGAGATTGGTTTTAGTTGGAATTTTAGTCATCAATTCATCATTTTCTAACTTTCTAACCCTCCTTATCTAGTAAGAAATTACATCTAGAACATCTGAGTATAGCATCTGTTTGTTTCCACTGTGTAAACATATAGGAATTTTAAAAACTCAGCAAGTGTGTGACTTTATCCTTTTTTCTTTATATTAAGAATAAATAAGCTAGATGCAGTGGCACATGCCTGTAATCTCAGCAGCTCGGGAGGCTGAGGCGGGAGGATGGAGAGTTCAAAGCCAGCTTCAGCAAAAAGTGAAGTGCTAAATAACTCAGACCCTGTCTCTAAATAAAATACAAAATAGTGCTTGGGATGTGGCTCAGTGGTTGACTACCCCTCAGTTCAATCCCCAATACTTCTCCCCCCAAAAATGAATAAATAAGAAAAATGACATCAGATTAAAAAGCTTCTGCACAGCAAAGGAAACATTTAAAAACATGAAGAAAGAATTTACAGAATGGGAGATATCTTTGCCAGCTATTCTTCTAACAGAGGATTTATATTCAATATACATAAATTACTCAAAAAATTTAACCACCATAAAACAAAGAAACATCAATAAATGGGCAAATGAACTAAGTAGATATTTCTTGAAACAAGAAATTTAACTGGCCAACAAATATATTAAAAATATATTAAACATCTTTAGCAGTCAAGGAAATGCATGCCAAACTACATTGAGATTTCATTTTATTCCAGGTAGAATAGGAATAATTAAGAATACAAATAATAATAACTACTGGTGAGGATATAAGGAAAGGAATACTTTTACATTGTCAGTGGAATTGTGAATTAGTATAGACTCTATGGAAGTTTCTCTGAAGATTAGGAATGGGACCACCATGTGACCTAGACACACCACTCCTTGGTATTTATCCTAAAGATTTAAAGTCATCATACTATAGTGATACTTGTATACCCCTGTTACAGCAGTGCAATTCTCTAAATCTAAACTGTGAAACCAGTGTCAGTCAACAGATGGATGGATTTAAAAAATGTGGTAAAGATACACAATGGAGTTTTATTCAGCCATAAAGAAGAGTGAAATTATGACATTTTCAGGAAAATGGACAGAACTGTAGAGCATCATGTTAAGCAAAATAAGCTAGACTCAAAAAGATAGGAGCCATGTATTTTCCCTCATATATGGAAGCTAGAGAAAGAAAAAAAAAAGGTAGAAAAAGAAAGGAAAAATAACATCATGAAAATAGAAAGGAGACTTGTCCAATAGAGGAGGAAGGTGATGGGGGACAGGGGAGAAGAGAGGGAAAGGAGAGGAACTTGGGAATGAAATTGATCAAATTGTGGTAATCCTCATACACATTTTTTAAAAGTATAAAAACTTGAAAGAACAAATATATTTTTGAAAGAACAAATATATTTCATCTTTACCTATAGCTCTTATGCTTGAAAAGTTAGCTAAATTAATAAAATATCCTATGTAAGTCTACTCTCAGGCCAATCCAGGGACAAGATGATACCAGAAGCCTATGAAAGTGAGCTTTGGGCACCCAGGCTTGTTCATACAACACTGCTTCCTCCTTCTTTCCATGCTGTCCTGCTGTCTCTCCTGTTCTCTAGGCCTTTGTGGCTGTCCCCTACCCCCACATCCACCTCCTAGAAACAGGGAAAATGTTGTTTCTTTGTTTTTTGTTTTAGAGAGAGAGAGAATTTTAATATTTATTTTTCAGTTTTCTGCGGACACAACATCTTTGTTTGTATGTGGTGCTGAGGATCGCACCCGGGCCGCATGCATGCCAGGTGAGCGTGCTACAGCTTGAGCCACATCCCCAGCCCCAAGGTTTCCTTTTTTTTTTAAGCTTGATAACTCTCTTGGGTATTATGTTCAGCTTTTGCAACTGCATGGACTGTTGAGATAACCAGTGCAGGGGCCACTGAGGGCTTCTCACTGCGTTCCTCTGCGGCATCAATGTCCAACCAAACCTGTTGTAGACTCTGAGAGGAAATTCAACAAGAGTGTACTTCCCAAATCCCATTTAGAGATGAGGAAATTGAGGCAGAATGACATTAAATAATATTTTAGAAAAACACACAATTTTGAGACTCATTTTGTCAGGATTTAACACCATTATTCCATATTTAGTTGCAACGCTTCTAAGAATAGAGATTCAGGAAATGATTTTACTTCTACAGTGATCAGATTCCAAAGTGAACCCAAAGTGCCTGTTTCAGTCCATGTAGTAATTTATTCAGGGGTCTATATTCCAAAGTTCTGTAGTGTAGCACAGACACAACACAACCCTCTCTGGAAACGTCAGGTGGGAAGTGTAGACAGGCCTCCACTCCTTCACTCTGACACCTTGCACTCATCAAATCTTGATCTGGCACCGTCTGTGTGACAAATGCTGGGACAGGGGTGCGGAGAATACTGTGAGCAAAACATCATTCCTGATTTAAAAGACTTTACAGTCTGGCTTAAACTTAAAGTTAAAAAAAAAAAAAAGAAAAGAAAGGAAAAAGAAAGGGATCTCTGAATCCATACCTAAATGCACAGATGATTCCCATCAACTTCACCAACTACAATACATGTTGTTTTTCCTCTCAGTGTATTTTCCCTCCTCATGCTGTCAATCAATTGTTGACTATGAACTATCAGCATTGGTATTAATCTTATATCACTAATGCTGTTTTCCATTGGTTCTTTAGAATTCCTACTTCTGCTCTGCCATAGTTGATGCGTAGCTTTCTCAGTTGGAACAGTTTATCTCCAGTTTCTTTCTTTCTTTCTTTTTTAATTGGTTTTGTTATTTTATTTTCCTACAGTTAAACTTATACATGATCTTTTAAATTCATTATTAGTAATGGCCATAGTCTATAAAACAGAAGGTAGTATATATTAGAAAAAATGATATTATATTTTATAGCAGGACAATATTTAAAGTAATATTATAAAATATATTTTATATATTGAATACAGTTCCTCATCCTTTCATTGAACACAGACAACATATAAAAGGATTATCTCAAAAATTAGCAAACTCCATCTAAATTAACATGCCCAAGTTGAGCTAAATGGGCACCTTTTCTGTATTTTAATTTTTCATAATGCTATTACCTGGGTCCAACAGAATATCTATAAAATCTGAAGACTTAATAAATGTGCTGAATAAAAGACTGACAAAATTTTATTTGCTTTATTTCTGATAAAAAATTTTTGAGGGGAAAAATGTGTTTATTTTTCCAAGTTAACTTAAAATCACCCTATGTTTATTTAGTGGCTGCACCTAAGACACTAGATGATAACAATTTGTGGCAGCAAATCATAAGAAAACACTGAAAAAAAAAACCCTGTCCTTTATCAGCAAAATCTAGTTTACAATCATTTTGTTTGTATAATACTGCCAGCAGAGGCAGAATTCTTATTTATTTATTTGTTTGTTTATTTATTTATTTACTTTTGTACTGGGGATTGAACCCAATGGCACTCTCCCACTGAGCTACATTTCCAGCCCTTATTTTTTTATTTAAAGAAAAGGTCTGGCTATGTTGATGAGGCTGTCCTCTTATGATCCTCCTGCCTAAGCCTCTTGAGTAATGGGGATTTCAGGCCTAGGGCACCTTACCTGGCAGAAGCCTAACTTTTAATACCCTTCACTTGCTTGACCTTTCCTTCAAGATTTTGTGTTCTGTTTTTATTTTTTATGTATGTATGTATGTATTTTGGTGCTGGGGATTGAACCAGGGTCTTGTGCCTGCAAGGCAAGCTCTCTACTAACTGAGCTATATCTCCAGCCCCTTGTTCTGTTTTTAAAGACTTATGTGTATGTGATTCAATCTCCAACAAAACCTGGATCATATCCACTTCTACCTGGCACAGGGACAAAGCATCAGTATGCTAGTACTTCAAGACTCAATCTTAGTGAAATTCTGGCCCACTTGACTAAAATTGCCAAATTGATCTTTCATCTAGTCCTGTCCCTCAAAAATCCATCTTACATGTTCCTGCTAGATCAGACTTCCTAATGTTCTTTTCTCCTTCCATAACTTTTGTTTCTCAGGTATGTTCAATATCTTCCCTAGTAGTAAAATAAAGTCCTCAACCTGACCTTCAATGCCACCCACCCCACAAGATTCCTACCTGTGTTTTTATTCTATCCATTTTAGGAACCTACCAACTTCTCCCAGAATGTGGTGCATATATTCATAAATCCTGTCTTTCCTCATCCTTTCATTGTCTTGAATTACTTCCTAGGGTGGCTCTAGATGAATGAAGCAGAACTGTAAGCAGCCCAAAGACAACAAGATGGTGATGGGCAGGTGTGAAATCCACTGCAGCAGGATTCAGCACTTTTAATGTGCTCTAGAGTATCCCTGTGGCAGCCTGTCCTGTATTTACCTAGAATGTTTCCTTTCTCTCTTGGTTGGCATGCTCACCTCAGATTTATTTGTACTGGCTATGAGACAAAGAATCAAGACTAGCACTTCTAATAAAGCTTGAATTCTTGTTTCTAGACAGATGCTCTTAGAATACAAATAATTCCAAGAAAATGACACAGTTTTTTCCCACTCAAAAATAAGTTTGAACTGAAGAGAGATTAAATTGATCACCTTTTAAGGATCATTATTATGTTGTGTGACAAAGAGCCTACAACTGGACTGCTATTGGGAAAAGATCATAAACATTGACTGGAGAAGAGATTTTCTGTGGATATGTATGTTTGGATAAATGTGAAATACAAGGTAACTTACTATGTATGTTTTTATAGGAAGTTTTGGATTCCCAGCATGGCCACATGTCAATTTCATTCAGTCTTTCTTTGTCTTGCTTTAGGATGCTCTGGGATCACAAAACAAAATCATCTGTGAAAATCAAATCCTTATCCCCATATGAGTGATCTCCATTCCCCAAGTCTACCTTTAAAATCCTTCCAATATACCTATGCTTGACTCAGCACCTGGAAGAACGTGCAAGTATACATTATAAAATAGAATACTGTCATCAGAGTAATGTTTTTGAAGATTTGTAGGCTGATTTGTGAATCATTTAGAAATATTAAAATTCAAGAAAATTTGAGATAACAGAATAGGACACACACACAAAGATGAGGTTACCTTTTTGGTGATCATGTGTCCTATCCTGTTATCTCACATTTTCTTGAATTTTAATATTTCTAAATGATTCACAATCAAATTAGCTTACAAAATCTTCAAAAACACTGACGACAGTATTCTATTTTACAATGTATACTCGCAGGTTCTTCCAAGTTCAGAACAAACGAGTACACATGTATTCACTATGTTTTGCCTTAGAACATCCCCTGTTGAGGGTGTTTCCCCCCAATATCTTCTCTTCACTCATTTTGTTGTATTGCTTTTAGAGCTGTTAAGAAGTCCTTACCTCTCAAATCTTCACATTTTTCAGAAAAGAATACATTTCTTATCTTCCATGTTACAGGCAGTTAATTCCTTTGATCACCTTTCATTTGTCAATGCCTAAAATGCAATGACTTCCTTAATGTGTTTTTCAGAGTAGGGCACATAGTTGTGTGGGCTTTGTCTAGAGGAACTCTAGAGTTTGAAATGGCTTTTGCTTTGTGTATTACTAAAATTTGGCACTGTTACTTTCTGCATATCTTACTCTTTCCAAATTGTTCACTTGCTCATTTTCTTGTCTGAGGCTAAGGCTAAGTGCTTTCCCCCACTTTAACTGTCTACCAATATTTCTAATCTCTTCTGTTTCCCTGTTGTGACTTCACAGTCAACAGTGGTGTCGGGGAGACTGTTTCCAATCTGTTACCATCTGTGAGTATCTTTAGTGTGGTGCTATTCATACCCTTGTTTAGCTCGAAAATGAGGATAATGGGTAGATGGAGCCATGCCTTGGTTGTCTAGAGACAACATGTTTTAAGTTGCTACTTTTCATGATCACTCAGTTTTGGTCCTTGAGCTATAAATTATAGCTGTTTTTTTTTCTTTTTTTAAATTTTATAAACAAATTGTCATAAGTATTCAACCAAATTTTTTTCATGAGTCTATGATCATTTTTTGAGACAATATCTGTCAAATTTCAGATGTTTAACTGACTTCGTTGGGTTTGTTGGCTCAGCATATAAATTTTATGGGTGGGACAAACATAGACAAAATTTCCTTGTGTCCTCACCTACAAAGTTGAATGGCAGTGTACACAAAAGCTGTTGCTCTTTTACAGCTCTGCCTTCACGGTTTCATTCTTTTTACTTCATCTGGACCTCTTTCCTTTGCACTTGCCAAATTCCTTACTACTGAATTCTCATTCTAGTTCCCCAGTCTCCCCAGATAATTATTGATTCTCTTTGTATTCTGATTTCACTGGTACTCCAATTATACCTCTACTACTACACTTGCCATGTAATGGACTACTTCTTTTTATTTACATATCTCTAATCACCCTGAGCTGTGAATACCTGGAGCACAGAAATCTTGTTATATTTGTCTGTATTCCTTGGTGTTCATCATAAAGAAGGAACTCAGTAAATGTTTGCTGACTAAATGGGTGAATTAATGGCTTGTTTATGGGGCCATCAATGGAGACCTTAATTTGAATAAATCAACTTTATATAATAAATTTATATCAGAATAGTTCTCTTCCAATTTTGCCATATTTATTACACTTTATCAAATGACTCCAAGTGAGTTACTGTTGCTTCTCTAAATAGTTTCAGTGCTTTTAATTAATCATAAAATTTTAAAAAAATGCATAATTGATTATTGTTGTCATTTTAACCATAAAGACTCTTAGATATCTGTAGTTTTTCTTTTAGGAATAACACACACACACACACACACAAAAAAAAAAAAAAACTTTTAAATTTTTAGCATCTTTTAAAAAATTTTCACACTATGTATCTGTTATCATTTGAATTTGAAATGTCCCCTGAAAAGATTGTGTTTTGAAAGCAAACTCCCAAGTGCACCAAGTTTCAAAGGTGTCCTTTAGATAATGATTTAGGGCTCTGACTTCATCAGTGGGTGAATTCATTTTCTAGATTAATCTATTGGTAGTTGAAGGGACAACTGGGTGGTAAGTATACTCAGTTGGGAAGTGACTGGATGAAGTGAGTCACTGGGTATGGCCAGGACTGTATCTGTCTCTGGACCCTTCTCCTCTTTCTCTTTCTGCTTTGCCACTGCCATATTCTAAACAGCTTTCTCCTGACAGACCCATCCAGCATGATGGGTCATCTTGGACCCAGAGCAATGAATGGAGTTAGTTGACCTTGGACTGAAACATCTGAAACTATGAGGCCAAATAAACTTCCTTTTCTAAGTTTTTCTTGCCAATTATTTGTTCACAATTGACAAAAAACTGACACAGTTCTGATTTCAAAGAGATGTTAGGATGATTTTGACTACAGTGTAGATTCATGCCATCTGATTCTTCAGCTGTTGTACTGTACTGACATTTAGTCAATGACTTGCATGTTTTTTTTTAATCTTGAATTTTGCAATATAAATTGAATTATATTTAGTAGATAGTATTAGTGGAGTTGAGAAATTGTTTTAACACAAAGGTTAAAAGAATGATTTTTCTTAAGTTAAACAAAAATGAATCAGATTTTTCTAACAGTGTTTCTACTTACATACTTTGCTTACTTTACTTTCCATATTGGTATCATTTTATTTTCCAGGTGCATTCCATTAGGACAGAAAATAGAAAATACTGGATAAGTTATTTTTTTGTGTAAAATATATATTATTTGGGATTGTGAAATATATTAAAAATGAAAATAACTTATACTCATATATATGTATAGGTATTGTGGTGAGCCGTTTCTGTGTACTGTGGCCGCCATTACAAGATGGCGCTGGCTCCGCTGTAGTCTGTGACAAACAACTCCTTATCAGAATGAGTTGGCACGCTGTGACTTGGCACCCTATGAGAAAAGTCCACGTGGCAGTTGTGCATTGGGGCTTTATCTGCTTTATTAAGGCTGGGGCACACGGGAGTAGTAGAAGTGGCAGTAGGAGTAGTGGCAGTAGGAGTAGTAGTAGGAGTAGTAGTAGTAGTAGAGAGAGAAACAAGCTAAAAGACATGTCAAAACAAGGGCCTGAATAAACTGCTGAAAGAAGATTCCTGAGTTGCGTCTTCCTTGTGGGCAAGGGGTCACGACAGGTATGTATATAAATATAAAAGCATATATATATATATATATATATATATATATATATATATATATACTAAAATAATAATAGAATGAAAATATGTATGCCATTACTCAACTTAAGAAATAATACATAAGTACCAGTCCATCAGAAAACCTCTCTATCTGATCACAGAATGCATAATTCCTTTAGAGGTTGCATTTCTGAATTTTGTATTACTAACATACCGTAAGATCTCTCTATACCTGCAAATATATATGTTACCATAAAAAATATATTTTTTAGTTTGCTTGATGGTTGATTTCACAATAGTTTTCCAACTTGCTTTTATTCACTTATAAAACAAATATAATTTTTATTATTTTATTTATTTTTACTTTTGTTCTTTTTCATTATATAGACAATAGTGTATAATTTGACTTATTTATATAAATATGAAGTACATCTTATTCTAATTAGGATCCCAGTCTTGTGGTTGTACATGATATAGAGATTCAGTGTGGTGTATTCATATACATACATAGGAAATTTATGTCAAAATCATTCCTCTGTCTTTTATTATTCCTAGAAATTATACATCATGAGGATTCTTTATGGTTAGTGATTTAAATAATCTTGGTTTGAATTAAGAATTTTAATTCTCAGGGAAAATCTCAATATTTATCACTCAGGATAACTTTACTGAAGAATTCAGTGACTCTGAGGAAATAGTAGCATTTTGAAGACTCCTTGAAAATGAATACATTCCTTAAATTATACCCTTAAACTGTTATCCCCCAGCCACCGTTAATATTTCTCAAATTTAAAATCTATTTAATGTAGTCTCAGCTATAAAAATTCATCTTCCTGTCAAGTGTACCAACCTCTCCTTCCTACCAGATTAACTTCTTGGGTGATGAACAATAGCAACACTATGAAAGGTATAATGTATATCCTTTCCTATCACGGTGGTATTCCTTTTCTCTCTTCTCTCCTTGCTAATTAACAGCAAAAAGCTTAACTCTTTTTCTTGGGAGAATAACTGGGATTTGTTTTAATCAGGTATAGCAAGACACACAGACTCAGAAATGACAGCCATAAAGAAGAATTTTAAAAATAAATACTTGTATAGCTCTCTAGTAATAGGCAAAACAGCAGTGGTGGTCAGGAGCCGGAATGATGAGGTGCAACATGATCAAGAGCCTTTATAGTGTTTTTTTGAGGAAAGTATAATGAGGCAGTATAAGTAGGTTTGCTATTGGCTGTTTAGAATAGTTTCAAAGGTTTCTGGGTCATAGGGCATACCCTAGTTGTCTGATTCCTGGCCCTAGGGTTGTTAAGGCAAGTGGATAGGTGGATAGTTGTTGGGAGTATGAAAGCCTGTAAATTTTTGATAAAGGAAGTAGTTGGGGACATAGGCCCTGGATTGATTGCTTTGATGCGGTAGATGCACTTGTAAGCCAGTTTTTTGCTATCTCTGGCAATGAGCTAACTCTGAGAGGGGTAGTTTTTGCAAGATCAGAAAGGCCTTAAAATATCAAAACATTAAATGCAGAAATTAAGAAATGTGGTTATGTCATATTTCCTTGTTTAGTATGGAGCAAATTGATCAGATCTTCTCTTAGAATCATTTAAAAATAATTTTTTTTAAACGAACATGCAACTATTCTTTTGTAAAAGTAAGCTGAGTTGCTTTCTCACAAGAAAAAAAAATTAAAAAATATCCAGCAGGCGTATTTTATTATTTTTCTTTGATATGCTCTGTTTAATAAATAAAATGACATTTTCTTGACATATTACTAGTTCTATTTATATGTATGAGGGCAGTTATGACCACAAAATGGTTCACTGAGTTAAGTTGTTCCCATGTAAAACTTAGAAGAAAGAAAAATCATTCTCTTAACACAGTTTTAGAATTAAATGTATATATTAAATAGAAACATGAATTTAACTATTAGCATTAAATTATTAAAACTGTAAAATAATGTTTTTGGTGTTACTCTACATGTCAAAGAGACCATGAAGTATAAGTTTAAAAATGCCCTCTTGTCAAAGAGGCTACATCCTGAATTAGTGGGTGACAAAGGATAAGTGAACAATAATTTAACAATATCATGTTGTTTTGTGGTAAAAGTTATGAAGCAAGTAGTCAGGACAAGCTGATCAGCATGCTAGAAATTGGAAGGTGTGATGTAATACTTGACAAATGCTCTTAGGGAAGATGTCACTGAGAAGGTGACCTTATAGTTGTGAGCAAAGAGGAAAAAGGGATCAGTCATGAGAAGAGTTGAAAAGAGACTTCCAGGTAGATGGAACATGAAGTGCAAGAATTTGAAGGGAGAAGAATTTAAGTTTTTGATGAACAGAAAGGAAATGAATTCACATAGAACTGATTGAACAAGGGAAGGGTACCAGATACATTTGAAGTGGTAGGTAATGACCAGATTCCAAAATACATTACTAAAAATTATCAAGTGCTTATGTATGAATTTAGTGTCCATACCATATAAAATTGCATCTGATCTAGTTATTCATAAAGCTAATGGTGAATTTCACGTTTCATTAAATAAAATTATTTTATTATCTTGTTATTCCTGCAAATGTTTGTTGAGTACTTACCACATGCTAGACACTATTCTAGGTTCCAGAAATAGAAAAAGGATCTGGAGAGACAAGAACTCACTCTTTTGGAACTTGCCTCTTTTCTCATTTTTTTGTTTATAGTGTTTGGAGTGCCAAAAGATGACACCTTCTAGGTTTCTCACTTGCAGTTCTAACTTGGTGCATATTATAATTTTGCTGACAAGTCTTATGTATGTTTCATAAGTCCTAAAAATTTACAGTTGTTCTTCTTTCTTTTCAGAGGAAATAAATATAAACTTTCTTTGGATGAAATCAAATTTTGACCTTACAATAATACAGTTACTTATTCCCCAATAGATAAACAGAAAATAATGATAGAATATGAAGTTATTAACTGATATTACATCTGAAATACTATTACTTATGATTACTATTCCCCAAAGTGGATTGTGCAAATTCCATTCCCTTTCAGAAGGGCTGACATCCATTAATCCTTAGGTATTATTTAACATAAATGCTTAATATGATACATAATATGATTGCCTCAGCCTTCTTAAATAACATTTTCTACCTTCTAAATTATTTGTGGTAAAAAGGGAGAGAATAGTTGTTAAATACAAATATGACAGTTACTTTACAACTTTAGATCCAACAGAATGGATTTTTCAAATGATGACAATTTTACCTCCATCACTGCACATGAACACTGCTTGAGGTTTCAATTCTAGCTCATCATTTTGACAATATTTCAATTGTGAGAACAGGCTGACCAGCAGGTGTGTTATGAAAAATGAAGAGTATGAATTCAAAGGTTATTTCTAAGAATCCTCTGTGCACTCACAGAACTAAAACCTGAGGGGATGCATGAAAGTGAACTTGAGACACAGTAACCACAGGACAATAGCTAACAATTTAAATAAATACAAATGAACAAATAAATAAGTACGAAACAAATGCTTAATGGGCTTCGTGGAAAACTGTACTCTTTATGTAGGCAGAGCAGAACTTTACTTGCTGAGATTGTCCCCAAAACACATCAATCTGATTCCCTAACAGAGTTTAAATAAGGTCTGTTCTCTTTGTTATGTTTTTGTTTCTAGATGTAGAGTGAAATGACATTGATTTTGAGAGTAAGTACTGGAAGAATATTAATAGCTATGGAACTTAATTTGAAAAAAGTCATCAAATATGACACACCAAAAGACTACAGAGGTCACTCATAGGAAGCATGTCTTGAATACCTTGAAGTGTGATTTATAACTATCATATACTGTTTCATAATGTTTTTAATTTTATTTCTGTTTCATTTATTGTGTTTATTTAGGCAGCATATGAGGTCACAATGGGTAGACGTTTTGTAGATGGTTTGATTTTTAGCGAGCAATTTACAATACAGAGAAAATAAACAGAAAGTGAAATCATTGTATATTCAAAATTAAAGGAATACCTCCAAAAGTTGACTTCAGAGATACATCTTATGATATTGTATCACGAATCTGAACAGCAACTGTCATATAAAGCTATGCTTTAACAATTCCCTTGTTTTGGAACCCCACTTCTATTCTCCCATAGGACCCTGAAAATTGCCCCATTTGCATATTTATGTTGAATTATGATATACAGCTCATGGCAAACAATTTTGAGGCAACATTATGTCCTAGTGCTGGTTGAAGTAATGCATCACTAAGTAATATTAAATCTCTAAAAAAAGAGACCTTTTCATTATATTTTTATTCTCTCCATTTTATACCTAAGAAAATAGTCTTTGAGAAGCAAAGGATCTTGTGCAATATCACATGGCTTGGAAATTTTCAAGTGGAATAAAAATCCATGTTTGCCTGTCTTATTCCAAAGTCCATTACTTCTGCTTATTTTTCTATCTTTCTATTTTATTGTGAGTTTTATGAGGTCAGTAGGTTCAGACTTTTATCACAGGATTCTCAACAAATCCACCATCCCTGTAACATGCAAGACAAATAAACATAAAGGATGATGAGTTGAAAAAGCTACTCACTCTTCCAATGCAATGCTGAAAAAAAAGTTTCATACACTGAAAATACTGCATAAATCATTACTTAAATACTTCCCATTGATGTTTGGTATTGCAAATGTGAAGGTCTTTAGCTTTGGGCTTATTTGCAACTTGTTACAGTGATCCTATAATACTGAACAACTTATATAAGCTTTAAAAAATGTGGATGCCTTAGCTCCACCCAAAATTAATTAAATCAGTATTTCTAAGAGTGTGGTGCATACATTAGTAATTTACCCCAGTGATTTTATAGTTGAAAACCTCTCTTGGAACTGTTGGTTTTCAAAGTTTATATTCAAGGAGCTCCAATTTCCAATATTTATCTGAAATTTTAGAGTGATAGGGCACATTTGTCCACAAGATAAAAATACCAAAGACTCCATAATGAGTGTCCCTGCTTCATCAGGAAGAAAGAAAATTAAAGTCTAATTAATATACTATTCCTGATAGTATATTTCCCGAGTGCTTGTAATATAAGTCTAGGTGATTTCTTTTGGTTTTGTGAGAAAGCAACAGAAATAGCTAGTTACAGAGGCAGCTGGTAGAAGGCACTGGTTTATAAACTATAGTCCCTTGGTGCTTTAACCTATCTTTCCAGGTGGGCATCTTTTGGTTTACATCATTTTGCACAGATCATAGAAGTGAGACATATATAAGAAACAGTTGCTATCTAAACATTGGGCATAGTCTACATCCATCTAGGATGTGTGTGACATTTATCTGTGCAATCTTCAGCAAGTTACTCAATGTTCCATGCTTTACTTTCTTGATACTAAATAGAGACAGGGTCATAAACTGTATTTAGCAGTTTACCAGAATCATATAAACTGTCAACAAACACTGTAAGATAGTTACTAGTTATCATTTTCATTCCACGTATGGACAAACCAAGGCACAATGACTTTTATTCATTCATAAAAATATATAATAGTTTGCAGCAAATGGATGGAAAAATTAAGATCATTATGTTAAGCAAAATAAGCCAAATCCAGAAGGTTAAGGGACTGTTTCCTCTCACATGTGGGAGCTGGAGGGGAAAAAGGGAAAGAAAATTGGGGCAGGTGATCTCACAAAAAGCAAAGGGAGATCAGTAGAAGAAAGGCACCAGTAGGTGGGGAAGAAAATCAGGGGACAGAGGTTAGGAGTGATATGGGCCAAATTATATTGCTGTACTGTGTGCATGAATATGTAACAAAAAATCCCATTACTATATACTGCTATAATGTATCAATAAAAATGTGGAAAGTCAAAAGGCAAACAAAGAATAAAAAGTATATAAGTGTGTGTGGTGGTGGGGGTCAGGCCTAAGATAGCTATAATTAGGCTCTCTTGCCAAGATTTCTATCGGCTATGTGTTTAGTGCATAGCCAAAGTCACGAACACCCTAATTCACTGTATGTATTCAAGGTCACAAACATTTGCTTGTGAGCATGCGCCCGCTTATGTAACTTGTTGGCAATGTGCCTTCTTTGTCTGGACTTTGTGTAAAAAACCTATAGAAATGATGAAGAGTGCTAAATTAAACTAGCAGGGGCTAAATGGAATGTGCTGGGGGCTGGAGCTGGGCCAGGGACTGGGAGTGGGGGTGGGGGGTGGGGAGATAGCTAAAGATTGCTGCCACTGCTGAATAAAGAATGTCTGCTATCCCAGTTGCACCTTGTATCTTATTCTACCTGCAAAGTTTCTGGAATGGGTTTCCTGGGTCTGATCCTCCACCTGAGAGGTGGAAGAAGTATTCAGGGTTATAGAGCATATGAACAATGGAACTTGGAAATAATGACAGCTTACCAAACCAGGCATGCCTAAGCCACCTGGACAACCACCATTACAGTTTCAAAGGACTTCCTAGAGGTTTCTTCGAGATAAAATACTGGTTGTATCTATCCCATCTCTGGATATTCTCTTTCACTGTGATGTGGCACAACCCAGGGTTAGGGATTATTTAACACTCCACAAGTGATTTTGTGTTCAGAGTTTGGAAACCACTGACTTCATAATAGAATGTCCCTTATTATGGAGGGGCAATAAATATTATGTATATGAATACTCCTATTTTACTAATAACATCATTAGGGTCTGAAAATCAAACAGGAGGATATTTCTAAATGACAAAAAAAGCAGGGCAAGAACCAACAGAAGAGCAAATTGCATGGTATATGTGTAAAATATATTTCTTGTCAGTTAAGTGGATGCTTAAAAACCAAAGAAACTCAATAATATAGAGCAAACACCTGGTTTTCCCATTGATATTTACTGGATTCTATTATCCTATTTTAGTCAAAGACAGTCCACACTAGTGCATCATATGTTGCCGTCCACACATGGGAAAAAGCCTAAAATAGTTACCAGGGATACAACTATATTTACTCATTGCTCATATTTTTCATGACCTTTTGAAGTTCTCTACAATGATTACTGACTCAATAATGGCTTTACACAGAAAAGAATTGGCAATTAAGGAATACAGGCAATTTTCAACAATTTCCTAAACTTTCCACAATATTTCTAAAATGTCTCACATAGAGGCTGGAATATGGATTTTTTGCAACTCTTAAGGTTTTTTATGTCTTATGATTCTGTTGGCAAGCTTATATAGTAATAAAACATAATATTTATAGCTAATACACAACTAATGAAGTGATAGGCACAATTTCAACTTAGAGTGGTCCTCCCCCATTTTTAGCTTTCCATCCTTCAGCAGAAGCTTACTTTAGCAAAGGACATGTGATTGCTAATTTTAGTAGTGTCATTAGTTGAATTTCCTAAGGACATCCAGTTTCAGTGACTAGGAAGAATTGTGTCTGACTTTATGAGTCATAAAAAAAGGAGAAAATGTCCATAACAATCTCCAATCTTTGTTTCCTTGTACTGGGGATGACTTAGAAAATATATTTTTGTAATCTATTAATTTTAACTTATGTTTACATGTGATATTTTATACTCTCTATGTGAAGTAAAAAATATTGACAATTTTTATTCTGGGGAAAAATGAAATTATTAATATATTTCACATTTTTGTCACTTTCTGAATCTGCATGATAACTGAGGGCTGTATCAGTCTATGTTAAAGCTACTGAACTTAAAATTTTCAAAATATTTTAATATCATCAGAATATATGCAACAACCTAAATACAATTGTATTATCATAAATACCATGAGTGATATTTCTGCCCACAAAAATGTGCCCAATATGTATTAGGACAAATGTTTAATTCCCCATGCAATTTTTTCATGAAAAATATATGATATAAAAATATCATTTCTTCAGTTTTTGACAGTAAATGTATCTGAGCGAATCATAATTTTCAGAGTATGAATGTAATTAATTTGAGCCTAGTTATTATGGTTTAGAAAAGTAAATCCATTTGTGGTAGAATGAAATTGAACCCTGGTCTCTCACTCTGCACAAAGTCAACTCAAAGTGGATCAAGAACCTAGGCATAAGACCAGAGACTATGTACCTACTAGAAGTAAAAGTAGGCCCAACTCTCCATCATGTCAGCCTAGGAACCAAATTTCTCAATAAGACTCCTAAAGTGCAAGAAGTAAATTCAAGAATCAATAAACAGGATGGTATCAAACTAAAAAGCTTCTTCACAGTAAAGGAAACAATCAAGAACATGAAGAGAAAGCCTACAAAATGGGATAAAATCTTTACCACCTGCAACTCAGAATATTAATCTCCTGAATATATAAAGAACTCAAAAACTTAACACCAAATAAATAAATAACCCAGTCAATAAATGAGCAAAGGAACTTAACGGGCACTTCACAGAAGAAGAAATTCAAATGGTCAACAAATATATTAAAAAATGCTCAACAACTCTGACAAAGAAATTGAAATTAAAACTACAGTGATATTTCATGTAACACCACTCATAATGGCAGTTATCAAGAATACAAACAACAATAAGTGTTGATGAAGATGTGGGGGAATAGGCACACTCAAACATTGCTGGTGGAACTACAACTTGGTGAAACCGAACTGGAGAGCAGTATGGAGACTCATTAGAAAACTTGGAATGGAACTACCCTTTGACCCAGTTATCCATCTCCTCAGTTTATATCCAAAGGACTTTAAATCAGCATACTACAGTGATGCAGCCACATCAATATTTATAGCTGCTTAATTCACAATAGCCAAGCTATGGAACCAATCTAGATGCCCTTCAACAGGTAAATGGATAAAGAAACTGTGGTATATATACACAATGGAATATTACAGAGCCATACAGAAAAATGAAATTATGGCATTTGCAGGTAAATGGATGCAACTGAAGAATATCATGCTAACTGAAATAAGCCAAGACCCCAAGCGCCCCCCCCCCCAAAAAAAAAAAAAAGGCTAAATGTTCTCTCTGACATGTGAATGCTAACCCACAATAAGTGAAGTTGGGGAAGGGAAAGAATAGAAGAAGTTCATTTTACTAGACAAATGGGATTGAAGGGAAAGAAGGGGGGATGGGAATAGAAAGACAGTAGAATGAATCAGACAGAACTTTTTCATCTTTATATGTGAATTCATAACCAGTGTATCTACACATCATGTAAAGCCACAAGAATAAGATCTTAATTAGATTAAGTTACTACATACTCCATGTATGTATGTACAATGTGTCAAAATACACTCTACTGTCATGTGTATCTAAAAAGAACAAATTTTTAAAAGTCAACTCAATTATTTCTAATTAGACATTTCTTAAAAACAGAGTATTTGATTGTTTAGACAGCATCACAATAGGTGTTTATATTACCTGGAAAATGCATTTATCATATCTGATTCTATACACAATTGTATAGAGTCAAATATAAAATCTCAAAAATTTTAATTTTCCAAGCAAAGAAAAAGTACATCAGCAAGAAGATGCTCTTTGGCTTTCTGTATATGGTTAAAAATATAATTTCCTCTTTGAATGATCTAAGATTTTCAACAGTTCTACCAAATAGTGTCAGTTGAAAGAGGAACCATCTTTCTCTTGTTAGAATTCAATGTAAATTAGCCATAAAACACAAATGTATATATGTTTTAATTATTGATGTTTCCACCAGGCTGGACTTATTTAAAACCATTAATTGACTTCCTAGCCATTAACATTTTTGTGTATGATCTAAAAATATTAAAAAATAGGGCTGGGGATGTGGCTCAAGCGGTAGCGCGCTCGCCTGGCATGCGTGTAGCCCGGGTTCGATCCTCAGCACCACATACCAACAAAGATGTTGTGTCCGCCGAGAACTAAAAAAAATAAATAAATATTAAAAATTCTCTCTCTCTCTCTCTCTCTCTCTCTCTCTCTCTCTCTCTCTCTCTCCTCTCTAAAAAAGTATTAAAAAATAAATAATGAATGAATAATAAATTAATAAGTTAATATTTTTTCTTGTGAATGTAACATATTTAACCACAAAGTACACTCTTTAATTTACAATGAATGATATATATTTATATTAAAATAGTTTACCTTCCTACTAAAGGAAATGTAGCAGAACAATCTCATAAGATATTCTAAATATCATGAAAAGACATTTAGTCATTAAAACCAATTTTCTAATTGTCCTAGCAAAAGAATCAATAAGTCTGGTAGAGTAAGGTTCAAAAATTCTTGAAGTACACATAGCTTCCCATCTGTCTTCCTGTTTTTCCCTTACTCAAAGCACCTGCAGTCCATTCCTGAGAGCAGTCAATCTATTTCAAATTCCTTTGTGTATAAGTAGGTATACCTTATATACTTAATCCCAGGCCATGCAAGAATAATCACTGCCATGCTACAGTGAAAAACTGCCACGATCACTTTCTACTCTTAAAAGTTCTTGTTTTCTAAGTTGTTCTGGTATCCTGTTTCAGTGAATTGACTTCTTCAGAAACATGCCTAGGAACCACTAATTAGGGAGAAGTATTTCATAAGATACATAAAGAAGGTGTATATTAAAGATTAAATAGCAATAGTGAATCAAACTCCCAAACCTTCTATTATAGAAGTCAGATAATTAATTAGAAACTGGGGGGGGGGAATTGGTATAGACTTGGGATGTTCAGAGAAGGAAACCAAGGATCACAGGCAGATCTTGTCCAAGATAGGATGTGCCTTGTAGGGCAGTTAATGTGAGTTAGTTTGAATAGTTTCTTTGGCATCTCTTTGGGGTATTTAGGGATAATTGTGTATTTTAGCATCTGCAGATGTTGGATCTCCTACCTGTCCATTGTTATTTCCTTGGGAAGGCCTTATTTTTCAATATCTCCTTAGCTAACACGGCCTTGAACTTCATTATAGGAGCCCACATGCCTGGTGGCCATGACAGTCCCTCACCACACAAATGCCCAGTGGCCATGTAGCATGCTGAAACTGTCACAGCATGCTTCCAGCCATTGTTCTATTGGAATCATTCTTACTTATGTGGCTTATGATGTGCATTAAAGCCTTTATGGTATTTTTTTCCCTAGAAATTCCTAGGATAGATTTTGAAAGCAGTTAAGCTATTCATAGTGGTGACTTCAAAACAGTAGAAGGCCCCAGATACTCCAATACAGTAGATACTCTGTTAAGAGTTGGGAGCCAAGAAAAGATGTAGAATTTACAAGTCTATTTGAGGGTAGGGATATATCAAAATATAGATGTCTATTTTCACCATTCTTATCGATTTGTTTAAACTAAGAAACAACTTGAATATCAGAGTGCAAACCTTAAAGGTAAGTAGTGTAGTCACAAGATTGTGCAATCAGGACCACTACCTAATTTTGCATTATTTTCAAAATCTCCCAAAGAAACCTCATAGACATTAGTAGTCACTCCCATTATTCCTTCACTCCAGCTTCTAGTAACCAAAATCTAATTTCTGTCTATGAATTTACTGATATTGACATTTCATATAGCTAGCATCTCATAATAGGTGCCATTTTTTTTACAAAGCCATTAAAATCTTTTATTTTCTGTACTAGTAAATGAGGGCTGACTTTTATATATCTCTTCTGAGTCATTAATTGTGCCACCATTCAGTAAACAAAACTCAATGAGGTAATTTATAATCTTTACAAAACACATATGTAAAACTAACAAATAAATTGATTAACTGTTTCACTACAATTACTGTCACTTGTTAAGCATGTTATACTCTCAATGGGATGAGGCCATCCTTTCATATGAAGCATCTGCTCATCATTTTTAAAAGCTTTTGAAAAAAACTTTTAAAAAATCTTAATAACAAATGAATTATATTTTATAACATGAGAAGCAAAGACAAAACAAACCCTTAAATATCTAATAGTTTTGTGTTTCCTCTCAATTCTTTAAACTAAGTAATTTCTTTCTGAGGAGCCCAAATGAGTAAATTAGGTTATGGAAAACTGGGAAGTGTGAGAGCTTCCATGGTTGCAAAGCTAGGAGAGTAGTGTGTACCAACCACTTTGCTAGAACTTGAGCTTGGATGAAAAGAGTTATGAGGCTTCTGTGCCTTACTTGGGGGCATGCCAGGTCAGGTGCTGGTGAAGGAAGAATCAGTAAACTTTCCAGCCTGTGAGAGTAATTATACTTACCTGATTTCACCATCATGAATTTACCCTAAGCCGTCTCTTTAGAAGTGTACCACAATGAGGTACTTGGAATCTTTGGTGCTATGTCATGATGACAGGATGATTTGCAATGCAGTTATAAGTATTTAACTAAATGAGCATAAAAGGATACTAAGTATTAAGCAAATTAAGTAACACTGATCACTGTGAAATTAAAACTGTAAGAAACATTTATATCTAATAATATATGTTTGAAAATGCTTACTCATATAAAACTTCCATAATTATAGAAAGGCTTTCATGATGTGACTCTCTGGTTCTTACATTTTAAAATGTACAGAATAAAATTCTAAACTTTTGTCACTGCTACTGAGATTTGTCACTGAAGTAAAAGAGGGAAACACCTCAATAGTTATTTATGAAACCAGAAGTTCTGTCTGAAACTTGCTTCAAAACTATAAATCATTTCAGACAAAAGAAATATAAATGCTAACATTTATAAAAATTTTCCACATTACTCATAGACACAAGCTTCATAAAATTTATGTAGTAAATACAATAAAAATCAGTGCTAATGAAGATTTAGCTGTCTTCCTAAATAAAATTTCCGTGTTTGAGGTATCACTGTAAAATATGCCAATATGGCACAACTATAAAACAACCCAGGAGTCTATCCTAAAAATCCTGACCAACACAGCATCATCTCTGCCAGACTTCTAATAGGCCGAACTAGTCTCTAAACAAAGAATAAATATTTTAAGTGTTATAAAAACAAAGGAGACAGGTATTAGAAATTCTGCCTTTCATAAAATAATGAAACTTTTGTTATATTTTCATTGTCATCTTCCTGCAGACACTATTCATTTAAAAAGTACTAAAGATCAGTAAAGCAGCTTCATCTTCTACAATATTTAAAAAGCTCAGAGATCTAAAAACAATAGTGAAGAATTTCACTATTTTTAAACATTATATCAGAGTATATAAAGCTATTAAAATATTCAGTATCAAGAGCAAATCATTACCCGCAGCTTTATCACTGAAAGGTAGACACTTGATTCAGCACTACTAGTTAACACTAGGTACATTACTTGTATTGACTGCAGTAAAGCCATAATCAACATGGAAGTAATAGCACTAGCCAAACACACAGAGACACAAATGTCAAAAATGATGTTTCATATGTACAAATATCTATACTTGGGGCATGGCTACTAAGTAACAAGTCTGATTTAATACATATGGCCAGAGGGATAATGGTTCTACACATGAAAAATATATTGCAAAGCATAATAATATAGCAAATTCTAAGGAGGGCAAATAATTTTTATAAATGAATTTTTAAATTTAGTGACTCAGGCCAAAGTCTAAGTTACTTTTTGGTGAATTCAGAACGATTAGAAGTAGAAGAATGCTTTTCTTTTTTTCTCTTCTCTTTTTCTTTTTTATGATGTTTCCCTTTTTTTGATTTGGTCTTTTTTTCTTTTTTCTTTTCTTTCTTCTGACATCTTTGTTTCTTTTGTTTTGAAGTATCCTCTTCAGTGGAACTGGAATAAGACCTTTTTTCTTTTTTTTTTTTTTTCAATTTGATTTTCTCTTTGCTTTTTTCTTTTTTCTTCTCCTCTTCTTCATTTATTCGTTTTTCCTGTAATGCCTGCAATTTATTCAGTTCTTCATTCTCTTCATCACTATCTTCACTGCTTGTACTGCTGACCTCCAAAACTATGTCCCTTTTGGGATCTACTCTGAGAAAATTGCGGCACTCAAAAGTCAGATGACCAGGGTAGCCACATTTTTTACAGCCTGCTCTGACATTGTCCTTGTTGCAACCTGGGACTGCCATGTCGCTGGTAAGAGGGGTCGTTGAAGAACTTAGCTTTCTTTTTTTTTTTTTTAAATTTTTTATTTTTTTTTATTGTTGGTCGTTCAAAACATTACATCTAACTTGAAATATCATATTTCACAGTTTGATTCAAAAGGGCTTTCAAGAACGCGTTTGCTTCCCGCCGGCTGTGAAGACAACACACAAAGCGACCTCTTGTACCCGCGCCGGGGCACCTTTCTGAAGGCGGGGGAAAAGCCTGATAAGCTTCTAATAGGTGCCTTTTGTATCTGACACCTTTCCTTTACATGATGCTTAAAAGATTTGACCATATTTTAGCATATACTTCACTTCTTTTGATAGACTTATCATATTGCATTGTAGGAACAAACTCATTTTGTTTATTCATTAAATTATTGATGGGCATTTGGTTTTTTTCTAATTTGGGGCTAATATGAATAAACCCCCATAAATAAAACCTTTATAGTTGTGCTAATATGGATAAAAAGCATATACACAATTTTGTGGAATATATGTTTTGTATATTGAACAGCAGAGTTTAATTATATGATCACTCTGTTTAATTTTGTGGAATTGTCCAAATTTTTCCAAATTGGTTTTATCATGTAACAGTCTCATGAGCAAAGTATGAGGATTACAATTCTTCCATATTTTCATAAATACTTGTTATTTTCTTTTTATTTTAGCCATTCTGATTCATGGGAAATAGTATCATATCATGGTTTTGAGTTTCAGGTTCTTAATGATGAATATTTTTGAGCATTTTTTTTATGTGCTGTTGGCTATTTATCTTTGGAGAAACATGTTAACCTTTCGACAGTTTTTAATTGAATTGTCTTTTGCTACAGAATTCTAAGGGTTCTTTATATATTTTGGGTGCTCCATAGTATCAGATATATGATTTAAAAGTATTTTCTTCCATTATGTGGATTGTTTTTCCACTTTACTAATAGTGTCTTTGGAAAACAAAAATTCCTTAATTTTGAAGAAGTACAATTAATCTATTTTTTTTCTTTTGTTGGCATATTAAAAATCATGAAGACTTAATCTTATATATACTTCTGAGAGTTTTGCTGTTGGGTCTCTTAACATTTAAATTTTGTAATTATTTTTAGCTCATTTTTGTGTATGATGTGAGGTAGGGGCACATACTAATTTTTGTTTTCATGTTGATATCTTGTTGCCTTAGCATTGCTTGTTGAAAAGACTTATCTTCTTCATTGAACTGTCTTGAAATGCTTGAAAATCAATTTACAACAGATGTGTAGGTTTATTTCTGGACTCTCAATTCTTTTTCATGGATCTGTGTTTTTATTCTGTCAAAACTGCAGTCTTTGCTACTTTAGGCATAGAATAAATTCTGAAGTCAGAAAGTGATCATCTTTTAGTTTTCTTCTTCCTTTTAAAAATGTTTTCACTCTGTATCCATAACATTATTCTTATTTGAATTTTAGAATCAGGTTTTCAATTTCTGCAAAAATGAGCTTTGATACATTATATTTAAATTGCAGATAAACTTGGAGATTATTGTCATTTTGAAAATATTTAAGCCTCTAATCCATGAACATGCTTTTAAATTATTAATATTTTCTTTAATATCTTTCAACAATATTTGTAGTTTGCAATGTGTAGGTCTTCTATTTTTATTAAAATTTCTGAAGCATTCTTTTTCTTCTTCCTACTATTGAAAATTGAATTGCTTTATTAATTTCATCTTCAGATAGTTCATTGCTGCATCATAGAAAAATAATTGATTTTGTATATTGACAAACTTTCCTGTAGCCACACTGAATTCATTTATTGAAACTTCCACTTGTGTGTTTTTGTGTGAGTCTTAGTGAATTTAAAATGCAAAACAAGATCACCTATAAATGTAAATTATTTTACATATTTTCTATGTGAGGGCCTTTTATTTCATATTCTTGTTTAATTGCCTTGTCTAGAACCTTTGTTGTAATGTAGAATAGAAATAGTTAGAACCAACATCCTTGTTGTTTTATTTATTTTTTCTGGTCTTAGGAAACTTTAGTCTTTGACAATAAAGTTTGCTTTCAGAGATGGCGTTTTTATGTTCATAGATCCTCTTCTAGGATTGAGGTTTCTTTCTATTCCTAGTTTGCTATTTTCATCATGAAATGAGTGTTGTCAAAAGCCTTCTCTGTGTCTATTAAACTAATCATGTGGTTTTAAAATTTTTAAATTAATTTTCAATATAATATTGATTCTTATATGATGAATCAAGCTTGTATTAGTTACATAAATCTCACTATATCTTAGAATTTAATCCTTTTTATAGGTTGGTAAATTTATTTTGCAAGTACTTTGTTGAATAATTGTATATCTGTAGTTTGGTCTGTAGTTTTCTCTTCATGGAATATCTTTGCCTGCTGTTGTTATCAGGGAAATACTAGCTTTATAGAGTGAGCTGTAAACCACTCATTTTCTTATTCTTTTGTAAGATCTGTTAGTTTTCCTTTAAACATTTGGTTGAATTCACCCCTTAAGACATCTAATTTTGGGATTTCTCTTGTGAGAAGTTTTTAAACTACTAACTCACTGTCCTTATTTCTTAGAATTTCTAGTGACTATTTTCTAATTTTTTGAGTCAGCTTTCTTAGTTTGTGTCTTCTTAGAAATTTGATAATTTTACCTAGATTATCTAATTTGTAGAAATAAAAGTGATCATTGTGTTCCCTTATAATATTCTTATTTTTAAGTTCATTAATTTTGGATCCTCTTCTATTTATTGATATTAATATTTTTTTTTATTCCTGGTTACTCTTATCATAGGTTTGCCAATTTTGTTAATATTTTGAAAGAACAAAGTTTTGTTCCTTTTAAGCTCTCTTTATTCTCTATGTTATTATTTCTCCTCTAATCTTTATTTAAAATTTATTTATTTTAAAAATATTTTTATTAGTGTATTACAGTTATACATAGTAGTGGGCTTCTTTTTGACAGAGTCATGTATACATGGGATATAATTTGCTACACTTCAGTTCCCAGTACTTCCCCTTCCCCTCCCATCTCCCCCTGTTCTTCTTCAACTTTACTTGTCTTCCTTCTCTTTAGTTATAATTCCCTTCCTTTTGTTTGATGTGGACTTTATTTCTTCTGTAATTTTGATTATTACATTACCAATTTGAGATATTTATTCTTTTTCAATAAAGGCATTCTCAGCTATGTTTTTAGTCTTAATCATATCTATCACTGCATCCCACAAATTTTGTAACATTGCATTCTTATTTACAAACATATCTCAAAATATCTTACAATTTACTTTCTATTTTTTATTGACTTTTAAAGAGTGCATTGTGATTTCCAAATACCTGAGAATTACCCAAATTTTGTTCTATTATTGATTTATAATTTTATTTTTCGAAGTTAAATAAAATACTTTGTTGACTTCAGTATTTTAAATTTATTGAGATTTATTTTATAGCTTAACATGTGATCCATTTGGAGAAAGTCTGTACAATACTTGAGAGGAAGGTGTATTCACCTATTGGTGTAATCCTTCAATGACTGAAACAAAATCTGTAGATGAAAAACTCAAACACTATTCTATAGTTTACAGAGCTCTATGTTCTCTGCATTCTGCCTGTGTCTGAATTCTGCCTATATCTATGCCTTATTATAGAGAATTATTTCCCATTTTCACTAATATCCTAGGATGCCAGTGCCTTATCTCTGTTTCTTTAATACACCAAATTCCCACCTCAAGGTCTTTGTGCATATTAGTCTGTCTACCTACAACATTGAAATATAATTATGATTTTCTTGTACTATTTATCTTGATGATAGTTTCATATGTTTTATTTAAGCAATAATATTTTATATTCTTTATTTTACAAATAAAAATTTGAGGCTTAAAGAGGTTAAGATGTCTAAGGTCACATGACTAAAATAATTCTAGGACAAACTGAATAATCAACTATTTTAAAGAGCCTCATAGATCTTACGAACTATATCACAGAGTCATGATTCAAACTATGTGTGTCTGACTCTAGATTTCCAACATTTAAATTTATTTTGCTACATTAGTATTCATATCAAATGAAATAATATGTGCAATCCTTACTTGCATAATTTAAAGTCTCTAGGTATTCCAAGCAAGGTGTTGTAATAAGTAGTGATGAATGGTATGTAGTAAGGGATATTTTTGCTGTACTTCTCAACGTCTGGCTTATTTTTTTCTTGTATTTTATATGGTGCTACTTATACACTCACACATGTGCACGTGCTTCTTTCTGCTTAAGTCCTTTGCACATACTTTTTTCATCCCCTCAATGCCACTGTCAGAATGAAGAAAATCAATGCATTCTTCAAGTTGCAACTCAAACTTCTTTGTGAAGCAGACAGAATTTCACAGATGTAAAACATTCTTCACTGACTTTCTCATTATGCACTGTACCTCTCTCGATCAAAGTATCGCAATGCAGTTGATTGATTCAAAACAGACTCCGTGAGTTGAGTTCAAACTCAAATTCAGTAGCTTATTAACTGTGTGTCCTTGAATGATATCTCAGTACTTCAGAGTTATCACCTACAAAACATGAATAGTGATAGCACAGATCTCCTTTATTTATAATCGATGTGATGCTTATAAAGTACTTAGAGCACTACCTGGTAATGGAAAAACAGTAATATGAGCTCTTAATGATTATTAGACTGTTGAGGGCCACAGCCGAGTCAGGATGACACATGGCATTTTTGCCAGAAGTAGTGGTTGAGAGGTGACACCAGCGAGCCATTAAGATGATGACTTTTGAGTTCTCACGGAGTTCCTTGTTTTTTCATGTTGCTTATAAATCTTCCTTTCTTGCATTGTGGATCTGAGGTATTATAATTTCTACTCTATAATCTTATAGTGTTCATGCAGATTACCTGTACCTCACTTTGGTGTTGGGCTTCCAGTCCCCAGCCAGTGTCCCAAGATGGATGCTAGTGCAACTAAAAGTGGTGGAATAAAGAGTGGTGGGGTTTCCTAAGATGGATGCAACCACTTTAAGAGTTGGGACTGAAATGTTGGGTCTTACAATGGCTTTTGGTGCCTGTTTGGAGATACAGCTGCCTCCAGGTCCTGTCTGTTGTCCCAAGGTAGAAGCTACTATATGGGGAAGGCTATGGTGATAGCAGCAGTGTCCCAAGATGGAAGCCGGCCAGGTCTAGGCTCCCGGGTGTAGGTCCTGAGCCTGGGGCCCTGTGTGGGTCAGCAGGTCAGCAGGGACTGGGGCCGTCCTGGGCCTGACCTGGGCCAGGGCTCTCATGGGGTTCTGCCAGTCAGTTGGGGCAGTCCAAAAAAACTTATTTTTAATCTCTTTACACCTCCTAGGCATAGTATAACCTGAAAAAATTTCTAGGACATCGCCTAAAAAAAAAAGCACATTTGTTTATTTGTTTGTGTGTGTGCACACGTACATGCATGTGTTCTCATTAACACTTTAGGATTTTCTAAACACAGTTGATATATATATATATACAATATATAATGATAAATATAATATATAATATATATGTATAATTCATATATATATATAAAATATATATATATGAATAAAATAAAATAAAATAAAATAAAATAAGTCAAATAGCATTCATTAGTGTCTGGAAGCCATTGTGGTTAGATGCAATGATGGACAGATACAGAAGGGCTACACAAGTACCAGGTAACTACTCTCCTTTGTTCTGACCCCGGCTTGTCTTCCCAACTACTGTCCCTGATAACCAACAGTGATCTCAGGTCACTGTACTCGATCCTGCACTGTGGGCTCAAAGATGTAGTACCTAGCGTGAGGAAACAATTTCCCTTCTGTCTTGCCACTTTTTTTCCCCTTGACATTCCTACTTTATCACTGTACATGCTTGGTTTTTTACATTACATGCAAATTCCAACTTAAACACCACCAATTCTCCTGGCTGACAGAAGAGGCACTTTCTCTGATCCTCCATCTTTCTCTTCTAGTCTTTCTCTAACAAACCATTCATTCACCTAGTACTCATTGTGATCTGCTTCTTCAAGGAAACCCTGACTGATTCATTCCCCAAACTTCTTGTATTTCACAACTTCTTTGTTTCTGAAGTTTCCTCATTTATTTTTATATGGCGAGGCCTTGAAAATATTTGACTCCAAAAGATGCTTGTGGCTCTCTTAAATGAAATGATTCTGTATAGATGAAGATGGCAGATAGAACGCAGGTGGCAGGAAAGGAAACAGGCAATTTTCCCCAAATAATAGAATTTTACAGCAGCCTATAATTGACAGAAAGTGTAATGTTCCCTTTTTTCTTCCTGTTGAATTTTGCATGCACTTTAAAGGCTGTTTCAAATATTGTCTCCTTTAATTTTTGGAATGCTTATTTCAGTTTGCCAGCATAGACATATTATAGATATTAGCTAGTAATGGGCTCATCTTGACCTTAACTTTAATTTAAAAATTGGCCTTTAATGAAATCTCACATTCAACTGTTGCTAAAATTCGAAGAATATGTTCCTTAAAATTAACAGGAGAATTTTTTTCCCCTAAATGAGCCATTTGATTGCATTAGCAAGAACTAAATATTGCTATTTTTTCACATGAAATCGAGTCCATTTTACTTTTCTTTTCTTTATTTCCCAATTTGCTTGTTAATGAACTCTGAAAGCATTTTCCTTTTAGCTCTTTGTTTCTAAGGTCCTGTTGTTTCTTTACTCTTGTTCTCTGTTGATTCACCTTTGATCTCTCGTTTACTTACATTTATCACTTTTCCTTTCAAAGGTGCTCTAATCATAAACTTTGAACATAAGAGTGAAATGATGTGAACATTATCTTAACTAGTATGGTAAAAAGTTTCTTGGTTAAAAAAAGTCTTATTTTTTCTTCCATAGGAAAAAATGTTCATTATTACACAATAACCCAGGTTCAATATTTATGATTATATAAAATATTACTCAAATGTAAGACATGTGGAATAAAAACTTTTCTAATAAATCTAGAATATCATGGCAGTAAAATTAAATAACAAATATGGAGTTTTTCAATTCTCTCTTATTAACCTTGTAAAAACTCACAAAAGCTTTCATCTCATTGGCAAAAGTTTTCTTTAGCTGTCTCACATTTTTCCAAGTGATTTAACTGAAGCCTTTATTTTAGGAAAAAAAAATTGACTATCTTAAAAGAAGGCATTCTGATACTGATTAGTTGTTATACAGTTTCTATTATCTTTATTTTATGTATGCTATATATACTGTATGACTAACAAATATTTATTTCCAAGATAAAATGCCTCAAGGGAACTTTCTCTGTTTCCTCTTTTTATTGCATAAAATACTATCTTTCTGAGCATATCAATGTTAAAAGTTTTTCAATTGTTAAATTTGCTCTTAGCCTTAAAAAATTAGAGACATACAGACATATAAAAATTTAATTTGAAAATTTATGAAATAACCTAGTAAGTCTACAATATGGCCCATTGCTTCTAAGATTTATATAAAGTCATTTCCTGTGTTATATTTGGAGGGATGATACAGGGAATCCTGATTTATCTGCATAAATTACAATTAATACCTTATCAGAAGGAAATTTAGATGGTGGGAAATAAGGAAAGATAATAGTGTTTGGAGTTTGTGTTAGTCATCTTTTCTGATGCTGTGATCAAAAGATCTGAGAAGAGCATTTAGAGGAGGAAAAGTTCATTTGGGAGCTCATGGTTTTAGAGGTCTCAATCTATAGATGATGGACTCCATTCTTTGGGGCTCTAGGTGAGGCAAAGCATCATAGCAGAAAAATGTAGCAGAGGGAAGTAACTTAGACCATGGAAGAAGAGAGAGAGAGAGAGAGAGAGAGAGAGACCACTAAGCTCAGCTCACAAAATGTATGCCCCAAGGACAGGCCTCCAACAACTCACATCTTCCAGTCACATTGTACCTGCTACTGTTTCGACCCAGTTAATCCTATCAGAGGTTTAATGCACTGATTATGTTAAGTCTCTCATAATACAATCATTTCACCTATAAACTTTCTGGTATATTCTTAGGAGCTTTTGGGGAACAACTCATATCCACACCATATCAGAATCTGACATCAAAACAAAGTATGAGTCCAAATTCCAATACGTGTACCTAGTTATGTGAATTTAGAAAATTAAACTTCTTCAATCTCTCGTTTTCTCCACAAAAAATGGAGAATATAAATAAATAAATTTAGAAAACATGTTTTGCTAGGACTTCCATATCAAAATGCAAAAAAGTGAGTCTCTCCCACAATGGAAATTTATTTTCACACAATTTTTGAAGTTAGAAGTCCAAGATCAAGGTGTTGACAGGCTTGATTTCTTCTGAGACTTATCTCTTTAATTTTCAGGTGGCCACCTTCTTAATGTTTCCCTTTACAATCTCTGTCTGAATGCATCCCTGGTGTGTCTCTGTTTAAATTTCCTCTTCTTATAAGGACACAGCCAGATTAGATTAGGGCCCACATTAATATCCTCATTTAATTTAATTACCTTTTTAAAGGCTTTTTCTCCAAATACATTTTCATTCTGAGATACTGTAGGTTGGGTCTTTACTATGTAAATTTTAGGAAGAAACAATTCACCCCATAACCATACCTAAACTATTGGTTTCTGAATCTTGAGCTGCTATGGTTTAGATATAAGATAACCCTGAAAAACTCATGATTAAACAATGCAAAAAAAGTTCAGAGGTGAATGATTGGCTTTAACCTAAACAATGTATTAATCCAGTTGAATGAATCAACTGTGTGTAATAACAAGCAAGTAGGATGTGGCTAGAGGAGGTAGGTCATTGTTGGTATGCCTTTGAAGTATATATTTTGTCTCTGGTGAGTGGAGTGCTCTCTCTCTCTCTCTCTCTCTCTCTCTCTCTCTCTCTCACACACACACACACACACACACACACTCTCTCTCTCTCTCTCTCTCTCTCTCTCTCTCTCCTGATGGCCATGTTCTGGGTTGCTTTCCTCTGCCACACCATTCTGCCATGAGATTCTACCTTATCTTGGATACAGAGCAATGCAGTTGACCATCTATTGACTGAGATCTCTGAAACTGTGAGACATCAATAAACTTTTCCTTCTTTAAAATTGTTCTTGTCAGGTCTTTTGGTTGCAGCAGTGAAAAACCTGACAAAAAAATGACCTGAGAAGATTACTATATGAGGAAGTATACAAACACACAGATCCATACTTTCATTCAAACCCATTAAATCAGAATCCTTATAATCAGGGCCTGATTACTTCATAGCACATGATAAGCATATATATGTCTACATGTGTAAACAATGTAATTATTAGTATTTTGAAGTAGTAGTAGTTTTATTTTACTAGTTATTTAAGGAATCAATATTTGTATTAGTTTTGATGTTAGACATAACTTTTGAAGTTTAAGTTGGAAGTTTTATTAAAGGAATAGACTGACTCTAAGGGACGTAAATACATAAAAGAGATGGTGTTATATGGTAGATACAGATACTGATTCTATTTACTACTGTTGATGTAACACATTACCACAAACTTAGCATCTTTAAACAGTACCCATTTAAGATATCACAGTCATGTGGGGCAGAAGTCCAAGTAGACTAGACTGAATTCTTGAATTCCTATTCTCACAAAACCAAATTTATGGGACTCTGGAAACTTAAAAGAATTTTTTTCCCAAGCTCATTAAGGTTGTTGGCATAATTCAACAACTTTTAGCTGCAGATATGTTGCAGTTGCCATCATCTGAGAACCACTTTCTGCTACTAGATGCCAATCTCATTCCTTTTCATGTGGCTGCCTCCACTTCCAAGCCAGTAGAAATGCATTAAGTCCTTACTCCTCTAACCTCTTTGCCTTCCTCTTCTGCCACCAACTACAGAACACTTTCTGCTTTTATAGAGACACATGTGATTTGACCATCTAGATGCTCTCCCTATATTAAAGTCAATGGTGTGATGTTACATAATCAAGAGGGATATTTCCTCATAGGCCTGGGTTTTTATGACTAAGATAAAGTATCCTAAGGTTCATTTTTAGAATTTATGTCAACCATAACAACTTTATGGAAAGCACATTGGGACTAATTTTCAAATTCCTGCATAATCTTTCTTGATAGTTTTGTGATAGTGAGTTATTTTCCCTTTCATATCATGGGAATTTTCATATCCACAATCACAATGTTAAGAACCTCCCAACAGTTTGGTAATATTTCTTGCTATCAAATATTAAAAATAATAACATTACATCTCTGTTTAAAAGGTTAAATACAAGGTCTCAGGAAAGAGTCCAGTGGGAGAGGTCATAATTACAATGAATAAGACCCTGGGTTTGGAACCCCAGCACAATTAAAAAAAAATAGGTAGGTGCTAAAAATCTCAGAACACATCTATGTTAAGAATATTATGCAAAGAGAAAAACTAGAAGTACTTAGCCACATGTAACTTTGAATATATACCTGGTCCTATTACATGGTATTTAAATAGTTTTAGCAAAGATGAAGTCTAATCTATTTTATTATACTGAAATATCTCAGAATGAGATGCAGGGGAACAAATGTTTCTTTAATAGAGATTCTTGAATAGGGATATTTATTGTATTGATTTTTAGAATAAATATTGGAATTTATTAACATCCTTAAAAGAAATGTCACAGCAGATTGGAGGTATTTTAAATACATTGCTGACTTTCTTATTAATGCTAAATTATATATAATTAATACTAACTTATTATTTTAAAAGTCCTCTAATCAGTTGCAAGAATAAATAATAAAATATTTGCTTGGTTCCTTAGACAAAAAAACAAATGCTTTATCAATATCAAATAATTTTATCCATCCTTTGTATGCAGAAAAACTACTCTATCTACTGACATTAGAAAAACTACGGGAAGTTGATGTATTATTTCAGACCAGTTTCAATTGGAAAAAAAAAGATTCTGGACAAAAATGCCTGAAATGCGGTAGAAATCTATAGGTGACCACATACAAATCACAAGTCCTAGGACTGCTCAGGATTTGGATTTCTGTCTTCCTGGAGGTAAAGTCAAATCTGCATGTTCCACATAGTGGATGCATGTGCACACTGGGTTATAAATGAGAATGACGAGGGGCCCTGGTATAATAAAACACAGTATTCTATGAATGTAAAATCAAGCTGTTGTAAAATCAAAGGGTGTAGGCAAATATCTTTACACCTCCCTAAACTCTTATGCCACTTAATTCTTTGGGTAGTGATTGGGCTTGTTGACAGAGTTGCCTACCTTGGAGGTGAGGACTGGGCAGTCAGAGAGATTTAAATGCAGAGATTTCTCTATTTTCTTCTCCTACTTAAATGTCTCCCAAAGTCTTTGCACTAAACATGTTCAGTACTTAGGAACTGTGACTAAGCAGAGAGGCTATGTTATAAGCAGCTCATGTTTATTGCCGGTTGATACTAGTGTTTTCATATGCATTAAAAAGATAGTGATGTAATACTGCCTAAAACCACAGCTCCAGGAACTACGTACAGTTTGTACATCTGTATTTTATCCTTGATGTCATAAATCTATGATGTAGGGATTATTTTTTCAGTTGTCTAGAAAGTATATCTAAAAGAAATCAAGAAACTTTCCAAGTTTACATAGCTATTGAGTGGCAGTGTTCAGATTTGAACTAAGATCTGTGAAATTCTTAACGTTTTAAAGCTCTTTATTACCTATAAATACAGGCTGCTATGAAAGCATGGAAATATAGAAATCAAAGTCTTGGTGGTCATGGACATCTTCTCAGATGAAGCAATATCTACATTAAGACACAATACAACTTAACAGTTAAGGTAACAGAGAAAATGGAAGTAAAACATATTTTATGCAGAGAAATAGTACATGTTAAATTCTAGGGTGAGAAAGGTCATGGGGATTTATCAGAATTACAAGTAATTCATTATGCACACGATACTGGTGAGCTGAGCAACAGCCAGATCACAAATGGCTGTGGAAGAGTAGGCTGTTTGTGAAAGGATCAGCGACCAGTTTATTGTTTAAGTCAGAAATATTAGTACCAATGCCCAATCATGGTGCCCAGGGAAGGAAAAGAACTGGAAGTCCTATAAAAACTGCTTGGGTTTTATGAAAGTCCAAGAGGTAGAAGCAGAGTTATTGAGACATCACTCTGTGATCGTGGCAGAGGCCAGTTGGCTGTGATGTCAATGACTAGAGTAGTCAGCATTAGTTCAGAATGAAGAGTTGGGCTTTCCAGATGCCTCACAATTGGGAAACAGCAGCTGAAAGCAGGTAGAGATGACTCTTAAGATATAACTCACATCTGGAGCTGGCAGGGAGGCAATAGCAGCACAAAGATGGTAGCTCCAGGCTGTTTAAAGAACTGATGGGCATTGAGAGTGTTCAGCATGTATTTAAGTTTTCTGCACACGGACATGCATTAGTTCTGACTAATCACTTGTAAACATACCCTCAAGGGCTGGATTGGCATATTTTATTATGGTGTTTCAAATGAATATAAAGTTGTCCTTTGCTTTGTTTTTCCTATAGTTTCTGAAAAATCAGACAGCTGAGGAAAAGGGATAAAGACAAGTCTGTGAGTGATTTACACAACATGATTCTTTTCATCGTATTTGGCTCAACCCTTCTAGACAGATTCAACCACAGATCTATTGAAAAAAAAAAAAAACGTTTCTGGAGAGATTAGCAGTTAGTGTACAGAACAGACTCGAGCCAGGACCTTGGTCAAGACAAGAGGAGAGTGTGAACACTTTGGTATTTTCACAACTGTATTCCAGAAGCCTAGGTGCAGTGGCACCATTAATCATGGGAACTTTAACAGGCATGGAAATCAGGCATAATTTATGTGGGTCACTGACTGGCTAAAAGAATATTTCCTTCATGAAAGCCCATTCACCTGTCATTTCTTTTCCTTTTCCATCAACTCCTAGCAAATGTACACCAGTCTTGTCACTTGATCCCTGATTTATATTGACAGCGTCTTTTTCTCTTCAAGTTTCCCCTCTCTAATCCATAGGGCAAACACTTATCTTCTTATTTCTCCAAATTGTCCTTACCACTCTGCTATTTATTTACTCCTCCCAATGTAAAAGATAAAATGCAAACACTTCAGCATGTCTTAAACAGGCTTTGACTATGACCTCTACTTACATCTTAAAATTTATTTCCTTCACTCTTTCCAGGGAAAACTGCTCTAGCAAAAATAGTTTATGCATTGCTTCTCCACAAGTATGTTAATGAAGCAAGGGTCAAAGCTGATACACCCCCAAAACTTCTTCTGAGCTATGTCCCAAAGAAATAATTGATCCTCAGTCACGGTTCGCCCATCTATAAAAAGACAGAATATCATAATGCTTCAGAGATAAGCACACATGGCAGGTTCAAACCCTGCCTCTTTACGTGCCTAGCAACATGAACTCAACCAAGTGCTAAAAGTGGGTTGCAATTTTATTCAACTGGAACATGATTATCATGGTACTTACTGCATGGTGAGGTTTAAATGATTTGCTCTTTGTAAAGAATGTAGCCCATAGTAAGTTGACAATAAATGTTAACTATTATTTCTATTATATATGTATAACTCCTAAGTCCTACCTACTTCTCAAAGTGCCAGAAATATGAAGGACAACTTCTGAATAAGTTGAAGTAATACCATTTCACTTAAAGACAAAAGTCAATCTCCTTGGAGAGTTCTTTTCAGTCTCAAACAAACTTAAGCCTGGGATGTTGCTAGGCTTTAGAGAGGGCCCTAAGGAGGAGAAAAGTAAGAGATTGGGTCATTTTAAGTCATTTAACAGGTTCGGTCAAAGAGAAATATGAAGCAAAACATTTATCTTCCTCTCTCAAACCAAGAAAAATACTTTTGAGGTCATAATATCACTGAGGCTCTTGGACTCTAGTCTGATGACTACCAAATCCCTTGGTACCTTATTTGTGTGAATGACAAAAACCAAACATCAACAAGGTTCTGTTTCATGGTGTGATACTTATTCAAAGTATTGGTTTTACTCTAAACACTGGAATGTTTAACATACTGATTGAACTTGTAACAATTATTTCCCCCAGGTATTTTTTCCACTCCCTCTCACTTTTCTCTTTCTCACCTTCTCTCTCTTCCTCTTTTTCTCTTTGCTTCTCTTTACCAGAAAACATTGGAATGAGTAGAACATTGTAAGACTGCCTTAAACTTTCAAATACAGGCCTACTTTTCAGGAATAAGTATGTGGTGTTAAAATGTTTAAGCTAACATCTTAGACTAGTGATTATGATTAGCATTGATTGTTTACAAGGATTTTATTTAAAAAAACTAGATGATTATAAAAACATTTAATAAAGTCACACTTCATTGTTATTCAGCATCACTGCCCCATCTACAGCCCAGTTGTGCTAGGGCAGTGGGGTAAATTGCAAACCGGCCAAAATGAAGTGCCCGGACACAGCATGGGAGACATGTGATTTACTGGGGGAAAGCTTACAAGCTATCAGGGCCAGCTCCTAAAAGAGTTGTTTAGCAACAAACTGACAGATAGCACCTTGGTCTCAGAACCTCCTCTCCCTTGTGGTGTTTTGTCCAGGGATAGCCAGTGGCATAAGTGACGTCCATCCTTTGCACAGTGCCCTCAGTTCCACCTATCTCCCCTCCCAGAGGATTTTATAGGTTAGACTGCAGAATCAGTGACATCACCAGCATTAACTTGCTTTTATGATCAGAATCCCAAGGAACAAGTGTCTTGGCATATGTGTAAGAAATTAGCTTTCTACAGGTAATACCACATGCCCTAGATCCCTTTGGGCATAAGAGAAAGCATCTTTCAAGGTTACATGTATCTGGACATCCTGGTATAGGCTTGTCTTTGTTCTTCCAATAACTTCTCTAGGTGGGAAGAGAAAAGAGGCATTCAGGGACATGGTTTTACTGTCCCCTTTGCTTTAGGGACAACAGAGCTGCCCTTTGGAGAAAGGGAATTCATGTTTCCTTCTTTTCTGCTCCCTTTCACATTTTGCTCACAAGGAGGATTCTGGAGCACAGCCTTCCCAGCACTGTCTAGAGTTCTCCCATTCATTGACTGAGGTCAGAAGTGCTGATATGATCAGTCTCTGGAGCTAGGCTCCCCTCACCAGGAGGAACATGCATAAGGCTTTGACAAAAGTCAGAAGTGCTACCACTAGTGTTTCCTTCCTCTTTAATTCACTCCTTCATATGGACACAACTCCTTTCGCCTCTGAAAATGGTGAAATTCAAAATTTAAGTGAGGCCTTGGGAGAATAACCTTTCCACTCACTGGAAATGTGTAGTTTAGGTAGAAGAAGTCCTGCAAATAGTTCAACCAAGTTCATTAGAAACTTTTCTTGTGAGCAGAACCAATAGATTAGCAAGATGAGCTCTGGCCCCCAGCAGCTACCACTGGTGTCCAGGTCCCATCTCATACTCAGTAGCCCTCCATCACCATGGATTGTACCAAGTGGATCCACATGAACACATCTAGGGCATGGGGGAAGACAGGAAGACAGAATGAGTATAATTCTGAATTCCCTGTCAAACACTACATTCTTGTGTATAGAAGAAATTGAACTCAGGGGTACTCTACCCTCTGAGCTACATCCCATTTTTTTTAAACTTTATTTTGAGACAGGGTCTCACTAAATTGCTGAGCCTGCCCTCCAATTAGTGATCCTCCTGTCTCTACCTTCCAAGCAGCTGGGATTGCAGATATGTACCCCCACACCCAGTTTCAAGTACTGTATTTTTAATCTCATTTTATCCTTAACATTTCATTTAGAGTTTATGTGACCTTATTCTACATAGAGTCACTTCTAATTCACAAAGTGAATGTGTCTTGCGTGAGTATGTTTAAGGAAACCTTTTGAAGGTTATCTATCTGTCTCCTTCGTAGAGAGTTAGCCTCTTAAATAAAATGAGCTGAAGTGCACAAAATTGACCCTTTACTGTTTTTAGAACTGTCAGCTGTACCGAACTCCTCACTTAGGAGTTGTTCTAAGTGACTTTTGCTTCACCTTCCACTGAGGCACTTATCACATAGACACTGTGCTGTCAGCTGAGCTATTATGGGGATAACACATTGAAGCTGTAATAATTTCTAGTTTCCATTTTCAAAATAAATACATCGGTCAACAATGTGTTAGCCTTTTTCTTTTACATATAGCTTCTCAATTTAAAAATTCCTTCAGTTTATCTTCGTATTCACCCTTCAGTTCCTACACACCCAGGGGCATACTATTTCATAGCTCCTATAAACAGAGGTAGATTGTAACTCTTCATTATATGTTAAGAACACATATTGTAGATTTGTATACATAGAGACAGATGCTATTGTCTCAAGAAATATAGTAGTGATAGGATTTGATATTTTAGAAGTCTCTACTGGTTTGAAGTATTTTAAACCATTGTAGAAAAAAGCCTATTTTCCAAGTGTTGCAATTAATGAATGTCAATCAACAGTGAAAGATTTCACAGCATAATGCAAAATGGAACCATTCAAGCAACATTAAAAAGACATTTACATGATCCATTGTACACTTTGGGCTACCTATTTTGGTGTGGTTCTCCTTTCTGCTTAACTAGACTTTACCTGGATTGTGTCCTCGTCTCAGTTTCTGAGATCCTTAGCTTACATTCTTGGCTCCTGAATCTTCCCAGACCCTTCCCCACCACTACTTTTTAGTTTAGCAAACCTTACTTCATACATAACACATTACATTCTCCTGAGTAACATCAAGAACATAAATAAGTTATGAACTTGTTCTTGAAATATATATAGTCTTCTATGGGAGGTAAGATTTAATCAGATCAACCAATTAGGAAAGTGCTAAATGTAATAGAATCAAGAGGCAGCATTCTTAGACTATCAACAAAACAGGCAATAAAGAATCAAGTCGATGTCATTGTTGGTTGGCAATTTGCAAGAAGCTTCTCACAGTTATAGACTCCTCACTGAAAAGATGGGAGAGGGACTGACTGAGTCTAAGGTGCCTTACAAACACACCTATCACCTCCTTTTCCATGACCAATGTTATATTAAAAATATGCATATTAATCTGCATGAGGGAAGAGCCTGGTAAAGATACAAACACGATGACTACCTGAATGCATGGAGGATGTGTGTTTGGAAGCCCTGGTTACTATGAGGAATGGCAGAAAATAAGGTCAGATCAGCTTTCACAAAAGCTTTTCTCTGGACCACTAGTCTGAAATCACATCATATTACATAAATACCTCAAAGAGTCACTTGCTTAAGAAATATGTTAAAAGGGTCAGAGGCTGTAAGTAAATTAAGCTATTAAATTTTGTTCAACCTGTCGTTTCACAAACTCATTTAATGACAGACCATAATGACCATAAGATCACTAGCAAAAGCAAAGGAAGGAAGAAAATTTGGGGGGGGGGGTGAGGGGATGAAGCAAAGAAATGACCCATCATACATAAGTGACACATTATACATAAATGCAGTATAACTTCTCATTCTTCTGATTGTATGCATATAGAATAATACTGGTCGTGCAATCCTATGTACACATAGGGTAATAATGTCTGATTCATTCTACTACCCTTCTTACTTCCATACCACCTCCCCTCCCTTTACTCCCCTCTGCCTAATCCAAAATACCTCTATTCTTCCCTAGCCCAACTCCCTTATTGTGAATTCTCATCCACATATCAAAGAAAACATTTGGCCTTTGGGTTTTTGTGATTGGCTTATTTCACTTAGCATGATATTCTCCAGCTCCATCCATTTACCTGCAAATGCCATAATTGTATTATTCTTAAAGGTTAAGGAATATTCTATTGTGTATGCATACCACATTTTCATTATCCTTTCGTCTGTTGAAGGGCACCTAGGTTGGTTCCATAGTTTGGTTATTGTGAATTGAAATGCTATTAACACTGATGTGGCTAGGTCACTGTAATATACTGATTTTAAGTCCTTTGGGTATAAACCAAGGTGTAGGATAACTGGGTCAAGTGGTGGTTCCATTCCAAGCATTCTGAGAAATCAGGTCAGTGTAATGAAGCAAACACCCTGGATTCTTGTCCTGGTATGAACATTAGAAATTGAGTATAAATAAGTATGGTCATACCATAAGAATGTCGTAGCTCTGAATAGTTTTTATTTGTTTCTCTTTACCTTCCTGTATGTCTCCCAGAAATTTTACGATTTTACAGTACATGCTATATAATCTTCTAAGAAGGTAAGTAATTAAAATAATAATTTTAAGGAAAACATTCCCTAAAAATGTGCTTTGGTTGGTTTTGTCTTACTATTGTACTATATCAGAATTTTCTCATATTTAAAATTTAAGTTTATGGTCAGGAACCCAAGACTCTACCACTTAATCACAACTACTGTTGATTTTTAAGCATATTAAATTTAAGAACAGCTATAATATTGGCAAAGCTAGGATGCTTGAAAATTCTCCTTGCTCTTAGCAGCCCAAAGAAAGTATCTGGCTGGAGCCCACTGGTGGGGGCTTCAGTGAGCAAAGGCCCAATGGAAGCCGAGCTCTAGTATGGGTTCTGTCTTGGTGTTGAGGTCTCACTTCCCCTGGCTGCTCCTGGCCAGTAGTTGCCACTGCACTGATATTAATGCAGGCCTGTTTCTGGAAACTTGCCTGCTCTGAAGGCCCACCAAGGCTAGAAGGCTTGACCACACCTTCCTTAGAGACTTACTGTCTTGAAAGCTCCCACCTGCCCTTATCTCTCCCTCCATCACTCTTAAAGGAGATGCAGATCCTTGCATATTCAATTTGTACTTGGTGTCTATTTCTTGGAAGATTCAAACTAATGCACCCTTTGAGAGATTGAATAAACTAAGGTGAACATGGCTTCCCAGTTTGTTAATGACACTTGGAATATGTTCTCATAATACAAATAGATTGCTTCAATTCGTTGACTCAGGACACAGTCTACTTTTCTCATAATAATACTACTTTAGAGTGCCTGCAAGCTAGGCGAACCTGCAACCCACGGGCGGGCGGGTCAGGCCCAGCAACCTGCCAAGTGACAGAGCAGCTACACGCGCCTGCAGGGAACGCGGACCGGACCCACTAGGACAGGTCCGGAGGCCTGCTGAGGGGCAGGCTCGTCCCCTCCCCCAGTGTCTGCAAGATAGGCGGGACTGTGAACACTGGCAGATCGGGCCCAGCGGCCTGCTGAGGGGCGGAGCCAGCCCCTCCCCCAGTGCCTGCAAGCTAGGGGAACCTGCGACCCATCAGGAGGTTAGGCCCAGCAACCTACGGAGTGACACAGGTGCACCTGGCGCCTGCTGGGTAGGCGGACCTTTCACCGACCAGCAGAGCAGACCTAGGGCCTGCCAGCGTGGTAGACGGATCACACTAATTTGAGGAGGATCACAGCCACTACCTGCCCTGCAAGCGTGATTTTTCAACTATACAAGAGCAATATAAATAAATAGAGGGAAAATATCAAAGACACAACAATTTCACCAAGCAGAAAGAAATGCCAGCAGTATCAAAAGACAAGGAAAGAAAGGACCACAGGCAATGCAGGTCAACTCAACTTTAGAAGAGGTAATAGCTGCAACAGATGGAATGTCAGATAGAGAGGTCAGGACATACATGCTTCAGATGATCTGGAGTCTCAAGGAAGACATGAGACAGCAAAATCAGACAATGAAAGATCACATTGACAAACAAATCCAGGAAGTAAAAGATCAATTTCACAGGGAGATAGAGGTAATAAAAAACAAACAAATGGAAATCCTAGAAATGCAGGAAACAATAAACCAACTTAAAAACTCAATTGAGAATACTACCAGCAGAGTGGATCACTTAGAAGATAAAACATCAGACAATGAAGACAGAGTATTTCAACTTGAAAAGAACATAGACAGCTCAGCAAGTCTGCTAAGAAACCATGAGCAGAACATCCAAGAACTATGGGATAATATCAAAAGACCAAACTTAAGAGTCATTGGGATACAGGAAACCACAGAGCTCCAAACCAAAGGAATAAACAATCTATTCAGTGAAATAATATGAGAAAACTTCCCAGACTTGAAGAATGAGACAGAATACCAAATCCTAGAAGCCTACAGGACACCGAATGTGCAAAATCATAAGAGATCCACACCTAGACACATTATAATGAAGATGCCCAACATACAGAATAAGGAGAGAATTTTAAAAGCTACAAGAGAAAGGAAGCAGATTACATTTAGGGGTAAACCAATCAGGATAACAGCTGATCTCTCAACACAAACTCTAAAAGCTAGAAGATCCTGGAATAACATATTTCAAACGCTAAAAGAAACTGGGTTCCAACCAAGAATCGTGTATCCGGCGAAATTAAGCTTCAGGATGGAAGATGAAATTAAAACATTCCACGATAAACAAAAGTTAAAAGAATTTGCAGCTAGAAAACCATCTCTTCAAAAAATCCTTGGAAAACACTACAGGAAGAGGAAATTGAAAACAACAATGAAAACCAACAGTGGGAGGTAGGACAGTAAAGGGGGGAAAATAATCAAAGAGGAAAACAAATCAGGTTTAGTAGCATTAATAAACAAATATGGCTTGAAGAACAAACCATATCTCAATAATAACCCTAAATGTTAATGGCTTAAACTCACCAATTAAGAGACACAGGCTAGTTGAATGGATCACAAAACAAGACCCAACAATATGCTGCCTGCAGGAGATGCATTTGATAGGAAAAGATATACATAGACTGAAGGTGAAAGGTTGGGAAAAATCATATCACTCATATGGACTGCGGAAACAAGCAGGAGTGTCCATACTCATATCAAATAAAATAGATGTCAAGCCAAAGTTAATCAAAAGGGATAAAGAGGGACACTACATACTGCTCAAAGGAACCATACACCAACAAGACATAACAATCATAAATATATATGCCCCAAACAATGGGGCTGCTATGTTCATCAAGCAAACTCTTCTCAAGTTCAAGAGTCTAATAGACCACCATACAATAATCATGGGAGACTTCAACACACCTCTCTCACCACTGGACAGATCTTCCAAACAAAAGTTGAATAAGGAAACTATAGAACACAATAACACAATTAACAACCTAGACTTAATTGACATATATAGAATATACTACCCAACATCAAGCAGCTACACTTTTTTCTCAGCAGCACATGGATCCTTCTCAAAAATAGATCATATATTATGTCACAGGGCAACTCTTAGACAATATAAAGGAGTAGAGATAATACCATGCATCTTATCTGATTATAATGGAATGAAACTGAAAATCAACGATAAAAAAAGGAAGGAAAAATCATGCATCACTTGGAGAATGAACAATAGGTTACTGAATGATCAATGGGTTTTAGAAGACATCAAGGAGGAAATTAAAAAATTCTTAGAGTTAAATGAAAACACAGACACAACATATCGAAATCTATGGGACACATTGAAAGCAGTTCTAAGAGGAAAATTCATTGCTTGGAGTTCATTCCTTAAAAAAAGAAAAAACCAACAAATAAAGGATCTCATACTTCATCTCAAAATCCTAGAAAAAGAAGAGCAAAACAACAGCAAAAGAAGTAGAAGGCAAGAAATAATTAAAATCAGAGCTGAAATTAATGAAATCGAAACAAAAGAAACAATTGAAAAAACAATTGAAAAAATTGACAAAACTAAAAGTTGGTTCTTTGAAAAAATAAATAAAATTGACAAACCCTTAGCCATGCTAGCGAAGAGAAGAAGAGAGAGAACTCAAATTACTAGCATACGGAATGAAAAAGGCAAGATCACAACAGACACTTCAGAAATACAGAAGATAATCAGAAATTATTTTGAATCCTTATACTCCAATAAAATAGAAGATAGTGAAGGCATCGATAAAAATCTTAAGTCATATAATCTGCCCAGATTGAGTCAGGAGGATATAGACAACCTAAACAGACCAATATCAATTGAGGAAATAGAAGAAACCATCAAAAGATTACCATCTAAGAAAAGCCCAGGACCGGATGGGTATACAGCAGAGTTTTACAAAACCTTTAAAGAGGAACTAATACCAATACTTTTCAAGCTATTTCAGGAAATAGAAAAAGATGGAGAACTTCCAAATTCATTCTATGAGGCCAACATCACCCTGATTCCGAAACCAGACAAAGACACTTCAAAGAAAGAAAACTACAGACCAATATCTCTAATGAACCTAGATGCAAAAATCCTCAATAAAATTCTGGCGAATCGGATACAAAAACATATCAAAAAAATTGTGCACCATGATCAAGTAGGATTCATCCCTGGGATGCAAGGCTGGTTCAATATACGGAAATCAATAAATGTTATTCACCACATCAATAGACTTAAAAATAAGAACCATATGATCATCTCGATAGATGCGGAAAAAGCATTTGACAAAGTACAGCATCCCTTTATGTTCAAAACTCTCGAAAAACTCGGGATAACAGGAACATACCTCAACATTGTAAAAGCAATTTATGCTAAGCCTCAGGCTAGCATCATTCTGAATGGAGAAAAATTGAAGGCATTCCCTCTAAAATCTGGAACAAGACAGGGATGCCCTCTTTCACCACTTCTGTTCAACATAGTTCTCGAAACACTGACCAGAGCAATTAGACAGATGAAAGAAATTAAAGGCATAAAAATAGGAAAAGAAGAACTTAAGTTATCACTATTTGCAGATGACATGATTCTATACCTAGGAGACCCAAAAGGGTCTACAAAGAAAGTGTTAGAGCTAATAAATGAATTCAGCAAAGTGGCAGGTTATAAAATCAACACGCATAAATCAAAGGCATTCCTGTATATCAGCGACAAATCCTCTAAAATGGAAACGAGGACAACCACTCCGTTCACAATATCCACAAAAGAATAAAATACTTGGGAATCAACCTAACAAAAGAGATGAAAGACTTATACAATGAAAACTACAGAACCCTAAAGAGAGAAATTGAAGAAGACCTTAGAAGATGTAAAAATATACCCTGTTCATGGATAGGCAGAACTAACATCATCAAAATGGCGATATTACCAAAAGTTCTCTATAGGTTTAATGCAATGCCAATCAAAATCCAAATGGCATTTCTTGTAGAAATAGAGAAAGCAATCATGAAATTCATATGGAAGAATAAAAGACCCAGAATAGCAAAAACAATACTAAGCAGGAAGTGTGAATCAGGTGGTATAGCGATTCCAGATTTCAAACTATACTACAGAGCAATAGTAACAAAAACAGCATGGTACTGGTACCAAAACAGGCGGGTGGACCAATGGTACAGAATAGGGGACACAGAAACCAACCCACAAAACTACAACTTTCTTATATTTGATAAAGGGGCTAAAAGCATGCACAGGGCAACTCTTAGACAATATAAAGGAGTAGAGATAATACAATATAAAGGAGTAGGATAGTATCTTCAACAAATGGTGCTGGGAAAACTGGAAATCCATATGCAACAAAATGAAACTGAATCCCTTTCTCTCGGCATGCACTAAAGTTAACTCAAAATGGATCAAGGAGCTTGATATCAAATCAGAGACACGGCATCTGATAGAAGAAAAAGTTGGCTACGACCTACATGCTGTGGGGTCGGGCTCCAAATTCCTCAATAGGACACCCTAGCACAAGAGTTAACATCTAGAATCAACAAATGGGACTTACTCAAACTAAAAAGTTTTTTTCTCAGCAAAAGAAACAATAAAAGAGGTAAATAGGGAGCCTACATCATGGGAACAAATCTTTACTCCTCACACTTCAGATAGAGCCCAATATCCAGAGTATATAAAGAACTCAGAAAATTAGACAATAAGATAACAAATAACCCAATCAACAAATGGGCCAAGGACTTGAACAGACACTTCTCAGAGGAGGACATACAATCAATCAACAAGTACATGAAAAAATGCTCACCATCTCTAGCAGTCAGAGAAATGCAAATCAAAACCACCCTAAGATACCATCTCACTCCAGTAAGATTGGCAGCCATTATGAAGTCAAACAACAATAAGTGCTGGTGAGGATGTGGGGAAAAGGGTACACTTGTTCATTGTTGGTGGGACTGAAAATTGGTGCAGCCAATTTGGAAAGCAGTATGGAGATTTCTTGGAAAGCTGGGAATGGAACCACCATTTGACCCAGCTATTCCCCTTCTCGGTCTATTCCCTAAAGACCTAAAAAGAGCATGCTACAGGGACACTGCTACATCGATGTTCATAGCAGCACAATTCACAATAGCAAGACTGTGGAACCAACCTAGATGCCCTTCAATAGACGAATGGATAAAAAAAATGTGGCATTTATACACAATCGAGTATTACTCTGCATTAAAAAATGACAAAATCATAGAATTTGGTGGGAAATGGATGGCATTAGAGCAGATTATGCTAAGCGAAGCTAGCCAAGCCCTAAAAAACAAATGCCAAATGTCTTCTTTGATATAAGGAGAGTAACTAAGAACAGACTAGGGAAGAAGAGCACGAGAAGAAGACCAACATTAAACAAGGATGAGAGGTGGGAGGGAAAGGGAGAGAGAAGGGAAATTGCATGGAAATGGAAGGAGACCCTCAGGGTTATACAAAATTACATACAAGAGGAAGTGAGGGGAAAGGGAAAAACAGTACAAGGGGGAGGAATGAATTACAGTAGTGGGGGTAGAGAGAGAAGAGGGGAGGGGAGGGGCGGGGAGGGGGGATAGTAGAGGATAGGAAAGGCAGCAGAATTCAACAGACATGAGTATATCAATATGTAAAGCAATGAAGTGTAACTGATGTATCTGCAAGCTGTATACGGGGTAAAATGGGAGTTCATAACCCGCTTGAATCAAAATGTGAAATATGATATATCAAGAACTATGTAATGTTTTGAACAACCAACAATAAAAAAAAATACTACTTTATTGAGGACTTATGTGGGTTCAGGTCATATTCACATGCTGGGTGCTTTATATCAGTATTATAATGAGTAGTGGGAGGGTAAGAAAGCCTAAAATTCTTTAACAGTATTTGCCAATGTTTGATGTGTAAATATCCCTACCCTGAGTTTAGGCTATCAACAATCTTAACAAATTGGCAACATTTTTGAAAATTTAACATTTGGCTCCTGAATTTGGTGGGACACATCAGCACACAAGATAGTCTGTAACCTTCTTTAGAATTATTAAGGCAGATCTTTAGTTCCCGTTTTACTTTTGAAGACTCTCAAAAGATTAGAAAAGGCAATTTTTCCCAAATCACAGGTTGGAGAATTACATCCAGCCTGAAAGGCTATTGATTGAACTACTTCCTAGTTTTACCTGGGACTCTTGATTACAAGTCATAGCTAGTTTAAGCCAAACAAAAGAGAAGTGAAGGGCTTAGTGGAAAAAGAGCAAGAAAAAAAAAATAAGCTAGAATTCAGACAGTTACTGAGATCAGGGACTTATGAAACCATCTGGAGTCTCCTCTTTGCTCTTTGGCTCCTGTCTGTTCCTGCCAGAGTTCTCTGTGGCTCCGCTTCTATAGCTCATTTGGAGAGTGTAAAGGATTCCTGAACTTATGAGCTCATCTTTTACATATAAAACCACCCAGAGAAACTTACTTTATATCTATTTCAAGTTCAAAATCCCTAGGAATGTACTGTGAGTGGCTCAGCTTAGGTCAGCTATCCACTACAGTTTAATTGACCACACTGCCCCTGTGTATTAAGGGGCAATTGAAAGAAGAAGTTTGTACATGGCACAGATGCTTCCATTGGGGTCTACAGAATTGTTTTACACAACATAAGAATATCACTACATCTGTAATATAGGATTACATATTAACATGTTTTAAAAGGAATATAATATTATGTATTTTAAAATACAAACACACAAGCATAGTAATATCCCTGGAAATAATTCTTAATACATTGCTCTTAGTTACTCCTGGGCTTTAACACTCTTGATAAAATCAACAACACTTTGTTTTCTGTTACTCTTGGTTAAGTCAAGTTTTGAGGGTTTGCTGCTATATATTTAATTAAGAGCTTACATTTATACTGAACTTCAGTCTTATGGTAGAAACAAACTACTCAGAAAGGATTAAACAAATAGCTCTTTATTTACCACCCATGAGTTGAAAGGAGAGAAGGGAGGCTGACCACAGAACAGAAAATGGACTGCTTTGAGTTCCTTCCTACGTGGGTTTTATCTATGTCTCTCCTTATGCCTGATTGCCTTTGCTTACACACATATATTGAATCCTACATGTAACAATTTGTCTTTTTCCATATAGGGGAGGAGGATAGTGCATACATAAATAGAGATCAAAACTTTAAAACAGACTAGAAATGGTGACACATGCCCATAACCCGTGGATTTAAGAATCTGAGGCAGGAGGAACACAAGTTTGAGTACAGCGTGGGTAACTTAAACCCTGCCTCAAAATAAATACCAAAAATGGTTGCAGGTATAGTTTAGTGATAGAGCATCCCTGGGTTCAATGCCCAGCACCACAGAAAAAAATGAACAAACAAAATCAAAACCAATCCAAACCAAACAACTACAACAAATCCAACCATTGAACAAAGATATGATATGATTTTTCCATAAGGACCATACAGGATTACATATTTTTTTAAAAAAACTAAACGGAAGAAGTTCCTAAGCTTAATGTAATAAACATCACCATTTAGTGGAGTATGTCAAAAATTTTAAGAATCTCAGAGAAAGTTGGTATGGAGTGCAAATGCAAAAAAGCAATCTTGTAAAAATTCTTCTTTTTCAGACTATTTCTGGCTAATAATGAGGGAGTAGCTCTCCCACATATTTAAATTAATAATAAAGCTACAATAATAAAAGCAGCATGCTATCATCCAGGAATAGATTAATGGCCAATGGAACAGAATCAAATGTCCAGAAATAGATCCAGAACCATACAGAGATTGAGCATATGATGAAAAGGGTGCTTAACATCTGCAGGGAAAAGATAGATGATTCAATAAATCATTTTGTGACAATTAGCCATTTCAGAGGGAAAATAATGCCACATTCTTATTCTTGTTTTAAGATAAAAATAAACTACATATGAAAAAATACTAAGTACAGAAATGAGACCAAAACTATAGGATAAAAACCTTTACAATTTACAGAGATTGTTTATATATTTATTTATGATAATTTTGGAAGGAGTCAAACACTTAAGACAGGAAACAAATTTCAGAAGATACAAAGTTTAGAAGCATGGCTTTAATTTTTTTTTTTAAAATCCCCATTTTACAAGGAATCACCATCAACAACAACAACAATAAAGAAAGGGAGCGGATTGTTTCATTTGGTTTCCAGTTTAAATTTCAAATATTCTTGTGAGCTATGTTGTGGCTTACAGGGCACCTGTGAGCACAAGCAGGCACATAGGATTCTCCAAGTCCCACAGCAGACACCATCTGGGAAGCTCTTTGCTTTGAGGGGGGCCTGATCTTGGGAGTACCTCAGACATCAGAAGTAAGAACCAGTGAACTGGAATTTCTCGCCTGAAATGGACTCTCTCACTACAGCCTCTTTTCCATTGGATTTCCCAATAGTCCTCAGGACTCCTCCGTTAAGAGAAATTTTGTTGTTATAAATTCAATTTTTTAGGCAAATTTCTTTTCTGGCTCATCCTCATATTTCTCCCTGCTTCCTTCTGAACATGTGCTCTGATTGCTAGCTTATTCTTTTATATCAATGTCCTAGTAATTTACAGAAGTAAACGATTATATAATTCTACAAGAAATAGACTTATTCTCATACTTAGTAAGTCATATTCATGTTTACAAGTAATGTATTCACAGATATTTTAAAGTGAAGTGGAAATTATAACAATTTGCTTTAAATAGACCAGGTTAAGGGCTTCAATAGTAGAATTGACAATTTAACACCAAATACTTTCTAACATACAAAAGCCAGTCTTGCTTTAGTCTTTCTTCTATAAATACATATGATAGAACCTTCAAATTTAGTTGATGTTATGAATATCAAATAAGATAGTGTAAGTTGGATACTTAGCCCAGTGTTTAATTTCACAGACTGCTAGATATTACTTCTTTCCTTATTCACATCTTTCAGGCAAAATTACACAATTAATCACCAAATATATATTGGTATAATATATTAACATCTAGAAAAGAGGTGCTATTGTGAGATCCAATCTATAGAAAAATTGTTTTTAAATACTTTGCTGCACTACACATTTGGGTGATAGTCTTCTGCTTTACTTTTTAGATCAATATTTAATCATCAGGGTTTTTAATGATTAATTTAATCATCAATACTTTTTATCAGGTTGAAACAGGTTGTCTTTTCTTAGAAGGATCTGAATACAATATTACTTCCAAGTTGACAGGGTCTTGATATATGGCACCCTTGTGCAATTTGTCTTAAAAAGGCGCTAAGTTCTTCTTGTTCTTGATATCATTAAATAATTTCATTTAATTAAAATGATTTGATTCATAATCTTCAAGGTTAGATAACCATTCACTTGCTATAGCTGTTGAAAAGCATAACAACACACACAGTCACATTTGCACAGTGTCTCTCATTCCCCACATTGCTTTCTTGTCATGGACTACTTCACTTTCTCAGTTTTCATGATTCAGTCTGAGAGCCAGGGAGTTCTCTTGCTTTTTATTTTATAGTTATATTTTATTTTTTTTACATTTATAAAATAGAGTTAACAGAGCAAATTCTATAATTTGTTCACATTCTTTACTAGAATCTTGAGAGATCTGTTTCAGATGTCAATCTTCTGTTGACATCTGATGCTGGAATGTACTTCTTAGTTCAGAAAGTCCTAAGGGAAATGGTACATCTATGAGGTCAATTTTAAAGCAATTCCAGCTTTCCCTTGTCCACCTGCTTGGTCTTGGTCTTGGAAAGCATGTTGCTACGTACTCCATACTCCTCTTTGTACCATGGTGTTATGGAAATTTGAGACAATACATTTCTGTATTAAAGTGATATATGTAAATTGCAGGCCCAGTGAGAAATGAAAATGTGAGGCCCCTTGTTCAAAATCTAAAAAAAAAAAAAAAAAGTGTAAAGTGTATTTAAAGGCACTAATATATAAAGCATTTTTCCTTTTCCCATACTGTCCTCTTGGACTTGATATAGTGTACTTTATTTGTCATTTAATGTTGTTATAAGATTAATAAAAACACTATATGACTACAGTGAATTTTATTGTTCACCTTTATATTGTTCAATACCACTTTAAATGCAAATACATCCATTTTTGAAACAGTGTTTTTAATGATCTCGAACTCATGTGGAATTCATGAAATTACAAAACTTGTATTTGGGAGCTTGTGCATGCATATGCATTTTACTCTTGAGAGAAAGAACTTGGAAAACACTGCACAGATTATTTCTTTTCTTCTTCTTCTTCTTTTTTTTTTTTTGGTATCAGGAATTAAACCCAGGTGTACTTAAACTCTGAGCCACATTCTCAGTCTTTTTTTTAATTTTGAGACAGGGTCTCCCTAAGTTGCTTATGTCCTCATTAAGCAGATGAGGCTGACCTTGAATTCAGGATCCTCCTGCTTCACCCTTCCAGGCCACTGGAATTACAGGCATGCTTCCTCTATGACCAGCTCTCCTTTCTTTTATTCTAATTCTCCAAAGGCACATATCCCATCAATAAGCTCACAGAACAACTCACTACTTATCCTACTTGTTATTGCTATTATTTAATTTAAAAATAGATATAAAAGTGTTCATATTTATGGAATGCCATGTGATCTTTTAGTACGTGCATACATTGTGTGATATTCAAATCAGGGCAGGCATATCTGTGTGTGGCCTCAGTTATTTCTATGTGGTGACTAACATTCTCTACTTTCAGCTTGCTAATGAGTAAGGACATAGATAAAGGCAAAGGAATTTCCAGTTTTCCTATCTATTCCTTTCCTTCTTTAATTTCATTTTCAGCATTAGTGATCAACTAATATAAGAAATTGACATGATGAAGAAAGTATATGATTGAGTTCCCTGAATGTTCAAATTATACTGTTTTCTTCTTCCCCAACATATCAGAGTTTCCACTTAAGCAAAACATAATGCATTTAAATTTTACTACCCTTGAACATCACTGAATTCTGAAAAATCAAGAGCTAACATGAATTTCAATATTCTGTGTGAACAAGATGGTAAAGAATGGTAAACACACTTTGTGCATATTTCTTCTACTCATATAATCCTGCATTTTTCCAATGGGCTTCACTCAGATAAAAACAAGATAAAAAACAACATTGTAAAGAATTTCAAGACTGTGACAGCAGAACATAAACCAACTATTGGGTTCTTCTGGAAGCAGGATCCTATGTGACCATCCTTGGTTCTTATTAATCATTCATGACTTAGCTCAAATGTTAAAATACCATAAATTCCCAGAACAACTCTTCTCTTTATTTACATATTAATATCTATCTGCTATTGTAAAAGCATGTAGCACCTTTTAATACAGCCAGTAGCCTACTCATTTGCAGCTTCATTCCTGTATTAGATTGTTAACTATTTCATCTTTGTATACTAGCATGTACATCATAGAAATTAGTTTGCATACTATAGATGTTTAAAATATTTCAATGAGTGGATAACCATAAGAATAAAAGGATTGGTGAGATTTTAAAGTAGATAAAGCATGATTTGGTTTAAACTATATTGTTTCTAATTGTGGAAGAAAAGGTTTTAAAGAACTTTAAATGACATAAAGTTGATAGCAAATGAATTTGTGGTGCTGTGGAGTGCTTCTAGTGTGTTGAAAATATTGTATGAAGCTGGCATCTTGTTAAATCATGAAAACAACCCTAGGAGGGAAAAAACAGAGCTACCAGGTATTGATTATGCACCAAGAACTATGTGCCCTACTAGGCACTCAGCAAGCATTATCTCCATCAATTTTTACAAAAATCCTTTAAAATATGTATGATGACCTCATTTTCAGGATGAAACTACAGGTTACTCATATTAAGTGCCTTGTCCAATGTTACACAAACTGACATTTGGACTGAATTCCATGACTAATACACATTCCACAGATTCCCATTTGCTTCACAATACTTCATTATTATCTGAATGTGTTCAGAAAGAAGTGTTCTTAATCCATATAATATTCTACTCTTTTTATCTCTCTTTTTTCCTCTTCTATTTGATATCTAAAATGTATATACAGATGAAGACCACATTGTTAAACTCACTACTGGATCTTAACCCATTTGGAAACTTCCCTCCTGGGGCTCTCTGGATCTGGAGAGAATGCCTTCTCTTACTCTTTCCCTAAACATTTTTTTCCCAGCTCAGCTCAAGTCCTCTCCATGAAACTTTTCATAAAGTTCACCTTTATAGATCCCCTTTTAATTTGACTCATGCTATAAGTTAGCCTTAAGTCCAGCAAGCACATGGCTCTTCATTAATTCAATTATTCACAAATACTATTTGAGTGCTTATCATGCATCAGATTCTTTTTGCTTGGAAGATATCAGTGAACAGAACAATTAGAATTTTCAATTATTATGGAGCTTATATTTCAAAATGCATAATGAGCTCTTGCTTTTTCTCATGTTGTCTAATTGTTTTGTTTGGTATTTGACACAAAGATCTTTACTTTTCTAAACTTCAAAATTTTGTGAAGTAGTGAAACTGCTATATATAAAATTATTTTTCATTTTTGATGAAGATATATTAATTGTACACATTAATAGGGATCAGTGTGATGAATGCACTATTCAAATCCAATCTCTCTTTATCAACCCTTGCCCACTACCCTTGTCAACCTTTTCTTTCTTTTTTTAAAATAAAAATTAACAGAAAACAGATAAGAGACGTAAGTATAAGACTTGAAACTCTTGAACTATTAGAAGAAAACATAGGGAAAATGTTTTAAGACACTAGGTATAGTTAATGATTTTCTGGATAGAACCCCCCAAAACACAGGAAACAATTAAAAAATTGACTAAGGAGATTACATCAAACTATTTTATGATATAATGCTTTGAATCAGCACTGTGTTGAAGAATTGACCAATTAGTGCACATAAATTTGAAAACTGTTCCTTTGTTAACAGAAAGTGACCAGATTTTAGTGGTGAAGGCTAATTACAGAGAACTCATTTATTAGCATAATAATAAGTGGTAGCAGTAAGTCTTTTTCATGGTCAAAAGAATTAAAATTTTAAGTCCTTTCTCTTTGCCATGCACATGGGATATGTACTTACTGAATTCTCAACAGTCCAGAATACACACTCTTTACCAAAATAGTGTAATTATTGTCCAGCTAGGAAAGGATCCATTTGACTAAGGCAGGAGCAAAAGATAGTATACATATCATTTATTCACTAGGTAGTCAAGTTTCATAAAAGGGCTCATTTTCATTGGTAAATTTAGGGAAGATAGAACAATTTAATGCTCCCCACACTGGATGCTCAGTGAATCCTCAATTAGCCACAGAGTTGGATGTACATATGCTTATGACCATAAAACAGTGAGAAGCCTCCTTACATTACCTATTCTGTGTTTTTAAAAATGCTTTCAATAACTTGAACCCGTAGGCTCCCAATACAGTGGCTCATATACCACAGATTGCAATTAAGTGAAGTGATCCATACCTATGCATTGTCGCATTTGTGATATTTCTGCATGTTGGAAAATTAAAAGGTTAGGGTCTGAAGCTGGAATGAAATTTTATGCTTTCATAGAGAGAGGCAGTGTGGTGTTTGAAAACACTTAAGCCTTAAGCATGGAGTTATGCAGGTTCAAATATAAACTGCCACATTCAGCTGAATGACTGGCTGGGTAGCAAAGCTTCTCTGAAACTAGAACCCTGGCCAATAAATGGAAATAGTAATCATGATTTTAATAATATTAGAAATCATTTCTGAAAAGTTCCGAGCACATAGTAGTTGTTTGCAAATATTCCAACTCCTTTAATTCTGTTTAGATACCTGCTCACTTTTTTGACTGCTCGGGTTGATTTCATTCTTTATAGCCCAATGACAATATTCAAACCCTTTGAATATCAGACCCAGCCACTTAGGAGGAATTAGATGCTCCACCTCTGTGCCCTGGTAACACCTTTTACCTGCCTGGTGATGGCATACACCACTACCTTGGCCATGTGCATGTACCTTCCCATCAGTCTCACTTGGCTGCTCGATCTTTAGGGCAAAAACTGTGTCTGAACCACATTTCTGCCTATAACACAGGCGACCCTGAAGTGATCCCTCTGGAATGCATAAAAACACGAGAAACATGATATGTAAAGACAGCAGATAGGTTCAAGGACTGTTCAGAAACAATAGTAAAAAAAAAAAAGTCCATCTCTTATGTCCTAATTCATTGCCAATTTACTCTCAGGGAGCATCATCATTGATAAATGTGCGAAGAACTGATTTATAATCAGGAAACAAGACAAAAATGAAATACGTGCTTTATTTTCTTGTGGAGTATTTAACTCCTGGCTTTGAGTTACAAAACTTTGATTGATTATACAACTTGGTTGATTATAATATAACATATACATATATTTTATATATAATATAATATTATAATATAAAAGTATAATCAACACTTTTAAGCAATTAGGGGACAAGAGTCAGGTTATTATTTTATATTATTGTTATTATTCTATATTATTCTAAGGCTTCCACTAGATACTCAAAGCTTCTATCCCATGAATAAGTGTAGTGCCAGTTGTTGATCCCATACCCTGACAGCCAGGCTGTATCTCAAGCTAGACAACAGACTAAGTCTTGGAAGAATTTTGGTGACTCCAGACCTATGTAACATAAGGGGTTGCAATTAGCATTTTCCTGAATTTTAACTGGAAGTTAAAATTTTAACTGGAAGTTAAAGCTCTGAGGCTCTGGAATGTCACAGGATCATAGAGCTAGGAGGTATCTTAAAATCATCTAGGCATGTCATTATTTTATATCTGAGAAAACTGCACTGAGCTGCTTAATACCATATCTAATGTGAATGTTAGATATCCATGTAAGATCCAGCTTATACTGAAAACCAGTCACAGTGGCAATTATTTTCAAAATAATTATTCACTTTATTAACTAAAATCCATTGTTTTCCCTATGACTAATGCTTATTACACATACCATTTACCTTGAATTTTATGATGACCCTCAAGTGTGGGGTTGCATTTTGGTTCACACTACAGATAAACGTCCAGAGAGGTTGCCTCTTTTACTCTAAAACCAGAGAAGGTTACATTATTTGAATAGGACCTCATTATTTGAATAGGATTCTTTATTACATTTTTCTTTCCTAGCCGAACTATCCAAAGGAAATATGACTTTCTTTTTTTTTTAGTTTTAGTTTTAATTTGTAAACTATTTAGAGAAGTTTTAGGTCTTCTTGCCTCCCCTCCCCAAACAGGCACAGACTTCCCCACTTTGACCTCCTCAACACAATGGCATGAGTGTTAAAGTGGATAATCCTTCACAGACAAACAGTATCATCCAAAGTCCATCATTTACACTGGAGTTCATTCTTGGTGGTGTACATGCTATGGGTTTGGACCTATGTATCCTGTCATGCACCACCAATGTTGTACATGAAGAGTATGTTCTCTGCTCTAAAAATCATCTGTATACTGCTTTTTGTTCCCACTGTGACCCCTGGCAAACACCAATATTTTTGCATTTTTCAGAATGTCATGTAGTTGGAATCTCTTAGTATGTAGACTTTTCAGATTGAATTCTTTCATTTAATGATGTGAATTTAAGTTTTCCCCATGCCATTTCAGAGCCTGAGAGCACATTTCCTTTTACTGCCTAGTGACACTCCATTATCTAGATATGGCACAACATTTTGCTCTACTCACCTACACTCCTGTTGCTACATCTTTGTTGCTTCTGAGTTTTGGCCATTGCAATTAGTGCCTCAGTACCCATTCAGATGCAGGTTTTCGTGTGGTCATAGGTTTTCAATTCATTTGAATTAGCACCAAGGAGTAATATTTCTGGATCACATGGTAAGAGTATGTTTATTTTATAAGAAATTGCCAAACTGGTGTGGCAATGAAGTCTCATTCATTGTTCCTATTTTCCAGATCCTCTTCAGCCATTGGGTGTTGTCAGTGTTTTGGATTTTGATCAATCTAATGGGTAGGCAGTGGAGACTTCATTGTTGTTTTAATTTGCAATTCCCTAATACTATACATTAGGGACTGAATATTTGTATTCTACCAAAAATTTATATGTGGAAGGCCTAACTCCCAATGTGAAGGTACCTAAAAAAAAAAAGGCCTTTAAGTGTCAATTAGGTCATGAGAGTGGAGAGCTCATGAATGGGATTAGAATCATTACAACAAGAGACACGAGAAAGGTATTTTTTTCTCTAAGTTACGTGAGATTTAATGAGAAAACTTGAAAATCAGGACAAGTGCCCTTAGCAGATGTCAAACCTGTTGGTATCTTGATCTTGGGCTTCCCAGCCTCCAGAACTGTCTTGAATAACTGTTTGTTGTTTAAACCACCATTTCTATGGTATTAGGTTACAGCATCCTGATACTGAATATCATTGGCATCTGTATATCTTTTTTTGGATCTTTTGTTTGTTAAATTAGGTTGTTCACTTTCTTATTGTTCAGTTTTAAGGTTTTCATTTTACATTTGGGTCCATGGTCTATTTTGTTTTTTGTGAGGGATAAAATCTTTGTCTAAACCCATGCTTTTTCTTGTGGCTGTCCAATCACTCCAGCAGCACTGGGTGAGCAGACTCTGCTGCATTGTACTGCCTCCGTTCCTTGTCAAATTTCAGTCAACTACATTTATGTGGGGTATATTGCTGGGTTCTCTTATTGTATTCCATTGATCTTAGCGTCTACTCCTTCACAACTACTGCACGTCTTGAATACTGGCCCCTTATAGTAAATCTTAACATTAGGTAATGTTAAATCATCCAACATTTTTCTTCTCCTTTAATATTAGGTTGGCTATTCTGGGTCTTTTGGTCAATATCCACAAATCACTTGCTGGGATTTTGATAAGAATTGCATTATATCTACAGATAAATTGGATACAATATTTTTAAACAAATCTTAATAAAATCAACTACAATTCAATTTTTGAATATGTGATCTTTCTGATACATGGGTATTGCTTAACAACTATGTAGGAGAGAGTTTAAATGCCTTTAAAAAGGAAGATGTTCTCTTTAGTGCAAGCATTTGAGAATAAAATTGCATAGTAGAAACCCTCACATGATGAATTGATTCTAGTTCAACAGGCTAGAAAAGAAACAAGACCTCAGGCATTCTATATAAAAGAAATAAATTTGTGAGTATTTATGCTATTAATAATTGCCTACTCCCCTGTGGCTCATGGCTTCTGCCAAGACTCATTCATAACAGTAACTCATACTACCTAGAGTTTGTGAAGGAGACTAAATTAAGGATAAAAGAAAGCCTTTGGGTGAGAATTAGTATCGATGCTAATTTGGATACCAATGCATTTGCTAGAGATCTGATTCAAACTCTGGTGCCTATTTACATTTATGTTGTTTTTGTTCTTTAAAAGATACCATGTAAGTTGTAAAAAATTCTTAGCAAAGAGATTTTTATAGCAGTTTCCCAAGATCCTTTATTCAGCACTTGCCAGGAAATGCATTTTTTATATACAGCATATTTCAAAAAGGTAAAAATTCTTTTTGTGCCCATTCTTTTTGTCTCCTAGTTAAACATCTGGGTGATATCTCAGATCAGAGTATGTTCATGTTTCTACTCTGGATCACAGTTGTCCTCAATTTTTGTTTTTAAATCTTGAATATCTATCAAGATGGATTTTTATATTAATCTGCAATGTATTTACTTATAAATTATATATACATATATATCTCCCCCACTATTTTATGTAAAAATTAAAAAGAAAAGTACAAAATTAAAATGATATACATATAAAGAGAAATCTGGAGTTAAATTTCAAGATAAATAGCTAAAAGGATAAAGAATAATTGTTTTGCATGTAACAGAACTTGATCATGGAGAGAAAATGAAGATTATTGATATTTTCATTAAAATTCTCTTAGTGCTGTTTTACTTTTTACATAACTCATGCTATTATACTAATAAAAGTTATTTTTTAACATTTTAATCTATTTTTCCTGTGCTATAATATTGCATCTTAAACACCTTTTGCCATGCAAAATTCTCACTTTGAACACCACTGGTCTGAATTTATTTGGTATTTTTTTTCCATTTTGTTAAAGAATATTAAATTGTATTATTATGTTGGAATGTAGGGTTTACCATCTAAAAGACAAAAAAAACTGTGGATGAACAATCAAATATTTTAAGGTTTGTTTCATTTTTATTTGTTTTTATATCATTTAAAACATACTTTATTTAAAATCCATGTAAGTGAATTTTCAGCAAGATGATGGAAACTCTTGAAATCAATTTTGAGTGGGGCTGAGAGTGGAAATATGTAATTCTTCATTCTGAATGTGCAGTTGAAATATTTTGTAACATTAGTGAAATTGCTCAATCTTGAGTTTCCAAGTATGAAAAAATCAGCAGAACGGTGCTGCCATATCTACAGAATTGCTTTGAAGATTGTTAAAGGAAGATTTCAATCTGGAAGTGCATGCCTGTAATTCTAGCTACTCCCAAGGCTGAGGCAGGAGGATCACAAGTTCAAAGCCAGCCTCAGCAACTTAGTGAAGCCCTAAGCAACTTAGTGAGACCCTGTTTCAAGTTAAAAAATAAAACAGGGCTGTGGATGTGGCTTAAAAGTTAAACACCCGTGGGTTATATTTCCAATACAAAAAAAAAAGTTGTTCTTTCTGTTTTGGAGGTAGTTTTGAGATAAATGGATCCAATATTTTCTTTGAGCTGTAGAAAGGGGACATATTGGAGGGTGGTGGTAGTTGACTAGATGTCAAATATAATGAAAGTAGTAACATGGAGATAAGGAAAATAGGGCAGTAAAAACAAGATATAAAATTGTAAGACAAAAGGTAAACAATGTATTTGTGAATATTATGGGATAACTCATCAGGTCTAATGGGAGTAATTATGTAAAGTATGGTATAGAGATAGTAGCATCAGCTATTCAATTGTCACCAACATGCCTCATACCATAGAGTTATTTGAGGATATTCATGTCAATTTTTATTTTATGCTATTTTCAGTGTCCAACCAACAGTTAATATTTTCAAAGCTGACATTGTAGGTACTCATCTTTGGACCTAATCATGAAAAAGAATCCTGATTATGTGACTACTATGGTTTAAGAGTAGCTTGGTTGCCTTGAGGCTTAACTTCCACAAAACATCAAATAAGTAAATTTTCTTTCTACATACTTGATAGCCTAAGGAAATACCTCTACTACAGGGAAAGAACGTTGGGTGGGTTGGGAGAATTGGCAGTGTAGAAGGAACAGGTGCTAAGTATTTGGTTTCCTACTTTCCAATATTATTTGAAAAAATGGTTTTAATCCTATACAAATAAAATGTACTATTAGTATTGGACTTCAGGGTCAGGAGATAACAGTAATAAGTTTAAAATAGAACTGGGATGGATCCCCTTTTCCATTTTAAAACTTTTTTTTGCCATGCCATTAAACATTCTGTAACATTGTATTTATCCAGTTGCACAAACAATCGATAGCATATGAAGCTTTCCACCCACTTTAATATTGCTTATTTTGACTTTTATTGAACAGTGGTAGAACTTCAAAATAAACAATTTTGGGGTTTGTTTTATGTGGATATGAGAATCTAAAAGATAATCAAAAGTTAACTCAAACTTTGAAAAGGAAATAAAATATATCTTAGGGTTATTAAATTGGCTCAGTTCAACAAATAATTTTGAAGACTTACTCTGTGCTTGACATTGTCATTGCTGCTTAAGGGATGTAGAGACACATATTCAATTCAAAATAAATCAGCAAATGATTACCTACTTTCCCCCAGGTACTTACTTAGATATGTGAGATGCAGAGTTAAGTAAGAAATAATCCTTATATTCAAGAAGATTGCAGTTTATTTGCAATGAATGCATATGGTTGTTTTGACATAGTTGAAAAATATCTATAACCAGAGTTAAGTGGCATTGGAGAATGAAAATAAAGCATTAGTAGCTTAAAAGGGACATTTAAATTTAGTTAGACATGCATTATATTTAACAAATTTTGCAAAGATTGAATGTGGGTAAGAATGAGGAAGAGATACTCATATTTTTACATCAAATTCACAGTTTGCTCAAGAATGATTAATATTTAGCAGATGTATTAGTCAGTGTTATCTAGAGAAACAGAATGAACCAGTAAGAGTATGAATGGGTTTGATAGACAGACAGGTAGATAGATAGGAATAGATAGATAGCTGGATAGATAGGATTATTTAAAGGAATTTTCCCATGTGATTATGAGAGCTAAGTCCCATGAATCACCATCTACAAGCTAGAGATCCAGAAGAGCCAGTTATGTTGTTCTCATCCAAATCTAAAGGCCTAAGAACCAAGAGAACCAATGTATAAATATCAGTCTGAATGCAGGAGATTGATGTCACAGGTAAACAGAAAAAAACAGACTATCCCTTACCCACTTTTTGTCTTATTCAGATGTCTAACAACTTGGATGAACTTCACCCAGATTGGGTATGACAATTTGCTGTACTTAGGCTAACAATTCAAGCATTATTTATTTATTGGCCACTCAGTGCTTTCACTACTGGGCTCATTAACATGGCAGCCATGGTGAGAAGATGGAAGCTATGCATATTTCAATATCACAATTTCCCTCTAACCAAAGTGGAAGTAGCTACTACCATTAACAAATGTCCCAAGTGTTAGTGGCATAAGATTACTTTGAGCTCTGGAGACTAAATCATTTGTTAGAATATTCACTACTGGTAAGCTAATTAGTTTTGCTATTTTCACATTGGGAGGTGGAATTCATCCCAATGGTTTGTCTTTATTGGAAATGCAAATACATGGGAATGAATGCCTTGGACTTTCATTGGTATCCTGGCCTGAGTTCTCACATAAAATCTGAACTGTATTCATGGGATCTCACATACCATGTTTCACACACACTTAGAGAAAAGGAGGTAGGACACATCTGTACCATATACTACAGCACACAGTTCTTTCCAGCCTGGAAAAAAAAGAAAAATGAAGGCCATAAATGCACTCTTAAGTACCATTTTAGTAATCTTGCCAGGTGGAACTGGGAGTGAAATAATAATAATGATAATGCTTTCCCTTTGATTATTAGAGCACACTGACAAAATCAAGGGGAAGAACTTGAAGAGACTTCTCTTACCATCATTTTTAGTAATCTACATAGAAATTTGTGCTTCTCTTTCTTAGTCCACAATTTTAGGTTCCATTGAACTGGAATTTCTGGTTCCTCCATAAGAAGATAGACAAAATAAGGGTTCCATTAAACCCAAGGCTTTGACTACCACTTGATTACTGGAGATTCTTTAAGCTAGTAAGCAAGGAAGTCAGTCAATATGCTGACAGGGCTAATTCTCTGTAGTCACTATGTGGCACATGACAAAGTGCAATAGGACCTCAAGAATTTTCAAGAGTCTGTCTTCATTTTTCCATGGCCAATGCTAAATTTGACTTGAAGCAACAAAAAACAAAAGATGGAAAAGATGGGAGAATTGGGAAATCTCTGTTGTTTTGAACTATAAGTTTGTTTTGCTTAGTTTTAGAAATTGTTACAGTCCAGTGTCTTGAAAAATCAGCTATAGGTCAGAGTGCAAATAATATGGGGCACTAGTGGGTCATGCAAGAAATAAATTGCATAATTGTTCAAATGTTATTTATTCCCTGCCCACATACAACATCCCTTGGGCATTTACTTTTATGTGCCTAAAGATGTTTATTGCAATTCTCTTCCTGGAAGATATTTTTCTTTGGGGACAATGAAAGCATGTTTCTCCCCAACTCCTTATAGTCTTGGTGAAACTGCATATCACTCAACCACAAGTTTGTGATCGCAATAAAAGGGGTGTATTATCCTCCAGACAGAGAGACTGATCGGGAGACAGTGCCAAGACACAAAGTAAGACATAGTCTTCCCAATGTGTGATACATAAACCCTAGTGGAAAGAATAAAATTTCAAAATGAGAGCAAAATAAGAGAGAGGGAAGTATAACTGAATCTGAATGTTTTGATAATTTGAAATTACACATATGCAGAAAATTATAATTTATTTTTCCCAATTTATCTCTTTACATATTATGTTAAAATTTTATATACGTTTAAATGTCACAATCATATTTCCATCACTCCAACTGACTAATATATTTGTCCAATTGACTAATATATATTAACTAATATATTTGTTTAAGAGATGTTCTTAATTTTAATAAAGAAAACCAATCAATTTTACTTTTTATATTGGTAGTTTTTAGTTTTTTAAAGTGTGATTTCTCATAAATACTACAGCAATATTATTCTATAATTTTTTATTAACATCTTAGCTTTATCTTTCACAATTAGGGCTTTAATCCATCCAGAATTTATCATTGTATGCAGTGTGCATTGGACCCTGCTTAAAGTTTCCCCAACATCATCTAGTTAAATAAATAATGTTTTTTTCCCTCAATAAATTCTAACTCTATTTACTGTCATTAAAATTGGCTTAAATACATTCATGAACAACATGAGATTACTTTTTCAACCAACAAACTACATATAACAGGGTGGTCCAATAAGTTCAGAATGTAGACTGGGTCTACATTTATTTTATGTACACACTATTATGCTCACACAGAAAATTGCTCCATTACACACTTCTCAGAACAAGTCTGCATTGAGAAGTGATACATATTTATGGAATTTTGTTCTCATATATAAATTTAAGAATCCCTTTGTTTGAGAAGTTGGCCTATAGGAGATATATATATATATATATATATATATATATATATATATATATTGCACTTGGCCTATAGGATAGTAGATTTGAGCAATGGACAGGACATATGCATATCATGTAGAGAAGTAGGAAAAACCTGATGAACATTAGAGAAAATTATTATTATTTACAGATATGTATATTTCAGTATTACAGTAGAACTGGAAATAGACTCATGGCAAAATTCACCTATATGTTTATTACCATACAGGTTATGTTAGTCATACAAAAACCTTATCTCACATAAACAGGAAAATATGAATGGTTGAAATATTTTTAAAGATTTTTCTGTAAAAAAGCTTTTGAATAAAAAATATGCATAATAAATATAGACCATACTTTTTGCTGCCAAAATATCCTAATCAATTAAAATAAATCGAGGAAGCATTTTTCCATTTACTAGTGGAGGAAAATCTGATAAAATGACTAATCTCTTACAGGCATGATTTGAATTAAACATTTAATCTATTTTATTTTATTAAAAATACCATCTGTGTTGGTCTATTGTATTAGTTTGGCAGAATTCCAAAATTGATAACGGTAGTACATTGCTACAGCAACTTGAAAAATAGACATTTTGGGGGTTATAGTTGAAATGAGTATTTTAAAATGAGCAGCAATGAGACCCAATCTTTTGTAAAATTGTCTCAAAGTTTCTGTGTACATTAAATCTCCAGTATTATTGGTTTCAATTTCTCATCTAAACAGATCTAAATAGGAACTCTAGGGAGGAAATCAGGGACACTTTTGACTTATAGTCTCCATTTTTCAAACATAAAGCTAATGCAATCATCCCAACACATACACACAGCACTATAAGATAAGTCTCAAGTATAGACTATATTAAAAACATATATTATTATCTCTCACCAATTTTACACAGAATGATTCCCTGTGGTAGCAAAATTTACCAGCTTTGCTTTTGGTTTGAGAAATAATATTAAATACTGAAACCAACATTGAATTCTGATATGGTAAAGCATTTTATCAGACATAATAAAAGGATGCTGTCAGTTGTCATTTTAGAGATTAACAACTTTATTATAAATTAAAACTTATAATATAAAATGAATAGCATATCAAATACATTTAAAACCAATTTTAAAAGAGGTTATATTATCTACTATTGGAATCAGGAATATAACTTTTAATTATTTACACTTTTCAACACTCATATTTGTATACTTATTAATGGGTCATTATATTATCCCATACTCGCCATTCTCTTAGGAAGCCATAATGATAATGTCCTGCTCAAAAGAGAAGTAGTAAATATGATTCAAAGGCATGTAAGGAACTGTCATATCAGATATTATTGGCAGTATATGTTTTAGAACAAAATTTAAGAATATATTATGTGCTTTCATTTATGGATTTGTGATTTCACTCCAATATTTTCAATCACCATTTTCTTATGTAATCAGGATTAATCATTATATTCTATATTCAGTTCTCCTTACCTGTCAGGTATAAAAGACCTATATTTTCCTAGTTCCCCTGTTGCTAAACATATAATAAATTGTACCAGTGGGTTATGAAGGGAAGTGGAATGTTCCAAAAACATTTAATCCCACTTGTTCCTTTATCTGCCATGCAAATAATGAAATTGTGGATTAAAATGGTGGTAGCAGAAAATCAAAGATTGTTGACCCTCTGCTTAGATGTACTTTCTCCCCAGTGGCAACCAGAGTTTCAGCATTAAATAATTTTCTGTTGTGTTAAGTACTAAACTGTTGGTGTTTGCTAGCACTTCACAGTTTTATAATCCTTATTGATTCCCTGATTTTTTTCCTCTCTCCCTCTTTTTTTTCTTTTAACTTTGGAGGAACTGAGAATTCAGGTAATCATTCAATAAAGTGACAAATCCAATTTGAAACTGGACACAGAACTAATATGGTTGAGGAAGACTATTTTATATTGTTCTTTGGGGGGAAAAAGAAAGAATTGGTTTTACCATATTTGTTTTTCAATGATATACAAAACTACCTTCTACATTCTAGAATAATTCATAATGGGGGAACATATTTTTGTGTAATGTAGCCAATATTAATTATGATAACTAAGAAATGTAGGAAGTCCTTTGAGAAAAGTGTGACAACCTTGTCACCTATGCCTGATCTTAGAGAAAATACAGAAATGCTTCTTCCTCTAAATATATGAGATTTCACTTTTATACGATATTGGAATGGTTTCAGGTGGTGCATATAGATGGAGAGTAGACACTGGTTTAACACTGAACCGGGGTTACAAGTATTCCTTTTATCATAGATAGGAATTTTCACTGTGTCGGTTTTACTTGTAATAAGTAGATTGGAAGCCTGGGCAAAGTTCAAAATAATCCATAGTAAAAGACATAGAAATTCTCTTTGTGCCAAATTCAGGTAAGGCAAGTAGGGCAGATCAAAGAACTGCTTTAATGATTCACTGAAGCTGAAGTTCAAATAAAACCACAGCAGGAGCCAAAAAACCTGGAAATGCAACAATTGCTAATGAGGCAAAAGAAAAACTGTGAAAGAACATGAATGTGAGAGGGAGATTACCTAATAGCACCACCATCAGCCAATAATGACTGAAAGAAACCAAAAGCAGGTGGAGTTTTAGGTAAATACTTAGGTCATTTGGGAGCCAGAGTAGATTTTCATTCCAAGTCTCATGTTTGCAGTGATCTGAACTAAATCTTGATTTGAGGGGCTCATCTCCTCAGCTGCAGAATGAAGAATTGGCCTTCATGTTCTCTTTCATAGCAAATATTCCACTGTGCTTCATAGCTGTGGCAGTGCTTAGTGCAACTTTGGCTAAAGTACATTTTTTTTTTTAGCATAATTAAGCTATTTCTGCATGTACTGAGATAAGATAGGGCCCTGCCTTCAAGCAACTCACCAGTCCATACCTGTCTGGAACTCAGAACTTTTTATCATGATGGGCTCTCAATATGTTTTATTTATGCAATGAAATACTTAACTGCTATAAAGTGTAGGTGGTGCCATTTTCTAGGGTAAAAGAATTTTGATCCACTCAGAATCCAAAGAACAGCTTGACTTTTAATGGACTTACTGCCCAAATGAGCATTTTGCTCAAGAACTTAATGTCCAAATAGGCAGGAAAAAAAATGCAACTAATTAAAAAGCACATAATCCTTAACCTGCTCTTGCATTGCGGAGCTTTTTGAATGAGAGAAAGAGAACGCAAACAGTACAATAAATTAATTGGAGGCAGAAGTCCTTGTTTCTAAACTCTAGCTAATAACAGTAATTCAACTTAATGATTATGTGTGTCACTTTGGGCAACACCAGTTCCAGGTCCTTGGGTCCTCATCATCTATAAAACAAAGAGATCTGGTCAGTGGAGAAGACAATCATTAAGATCTTACTAGTTTAAGCCTTTTGTGGTTTTAAAGTAGGTTGATATGTTAGACAAGAAGTAACACGGCAGCTTATTGAAGTTGAGGAAAACCTAGAGAAAGTATCTTCATGTTTTAACAAGTATTGCTTATTTAACTATTTCAAATAAAATAAAGTGTATCAAATGCAAAATAGAAACAAAACTCACTTTTCTTAAGTGGAATGTAGAGATTGAAGAAATGAGGGAAAGAATGAGACACACGGATAGGAACACATTTATACTGAAGACAAAATTGAACTTTATAGCATTAATGATGACATCCAGGTTATCTTTAATATAAACATAACCTCTGTGTTTTCTTCTAGTTTATATATTTAGCACTGCACATGCTTCAGGCAAATCTCCATAAATAATATTATTCTTAAAGTGCTTTGCTCTGTTATAGAATGAATATAAGGAAACAATTTCTTTTTTCAGAGGCAAGAATTTTTAAACAGAAATAATTCCTGTGCACTTGTGAAGGAGAAGCATATAAACTGAAGTTCAAATGTCTTCTGCTATGTATGAGAAAAAAGGCAAGTTGTATTGAGAGATCTTCCCTGGCAGATTTATTTATGGACATCAAACAATTTAATGTCTTTCTTAGGAAATCATCCCCAAATCTCTGAACTCATTTTTCATTAACTAAAAAAGTGAATAAATACAAAACTTAGGCAAATTATGCCAACATAAAATACCAAAATTGATAGACAAAGTATGAACATACTTTTTCTAAAATGTATCTCAAGCCTTATAAATGGATTCAAAGGATGCAAATCATTTTTACTGCTCTATCCTAAAGTTAACGGCCATGAATTTGATGCTGCAGCAGTAAAATTGAAAATAAAAATTCCTTCCTTTTCAATAAGATGCTTAATTCTCCTAGAGATGACATAAAATGCTTATACTTAAGTTTGGGTAAGATGTCATGGTTTCTCTTGCTGCAAAACATATTTGATAGTATTGACAATCATTTTGTCTATTGCCTAGTTTTATCTAAATAACTGAGAAGAACTGGCTTTCAAAATGTTACACAAACTTATAGGGTGGTGAGAAGCTTCTGGATTTTCTATTAGTGTTTTGTCTGCCCAACTGAGTTCCACTGTTGAGAATTGTTCTCAGTCCCTACTGCCTTAAAGTTATCATTAGAGTCATCTACAAATAATGCTGGTTTTCCATGAAAATATGGCTGAACTTATCTGTACAGTTGGAGTTATGAGAATTGATATGATCATATTTATGAGGAATTTTCAGTCCCTTTAAAACAAAATGTTCTAAAAATTAGAAGTCCTCTTTTTGTTTAGCCTAAGAGGTAATTAGAAAATATAACTCATATTTTCTTGGGGATTTTTTTTTCATCCCATTGAACAGGTGAATGCAGGGGACCTTAGGGCTTTTAATCCTCTAACTATTGTGGGAATGTTGGCAAGTGAAGATTTTCAATAAGACTTTCCCAAAAGACTTAGAAAAGAGGAAATGGAATTGACTTTGAGAGATAAGCTAAGAAAGCAGGACTGGGTGAATTAAAGCAGATACCTGCAAAAAACTTGAAAAAAAAACCAGAATGTTTTCAAGACCTGCAAGTGAACTATTTCTAACTGGTTTATTTTTAAAAATGTAGTCTTCTATATACTCTGCATACACACATGTGTGTCTATGTGTATGTGCATGTGCACACACTCTCAAGTACTGGCTAGAATTTGGAGCTCAAGAAGTTAGTGTTTATACAAGTTTTCATAGTTAATAAATAAAGAATTTGGTTTAAAGTCAACTCAGTCAACTTCTACCAGTTGTCTCACTTATCTAAATAAAACATATCAATAAGAAGGAAATTTTATGGATGATTGAAGCATAGATGCTACACCAGTTTTCAAAACTGATCTGGATTTAAATCTTAGCCCAGCTATACATTGGCTGTATTATCTCACAGGAAAAATAATGTTCCAAATATTTAGCACACAGCCTGGCATTCAAAAACTGGCAAAGAAAAGTACCAGGGTAACTGAAACCTCTCCAAAAACTAGTGCAGGGAAACACAATCCTTAGTCTATGAAATATAGTTTTCTTCTGTTGTCAAAAAGGAAAAAAATAGCTCCCAAATTGTTAAATGGATCAAGACATGTTATGTCAGTTCCTTCAATGTAAGGATCAATTCAAAATTCCTTGATTCTGATTCTGCTATCCCCAGAAAAAGCTTATAATGTGGATTGGCTTCCTTTACAAGTACAGATACACCTTGAAGATGTTGTGGGTTCAGTTCCAGACCACTGCAGTGAGGCAAGCATCACTATAAAAATAGTTATATGAATTGTTTGATTCCCCAGTTCCTATAAAACTTAGGTTTATACTACAGTATTGTTTACCAAGTATGAAATACCATGTTTATACTTAATGTAAAATATAGTACATATCACAATGTATACACTTTATATTAAAGTACTCTATTGACAAAAATGCTGGTAAACATTTAAGGCTTGAGTGGGTCATTGTCTTTTTGGTGTTGGAGGGTCTTTCCTTCTTGTTGATGGCTGTTGACTCATTGGGATGGTGATTACTGAAGACTACGGTAGCTGTGGCAATTTCTCAAATTAAGACGTTTGTTCTATCAATTGATTCTTCCATTCCAAAAATACTTCTCTATAATATTTGATGTGGTTTGATAGAATTTCACCTATAGTACAACTTCTATGAAATTGGAATGAATTTTCTCAAACTGTGATGTTGCTCTACATCAACTAAGTTTATGTAATATTCAAAATCCTTTCTTGTCATTCAATAAAGTTCCAAGCATCTTCACCAGGAATATTTCACATTTTAACAAACCACTGTCTTTGCTCATCTATAACAAACAACTTCTCATCTGTTAAAGTTATATTGTGAGATAATAAAAATTCATTCACATCTTTGGGTTCCATTTCTAATTCTGGTTTTCTTATTATTTCCTCTACTGAAGTCTTGAACTCCTCAAAGTTACTCAGGAAATTTGGAATAAACATTTTTCAAACTGCTATTAAGATTGATATTTAGACCTTGTCTATTAGTCTCTAATGCTTTATTCATTCATTCATTCATTCATTCATTCATTCATTCATTCATTTTGGGTACCAGTGGTTGAATCCACGGGCCTTCAACCACCAAGCGACATCCCAGCCTTTTCTATTTTTTATTTTGACTCAGGGTATCATTAAGTTGGATTAGGGCCTTGCTAGGTTGCTGAGGCTGGCTTTGAACTTGCAGTCCTCCTGTCTCAACCTCCTGAGCTGCTGGGATTACAGATTGCACCACCATACCCAGTTCACTAATGTTCTTAACGGCATCTAGGATGGTGAATTATTTCCAGAAGGTATTCAATTTTCTTTGGTGAAATATATTAGATGAATCATCATCTATGGCAACTATGGTGTTAGGAAGTACATTTCTTAAATTATAAGTCTTGAAAATCAAATGGCTGCTGCAGAATGAATGTTGTGTTAGCAGTCCTGAGAATATTAATCTCATCATACATGTTCATCACTGCTCTTGTGTGACCAGATGCGCAATGAGCAATAACATTTTTTTTTCCTCTGAGCAATAGTCATCAGTAGTGGACTTTTAAATATTCAGTAAACCATGTAATAAAGAGCTATGCTATCATCCAGGCTTTATTGTTCCATATTATGAATCACAGACATAAAAATTTTAGTACTATTCTTAAGGGTCTTAGGATTTTTGGAAAAGTAAATGTGCATTGGTTTCAGCTTAAAGTTGTCAGTTGTATTATTCCCTAACGATACTGTCAACCAATCCTTTGAAGCTGTAAAGCCAGGTGTTGACATCTTTTATTTAGGTATGAAAATCCAGTATGGAATAATCTAACAGAAGGCCATTTTGCCAAAAATTAAAGTCCATTGTTTAACATAGCCATTTTCATCACTTCCTTAACTAGATCTTCTAGATTACTTCTGCAGCTTCTCCACCAATATTTTCTATTTCACTTTGTGCTTTTATGTCATGCAGGTGGCTTCTCTTCCTATACCTCATGAAACAACCTTTGCTACCTCGAAAGACTTATTCTGCAACTTCCTCACCTCTCTCAGCCTTCATAGAATTGGTTTTGCTTTGAATTAGATTTTGGTTAAGGGCATGTTGTGGCTTGTTTGATCTTCTGTTAAGATCACTATAGTAAATTTTCTCCTTACAGACAATAAGGCTATTTCACTTTCTTACCAATCCTATGTTCATTAGAGTATCACTTTTAATTTCCTTCAAATATTTACCTTTGAATCACAGTTTGGCTACCTGTTCAGTGCATAGGGATTTTGGCCTATCTATGAACTGAGACCTCTGAACCCATGAGCGCCAAACAAACTTTTACTTCTCTAAAATTATTCTTGTCAGGTCTTTTGGGCTCAGTGGAAAAAAAGTTCACTAAAACACTTAGTGAACACAGGGTTGTCACAAACTTTCAATTTATAAAAAAAAAAACATAATATTTGCAAATTATATTGAAGTAAAGGGCAAGAAAATTAAGAATGTGTATCTATGAGAAAAAAAGAGTTTACTGTTCATACTTACATAATCACAGAGACCATCATGAGAATTACTTTTCATTACATGTTAAACAATTAACTTGATGTCCGAATATGAGTTTGGTCAATCTGAGAAGTTGAGGTCTCCTTAGGGTGCTATGCAAAGGAAGCATCTCGGTTTTACCAAGTTATGCACCCTCCCCCCAGGCAGTGGGGGAGACCTTGAGAACAGGTTAGCTTTCTTTGTTTTGTACAATCCCTCTCCAACCTCATCTTTACATTCATGTCCCACACTTACTAACGTATTTGTGGTACAGCAGAGTCATGCTCAACCTTGGCTCTGCACCTTCCCATGTGGCACTCCTACTTGGAAGGGTCTTTCATTCACTCTTTAATTTTGTATTTCTTATTTAGCTTTTGACCACATCCCAGGCATTGCCATTTCTAAAATAATGTCTTGACTTCTTATTTGAGTTATTTAGCCTCTACCCATGTGCTTTCCATTATTTTGTGTTAGCATGACTATAACATTTACCAACTAAATATTTGAGAGCATTCACAACTCCTTCAACATAGTCTTATTTATCTTTCTATACTAAAACTCTGTTTTGTCATTTTGTAGGTGACCAAAAATTATTTGCTGAACATATTAATGGGAAACCCCTAGATCCTGGCATACAATGTTAGACAATATTTTACTCAGGGCATAATCTCAAAAGCTTAGCAATTTATTAAATTTTAATAACTATTTATTAAATGAATAATAAAATATGACTTATTTATGATAGTATCTAAAGCTTAGATTTTTAAAATCTCTAATCCTTTGTCCAACATGGTCAGTATTCTTGATCCTGTGTTATTAGAAGAAAATCTATTTAAATTTATTGCTTCTTATTGTCCTTCTCTGGAGAAAAATAACATATTCATGTTTTGAAACAATAAAACATATGCAAGTTTTTTTTTGCCAAGCTATAACAAAATCAACATCACTGAATAATAGAAATAGAAAATCAGAACTAAACACCAGGAAAGAAGATTGAATAAAAATATGGCAAGATGCCCAGGCAAATCTCAATTTATGGCAGCAGAAATGGACTGACAATTAGATTTCTGAATCACATCTCTGAGTTGATCTGTTTTTCTCTCAGGAGTCTATGAGTGGGAGACTGTATGAGTAGGTTGTTTTCACACCCTCTGGAGTGAGACTGTTTAATTATTTAGGAGGTCTGTCATGAAGCAATTGTTTAAAAATTCAGAGAGCAGAAATGAATATGTTGTGAGCATATGTATATGCAAATGTGAATAAAAGGCATTGGTAATATCTACAGAAGAAAAAATAATTAGACAACTCCTAAGGGTCACTTGTAACTCTGATGTGAAGACTAATCCTTTTTTTTTTTTTTTTACAATATAGTCTCACATGTGTTCAATGGTATATGACAATGTGCTTGAATTTATAAAGTAGGAAAGAACAGAAGTAAAGATTTATAAATATTGGGAGGATTTCCAAAGTATCAAAGTATGTTTGGTGACTGCCTTTGTTCTTCATGTATAGTTGGTTTACACCTTGATACTCACTGTCCTGCAACACTGTTGCTCAGACCTTTTCCCAAAGCTTTATTTAAATCTTACCCAGACCGGTTCTGTGGGAGAATTTCAATATAGACTGCTCAGCTTGAGTTCTTCACCCAAGTCCAGAAACCCCTAATGTTCTCCTGGAGCATCTTACACTGGGTGAATCTCAAATGACCAGTTACTGCTCTAAGCTTCCCAGTGACATCCCTTAGCGGAAAGTCCTCTAGTTACTAATAATGACCTTAAAATTACTCATTTATTGCTCTTTTTCTCCCAAGTCCCCTAGAGGCTTTTCTTTCTTACATTTTTTTTCTTGGTAAGATATAATTTGGATGATCATATCGCCATAGACTTCTGTGATTTTTGTGAGGTTAGGAAAATCAGATTTTAAAGTTGATGGGCTTTAATTGACACACTTCTAAAAGTATTAGCCCCCCCTACCAATCTTTCTGGCCCAGAGCACTACTGTCTCTATGAACATCTGCCATGTTTACTGCCACTATTGATGATGATACCGGTGATTATTTGCTCATCATATTCCACACTTTGTGCTGACCTATTTTTGACCTTGCCTAATTAGACAATTAAGTGTGTTGGATACTTGGATTATTCCCACTGTATACATTTTTTTAAGTTGACTTACAGAGGCTAATATATTAACTAGGAGGTAGTTATTATTTCTGAGATTAAAAATGATACTACTTGATTTAAGATCTCAATGTCTAAATCACAAGGCAATAGAGATCCTTTTCTTTGGTTCACTCATCATCATGAATGCTTTCACAATGTGTTTATCTGCTACACACTTTGCACAATTGTTAATGAGACTCAGTGATTAATGTAAATGACCCATACAAAAATTTGGAATTTTTTGAAACAGGTTAATCTTAAATATCACAATGAAAATATGATTTTTTTCTCTTCATTTCATTTTGTGATTATTGAACACTTTACATGAATATATATATATATATATATATATATATATATATATATATATATATATATTTATGCTAACCTCTGTTTTCCTCCTTTATCTCTGAATACTTCACATTTTATTTCCTAAGACAAGGTTGCTATTTAACTTAACCAATGTCCAGTAATCAAAATCAGTGAATTTCATATGGATAAAACATTGTAATCTAATCTACAGTCTATTTTCAGCTTTCCCCAATTGTCTAAATATCATTATGTTTTGCAGTTGAGGATCATACAGCTAGTCAGACTGTTTTATTTTTGAATTTTAATCTGGGTTAGCGCCTCAGTCTTTATAATAATTTTAATTGAATATGGTATGTTTTTTGAAGAGTACAGGCAAGCTATTTTGTCCAAATTGCCTTAATTTGAGTTTGTCTCTTTTTTCTTCCATATTAAAATTAAGCTGTACATTTGGGACAAAAATACCACTAAAGTAACAGCTTGTCCTGTTCAAGAAGTCATATCAGCAGGTGCAGTTTTTGGTTTGTCCCAGTGTTGGGGATGTTAGCATGGATCACATTGAATAGGTTTTTGGTCTAAATTTTAATATTTTTCACTTTGGAATTAAGCAATTTGTAGAGAGATTTTTTTTGGGGGGGGGTACCAGGGATTGAACTCAGGGGCACTCCACAACTGAGCCACATCCCCAGCCCTATTTTGTATTTTATTTAGAGACAGGGTCTCACTGAGTTGCTTAGTGCCTTGCTGTTACTGACACTGGCTTTGAACTCTTGATCATCATGTCTCAGCCTCCTGAGTACTGGGATTACAGGTGTGTGCCACAGCATCTGGCTGTGGAAAGATTTTTTTAGACTAACAAATATCTTTTTCCTTACCAAACTGTGCTACAATACTTTAAGCATTGATTGATGTTTTTTTTTTTTTAAAGTCAATCATTCTTTGCATATTTGTTAATTAGGATTCTAAGAGAAAGATGGCTTTAGCTTTATCTTCTCCAACATTTATTCGTTCATTTATTTATTTGGCTTTATATCTGTATGAACTTTTAGATTAATATTCCATTTAATTTATTACTATCATAGTGTTTCTCTTTTTTTTAGAGAAAGACAGAAAGAAAAAGAGAGAGAGAGAGAATTTTTTTAATATTTATTTTTTAGTTTTTGGTGGACACAACATCTTTATTTTATTTGTATGTGGTGCTGAGGACTGAACCCAGCGCCCTGCACATGCCAGGCAAGTACGCTACTGCTTGAGCCACATCCCTAGCCCAGTGTTGTGTAATTCTTAATTTTTCCTAGAACTAAGCAGGAACAAGAATTTCAAACCAATTTTTTAAATGTCCCTATGATTCTTAAAACATTTCCTTTTTCTTTCTTTCTTTTTTTTTTTTTTTTGAGTTCATGTGATTCTTTCCTTAGGTAATGGGAAATGAATGGTGATGAAAAAATATCAATGCAGCCTCTGAAGGATAATTTATTTGCGTTCTACTCAATGACACTGACTGGTAACCTGTTCGTCATCATCTTCTCAAACCTGCACTGCCATCTCCACACTCCCATGTACTGCTTCATCTCCAACTTCTCTGCTCTGTCACCTCCAGCTCCATCTCTTGATTTTTGCTCAACCTCTTAACTCCCAACAACCAACTTTTCTTTTTCCTACACTGGGGACAATAGAGTGTGCTTCCAGGGTGGTGATGTGAGACTGCTATCCAGCAGCATGGAGATCCTGTCATCATGCTGTTTTCATGCATGCTCATTTCTGCCCTGTGTTGCTGTGTCTTCTTGGGTAAGTGAATTTACCACCTCAGCACTTCATTCCTTTGTTACCTTCAAGACATCCCTGTGTAGATGTTAAAATATGCTTATAACCTTGTACTTAGATCACGATTTCTAAGTATCAAAATAGTTACTTGATATAAAAGAACTGCCTGCCTTATCAATGAATCATGCAACTCTGTTAGCATGCTATTTTATATTGGGAAAACGATGCTGCCTCCAGGAAACTGAAGAGAACATATTAAGTACAGTATGAGGGATCTGACTACATTTTTCCTTGTTCAGTTTAACCAAGTATTAAAACACTAGGTTTTATGATGGTTTGAAGGATGTATTTCATTAGAATGAAGCTAATTTGTGAGTGGGAAAACAAAAATAAATAGATAAATAGTATTGACTTAAATAAAAATTCATTTCTCTCCCACACAACAAGAAGTCCAAAAGTCAATGATCTTGTTCCTTCCTAAGAAGCTCAATGGTGCCATGTCCAGGTTTCTTCCTGATACTTTTGTTTTATCTTCACCAACATAAACAAGGAGTCTGCTTGAACACCATCCATCACATTCACATTCAGGAAAATGGTGGAAAACTCCTTTAAAAAATGTGCTTGGCACAAAAAGAATAAAATCTTATCATTTGTGACACAAATGAACCTGGAGGATTTATGCTAAATGAAATAAACCACAGAAATACAAATATTGCATGACTTCATTTATATGTGTGATCTAAAGATGTTGAACTCACAGAGGTGGAGAGAACACTGTCATTATGAGAGAATGGGAAAAAGGGAGATGGTGAGGAAGAGAGATGTTGGTCACAGGGTATAAAACTTTCAGTTAGACAGGAGGGATGAGTTTTTGTGATTTATTTCACAGCATGGTTATCATAGTTAACAATAATGTGTTCTATATTTCAAGTTGCTAAGAGTGGGCTTTTTATGTTTTTACCACATAAAATGGTAAATATGCAAGCTGATGGATATTTAGTTAGCATGATAGGTCATTCCACAATGTGTACATGTATGCAAAGCATCACATTATACCCCATAAAATATATGTAATTGTTATTTGTCAATTAAAAATAAAAACTAAAAAGAAATTTTAATTATGTCAAAAAAATTGTATAAATACAAAGCATCCATAAGATAAACTATAATATAAACTTTTCAAAAAATATATTTTTTAGTTGTCAACGGACCTTTATTTTATTTATTTATATGTGGTTCTGAGAATCAAATCCAGTGCTTCACACATGCTAGCTAAGCACTCTAGAACTAAGTCACAACCCTAGCCCAATATAAACTTTTAAATCATGTACTGTGGACTAAATTTTGTCACATTCCCAAATGTAGATGTTGAATTCTAATCTGCAAAGTGAATTCTGTGATAATTAAAGAGGTAATTAAGATTAAATGAGGTCATAAATGTGGAGTCCTAATCCTATAGGGCTAGTATTTTTATAAGAAGAGAAAGGGATATCAAGACCATGTACACGCACAAAGAAAAAGTCATGTGAAGACTCATTGAGGAGGTAGCAGTCTTCAAGCCAAGGAGAGAGGGAGGCCTCAGGAGAAAGCAATCTTGATAATGCATTTTTCTTGGATTTCCAGACTTCACAATTGTAATAAATATCTGTTCTTCAAGCCAAAAAAAATGTGCTTGGATGGTTCTATAAGGAACAAATTATGCATATATATACACGTATACATGCATATATATAGTCAGCCATCCATATCTATGAGTTCCACATCTGTGGGTTCAAACAGTATATCAATTAGTAAATATTTGAAAAATCATTGTATCTATATAGACCATGTACAGACTTTCCCTGTCATTATTCCTAAGAAATACATTATAACCACTATTTACATAGCATTTACATTATAGTAGATATTATATGTAATCTAAAGATGGTTATAAGCATATGCCATGTTACACAGGGGATTTGAACATCCATGGTTTTTGGTATGTGAGGGTGTACTGGAATCAATCCCCAAACCGCCACCAAGGGTTGACTACACAGCAGAGAGGGGGAGCAGGGGAGGAGAGATTAAAAGAAACTGGCTCCCAAATGATGATTCGTTTGACAGGCATCCCCCACAGTCATGTTCCGGATATTTCTTTTATATATACATGTAGTCAGCAACCACATATCATAATGTAGTCAATTTCAAAATTAAATTGTAAACATGCTGTAATCATTTTCCCTTTGTCATTTCCATCACATATATTTTAAAATTAAAGTGTTATTTTAATTATATTTCCAGAAGGCCCATAAAAACATGGTGACTACTCAACATTTATAACTGAAAACGTTCATTTGTTTCCCAATAATATGTTTTATATTTACTTTACCCTATTTTACTCTATTGAAAATGCTCCTGAAAATCACCAATAACTTTTTTTTTCAAAACCAATGGATTCTTTCCAGTGACATTTATCTTGACGACCACATATCATTTTTTAAAATTTTGTCCCATTGATTTTGTAACTCTGTTTTCCCTTTAAGTCCCTCCCATTTTTCTAACAATTTCTCAGTCACATTACTCAGTATGATGTTCCTGTAATCTAGTTCTTTTGTCTTCCTGGCAGTCTTTGAAATTAACTGAAATTCTTACTTCAGTGAATCCAAATAACATTCTACATCGTAAGCAACCCAATTTCAATGATTATTTTTGGTACCATTTGTATAACAGTGATCACCAAATCTTAATCCCCACCCCTGACTGATTTCCTAAACTTCAGACACATGTACCTGCTCATGTGCTAGATATTCCAATTTTGTTAACAATATCAATTTGAATTTCCCAAGTATCTCAAACTCAGCCTAATTTTGAGCTCACCTTCTGACACCAGGTACCTTCCTTTTCACAGGTGTTGCAGTTCAGTAGATACCCACGGTTCCTTGATTCACATTTTGTTGAAAAAGGCAAATATTTAAGATTTTCCCTTCCTTTCTCTCATTATGTCCACTGAAGTATTTATAACTTAATCTTTGATTTATTTGCTTTAAGTCCATCTATCCTGTCTGACAATGTCTCTTTTAAAATATATTTTGATTGTTACTTTTATAATAAACTATCTAAAATTAAAACTTTACAATTTTTCTCTTACCATAATTAGTTTCATGAGCCCCAGGACTTATACTTAAAGTCCACACTTCCTAATGTTTTATGCAAGAATGATATTAGCTATCATCTCCACAGCCTCATTTACTATTATGCTTCCTTGATTTAACTCATGAACAAAAATTTTCTTGGGTTTTCTGTAAACTTGATACTGTTTTGCATTTAAATGGATTTTTTCAAATTTATTTCTTTCTTTTCTAGGAACACCTCCTGTCTTGCTTTAGCTGTTCCTATTCATTCATCTAGCTGTGATACAGCCGACCTCATCTGTCAGCCTACCTCATCTGACTGGTCTCTCATTCTTCTGTTACAGTCTATTTACAAAATAGCTTGTTCACTATTATCCACTATGATGTTTTCAGTTTCCTAAAGACAGAGACAGTATATCATTTGCTGAATAAAATATGATGCCAGAAAAATACTAGGCAAAAAAAATTTGTTTTAGTGAATTATCAGCATATTTTTCTAGAATTTTGTATTCTTTTGCCTATTTTCTATTTGCTTTTTAAGTATTTTGTTCACATGTATATGAGAGAGAATTCCATGTTGAAAATATCATGATGAAGTTAGAGCTTAATGAAAATTTAGATAAGGTTGATCCTTCTTTGCAACTTGAGGTTTTAAACATTAAATCAACCCTCAAGCTCTTTGATTTCTCTATTAATTAAATGAAGAAATTGTACTAGATAATGCATCAAAGCCCTTCCTGCAAAGCTCTAAGCATATGTTACCTGCTATTAAAAAGAGAAAAAAAAATTCTAGAAGCTTATAAGCAAATATGCAATTCTGGATATCAGTAGCAAATTCAGGTTTTTCTTTCCCCTGAAGAACTGAAAGAGAGGCATCTGGTCACAGGAGATAGGAGAGTCAGGCTGAATATCTTAACTCAGTTCCTGTTATCTGTGAATGTGCCTTTAACTTTGATTTCATGATAAGGAGCTCTAAGTGAGACCATTTGCTTTCCTTCCATCTGTTATTAGATTTGAGATTACAACAAAAGTGATGTGCTAATATCATTGTGTTTTTACTGAAATAAATGGTAACAAGAACTTCAGTTTAGTATAAGCAATGATATTTGGCTAGTTAGGAAAATCATAAGGTAAAATTTGGGACAAATGAAGTCTATTTCCCAAACTAAAGCAATTTCAGTAATTTACATGAGTCACCATGACAAGTTTTCTCCTGTGACCAATTCACGATTTAACTCTGCTGCAATCTATTAGAGATAAAAACAATTTCCTAGGGTTTTAATTCTTCCTGCATATTCTTAATTGCTTCCAGCTGTAGCCAAGCTGATTCTGGATGAACCTGCACATAAGCATTAAAGGGAAAAATAAGAATTCCAATTCTACTCAATTAAAAATATAATCTGAATGTGTATTTTGTCAGGCTGATAGCAAACTTGGCAGCAACAATTTCAACTTTTTTCTAAGTAGCTGATGAACCAAAGAGAATTTCCAGTATTATTTTTCATCTTGCTTTTTATAACACTAATAATGCTCTTTTTTTTTTTCCTGAGAAGAAATGTGAAACTGACTTACTTCAGTGTATAGGGAACCTGTACTTACGTCGTAAGTGATCTTTCAGCTGTACTGAGATAAGAAATGTTCACAATAATGTTTTTTTGAATTGCTGCATCAAATGGGTTCAAAGATGATGTAGCAATTTCCACATTTTCAATTATAGATTCCTTCTTAACCTTTGCTCTCTTCAACTGCTGTGGAATCTTACTGTGTGTGTGTGTGTGTGTGTGTGTGTGTGTGTGAAGGAATAAAACTTCTAAAAATTTGGAATGCATTTGAAGGAATGTAGGCAAGAAATAAAATTAATTATTATTATCAGTTATTCTCTTTTTATGGTCAGTTCTTTTTATTAATTAATTAATTAATTTATTTTTGCTTTATACCTTAATTCTACAAAAGCAGGGTAGACATTATACTCACTTATTAGTGTTGCCTTTAAAAACAAGAAAATTGATTGCTTACAGTTGTAAAGGCTAGAAGTCCAAAATCTAGGTGTTGGCAGGTCATGTCTCCTCTACGGTGGAATCCTTTCTTGCCTCTATGTACTCCTTGTCCTGTGCATTAACTCCATTTCTATTCCCATCTCCATATGGCCACCGTCTCCCTGCATCATATCTTTTCCACAACAGTTTTTTTTTAATAAGGACACTTATCATTGGACATAGGGACTACCTAGATAATCCAGGATGATTTCATTTTAATATATTTAACAATTAAAATCTACAAAGTACCCCACTTACTTATTTTCCAAATATAATCATGTTCAAGGTTTCTTGGATTAGGTTATAGATATATCTTTGAGAAAGGCCATCATTCAATAATCTTCTAATCAGATTAAGAACCCATGTATATGGCTAGAGGAAAATATTTTCTACTTCTCTGGTTCTGGCAACCCAGTTCCCTATGAATGTCCTTGCATAAGAGAGGTCATGGATAATTCTCTGATCACTCAAGAGAATCTGAAGTGAATATACTATGTATATGTAATAAGAATTGTAATGCATTCTGCTGTCATACATAAATAAAAAATTACATTAAAAACTCAGTTCAAACGCTATATATATATATATATATATATATATATGCAACTGCTTCTTATCTTCTGTTTCTCTAATGCACTTAATGTCTTCATTGTTCTATTTTCTAAGGTGTACAAATACTGCTAAGATGTTTATGTCTTTTGTATATCTTTCTCTTTGCTTCATTCTTCTCTATGTATCTTTCTCATGTTTTCTCATAGACTTTGAAGTTAGTGTAGCTAGAGAGAAGAGGAAGAAAATTTCAATTGCATGCATGCAATTGCATGCAATTGCATTGCCTGCTTCAAATCCAAGTCATATTGTAGTCACCTTTCAAAGAGAGAAGAGGGTTAATAATGTGCTGGTATGTATGTGCACACTGAAGCCAGGAGAAATTAATAGAGAAATGAATTGATAAATACTAAAGGTGCAAAATGCATTTATAACTTCTCGTTTGAAAATTGCATGACCAAAGGAGACAGATTTGTGTCACAGAGGAATTATGTGAGTACTAGAACTGTTGATAAGGATAATTAATGGGAAAGGAAATCAAGTGAGAATGAATCATTTGATGATACTCTTGCAAATGATCTGAAGAAATCCAAGAGGAACTGAGAAGTTCATAAATTAATGTATCTCAACCTTCATTGACAAATTTATATGTTGATTTTGTATTTCTATAAACATTTATGGAGTGCCTACTATGTGCCAGCTTCACTGTAGTACACTGAATATGTTTTGAGCACATGCTATATTCTATATATGTGTATAGCAACCTGAGTGAAACAGGATGGATTAGTGACACTTATTCCAGACCCTACCTCACCTCCTCACCTCAATCAGCTGAGTTGACATGAACCTAAAGGCCTCCCTTTCATACTATCCCATTGCTGTTGACAGAGGAACTAACTTGCCAAAGTGTAAAAAACTATATCCTATTTTTCAAAATATTGTCCCCAATTTTGACCTATAATAACCTAAGAAAGGAAATACGCTATTTAAGACCCCATGTTACTTCTATCTCATACATCTGATTTAAAAACCTGAAAATGTGACGTATACTTGGATAGTTCAGGATGTTTGAAAATCACTTAAATGTTAGATCTGTGTCTTTTCTCTATTCAGAATATTTTTTTTTCTACAGAGTGAGCCTTTTATCTAGATTAGATAACAGTAACAGTGCTGTTGGTGACCAATAAATGGACTTTAATAATGGAATATAAGGTGGCTGTATACACATTCTGGAGTATGGGGAAAATGATGGAGTTAATATTAAGACACTATTTCTTGCCATGTATATTATGTAGAAATGATTTTCATAATGAGTTAAACCTTTAACAATATAAAGTATTTCTAAATAGTTCTCACATTCTTAATTTTTGTTAGATAGATAGTTAACTTCATCATAAATATGAAGTCTTTACCTTTTAGCTCAAGTGGTATGCACATAAAAATTGTCATTTTTTCGAAGAGGTAAAAAAATTCAAATCAAAGATGAATATATGTATTTTTCTGTCATTATTGTTTTTCTGTCTTGTTCTGGTTTAAACATGGTAGTTTCTCATCTCACTGGTATGTCAACAAAAGAACACAGGGGTTTTCTAGTAAAAGCTGTCTCTTTAATTCTTCTTCTTCCACATGGGGCTCGCTCTTTCTGTGCATTTAATGGAGTTTCCAAGGCAAATAACTCCCCTAATCCCTACAACCATAAGTATAAATGTTTTAACTTCTAAATCATAAACACACTTGCTAATTCTTCACTCTGTACACTAATATCAGATTAAAACTCCTCAAAAGCCAAGTTTTTTTTTTTCCCAAAAAGTAATTTCAAAGCCAACTAGCTTCATAACAACACAATTTACCATTCTCTTTCTGCTCAAAAAAGTCAGAAAGCCACAACTGGTGATGTTTGTTATTTATGTTCAGAGTTGAATGATTTCTGAGAAGCATACTGGATAAATTCCCATAAGACCAGGGGCCTGAAAAGTTTCCTGTTCATTGGTTTTGGTTCCTCTTGATCATAAGCGTCTAGTCTATAATACACATTTCCCAAGTGATCTTAACAAGCAGTCTTCATGTCATTGCCGTGTACTACACGAGACTATTGTTTTGTTGGAAAATCCTTTCATTGTTTAACTTGGAAAATAAACTGGTAGATAATGATACTATGAAGAGCTTTAGATAGACCACTGAATGATAATAAATAAATGAAAAGAAGCACAGTTTGTATTTTTAGAAACATATTTTAAAACAAGTTAAAAATATTGCATAATTTTCCACTTTCACATGGCTCATTGGAATCTCAATACTGCCTATTGTCTGCTGGAGACTACATCTTCAGTTCTTTATAAGATTCAGAGCTATTTCTGGATCTCAGTTATGAGGCAGAGGCTGAATCATTCACATTCTTTGTGAAACTGAGGTTGGCTCAAGGCCAAGTCCTTCAGGGGAATTTCCATTAATATTATTTTGTTCCTATCTTTGTAAAAGGTGATGAATTATCTTAGTGGAATATCTGCTAAAGAATAGTTGGGTGAGATCTTAGCTTTTACTTCAATAACCCACTTGAAAGAAAATATAAGTGTAAAGATGCACTCTTTTGGAGTGGTTCAGATCTTGGACCCAGGTCTGCATTGGAAGTCTCACTTTGGCAATTAACAAACCTGAATGACCTTGTTCACAGATTAGTTTTTTAAATTTCTAAAATGAAGAGAGGACTTCTCTTTAGTCTTCAACATAATGGTGACTTGAAGTACAATTAGATAACCAGTTTTAAGAGATGAGCACATACAGAAACTGTGGCAGAACTGCTGGAAAGGGATGTGCACAGACATCTCTTTGGTTAAAGACTCCTGCCAATGACAGCAGAAGTGTTTTTTAGAAGAGTATATGGTGTAATAACTATTATGTTGTATTTTTTATCATAAATATTATATATTCCACTTTTAAAATAAGTACACTTCTAAAATACTTTAGAAGGAAAGAAAACTAGCAGGGATAGGTGATATGAAAGTGAATTCAACAATCAAAAAATGTAAAAGACTGCTAGAACATACATACCATTTTGGGGATATTTCCCTGGATGTGTTCTACCTCTTTTCCATATTTCACCCCAACTAGGTTATTCTGGGAAGACTGCTACCATATGATAAGTGTGTACTATGAGTAATTTACTATTTGTAGGACAAACTGAACAAAAACAAAAGACTTAAAAAAAGGAATCAGCTGCTTCTGGGGTGTTTCATGGCCCTAAACTTGAAATATTAATGAATACCTTAAAGGGCTACACTGTATTTCTACTCCTACACAAGCACAGGAGCAATATAGTTCTGGGGATATAAGTCAGCTTTTCAATAATACATTATTTAATTTTGTTCATATAGTTGTGCTCTTCGTATTTTGTGAAATTTACCAGTAAATGCATAATCATCTATGTCAATAGGCTCTGAGAGGTGCATAGGGTTGCTTTGGTTCTGATTAAAAGAACACCAATAACCCATTGGCCTAAAGAAACCGAATAAATTGTAGCAGCAGAGTTCAAATATTTAGCTTTTATAAAATGGACTAGAGTATTCCTTACCTGCATTATTACAACGATTGTGAAAGTCATTACGGAAATCACCCAAAGTGTCATATCCCTTCGTTAAAACACGACTATGCCATTGAATATGTTATATGGTTCTTATATTATTTTCCTAGAGTCTTATTGATTGCATATGAGCATAAATATACTGAGGTACACATGGAATTATGTCTGACACAAAGATTTTTTAAAGTGCCTTATAAATTCTTATAAAATGATGAAACTAGGTAGAATGTTTTGAACAAGAACGTAAAAATATGTCGTTCATAGATAAATCAAAGGGAGAAAACCTTGATTCAATTTTAATATTGGATTATAAAAAAATTATACACAAAGCTAATATCCACATTACTATTTCTTGAATTATAATTAATATGTTATTGACATATATTTAATATATTGAAACCCTTAATTAATTAATGTTAAGTAGATAAATCAATAAATAAATATTCAATTTTTTATCTTTTAGTACTTTTCAATTCTTTTTTTTTTTGATTCATTGTAATACACCAGCAATGGGATTTATTATGCCATATATGTACATGCACATAACACAATTTTAATCAGTATCATTTCCCAGTACCTACCCATTCCCTACCTTTATCCTCTCCCTGATCTCTTTGCTCAAATCTACTGGTTTCCAACTATTATTATTTTTATTATTTTAATTAGCCATATAAAGTCAGGATTCATTGTGCATCTCCACTTTTAAAAAGAGGCTGGGCCAAAGTTTAATTCATAGGAAACAATTAGCTCTTTCTCTCCTTGTAACTTTAGGACCATGTCTTGAACCTGAAATACATTGATGGAACTATCAGGCTCATCTCAAAATGTAACCAGCCTCTAGGAAGTTGAACCACCATCTTCTCTTCTACTCCTTTCACCTAAAACGAATTATTACAGATTATTTGGTCATATATTTAATGGTAAGAAAGAATGAGTTAAAGTTCCCATTCACGTAAGGGTTATAGATAGGGCCAAGAGTTCTTCTGAAGGCAGAAGGACTTCAGCACCCAGACCTCAGAATATAGCCCTATCCTTCTGCTCCTTGCTTTAGTCTCAGCCCATGGTTTGCCAACCTTACAACACATTGAGAATCATGAAGAAAATACACGCTATGCCATACATACTTAACTTACACACAATTTTACAGGGTATTCAAATATAATTATGACTAGCAATATGTTTTTTGTCTTTTCAAGGAAAACTTAGCTTCTAATCTCCACAGAATTGTGACTCCTTTCTAATAGCTGCATGACATAGAAACATTTATTATACCATCTTCATGGTGGATTCCAGTTGCAGCTATTCAGTGCAAATCTGTTCATGTAACTGAAAGTAATTAAAAAGTATTATATGTGATATCTACAGCCACTATAAGTCATTAAGTCCTCAAGAAAAATAAAGTTTATATCTCTGTTTAGGTTTTCAGCTTTAAGATTTAGTTTACCAAAATGATCTTTGCTCCTGTACAATTGGAAATTGGTTATTTAAAAGACAATATAAATGAGACTCTGCCAGGATACTATTCCTCAAAAGAGACTAAGGCAAAAAAACAATCATATCAAATTTCTAGAAATAATTCCCACAAACTACTTAATATAACAGTAAAAACTTGTCCAGATAGCTGTGTCTGGTTGATATGGTAACTATTCCAATAAATATAGATAATAGATGTTGATTCAGTAAACTAGTACTTAGTAGATTTTATCTTCTTAAAATGGAATCCCATTTTAAAATGAATTAAACCAACTGTGTGTCTTATTCTCTCAAATCCAGAACTACTCAAAGGACTTGAAGAAGAGGAGCTAAAGTTTTGTAGTTTCCTTATAATGGAATGTCAGCTTGCATAATAAGCTCCTACAAGACTTTTTTCTGCTAACATTCACGTTTTCTGAAGTAGTCACAAATTTATTTCTTTTCAATAAGTATCATTATAAAGAGAAATATCTGCTTTCAAGCTTTCTTTCTCTCTCTCTATCTCTCTCTCTGTCTGTCTCTGTGTGTGTGTGTATATATATACACACACAAAAAAAAAACAACAGGCTGTGTATGGGAGAAGATGGTAACCTGGAAACACCAATGGTCACACAAAATCTCTCCAAAACTCGTTCTCTCTAACCAAAAATCAGAAAAAAGTAAAGCAGGACAAAACAGAAAACTTTAAATAACAGTCACTCTACTTCAGCCAAGCACTACAGAAAACATACTATGTCTCTCTCGAACATCAAATAGAGAGGGCTAGACTTTTTTCTCTCACCAGGCTGCCATAGAAATTGCCAGCCCATGCATGGGGTAATGTAGGGAAAAGGGGATGAAGGGCCAGAACTGTCACCCTGCTAGTCCTGAGATGGTGTCAGTCGAGGTCATGTGAGAAGTCTGGACTTTCTCCTCACCTGCCTGTGACCAGGTGCCCCTGACATTCTTTTTGGGTTGAATTCTGAGAAAACTAAGTAGAAAATTGAACCTTTCATCACCTATGAACAGTAAGACATCTGCCTTCCCAGTGCAGTGTCATTAAGGCCCTGTTCCCCTCCCAGCCAGGTTGGTATCCTGAGACCTATCCTTACTCCCACCCAGCAGCAATGTTAAGTACCTTCACCCCTACTGCTCACAAAAGCAGAATTGAGAACCTGGAATTCAACTACCATCTGGCAAAAACAGTGCTCCTTCTCAGTTGGGCAATATCAGAAGAAGCTTCCAAAGTGCACGATATAAATAAGATCCATAATGTCACAATCTAGTTCTCTCAGATGTTCATGTTTTACTTAAAAACAAAACAAAACAAAACAAAACTCACTAATCATACCATGGACCAGAAACAGTTTTCTAAAATGTCAAAAGCCAACCAATAGATGCCAATGTGGAGGTCACACAAATGTTAGAATTACTTAAAAAGGATCTTAAGGTATCCATCATAAAAATGCTTCAATAAGCAACTAGGAACATGATTGAAGCAAGTGAAAAGATAAATATGAAATTTATAAAGTGTTAAAAATAAAATTAAAAGTAAAATGCAATTTGAATTTACTCGGCAAAAATGAAATAGCTATAAATCTGTCAAAACTTGCGCTGGATTTTGGATGCTAATACATAAATTACAACACACTGATGGAAGAAAGAAAAGAAGGTCTAAATGAATGAAAATATAACACTTGATTATTGATTAGAAGATTCAAGTAAAAAGGTATTAAATCTCTCCAAATCTTTATATTTCCATATAAGAATATGTACAAATACCTACATATTGATACAGATATAGTTTTATGCTATTCCAATGAAATCCCCAGAAATATTATGTGATAAATATTGAAAAAAGTAATTCTTAAATTTATTGGGAAGATAAGTGAACTAAAATAGCTAAAACAATTTTGAAAATGAATGAAAATTGGGGTAGGAATAGCTACCAAGTTTCAAGGTTTATTACATAGTTGTAGTAATCAAAATTGTGTAATAATGACAAAGAGATAGAAACAAGAAGAAAACAAAAATGAAAAAAAAAAGAACTAGATCTCATACAAGTAGAAGCATCAGATTTATTTAATGGAAGGACAGTGTTTTCATTAAAGGATACTGAAATATTTGACATTCATTGACAAAATAAGTAAATAATAAACTTTTACCAAGCTTTAAGACTTATAAAAATTATTGTAATTGGATCCCATTATTAACTCTTAAGTATGAAATTATAAAACTTTTTGAAGATAATAGGAGAAAAATTGGGAAATATAGGTTTTTGTGAAGATTTATTAGTCATAAATTCAAAAGCATGATTAAAAAGAGAAAAAAATTGATCAAATAGATTCACAAAATTTAAGAAAGCAATTTACTATGCAAGACTCTAGTCAAGAACAAAAAAAAAAAAAAAACAAGTTACAGACCATGTAAAAATATTTGCAAAACACACATTTGTCAAAGTACTTAGAATATAAAAAGAACTCTCAAAATTCTATGGTAAAACCAAACATTCCAATTTAAAAAATGGGCAACAATCATGAAAACATATTTCCACAAAGAGTCTATTTAAATGGAAAATAAGAACATAAAAAGATATTTCACATTAGTGCTCATTACAGGATATGTAAATTAAGATCATCTTGAGATATAATTATGCACCTAGCAAAATAGCTGAAATAAAAAACATGGACAACACAATTATTGGCAAATATATGGCATACCTGTATCTCTCATATGTTGCTGATGATAACAGAATGGAACAGCTAGCCTAGAAAATATTTGAGAGCTTCTTAAAAATTGAACTTAAACTTATCATACAATTCAATAATAGCACTATTGGACTTTTATTCCAGAAAATTGAAAACTATGTCTATGCAGAAACATGTATATGAATGTTCACAGAAACTATTTGTAACAGCTCCAAACTAGAAATTAAAATGTCACTCAAGATATAAATGAACAAAACATTTCATTATATGATCTTAACATGGAATACAAAGGAATAAACTATTGATAAATATAACTTAGATTCATCTGAAGGGTATTGAACTGTGTGAACAAATCTTTCAAGAGAGGAAAAAGACAAAGGAGAGTGAAGGGAGGCCACTGGGTATGGGCATAAGAATGATAGCAGAATAAATTAGACATTATTACCTACTCTATGTGCATATGTGATTCCATGACCTGTGTAACTCTACATCATGTACAACTAGAAGATTGAGAATTATGTATGCTGGGTTAGAATGCATTCTACTGTCACGTATAACTAATAAGAACAAATAAAAAATTAAATAAAAATAAGAAAAATATAAAGCCTTTTGAAAATCCACATTAGTGATATTTAATTCTTCTTTTATAACTATAATTTATCTTCTAGAGCAGTTTTAAGTTCATAGCAAAATGGAGCACCTGATGCATCACATGCCCAGCTTCCCCCTTTATCAGCAATCCCCACCAGAGTGATGTATCTATGGAAACTAATGAACCTGCATTGGCACTTCATGGCCATCCAAAGTTACTAGTTTATATTAGAGTTTCCTCTTGGTATTGTTCATGCAATAGGTCTTGACAAGTGTATGAGGATATTTATCTATCCTTATATTATTATGTGGAATGGTTTCACAGCCATAAAAATCTGTAGTGTATATATTTATTCCTTTTCCCTCTGCCCTGTCCCCAATCCGTGGTAATCACTGACTTAATTTTTCCTGTCTCCAAAGTTTTGCTTTATCCAGAATGGCATAGAAGTGGAATCATATATTATTTATTCTTTTTAAAGTGGCTTCTTCCACTTAGTAGTAGAGATTTCTGTTTCCTCCATGTTTATTATGGATTAACAGACCATTTCTTCTTAGTGCTAAAGAGAATTTCATTAAACATACTACTGCTTATTATTAATGCTTAATTCACCTAATGATGGATGTCTTGGTTACTTCTGCATTTGGGAAATTATGATTAAAGCTGCTATAAATAACTGTGCACAGAACTTCATATTGACATAAATTTCTAACTCCTTTAACTGTACACCAAGGTATGTGATTGTGACACTGTATGGTAAGACTGTATTTAGTTCTGCAAGAAATCATCAAAATGTCTTCCCAAGTAGCTGCACTGTTTTGCATCCATATTGGTAATGAATAAATGCTCATGTCTTTATCAGCATTTAGTATTGCTAGAGTTTTAAATTTTAGACATTCTAAAATGTTTGTAATAGTATTCTATTTTTTTTCAATTTGTAATTTCCAAATAACATATGATGTGAAGCATCTTTTCATATGCTTATTTGTAACATATGTGCATTCTATGGTGAGCTGTTTCTGAGGTTTTTGCCTATTTTTTAGTTGTGTTGCTCATTTTCTTATTTTTGAGCATGAATAGGTATTTTTGAGAACAGTCCTTTAGCAGATTTGTTTTTCACAAATAATTTCTGTCGGTCTGTAGCTTCTGATTTTCTTGACCACTATTTTAGAAACATTTAGTGTTAGAAATATTTTCCTCATATTTCTTTAAAATTTGGAATATTAATCATAACATCTGAAACTACTTGAAAAGCTCTTAAAATACCATGTTATAACATATAACAGTTTAATACATGAGTTTTCTACAAAATTGTTCATTAAAAAAAAAGGAAAATCCTTGGTGTTTTATTATGTCTAAAACATTCAATTTGCTCTTTCATTTTCCATCCTTCCTTCCTTTTTTCCCTCCTTTCTTCCTTTTTTACTCTTATTCTAAAAAATGTACTTTAATTATTTCTGTTGTAATTTTTATAATTTGACTTTAAATCTTCAAAATATTAAACCAATAATCTCAGAACTTTTCCCATAATTTTTCTCAACCAGAGAAATTTACTTATAAGAAGTTATTTATTCTAATTTATTTGCCATTGATTTTTATGATAGTATGAAAACTTTTTATTCTTATAAGTGTGCTAATATTTTAATAGTTAATTTAAATATTTGCCATCCTTTTATTTTCAATTTTTAAATTATTTTTTCTTCTTGATAAATTATAGTAATCACTTTTGATTACTCTAAACTTCTCCTGGTGTATTGTAAGAATTGCAGTAGTTCTGCACTTTAATTAGGGAGGAATTAACAGCCCTCTGTAATTACTATTTAAATCTTTATAGATAAATATAGCCAATTAAAAAATAATGAATATTATGTAAACAAACTGGCCTTAAAATCTACAATAAATATTATTTAATACAGTAAGACAAGAAAAAGAAGTAAAAGTTACAAAGATTGGACAGGAAGAATGAAATTGTGTCTGTTAAAAGATAATGATCTTCCATGTAGGAAATTCATATAAAACAATTTAAAAACATAAATAAATAAACAACAACCATGACAACAAAAACAGAAGAAACATTCTGAAACAAAATAAAGCAAACAGAAAGTTTGCAAGATACAAATTAATAATATATAAAATTAATTTGATTTCCTGTATAAAAACCAAACCAACAATGAAGAGGAAATTTTTAATAAATGCAATACTACTATATCAGTACCACTCAAATGAAATTCTTTTCTTTAAATTTAATATAATATGTACAGCATGTTTACCTGTAGAAAAATTATGACACTCATATGAATGAAATCAACAAATAACACAAATAGAGAGATACCTGTGGTCACTGATGAAGATTCAGTATTGTCAAGATGTCAATTCTTTCCCAAGAGATATATAGATTCAATGAAATCCCTATAAAAAATCCAGATAATTAGTTAATGAATATTTTTTTTTAAAAAACCCTCTAAAGTATATTGAAGGACAAAGTTAAGGAACATAACTACTGACTTCAAGACTGACTACAGAACTACAGTAATCAAGACAGTGTGGTATTTGTAAGACATGGGACAGAAAAATGGAACAGAATAGAAAGCCCCCAAATAGACTACATTTACAGAGCCAACTGGTCTTTGATGAAGTGATAAAAGCAATACAATGGAAAAAAGGCAGTCTTTTCAACAATTGTTGCTGGAACAATTGGATATGCACTGGCAAACAAAAGAATTTAGAACCAGACCCTAAGCCCTAAATAAAAGTTAACTCATAATGGATATAGAACTAAACATAAAATGCAAAACCATAAAATTGCATAGGAAAATCCTACAAACACTTGAGTATTAAGATGACATTTTAGATATAACCAAAGGTACAATCAATGAAAGGAATAAAATTGTTTCACTAAAATTAAAACATCAGTGAGGATGTGGGAGAAAAGGTACTTTCATATATTGCCGGTGGCAATGCAAATGGTGCAACCACTACAGAAAGCAGTATGGAGATTCCTTAGAAAACTTGGAATGGAACCACCATTTGATCCAGTTATCCCACTCCTCGGTTTATACACAAAGGACTTAAAATCTGCATAATATAGTAACACAATAACATTAATGTTCATAGCAGCTCAATTCACAAGAGTTAAACTGTGGCACCAACCTAGATGCCCTTCAATGGATGAGAGGACAAAGAAACTGTAGTATATATATACACAATGGAATATTATTCAGCAGTAAAAGAGAATAAAAATATGGCATTTTCAGGTAAATAGATGGATGTGGAGAATATCATGCTAAGTGAAGTAAGCCAATCTCCCAAAAAACAAAGGCCAAGTGTTCTCTGATAAGTGGATGCTGATCCATAATGAAGGGAGGGAGATAAAAGAATTTAGATTGGGCAAAGGGAGGGAGGGAAGAGGATGGGAGCAGGAAATATGGAGGAATGAGATGAACATCATTACTCTAGGTACATGTATGACTGCATGTGTGGTGCAACTCTACATCATGTACAACCAGTGAAATGAAAAGTTGTGCTCCAGCTGTGTACAATGAATTGAAATGCATTCTGCTGTCATGTATAACTAATAAAAACAAATTTTAAAAAATTAAAACTTCAGCTCTACCAAAGATAATGACAAAAGAATAAGAACACATGCAAAAGACTGGAACAAAATATGGGCAAAATACATCTGATCTCTGTTATAGTTTAGATGTGAGGTGCCCCCCAAATGCTCATGTGTGAGACAAGGCAAGAAAGTTTGGAGTACAGGTGATTGGGTTATGAGAGCCTTAACCTAATCAGTGAATGAATCCACTGGTGGAATTAACAGAGTATTAGCTGAAAGGGGATAGGGTGTGGCCGGAGGAAGTAGGTAATTAGGGGCATGCCTTTGTGGTCTATATTTGAAATCTGTAGAGTAGCCTCTCTCTTTGCTTCCTGATCATCATGTGAGCCACTTCTCTCTGCCACACTCTTCCACTCTGATATTCAGTCTCACCTTGAGCCTGGAGAGATGGAGCTAGCTATTTATGGACAGAGACCTCCAAAACCTTGAGCCCCCAAACAAACTTTTCCTCCTCTAAAATTGCTCTTGTCAGGTCTTTTAGTCTCAGAAGTGAAAACACTGACTAAAACAATCTTTTCAAACTCAATCTCTTCAAACAATAAAAAAACAAATGACCTAACCACGTTGTTATATCTTAGAGTACCCTCTTAGCAAAGAGGAACAAAACACAGCAGAGGCAATTTTAAAAAAGGTTTAAATGAAATCTCAAGATGAATGTACTCTGTTTATAAAAATTATAAAAATATAGTAATACACCACTTCTGAAAATGTCTAATTATCTGTCTCCATATGCACCCGTAAGTAATGTTGAAGAAAGGACAGAGCTTTAAGAGAATGACCCTACATTCCCATAAGATGCTGATTACTTTCTCATAACAATGTTAAAAAATACAAAAGTCAGAAAGAAAATATCTTTTCTCTGTTTCATCACAAATTTAAATTCACAATGATATTCAGTACCACTGAGGGGCCCTGAACTATGAATTCCTTCCTAGAAACAACTTTTATATTAATAAGAACAAACAAGATCCACTCCCATCAGCCTCTGTGGGGCTCAAGCGCACAGCAGGCCTGGTCCACCCCTTTCTAGGTGGAGCAGACACTGCCAGAGCCTAGCCTTTGGAGCAGAACCACCCCTTCTTACCAGCAAACTACTGAGGAAGGTCAAGACCAGCAACCCATATCCACCCACACCAGCCCGCATGGGATCCAGGTTCTCAGTAGGCCCGGTTCACCCCTCCCCCCAAGAGGCAGACACCACCAGAGCCTAGCCTTTGGTGCAGGACCACCCCCTTCCAACCAGCAGGCTATCAGGGGATGTCAAGCTCAGCAGCCCAGATCCACCCACTCCAACTCACACAGGACCCAGACCCAGGATGCAGTAGCATTCATTGAGGGATACCAGCAGGGACTAGAAGCCCAACATCAAGGTGAGGTACAGACAATATGCATGGATGCTACAAGAATATAGGGAAGAAACTGTAATATCTCAGACCCATGCTGCAAGAAGGGAAGACACATGGAAAACATAAAAAAACAAGGGAGGAAAGTGCCCCAAACAAACCAGGACACTGTAATAACAGAACCCATGGACAGTGAAGTTGATGAAATGTCAGAGAAGGAGTTCAGAAGGTTACCACTGAGGGGCCCTGACCTATGAATTCTTTCCCTGAAACAACTTTTATATTAATAAGAACAATACAAGATCCACCCACGGGTGAATTAAAATAATCTATGAATTAAAGAATGAACTAAATGAGCAAATATAGGCAAAATTTGATCACTCCAACAATGAGATAAGAGAGCAAATACAGGTAGCAAAACATTATTCAAGAAAGAGATAGAGACCCTGAAAAAAAATAGTCAGAAATCCTTAAAATGAAGGATACAATAAATCAAATAAAAAATTCAATAGAAAGCATAACCAACAGACTAGATCACTTGGAAGAAAGAATGTCAAATATTGAAGACAAAGTATACAATCAGTAAAATAAAGTTGATCACACAGTGAAGAAAGTTAGAAATCATGAACAGAACATCCAAGAATTATGAGACAGCATCAAAAGACTAAATCTAAGAGTCATTGGGATATAGGAAGGCACAGAGTTTTAAACCAAAGGAATGCACAATTCTCTTCAATGAGATAATATCAGAAAAGTTCCCAAGCATGAAGAACAAATTAGAAAACCAAATACAAGAGGCTAACAGGACACCAAATGTACAAAAGTAAAACAGATCTACACCAAGGCACATTATAATGAAAATGCCTAGTATACAGAATAAGGATAGAATCTTAAAAACCGCAAGAGAGCAGATCACATGTAGGGGGAGACAAATTCGTATCTCAGCAGATTTTTCAACCAAGATCCTCAAAGCCAGGAGATCCTGGAACAACATATACCAAACTCTGAAAGAAAATGGATGCCAACCAAGAATTTTATATCCTGCAAATCTAAGCTTTAGATTTGATGATGAAATAACAAACTTCCATGACAAACAAAAATTGAAAGAATTTACAACAAGAAAGTCTGCACTACAGAACATACTCAGCAAAATATTCCAAGAAGAGAAAATGAAAAACAATGATGAAAATCAGCAGTGGGAGGGATTACACTAAAATAAAATCTAATCAGAGGAGAAACCAAGTCAGATTAAATACCAAAAATAAACAAAAAATGGCTGGGAATACAAAAATCATGTCTCAATAATAACCCTGAATGTTAATGGCCTAAATTCACCAATCAAAAGACATAGAATAGCAGATTGGATCAAAATATAAATAAAAGAAAAGAAAAAAGAAAGAAAAAAAAAGAAAGAAAGAAAGAGAAAGAAAAAAAGACCCAACAACATACTGCCTCCAAGAGACTCAGCTCATAGAAAAAGACATTCACAGACTGAAGATGAAGGGGTGGGAAAAATCATACCACTCACATGGACTGTGGAAGCAAGTAGAGGTTTCCATCCTTATATCAAATAAAGTAGACTTCAAAGTAAAGTCAATCAAAAAGGATAAAAAAGGACACTACATACTGCTCAAGGGAACCACACACCAACAAGACCTAACAATATATATGCACCCAACAATGGAGCAGCTATCTTTATCAAACAAATTCTTCTCAAGTTCAAGTGTCAAATATACCACAACACAATAATTTTGGGTGACTTTAACACAACTCTTTCATCACTAGATAGATCTTCCAAGCAAAATCTGAACAATGAAACTGTAGAAATCAATAACACAATCAATAACTTAGACTTAACTGACATATATTGAATATTCCATCTTTCAACAAGAGAAAATGCTTTTTTCTCAGCAGCACATGGATTCTTCTATAAAATAGACCATATAATATGCCACAAAGTATCTCTTAGCAAATATGAAAAGTAGAGATACTTCCTTGCATTCTATCAGATCATAATGGTATGGAATTAGAAATCAATGGTAAAATAAGAAATAAAATCCACTTCACCTGGAGACTAAATTATATGCTACTGAATGAACAATGTGTTACAGAAGACATCAAGGAGGATATTAAAAAGTTTTTAGAGGTGAATGAGAACACAGATACAACATATCAAAATCTCTGGGACTCTCTGAAAGCAATTCTAAGAGAAAAGTTTGTTGCATGGAGTTCATTCCTTAAAAGAAGAAAAAGTCAACAAATAAATGACTTAACACTACATCTCAAAGACCTAGAAAAAGAACAAATCAACACCAAAAGCAGCAGAATATAGGAAATAATTAAAATCATAGCTGAAATCAATGAAATTGAAACAAAAGAAACAAAAGAATTGACAGAAAAAAAGTTTTCTTTGAAAAAATAAATAAAATTGACAAACCACTAGCCATACTAATTAACAGAAGGAGAGACAAAACTCAAATAACTTACATACATGATGAAAAAGGAAATATCACAACAGACACAACAGAAATTCAGAAGATAATTAGAAATTATTTTGAAAACTTGCACTCTAATAAAATAGAAAATATCAAAGGCATCAAAAAATTTCTAGAGTCATATAATTTGCCCAAATTGAATCAGGATGATATACACAATTTAAATAGATCAATCACAAGTGACAAAATAGCAGATGCCATCAAAAGTCTACCAACTAAGAAAAGCCCAGGACCAGACAGATACACATCCAAGTTCTACAAGACCTTTAAAGAAGAACTAATACCAATACTCTTCAACTTATTTCAGAAAGTAGAAAAAGAGGCAGCACTTCCAAACTCATTCTATGAGGCCAAAATCACTCTGATTCCAAAACTAGGCAAAGATACATCAAAAAAAGAATAGTTCAGACCGGTATCTCTAATGAACATAGATGCAAAAATTTTCAATAAAATTCTGGCAAATTGAATGTAAAAGCATTTCAAAAAGTTAGTGAACAAGGGTCAAGTGAGATTTATCCCAAGGATGCAAGGTTGGTTTAACATACAGAAATCAATAAATGTAATTCATCACATCAATAGACTTAAAGATAAAAATCTTTTGATCTTCTCAATGATGCAGAAAAAGCATTTGACAAAATACAGCACCCTTTTATGTTCAAAACTCTAGAAAAACTAGAGATAACAGGAACATATTTCAACATCATAAAGGCTATCTATGCTAAGCCCCAGGTCAACATCATTCTAAATAGAGAAAAAATTGAAGGGGCATTCACTCTAAAAACTAGAACAAGACAGGGATGCCCTCTTTAATCACTTTGATTTAACATAGTTCTTGAAAAACTGGCTAGAGCAATTAGAGGAAAGAAATAAAAGGGATACACATAGGAAAAGAAGAACTTAAATTGGCACAATTCTACACCTAGAAGACCCAAAAAGTTCCACCAGAAAACTTTTATCATTAGTAAATAAATTCAGCAAAGTAGCAGGATATAAAATCAACACCCATAAATCAAAGGCATTTCTGTATATCAGTGACAAATTCTCAGAAAGGGAAATGACGAAAACTACCCCATTTTCAATAGTCTCAAATAAAATAAAATAAAATAAAATAAAATACTTGGTAATCAACTTAACAAAAGAGGTGAAAGATCTATATAATGAAAATTACAGAACCCTAAAGAAAGAAATCAAAGAAGACCTTAGAAGATGGAAAGGCCTTCCTTGCTTTTGCATAGGCAGAATTAATATTATCAAAATGACTAGGGTATATAAATAACTCAAAAAGCAAAACACCAAAAAAAATAAAAAATAAAAATAATCCAATCAATAAATGGACCAAGGACCTGAAGAGACTCTTCAGAAGATGATATACAATCAATTTAACAAATACATGAAAAAAAAAATGTTCATCATCTCTAGCAATTAGAGAAATGCAAATCAAAACTACTCTAAGATTTCATATCAGTCCAATGGGAATGGCAGCTATTATGAAGACAAACAACAATAAGTGTTGGAGAGGATGTGAGGGAAAAGGTACACTCATACACTGCTGGTGGGACTGCAAATTGGTGCAGCCAATATGGAAAGCAGTATGGAGAATTCTTGGAAATCTGGGAATGGAACCACCATTTGACCCAGCTACCCCACTCCTTGGTCTATACTCAAAATACTTAAAAACAGAATACTCCAGGGACACAGCCTCATCAATGTTTATAGCAGCACAATTCATAATAGCTAAACTGTGAAACCATCCTAGGTGCCCTTCAATAGATGAATGGATAAAAAAATGTGCCATATATACACAATGGAATATTACTCAGCAATAAGAATAAAGTCAAGGCATTTGCAGGTAAATGGATGCATTGGAGAAGATAATGCTAAGTGAAGTTAGCCAGTTCCCAAAAAGAAATGCCAAATGTTTTCTGTGGTATAAGGAGGCTGATTCATAGTGGGATAGGGAGAGGGAGCATGGGAGGAATAGATGAACTATAGATAGGGCAGAGGGCTTGGAGGGGAAGGAAGGGGGCGTGGGGGTTATTAATGATGGTGGATTATGACAATCATTATTATCCAAAGTACAGGTACGAAGACACTAATTGATGTGAATATACTGTGTATACAACCAGAGATATGAAAAATTGTGCTTTATATGTGTAATAAGAATTGTAATGCATTCTGTTGTCATATATAAATAAAAAATAAATTTAAAAAAAGAACAATACAGAAAGACATTTCAGGACAATAAGATATATATATACACACACACACACATACACACACATATGCATATACACACATATATTTTATGATATAAAATTACATTCATTACAATATGTATATATGTATCTCATCACAATTGAAATTGTTTAAACCATATTTATATCTAAAAATATCAAAGAGTTCTTTCTGATATTTTATTTTACTTTTAAGGAGAAGAGAAAAATAGGCTCCATAGTCTTCTTTAAGTATAATTATAATTACTTTAAGGAATTGTTTAAATTTTATATCTTTTTCAAAATATTGCCTCTGATCCAAGCTTCCTTTCTGCATCATTGAAGTGAACATTGAATCCTGGGGGCCATTAACTTTAGGCTCAAGACGGATCTTAATGATGGAAATTGCTGGTCATCTGGTCTGGCCAGCCACCTTTTGGGTCAATAACATGACCCATTTACTTCCAGTAAGAGTTAGCGTTCACTCACAGAGCTGCAGTTTGCATTTATTTTATTTTTTTTTCCCATGAAAGAAAATCAGGAGAGGGAACGCATTAAGTGCTGCTAAAAACTGCCTACAGTCCGGCTGTCCTTTTCTGGCTAAGAAATATTAGTTACTTCGTCTGCTTCTTAGAGAAACCCAACAGGTTAAGATTAAATATCAAAAAAAGTGTCCTTTCCAGTTTTCAAATTGGGAACTATCACTTATGTTTTAATTCTTTTAATGAGAATTACCTATTTATTAAAATCAATAACTTTAGAAAAGTGGTTGTTTATTATGGGGATGTAGATGCTCTATTACTGAGTGAAAGCAGAGTTGAAATTTTAACACACTATAGGAATAAACAATGAGTCTGTTTAAAATGAGCTGGGAAGGCCAGCAGAAAAAAAAATTTTCTCCCCCTTATTAGTCAAATAATCAGGTAACGAGTTAATGTCATTCATTTGTTTAAAGAGTCATTTGTTCAACAAATATGCATGGGTGCTAATTATATGACAGCATCAAACTTTCTGTCAAGATTAAAATCTAGTGAATAGTCCATTGAACTGTGATATGTATTCTTTTTTTCTTTTTGTTTTTCTTTCTTTCTTAACCCTGATGAAAAAAGTGGACAGAGGTCAGAAAGGATGGGAATGGCAGGAGGGAGTATCTGTGTTCTGTGGAGGGTATTCTCACCCACCTTCTATCTTATCCCCCTCCTTCCTCTATATACAGAATAGGATTGTGATCCTAAACAAATCTGGATGCTCAGTAACCTTTCACTTACCTGGAGATTAGAATTCCAGCAACTTTACACATAGTCAATAGTAATCAACAAAGAACAAGAATTCTTATAGTTCACAACTAATAATCCCCCACACATCTCTGTTAAACCAAGATTGAGGGTAAAGTAATTTGAGCATCTGAAGTTTTTATTCAACTGAAAGGAAGGAAAAGAAATTGTTTTCACATCCACTATAGTCTAGATGTTCATTTAGTGAGTTTGATTACATGATTAGAGGTATTCAATACTTCAGCGGGGCCAAGTATTGTCACTGTGTTTATATAGGAAATTTAAAGCCTCAGAGACGGTAAGGTGAAACTGAATTTGAACCCATGTGTGAGTTCAGAGCTCAGGAAACTACAACACCATGAAGATTATTTTTAGATGATTGCACTATGATATTTCTGTTCATATGTATGCAATTTATTACAGGAACCCAGTTCTATATTACTTGAATATAGAATCAAATTATGGAAAAAAGCAAATACTGAGGAGGAAATTAAAGATTTAAAAACATAATTTGAGAAAGAGAAATAAAAGTGAGTTTAACAATTCAGCTGTTCAAATTTGCTTTCAAGACGCCACAATTTTTGTTTTAGTATGGAGCAAACTTTTTCAAAGAATATAGGGCTACTTACTTACCCAGGGCTTCTGTCTTGCACAGCCTTGTTCTTTTCACTTTATTTGTGATGTCTTTTGGATGCTGGAGTGAGTGCCTTGTTTCTGAAAAGGACTGGAAAGTGTCAGTTCTAAAGCTAATCCCTGTGTGTGGCCCACACATATTTCTTAGCCTCCAGAAATGGGAACCCAGAATGGTTTAGAGAACATCTTGGTATCTTTCCCTATTACTTAATTTTAACTACATGTTTTTCCTATTATAGCATTATCATTTTATGATATGCTTATAGAATTCTCATTTGTATAAAAACAATAATAGGAACAGGAAAACATAAATCATTGTTTTAATTTTTCTCTCACATGCCAAACTCTACTTGGGGTATTAACAACAAAAATATGCTCCTTGGGTACTTGATAATTTTTTCTTCCTGCTCTCTGCAATTATGAGCTTCTCTTATATCTTTCTTCCTCTTCCTTAGTGGTAGTTTTACAATGTGCCTATTGATTTCTCTGTCTAGCAAGGTATGCTTTATCATATTAATTTGAAATCTCTTTTCATTTCTGTAGAGTTAATATTGTCTCTTTGATCTATTTCATTATTTTAGATTTTGCCCAAGGTCACACTGCAAATCTAGAGGCCACAGACATGTAAAATATTATTTCCATATTATTGTTATGTCATGTAAATAAATATATTTTTCTTATGTGTTGTGAAGATAAAATTGAAATGGCAAAGTGATAGAGAGATTACAATGTTCAACTTGGTCTGGATTACAGGAATGTCAACTTTGTTTTCCTTTTTGTTGGTTCATTCAACTTAAGTTATTCCTTCTGTTTGTTTCATTCATTCACTTAAAAAAGCAAATTAATTTTAGTATTTTCATAAAATAATAAAACACAATGCTCTAAACATATTAGAAACTAGGCAAAGGAGAAAATAAAATCTAGCTCACTAATTTTAGCTCAAATCAAATTAACATGGCTATGAGGAATCAAATGTCATTTAATATTCTGTCTTTATCACGTCAAAAATCATTACAATTTCTAGGTGATTGTTGCATAAAATATCTGTGGTAGACAAATGTTTAGTTCAACTTTATGGAAGGAAAGCAAAAAAAAAAAAAAGAAAGAAAAGAAAAGAAAAGAAAAGATCAGCCTGAAAAAAAAAAAACCCAAATGTGATTATATTCCTTTTATGTTTATTTATTTATAATTCTGTAACATTGAATTTCTACCACATATTTTTTTTTCTGACTACTCTGTTCCTATGTTTTCACTTTTTCAACCTTGGACAGGTGTCTACAGAGTATGAAGAGAAAGGATGGTGTGAGTGTTTGGGTAAGTTTCTAATTTTGGAACTGCTGCATAAACATGCTTAAAACTAATTTATCATTAGTATAACAGTCCTTACAATACAAATTAAATGCAGCTTTATTATGATGTGCAGAGAAAAATAAAAATACAACAAACATATATGTGCACATTTTGGAAATGCAGGTGGTCTTTCTTTTCTATTTAAAACTTCTCCTGCTTGGGGGTAATAAAAGTTATATAATCATAGTATCATGACTCTTGTTAAAATTCTTGCTAGATATTATCTATTATAATCAAAATAACTAATGATAAATAAATATATGGATGATATTAAATTTTTAAAAGAATTTTCTAACTATTTCTAAAATTTTAATTTGAAATTATATCCAAAATCTTTGTATCATTCACTATAAAAGGGTTTTTAATTTAACAAAGCACAAAAGCACATAGTAAAAGGCTAAGGCACATTCTGCTGAGAAATTCAGGCAGCTAAAAGAACATTAAGAGTCAAGTCACTAGAGAAGACCAGGATGAGGTGTTTGTCACCCAAAGGGTTTAATTTCTTGACCTCTGAATATATCATTGAGAAACAGAAAGGAACAAAATTGTGTTGCCAGACATGCTGCTTAAGTTGCCATCCGGAGCCTTGAGACCCACAATCTCAATTGGTTTTTAAGGGAACATCCTGTTCAAATAATGATTATGTGCTTCACATCCATCCTCATTCAGGAAAAGGTTTATTATGACTCATTTATTTTCTTAGGAAAAAAAAAGTGTATCAACATCTCAACTTATATTATACTGAAATGAATAATAATAATTTTAAAAAGTCTGTAACACAAAAGGACCTGCAGCAGCATAGTGTTTTCAATCAAACCAATTAACCAATTTTTCCTCAATTGGGTTTTCAGACCAATTCTGCTCCAACACCCATAGCATGAATCTTTATGCTTTCAATTAGTTAAAATTGAGGAAATGTGTTGGCTGGGGCCACTGAAACACATGGACAACATTCAAATCTTTGCTTTCTAATTAGCGTTAAATTCTAAAACACCTTAGCCACCTGTGCAAAGATGGAATACTTACCTAATTCCTGGCCTTCTTAATCTATGTGGTATTCACACAATAACTGAAATGATTTTCAGATTTGCTACTTAAATTTTCTTTCTAGCTCTATACCTCCTGAGATAAATTCAACCTATAGGTCTACCATGATGTACTGATTAATCATCTTTTATCAAACATGATTTTCTTAATAGGCATAAAAGCTGAAGTCAGGTGCTGTTTTCTTATCTCTTTTAATTCCCAATTCAGCTCTCTCTCATGTGTTGGGTTAATTAATTAGGTTCTAACCACAATCTCCTGGCCCTGTGCCTTCTCTCTCATTGGAATCCAGGGAGTGGTTTCCTTCTACCACTTATATTTATCAGTGAAAACAATTCTGAAAAACTACATCTAAGACAATTTCTGGTATGCAAGTTTGCAGAACCGGTTTGTCCTTTCCAAAGGACAATGTTATCCTACATACGATTGAGCCTGGGGAAAGAGAAGGAGCATGCTGAATGTAATTAGGAAGTAGGTATGAATTTGCTTAATTTTCTATTCCACAGGAGGCCTAGAGTAAAAGGGTAAGAATATATAAACATCCTGATCAAAAAGAAAGGGAAAATACTCTTTTCCTTAATTTCTCCTTTACTTTTTAAAGAGCTGTGAGCAGAGTCATGAATGTGAGTCTTTTCTTTCTAAAAGGGCTGGTATTCAAGAATATCTTTGAGAAAGTTAATGTCTGGTTTCAAAATCACTACTTCTGGTAAGCTGCTAAGAGCTAGGAAGAGGGGGGGAAGTTGAGAGTAACTAAGATATGGAGGTAAGAATGCCTTCACCAGAGGAAGCTTATCAGACCAGCTTTGCTTTTGCTCTTGAGGTTCTGTATACCCTGGCTAGTGAAGGAAGCCTGGGTGATGAACCAAGTTTCCTACTGTGCTTTTGAAGAGCATGACAATGTCTGGAAGGATCTGGGTCTTTATTAATATATTTCACTTTCTCTGTGGTTCTTTGCGTTCTTGAATGGTTCATTGACTGAAGTCATTTCTTTCACATGGAAAGAACACCATGGATGGCAAACCTCATATGGAAGTCCTTGGGGATTTATTCCTCTTCTGTAGGAGATCAGAAATATGTCTTATGAACCCAAGGGCTCTATGAGGTAGACAGTTGGTGTGGCATCCTTAAATATGAATCAGATGAGGAGGAGGACCAAGGAGTTAAACGCATTTGTGCACAGTTCTGACATTATTAAAATTCAAGGAATGAATCTGCAAGAAAAAATGAGAAAGGAGAGAGTCCAAGTGAATTATTCTTGTTTCCTCTGAAGTATGATTAGATGGGACTAGACAATGTCTGTCATCATATGCATGACTTACGGCAATTTATTACTTTCAGCAATAGTTTCTTTTATTGAGTTAATAAGTAAGAATATAATCCATACCTGTTAGAGGTCACAGCACTAAATCAGTAGGAGATATAAAAAGGTGGAGATAAAATTACTGCAATGGACCTAATTGACCTTTACCTCTAATTGACACTAATTTGGAAAGGGTACTAGGTCAGCCAAGTTTTTATCAACTAAGGTATTTCAGGAAATGTCAATGTCTTGCTAATAACCTGGAATTTTTTATATTACTATATTCTTCTAAAAGTGGGAGGCAGTAGTCACAGTTCCTTAGAGCCCAACATCCAGCTCCTATATTATCTTGATGAGCTTAGAGGCCACTCAGTTGCCTGGTTCACCCACTACCCCTTACTGCAGACTCCAGTTTCTATACCTAACACTGTGCTGTGCTCCTCCCTACAGTCAGTCACATGCCTTCTAGGCCCCTTTCTTCTTCTTGAAGCTCAAGATCTATTTTTAGTGTGGTATATCTTCATTTTTTGAATTTTAGAAATATTCCAAAAGCTTCATCTTGGAGTCCTGAATGGCCCAGGAAAAAAAAGAAACATGAAAACTGTTTTCATTGGTCACTTTAAGGGCAGAGTTGAGGACAGAGAGGCTGAATAGGCTTTGGCTTTTAATTCTTCAGATATATATATATATATATATATATATGTATATATATGAAATTTATAAAATATTAATGCTAACACATTACCACTGGAAGATCAAAGAAAGACTGTGATGGTAATGGCAAAATTATAGTGGGAAAAATGAACATCCAATGATAGAGGGTATTTAGAACCTTGGGATTCTTGTGTAATTACAAGCATGTTACATCAAGTGGGTAACATTTTCCAGGTTTAATATGGAATGTAGATGTGAAAAAGAAGTGAGCCATACTTTAGTTATGTGACATGAATAAAGAGATACCACCAACAAACAGTGAGGCAGGTGGGGACCTATTGGGGGCTACAGTGTGCTTCTGCCAATCAGTCTGACTTAGGGAAAAACTTGGAGGGCTCTGTATTTCATTACCTCTCACATTTGCTTAGCTACTGTGGGTCATGTTCATTTCTCTAGGAACTTACCTGTTTCAGAGTCCTCTTAGGGTTCATACTTAGGGGTCTGGAATTTCAGTTAACTTTTTCTCAAAATAATTACTTCCTCCAAAGAGTGGCTATGTAAATTCCATTGGTGTTCCAAGCACACACCTTTGAATCCCTTACTTGAAGGCCATTGCCTTCAATCTGAGTCCTGCTGTGTGCAAAGTGTTCATAGAGAGTAAAAGGCATATTCTTGTCTGATCTGATATAATTAGCTTCCTGTGTGCTCATCTCACTGAAATATAGCTCTTCTTTCCACTTAATCTGTTTCTTATTCCCTTTAAAGGTTTAAAGAATGAGCACTGCCCTCTCTATATACTTCCAAGAACACAGAGTATTATTACAAAGCAGATAGCCTTAAGATTCTATTTTCTCTCCAGCCTGAATTTGTTTAGTCACTTTTTATATATGTTACTTACACTCTTAAATTATGGTCTTTTTATCCATTGTGTGGGGATAATAGAAGTACTTACATTATAGGAATGTTGTGAAGATTACAAAAATAATGCTTGTAAAATCTTAGTGTAGTGTATGGTGTATAATAGGAGCTTAAACATTATTAGCCTGCAATCCCCATAGAGAATAACTTTGAAGTGCTCTACCCTCCCTCACGCCTTTGTGGTAAATGGCTTGCTGTTTGGCCATGACACTTTACAGTATGTTGTATATCCAGGTCCTGTTGAACTCAGGAGGATTCAAGCTTCTACCAATAAAAAGTGATTATAAATGATAGGTGTCTCTGAAGAAGCTTTTAGGGTCAGAACACAGCTGGTCAAATATCTTTCCTTTTTATGATGACTAAGAATACTGTGTAAAAAAAGATACTCCTTCAGTCTAGGTTTCAGAGTAAGGTTAAGATGAGGAGCTATAGCCATGTCAAACAACAATGGATGCAGACCATGAGTGAAATGTAAACCATCATGAGATTTGAAAAGTCATCGTTTGCTGCAGAGTTATCCAGCCCATCTTCACTTGGAGAAAATTCAACTTTCCAAATTCTCTCCTTTGACCTCTAATTCTTTTCTGAAAGTTATTTCTTTATCATCTTATCCAATCCATCTCACTATATAAAAATATGCCTGCTGTCCCTGGTCCTACATTATACATCTTCAGATACGGCAAGTAGATTGCATGATAAGCTAACTTTAAGGTAAAAGAGCTGGAGGAAGCCTCATAATGTATACTTTCCCTCCAGAAGAAAAAAAATACTTTTTCCAGACAATAATAATTGCTTAATTGGTGGAAATTCCATACCATGACCCACCTGAATCCTGCTAATGGGATGCAGGGAATCTGATTTTGATTTTATGACAACACCACCAAGGCTTTCATAAGTCCTTACACCCTGGGATGCAAGTGGTATTACCTTTTTTTTATTTTTTTTTATTGGTCTTTCAAAATATTACATAGTTCTTAATACATCATATTACACCATTTGATTCAAGGGGGTTATGAACTCCCACTTCCACCCCGTATACAGATTGCTGAATCACATCAGTTACCCTTCCATTGATTGACATATTGCCTTTCTAGTGTCTGATGTATTTTGCTGTCTGTCCTATTCTCTACTATCCCCCCTTCCCTCCCCACCCCTCCCCTTTTCTCTCTCTACCCCTTCTACTGTAAATCATTTCTTCCATTTGTATTATCTTGTCTTACCCCTCCTTTCCTCTTATATGTCATTTTGTATAACCCTGAGGATCGCCTTCCATTTCCATGCGATTCCCCTTCTCACTCCCTTTCCCTCCCACCTCTCATCCCTGTTTAATGTAAATCTTCTTCTCAAGCTCTTCGTCCCTACACTGTCCTTGTTTACTCCCCTTATATCAAAGGAGTCATTTGGTATTTGTTTTTTAAAGATTGACTAGCTTCACTTAGCATAATCTGCTCTAATGCCATCCATTTCCCTCCAAATTCTATGATTTTGTCATTTTTTAATGCAGAGTAATACTCCATAGTGTATAAATGCCACATTTTTTAATCCATTCATCTATTGAAGGGCATCTAGGCTGATTCCACAGTCTTGCTATCATGAATTGAGCTGCTATGAACATCGATGTAGCAGTGTCCCTGTAGCATGCTCTTTTTAGGTCTTTAGGGAATAGACCGAGAAGGGGAATAGCTGGGTCAAATGGGGGTTCCATTCCCAGCTTTCCAAGAAATCTCCATACTGCTTTCCAAATTGGCTGCACCAGTTTGCAGTCCCACCAGCAATGAACAAGAGTGCCCTTTTCCCCGCATCCTCTCCAGCACTTATTGTTGTTTGACTTCCTAATGGCTGCCAATCTTACTGGAGTGAGATGGTATCTTAGGGTGGTTTTGATTTGCATTTCTCTGACTGCTAGCCATGGTGAGCATTTTTTCATGTATTTATTGATTGATTGTATGTCCTCCTCTGAGAAGTGTCTGTTCAAGTCCTTGGCCCATTTATTGATTGGGTTATTTGTTATCTTATTGTCTAATTTTTTGAGTTCTTTGTATATTCTGGTTATTAGGGTTCTATCTAAAGTGTGTGGAGTAAAGATTTGTTCCCAGGATGTAGGCTCCCTGTTTATCTCTCTTATTGTTTCTTTTGCTGAGAAAAAACTTTTTAGTTTGAGTAAGTCCCATTTGTTGATTCTAGTTGTTAACTCTTGCGCTATGGGTATCTTTTGAGGAATTTGGAGCCCGATCCCACAGCATGTAGATCATAACCAACTTTTTCTTCTATCAGATGCCATGTCTCTGGTTTAATATCAAGCTCCTTGATCCATTTTGAGTTAACTTTTGTGCATGGTGAGAGATAGGGATTCAGATTCATTTTGATGCAAATGGATTTCCAGTTTTCCCAGCACCATTTGTTGAAGATACTATCCTTCCTCCATTGCATGCTTTTAGCCCCTTTATCAAATATAAGAAAGTTGTAGTTTTGTGGATTGGTTACTGTGTCCTCTATTCTGTACCATTGGTCTACCCGCCTGTTTTGGTACCAGTACCATGCTGTTTTTGTTACTATTGCTCTGTAGTATAGTTTGAAGTCTGGTATCGCCATACCACCTGATTCACGCTTCCTGCTTAGTTTTGTTTTTGCTATTCTGGGTCTTTTATTATTCCATATGAATTTCATGATTCTTTTATCAATTTCTACAAGATATGCTGTTGGGATTTTGATTGGCATTGCATTGAACTTATAGAGAACTTTTGGTAATATCGCCATTTTGATGATGTTAGTTCTGCCTATCCATGAGCAGGGTATATTTTTCCATCTTCTAAGGTCTTCTTCAATATCTTTCTTTAGGGTTCTGTAATTTTCATTGTATAAATATTTCACCTCTTTTGTTAGGTTGATTCCCAAGTATTTTATTTTTGGGGGGGATATTGTGAATGGAGTAGTTGTCCTCATTTCCGTTTCAGAGGATTTGTCACTGATATACAGGAATGCCTTTGATTTATGCATGTTGATCTTATATCCTGCCACTTTGCTGAATTCATTTATTAGCTCTAATAGCTTCTTTGTAGACCCTTTTGGGTCTGCTAGGTATAGGATCATATCATCTGCAAATAGTGATAATTTAAGTTCTTCTTTTCCTATTTTTATGCCTTTAATTTCTTTCGTCTGCCTAATTGCTCTGGTCAGTGTTTTGAGGACTATGTTGAACAGAAGTGGTGAGAGAGGGCATCCCTGTCTTGTACCAGATCTTAGAGGGAATGCCTTCAATTTTTCTCCATTCAGAATGATGCTGGCCTGTGGCTTATCATAGATTGCTTTTACAATGTTTAGATATGATCCAGTTATCCCTAATTTTTCTAGAGTTTTGAACATAAAGGGATGCTGTACTTTGTCGAATGCTTTTTCTGCATCTATCGGGATGATCATATGGTTCTTATTTTTAAGTCTATTGATGTGGTGAATAACATTTATTGATTTCCGTATATTGAACCAGCCTTGCATCCCAGGGATGAATCCTACTTGATCATGATGTATAATTTTTTTGATATGTATTTGAATCCGATTCGCCAGAATTTTATTGAGGATTTTTGCGTCAAGGTTCATTAGAGATATTGGTCTGTAGTTTTCTTTCTTTGAAGTGTCTTTGTCTGGTTTCAGAATCAGGGTGATGTTGGCCTCGTAGAATGAATTTGGAAGTTCTCCATCTTTTTCTATTTCCTGAAATAGCTTAAAAAGTATTGGTGTTAGTTCCTCTTTAAAGGTTTTGTAAAACTCTGCTGTATACCCATCCGGTCCTGGGCTTTTCTTAGTTGGTAATCTTTTGATGGTTTCTTCTATTTCCTCTATTGTTATTGGTCTGTTTAGATTGTCTATATCCTCCTGCCTCAATCTGGGCAGATTGTATGACTTAAGAAATTTATCGATGCCTTCACTATCTTCTATTTTATTGGAGTATAAGGATTCAAAATAGTTTCTGATTATCTTCTGTATTTCTGAAGAGTCTGTTGTGATATTGCCTTTTTCATTCCGTATGCTAGTAATTTGGGTTCTCTCTCTTCTTCTCTTCGTTAGCATGGCTAAGGGTCTGTCAATTTTATTTATTTTTTCAAAGAACCAACTTTTAGTTTTGTCAATTTTTTCAATTGTTTCTTTTGTTTCAATTTCATTAATTTCAGCTCTGATTTTAATTATTTCTTGCCTTCTACTTCTTTTGCTGTTGTTTTGCTCTTCTTTTTCTAGGATTTTGAGATGAAGTATGAGATCATTTATTTGTTGGTTTTTTCTTTTTTTGAGGAATGAACTCCAAGCAATGAATTTTCCTCTTAGAACTGCTTTCAGTGTGTCCCATAGATTCCGATATGTTGTGTCTGTGTTTTCATTTAACTCTAGGAAGTTTTTAATTTCCTCCTTGATGTCTTCTAAAACCCATTGATCATTCAGCAACCTATTGTTCATTCTCCAAGTGATGCTTGATTTTTCCTTCCTTCTTTTATCATTGATTTTCAGTTTCATTCCATTGTGGTCAGATAAGATGCATGGTATTATCTCTACCCCTTTATATTGTCTAAGAGTTGCCCTGTGACATAATATATGGTCTATTTTTGAGAAGGTTCCATGTGCTGCTGAGAAAAAAGTGTAACTACTTGATGTTGGGTGGTATAGTCTATATATGTCAATTAGGTCTAGGTTGTTAATTGTGTTATTGAGTTCTATAGTTTCCTCATTTAACTTTTGTTTGGAAGATCTGTCCAGTGGTGAGAGAGGTGTGTTGAAGTCTCCCATGATTATTGTATGGTGGTCTATTAGACTCTTGAACTTGAGAAGAGTTTGCTTGATGAACAAAGCTGCACCATTGTTTGGGGCATATATATTTATGATTGTTATGTCTTGTTGGTGTATGGTTCCCTTGAGCAGTATGAAGTGTCCTTCTATATCCCTTTTGATTAACTTTGGCTTGAAATCTATTTTATTAGATATGAGTATGGACACTCCTGCTTGTTTCCGCAGTCCATATGAGTGGTATGATTTTTCCCAACCTTTCACCTTCAGTCTATGAATATGTTTTCCTATCAGATGCGTCTCCTGTAGGCAGCATATTGTTGGGTCTTGTTTTGTGATCCATTCTACTAGCCTGTGTCTCTTGATTGGTGAGTTTAAGCCATTAACATTTAGGGTTATTATTGAGATATGGTTTGTTCTTCTATCCATATTTGTTTATTGATGTTACTAAACCTGATTTGTTATCCACTTTGACTACTTTCCCCCCTTTACTGTCCTACCTCCCATTGTTGGTTTTCAAAGTTATTTTCCATTTCCTCTTCCTGAAATGTTTTGCCAAGGATTTTTTGAAGAGATGGTTTTCTAGCTGTGAATTCTTTTAACTTTTGTTTATCATGGAAGGTTTTAATTTCATCTTCTATTCTGAAGCTTAATTTCGCCTGATACACGATTCTTGGTTGGAACCCATTTTCTTTCAGAGTTTGAAATATGTTATTCCAGGATCTTCTAGCTTTCAGAGTCTGTGTTGAGAGATCAGCTGTTATCCTGATTGGTTTACCCCTAAATGTAATCTGCTTTCTTTCTCTTGCAGCTTTTAAAATTCTCTCCTTATTCTGTATGTTGGACATCTTCATTATAATGTCTCTAGGTGTGGATCTCTTATGATTTTGCACATTTGGCGTCCTGTAGGCTTCTAGGATTTGGGATTCTGTCTCATTCTTCAAGTCTGGGAAGTTTTCTCGTATTATTTCACTGAATAGATTGTTTATTCCTTTGGTATGGAGCTCTGTGCTTTCCTGTATCCCAATGACTCTTAAATTTGGCCTTTTGATATTGTCCCATATTTCTTGGATGTTCTGCTCATGGTTTCTTAGCAGTCTTGCTGAGCTGTCTATGTTCTTTTCCAGTTGAAATACTTTGTCTTCATTGTCTGATGTTCTCTCTTCTAAGTGATCTACTCTGCTGGTAGTATTCTCAACTGAGTTTTTAAGTTGGTTTACTGTTTCCTGCATTTCTAGGATTTCTATTTGTTTGTTTTTTATTACCTCTATCTCCCTGTGAAATTGATATTTTACTTCCTGGATTTGTTTGTCAATGTGATCTTTCATTGTCTGATTTTGCTATCTCATGTCTTCCTTGAGACTCCAGATCATCTGAAGCATATATATCCTGAACTCTTTATCTGACATTCTATCAGTTGCAGCTATTACCTCTTCTAAAGTTGAGTTGACCTGCATTGCTTGTGGTCCTTTCTTTCCTTGTCTTTTCATACTGCTAGCGTTTCTTTCTGCTTGGTGCAACTGTTGTGTTTTTGAAATTTACCCCCTATTTATTTATATTGCTCTTGTATAGTTGGGCAGTCTCCCTTGCAGGGCGGGTAGTGGCTCTGCTCCTCCTCTAATTAGGGTGATCTGTCTACCCCGCTGATCGGTCGCAGGTCTGCCCCCCCTGCGGGCACGGGTGGCGGCTCTGCTCTGCCTCCACTCCAATTGTGGTAAAGTAACTACCACGCCCTGGGGTCGTTGGTCCTGATCTGGATGTGGGTGGCGGCTCTGCTGGGTCCCCACTCCAATTGGTGTGACGTGTCTACCGCTCTGGCAGGCCTCTAGGCCGGTGGGTCGCAGTTCTGCACAGCCCCCACTCCCAATGGGGGTACCTGACTACCTCTCCAGCGGGTCGCTGAGCCCCCTCCGGACCCTGGCGGCGACCCTGCTCCACCCCCACTCCAACCAGTGTGACGTGACTGCCTCAGTGTTGCGTGTCCACCACGCTGGCAAGCTACCTGGCCTGTCTTTCCAGTGGGCCGCAAGTCTGCCTGCCCTGCTTGCTCGGATGGCAGCTCTGCACAGCCCCTACTCCAAGTGAGGATACTTGGCTACCTCACCTCGGGGTTGCTGGTCTTATTCTAAGCGTGGGCGGCTACTCTCTTCAGCCCCAGCTGCGTTTGGTGTGTCATGATACCACGCCGGCGGGTCACTTGGCCTGCTCTGGGCGCAGGAAGAAGCTCCACTCTGCCCCTCAGCACCCAGCAGGAGCCTGACTGAGAAACAGTCACTGCTGGTTCCCTATCCTTGGGCCGAAGCAACTTCGGTAGCCAGAACCCCGCCTCTCGGATCCCGATACACTCACCGCTGGGAGCTGGCTCCAGCGAGCGACCCCCACGGGTTCCCCTGCCCCCAGGCCAAAACTGTTCCGGGAGTCCGAACCCAGTCACCCCAAGCTCAGCGCACGCTCCACTTGGAGCTGGCCTCCACCGGCAGTCTCCGCAGTTTCCTCAGACCTGGGCCAGGTTAGCCCCGGGAACCAGAATCCAGCTGCTCAGTGCCCGGCACACGCCTTGCCAGGCACGAGCCTCTAGGAGTATTCTCCACAAGATCCCCAGTCCCGAGCCTGAGCAAGAAATCTGTCTGCTAGATGCAGGCCAATACCAGCCTGAAATCACCTGTTCCGTAGCTGAATGAGCTGAGATCCCAGGAGAGCCCTGATGGCGGATGCCGGCTGCTGGTTCGGGCGGGGTGGGCCAAACCGATCGGGTGTCAGCCGCTTGCAAAAGTGGCCGCTGGTTTCAGGACTCGACTTCTGCACCCGCCGCGGGGCCACCTGTGGAGCCAGGTAGCTGTGGTCACGTGGTTAGGAACTGGGCAGGTGAAGTGGCTGCTCCCAGAGCGAGCTCTAGGCCTCCCGGGGGAGCCGCTTGCCGAGCGGCTGATGGCTGAGGGACTAGACCTCTGTGCCCGAGTGGCTGTCCAAGATCCACTTCTCTGGGACGAACTGTCACTTCCAATAAACCTACCAGTTCACGGCTGCTCTCCTCTTAAGGGAATTATGCTAGAAGTTCCTCTGTAGGTAGGCTGCAGCTGTTCAGGTGGGTCTTTCTTATCCCATTAAAGTGGAGACGTTGGAATCGCTGCTTCCTCGTCGGCCGCCATGTTGGATCCCCTCCGGTATTACCTTTCTAACATGTAATAATTTTACTTCCTGGTAAGAAGCCTTTCTGTGTGATAAAGAAGCACTAATGTGCAGATCAAATCTCAAAACTTCTGCTTTAAGGAAAATGAAAGGTAGGTTTTAGCTAGGGAAGCAATGCCAAAATACATAGTGTTCATTCTGTGACTCATGCATGCTTAGTGATGATCAACATTTTATTAAAATAACTAAAATTTAACCTTCTTAAAACTCACTAATATTTATAACTGAAGGAAACATTAATTGTGGGAATCTTATGAGACCTACTACAGTGTGCAGAAATTTTTATTCCTTCTGGCTGGAAGTTGAGTTAAACTAAAGCAGTTGTTTTGAATGCTGACAAAATAGCATAAGTTTGATCCTTGATACCCTGATGAATTAGTCCTGGAACACTTAGGCTCAGATTGATAATTCAGAGAAAAGTGAAATGATATCTTGTTCTAGCTGCTGAAATGTGGCCTCGGTCTAACAGCTGAATGTGTACCCTAACCAAGTCAGGTTGCCTTTGCCTTGGTCCTCTCTCCAAAGAGAGCAACAACTCTGCTCTAGCTCCTTATCTTTGGCACTTATTGGGCTGAAGTAGTCAACTTAGACCCAGCTCATGGGACAGACAATGTGAAGCACACTTCTGTAGAGGCTGCTGTTTTCTGAATTGTACCTTAGGTTCTTAAAAACTAAACAAATAAATGAAAGGTCACTTCTGGTCATTCATAATTTAACTTCAGTTTATTTAATTATTGACCATGGAGTTTAATCTGTTTCTCAAAGTTGAGTTTGAGATGCACACTGAACACTATCATCAAGAATTGATATTCCACCACATGAGGGCCAATGTCTCCAGTATTTCCCTTATCTGCAAGATCCTAAGCAGGGAAGGAATCATAATGAACTAGTTCCAAATGTGATTATTCCCTTTGCAAATTATGGACACTCTAACAATAGAATCCTTAAACCTTACCCACTTTATTAGATAAATAAATCCATGAGGTAAATGAGAATCGGAATGTTGTCAGGTTATTTCAGAGAAGCCGCATGACCATGGAAACAGCACTAGGTTAGGAGTCAGATGACCATTGTGTCTGCCTTGGTGACCCTGTCTTACATACCATGTGACCCTGAGCATACTAGGAAGGTTGAGGGAGGTTCAGGGAGAGGAAGTTGCTTAGCCCAGAGAATTCCCAAGGATGATTTAGATTTCTGAAATATTTGAAGAGCTCTTGAATATAAAATGCATTATGCTGTGAATTTGTATAGCAGAAATTGTAAAACATGGAGGACAGGTTTGTATATTTATAAAGAGTCTTTCTCACAGTTAGTCTAGTTTAGCAATGGATTATTCTGCTTCTGAAGTTTGAAGTTTTCTGACACAGGAAGTGTCTAAAACAATGTGCTGTATCAGGATCACCCTGGTATTCTCTGCACCTACTTATCTGAAAAGAAGAATAATAATAAAGAATGCTTAGCTTATTTATGAAGTGAGCTTTTTGAATATCTAATATGCAGCAGGCATTGTAATGCACCTTGCCGCTCTAAGATGATAACATGGATAGACAAGAAAAAAAAAAAAAAAGCCAAATGTCTGAATGCTGCCAAAGACATTGACACGCCTTCTTCCTGTGAAGTTGCCAAAGGAGATGAACATGCAGCAAAGGCAAGAAAGGCACTTGCTGGTTCTTGAATTTAACTTGCATCTGGAGGAGAAAGCAGAGCCCAAAGCAGGTGGCCCTGAACAATAGCTCTGTCTCCAGTAAAGCTTGTCTCCCTCCTCAGGCAGGCATTATTCCCTGAAACAGAAGCATCTATTTATCATTTTAAAGTCTTCCTACTTGTGATGTAAACTTGAGTAGAAAAAGGCAGTGGTGTAACAAGATTTCAGTTTCCTTCTGATCTCTTGACAGGACACCTGGAGGAGACTATCCTGGGGCACTCCACAAGATAGGAATCCAGGACCAAAGCTTCACATCAATGAACTAACTACCTCTGACCTTCCTCTGGGGAGTCTCCTTACTTCCATTGAGTTTGGACACAGTTTGTGTTCCTCTTTTATGTAATTTGGACACTGATGAGTTGGATGATGTGGATTTACTTGAAACTTTTAGGAAATTTTGAAAAGACTTGGATAATTCTTACTATTAGTTTGATTGTATATTATACCATTTGTAATTAGACTTTTTAAATGAGGAATTATTACACTGCTAGAGTAATAAATATCAGCATTTACTCAATTAGTTAGAGTAGAATGAAATGTTCAGGTTAACTAGCAAAAAAGATAGTGCTGCCCATGCCTATGAAAATATTTAAAGGAATGTTTTCTACAAAATCTCAAAGGCTTTTATTTGATTGTTTATTTAAGTTTGTTGCTTTGGCATATTGGGATATTTCAAGTGGTTTCTGTTTGTGGATGATTTTTTTGTAAATCTTGAAGGGAGATTAAATTTTCCTTCTATTTTTTAAGCAGTTGAAATTTAAGTAATGACAAAGGGGAAACATCCTACACATTTATTGGGGTCCATTTCTGAGATGCTTGAGTCATAAAACAACAAGTAGACAAGTAAATGAATAAGTACACAAATAAATAACCATTCCTCATCCTGAGGGATATAAATATAAATATATGGCTTGATATGATCATATACAACTTGATAAATCAAATACAGCAGGAAAAAAAAGACGAAATTCAAGAACAAGTCCTCATATTAGAACAAGGTCAAAAGAGATAGAATTAAGTTGGAGACATAAACTTAATCTTCTGGCCTTTTTGGAGAAAAAAAAATAATTTGTCTTAGAAATAGATATTACACTCTACTTCACTGTATTCTCCCCTGAATACTCATAAAAAAATTATAACATACATCTGTACAGGAGTCTGAACAGACTTGTAACTCCAAATTTTCTGTCTCTAACATGTTTCCCCACTAAACACAATCAGAACTCATTGCAAAGTGACCACTCCTGTGTTTGGAACAAGAGAAAATTACAATAACTCATGGGTATTTTTTTCTTCAAAAAATAGAGGATATTTTTCAGAGATATTTAGCTAAACTATTTTTTAGAATATAAATATCAGATTCTTAATTGCTTGAGCATGTTACTAGCATATACATGTACATACAAAAAACATAAACAAACAATAACAGTAATTATGATTATGCAAATTTAAATTCTCAAGGTATATAGAGGTCTGAAAGTCCATAGAAATTTTTCAAAGCAGATAGATGTAAAGCAAGCTAATAAATATCTCTGCCTCCCAGGGTGAAGAAGTGGATAGTTGTTTCTAATTCCATGGTCCATTTAGGGCAAGAAATGACAGGGAACAAATTTTAATTGTGTTTCTTTAACCAAACTTGGTCTGAGAACCTCCTAAATAAAAAGCTTTAAAGTGAAATTTGCTTAGAGAGAAGAGATTGTTGAAAGTGGCCAGTTCTCTGACGCAATGAAAACTCTCCTTATTATTTCAAACACTCAGTAAGAAGCCTCTCACAAGGAAAAGGTACAATAATATTGAATTTGGGTGGTGGAATGTAAGACAAAGTTCTTATTCTGGGGTATGAGTACTTTAAAAGCTTATTTTTGATTCAAGAAACAGAAAAAGGTGATGTTTCTAAGTGTGTCTAATGAACTTTACAGAGTTTTAGTGTAAATCTTTAAAATAGTAACCTAGGGCTGTGGTTTGGCTCAGCAGTAAAGTGCTCGCCTAGCAAGTGTGAGGCCCTGGGTTCGAACCTCAGCACCACGTAAAAATAAATAAATAGAATAAAGGTATTGTGTCCAACTACAACTAAAAAATAAATATAAAAAAATAGTAACCTAAATCTACATTTTTAAGGGAGACATTGGCTGCTTCTTCAGATTTGGTAGGCCCCCTACCTTTGAGGGGCAAGACAGAAGTACCACAGAGGTTCACGATGTCTCCTCTTTATGTAGTAGATGCCTGTGTGCATAACATTCAATATCCTTGTTCAAATAAACTGCTACCTTATAAAGAGTAGAGTTGTAAGTTTTTTTGGATGATTTATTTTTGCCCATCTCTATATCAGCTCATTTGTGATTCAGAGCTTTCATGTATAGTGAGCTGAAATATAGGACTAAGACCTAAGGCAAACAAATATTTCACTTTTCCTAAGCCAACAACTGGCTCTAGAGAAAAAAGGAATGAGCATGCTCAGCACAGGGCGTCACAATGGAGAATTCATGAGCTGTTTTGGCTGCCTTCCAACAAATGATGAACACCCAGTCCATTTCCCACTGCAGAAACATGGGAACAGAAAGTTAGAAACAGTTACACAAAGAGAAGCTAAGTTGGTTGTGTCCCTTGACCTGGCGTGCCTTCTTTTTCCCTCTAACCTCATTGAAGGAGAAGCCAAGAGGGAGCTCCACCCTCAGGACAGAATCACTTCCCCAAATCAATGTATACCTGTGGTCACACTGATATCCTGGAACCCTGCATCAGGTTAGTAGGAGAGGGGAAGGAAAAGGGGGAGGAGGAAGGAGAAAAGCAGAAGAGAGAGAGGGGAAGAAGGAAGAAGAGGAAGAAGAAGAAGAAGAGGAAGAGAAAAGGCCTAGGAAAGATTCATCTGAGCTAGAAATAAAGGAGAATCTCCAACTTCCTCTCTCACATACACATGCACCCAGATAACCATCTTAGTTGTGCATGTTTCTTCTTGGCCTTAGTAGCTTACAGGAGGCATCATGGACATAGGAGGTCAGCAGCATTGCCAAGCCCTCTGTCATTCCTGTAAGGTGACTTTCCTTGTCTGTGTTGTTTCTACTACCACTTACAACTTTCAGTAAGATTCTGAAGTTATCAGGATTTTACAGTGTTGATGTTTAATTAAGTGGGGTTGAGTTTTTCCCCTAAACAAGTATTTGCCTTATCTATTTTCCATCTTGGCACGTGTCTCACTCTAAAAGGCCAAATAAAAGGCATGGTTGTATAATATCAGTCACCATAAAGTGTCTGAAATTTGGAGGATATTGACCACTAATGCCCATATTTCTTTGGATAAAGTTAACATATTAATATCCCCTTATCATTAGAAGAGTAAAATATAAAACATATATTTTAACATTCACAGACTCTAGCTCTAGCCATGAAATCATCCCAAGCCAGTCTAAAATCACTGACCTAAGTCAGGGTCTTTCATTAGCAGCTTCAGTCAGAGCCATTCTCCACTGCAATTTTTGTAGGTTTTTCATTAACTCCATACTTGAGATCAAGCCAATCCTAAAATTCTCATGATATCCACTTACCTAAAATTATGAATAAATATTACAATAGTACTTTCTCTCTCCTCCCCAATTTAGAAAAAAAAAATAATATCCAGCCAGTATAATAGATTGTGATTTAAGATTTGAGTCCTGAGTAGGAACAACCCTAAACTCCATTACATATTTTGCTATAGATCTGAAAGTATGGAAAGGAGAATGGCAACATCAGCAAGTACAACAGGAAATTAGGAAATCTTGGTTTCTGGTTCACAGGAATGCCAGGGGAGGTTTTGTGGTATATGTTATCTACAACCCATGAAATTAAATTCAAGGAGATGACAGTTCCATCAAAGAGTTCATTGCACTTGGACATCCTCCCTTCTCTCTCAGAGAGTGGCTGATTAATGAACAGTCTTTTCCGTTGAATTGCAACTCTTTTAGTGAATACACAGCTTCACCTACTCAGTGCAACTTGTCCATGTCTCAAACCAGTTATGTGTTACCTTACATAACAAAAGGGGCTTTGTGGTTAAGTATATTGAAATGGGCAGTTGACCCCACATTGTCCAGGGAGGGCAACTTAATCACAATATATTAGAAGACTTTAGACAAAAAAAAAAAAAAAAAAAAAAGACTTTAGAAAGAAAGAAGCAGAATAGTCAGAGAAGAAAATGGGAATAGGAGCAGAGGTCACAGTGACACAGAGCCATGTGCCAATAAAGTGGGCAGCCTCCAGAAGGGAAAAGGTGGGAAGAATGATTCTCCCCTAGAGCCTCCAGAAGTGGGGACCTGCCCACACCTTGATCATTAAGCTCCATGAAACCCACTTTAGACTATGACCTCCAGAAATGGAAGACATTAAATTTGCATGGTGATCAGCAATTGAATTGTGGTAATTTGTTGGAAAAGCAATAGGAAATTAATCCATCTCCTACATGTGCTCCCTTCATGGTAGATACTCTAATTAACAATCATTTTATTTATTGGCCCATGGACTTACTGTCTCTTTCCTAATAGCAAATAAGCTTTATGAAGTCCGGACTCTATGTACTAATTAATTTATTTCATTCTCATTGAGCACAAAGTATGATATTTAACAGGGTCAAAAGAAATATTTTTGAGTGAGTTTAGATGAATACAGGCTAAGATTATATTTCATTGTCCTAATCCACATTAAAATATGAGCCAACAAAATAGCCCTTTTATTTCCCATGAAAGCTATTGCCAAACCTGTTCATCTAGCAGTGGAACAATGAATTACAAGCATTACCTGCCTACACTGTGCAGATTTCAATTATGAAACCTCAATTGTGCTTCAATTATTAACTCACATGTCTGCATTCTTTAGTAGCCAGCAACAATCCTTAAGAACAAAACAATGCTGTATTTTTGTTTTGAATTCCTAGATTCTTTTTCATGCCTGCTGTTTATTAGACATGCTATCAATATATATATAATGAATGAAAATAAATGAGGAAATGTATTATGATTAAATTAATTAATTCATATTTACCCTGATTACAATTGTGTGCATGGCTTAATTTTGAATTTTAAACTGATTACCCTAATTATAATATATTTGTCTAAATCATTTTTATTCACAAATTTGCTATGTTTGACATTTATTCTTCCTTCCTAACATTCACATTTTACAATGTATACTGGATTGTTCTCAACACAGCAATCATTACTGTGTGTGATATGGTGTATAAAAGCAAAGGAGATGGACAAGGACACTCTTGGGGACTCATTTTAAAGTAGAGAAATACAGAGAGGAAATAAGTAATTGAAAATATCAGTTAGTGATAAGTGCTTTGTAAAGGAACCAACTTACCTCAATAATCTTGTTTTTATTTTGCTGTATTACAGGCATTGTCTGCTTAAAAGAAACAGCTCTATTTCCTTGTCCTTGTTTTCATTTATGGCATTCTGATTTGCATGCTTCCGATTTTATGCTGTTCTGCAGGCATGGGATGCTCTTCCCTGCCTTGCATTTGCATGTGAAATAGCTTGGCTTTTGAATTGGAGGAGTGAGTTTAAATTTGAACTCTTCCGAGTATTAACTACTGACTTCCTGTGAGAAGTTTTAATGTGAGGGAGGCCAGTTTTCCATCTGTAAAATGGAAATCTAGCACTAACATCTTTTTCACGGGGATGCTGTGTGAACAATGCCCTGTTGTTTGTAAAGCATCCACCACAATGTCTGGTACATAGTAAGCGCTCTTTAATTATAGATGATCCTCCTCCTCCTCCTCCTCCTCCTCCTCCTCCTCCTCCTCCTCCTTTTTTCATTTGTACATTCAACAGTCATTGAAAGCCCAGAACACTTATAAATCCATCTTTTTCTGAAATCCCATTATAGCATTGTTTGTACTGCCATTTTGTGAATTTTCTAGTCTCTTTTATTGGCATATATTCTTCCTGTGCTTATACTTTTGTCTTTTAACTTATCATATACCTATGAAAGCAGACCCTCCCTCAATATTAACCGCCTTGCCTTCATAGGGCACAATGCTAGAAAAAGAGGTGGATGTGATACAAGAGACCTGGACTGGGAATGAGAAACTCTAAATTTTCCCTCAAATTCATCTCATCTGTTGGGCAATTATGCAGGTTCATTATTCACTAGAGGAAGCTGCAGTTCTTCTCTCATGCCTTCTAACTCCCAAAGTACTTGTAAACAGAGTTTAAAAAGTTCAAAAGAACATACAGCCCAACTCCCACATTCAGAGCTGTATAAAATAATAACACTAATCTAACAATCAATACAACATACTTAATACTCAATACAACATACATAACCGAACCACCTGCCATCAATTCTGCCTCCAGTTTCTTAGGGAAAGCCTGGCATAATGATGAACCAGATTCAGTAGCCAGACCACCTGGGTTTGAATTCCAAGTCTGCCACTTACTTGCTGTGTGATTTGGGGTACATGCTTAAGCTTTAGCCTGTGCTTCGTTTTTCTTGTTTTTGTTTTTTCATCTATACAATGGTCTTAATAATACTATCTACTTCATAGGAACACTATATATATTAAATGAGTAAAAAGTTATAATGTGCATGTATATAGCATATATAAATGTTTGGGAAATAGTTTTGAAATTTAATCCACACAAGAACATATTATTGTTATGTCCATTTCATAGTTAAAGTGGCTCAGGCTAAGTAACTTTTACCAAGGTGATAAAACATGTAAGCAAAAGAGCAGAGACCTTAAACACTCACGTGTAACTTAAAGTCAACAGAAGCTCATCATGAGGTGAGAGAGATTTGGCAAAGTCTGGAGACATGTTTTGTTGCCACAATCAGGAGAGTTTTACCAGCTTCTAGTAGGTAAAAGCTGACAATCCTGAAATGCAGAGGATGCCTCCTACCATAGAGACTGATCTGGCCCGAATGCCATAATGTTCCCTGAGAAGATACAGGACATCAATTAAATTTAAATTTCAGTTAAACAACAAATACATCTAGCATAAATATGCCTCAAATATTTAGATTAAAAAGGTCCCATACCATATTTGGGACATATTTAATTGTGAGTGAATTTTCTAGTCTCTGTATTTTTGTTTACTAAATCATTTAAAGTATAAAATATCTCACAAGTTCTTCATAAGAATCACCTCCATTGGTGACACATGATTCCCTCTAATTTTAGGGAGAAAAATGAGACTTAGAAAGAACGCTATTTGTCCATGATCATGGAGATTGAAAGTGGTAAAACTGGTACCAAATGCAGTAATTCTCTAATTCCTAGACTAATGGCATTTGAATGCAGTCAATCAGCCTGTAGTTTATCAACTTAGAAATTTGGTATATGACACATGGCAACAGAGAAACAAGTGGGTGGCTCAGAGCAGAGAGAACATTGTTGTACTTAACCCCAAGTTACAAGTGGCCTTTGGAGGCATGGAATGATTCTGTCTATAGAGGAAACTGCAGTAGGCATCCCTAGTCATCTGAGGTTCCAGGTACCAGGATTGTGCAAAGACTCATCCTGCAGTGTTTTTTTTTTTTTTCAAATATTTTGACATATTTTCACTAAAATATAGACTAAGAACAAGAGAAAACAATTTGTTTGTTTGTTTGTTTGTTTATACATACCAGGGATTGAACCCAGGGGCACTTAACCACTGAACCACATCCTCAGCCCCTTTTTTATATTTTATTAGAGGCAGGATCTCACTGAGTTCCTCAGTGACTCGTTAAGTTGCTGAGGCTGGATTTGAACTTGTGATTCTCTGCCTCAGCCTCCCAAGTCTCTGGGATTACAGGTGCTTAGCTGAGAAAACATTATATTTTAAAAAGATTTGTATGCACCTTTTTATTAAAGTTGCTCACGGGATCAAATGACATCATAGAGTTCTTCTCAGGTGACAGAACATGCGTGATTATAGTAAAGAAGAAGAGCAGAGACCATTCCACAGGCTGCCATATGATAGCACAGCCTGTTGAATACCAACTGAAAAAGTCAATTAAATATGATTCTTCTAATGTGGAAAGAAATAATGATTCTTCTAATGTGGGAGACAGGTTTTAGTTCTGTGAGTTGGCCGGGAGTAGTCAGCCCTTATGCAGGTGCTGCTGAGAGTCTCTCTGATAACCAGCTATCCAAGACTGAGATGAGGGGCTCATGGAGTTGCGGATTTATAGTAGATGAGTTGACTTAATTTATCTTAGCAGTTTTCCAGGTCAATGTTTAATTCTGCCTCTCTCTCTCTCTCTCTCTCTCTCTCTCTCTCTCTCTCTCTCTCTCTCTCACACACACACACACACACACACACACACACACACACACACACACAGGACATCCATATAAGCAATGCAGTAGCTCCACCCTAAATTATACTCACATTCTGCTCAACAGGAAAATCCTGTTTCTTTTTAGTATTTTTTTATCCTTTTGATTCTTCCTATTATCCTAAGAAGACAGCTACAGAGGACATGGCTGGTAAGACTTCTTTTGATCACTCTGGGGCATTAGGAAAGATATTTGATATTGACTCACTTCAACTTTTATTTACTAGAATCTGTATAGTTTGTGTGAACAATTTTTAGTTAGAGGAGAAAAGAAGGAGCCCTCCTTCTGTGAGCTATATTCTGTCAGGCTCTTATAAACGGCCTCATAGGAAATGAGCTATGGATCTTCCCTGAATGCTCATGTTCCAAACATGACTGAAGTTCAGAATCTGCATAGTGCAATCACCAAGGATGAGTCTTTCTAAATAAAAGAAGGGAAAATGACATAAATCTGACCATTATTGACTCCGATTTCATGGATATGTTTATATTCATCAAAGAAATACAACAGTTGGAGCTTCTTAAGCCTTTCCTGGCAACTCACTAAGGCAGAACCAGAAGAACCACCAGGTAAGTAGAGCCTTGTTTTTGAGGGTGCTGGGTTAGACTTCTATGAGTGGCTGCCCATGGGTTGAGAAGGAATAGCATCGATCGTAAATACATTAATTAGACCATCCCTTGGGATAGCTGAACCACATAGAGGAAATATAGAAAAAAAAAAAAAAAAAGAAGAAAGAAGCCTAGTTATTGAGGTGGCGGTTGTATTTCTTGAGCTGGCTATCAATTTCAACACTGTTGTGCTTCCAACAGATAAGAGACTAAAGGAGAAAAGGAAAACATTTATTATCTCAGTGTCTGAGGATACGCTTTACACTTTGCTGGATGACCTACTAAGTGAAGAGGTAGTGAACGAAGAGGAGGCTGAAAATGTGAAAAAGAAAAATGCTACAACTAAAGACAAAGCCCGTGATTTGATAGATTCAGTCATTCCAAAAGGGTCCTGTGCCAGCCAAAAACTTATTGACTATATCTGCAATAGAGATTCCAGCCTTGCTTATAAATTAGGATTTTCTTCAGGTGAGATTCCAAGATTTTATTTAAAAATTCTAAATGATTTAATCAACAAAACTATAGATATTTACAGTGTAGAATGTGATGTTCTGCTCTATTGGTCCATTGTGGGAAGATTAAATCAAGCTAATTGATGTATAAGTCACATTGCAGGCTTGTCCCTTTTTTTTGTGGTTAGAACACTTAAAATCCACTCTCTAAATAATTTTCGAAGATACATTATTATTAACTACAGTCACATTCTCAATTCTGTCCTTGTATCTTGGCATCTAATGCATGCTTTCTTATTTACCTGCCAGATAACAGATGACTCAGCAGCTCTTCACCTAATATATTATTACACTCGGTCTCCCATTCATGCTGGCCTGCTCTTCCTGCTCTCCTTTGCTTTGTTAAAATCAAATTCTCCTAGTTTCTTCTTCACATGTGGGCAGTACCTTACCTTTCACTTGAAGTGTCTTTTTATCTGTGGATAATCCTTTAGTCCTTCAGTAATAATTTTGAAGCCTTTTTTTCTAATCTCTCCAAATGAATAAGAGACAAAAGTTTTTACTGTGGTCCTTGACATTAAGCCTTTATAATTCATGAAGTCTCCTGAGGACACATTAGAACCACATGCCCTTCCCTTATTTGTCATTTATTTGATGACACACATTTTTTCAATCCATTGCTCTTGACAACTTGTCCACCATCAGCTATATGACTTCAAGTTTTTCAATAGTGATAGTCCACTTCATCACTTCTGCATAAATCAAGTGCAATTTATCATTCTTTTTCTTGCTTTATTACAATTAGAAATATTAGAAATGTGTCTTACAGTCTTTTCAGGGCTCAATCTAAGAGCTGTTTCTTCACGAAAGATGCTCAATACTAATGGCAATTAAAGGGTAATAAGGACCAACCTACAGTAATTGATGAAATATTCCAATTGAAACACTGCCCATTTACTAATCTACTAATATCCCAAGAATAAAACCCACTGTTCTTAATCTAACACACACTTTCCATATCTCCAGCCTCAGCTTCTGTTCCTCTTTAAATAAATGCCAATGCTCTGGTACATTATAGATATAGGAGATATTAAGGAAGGGCTTGATTATGAGTTTGGACCCAGAAGAGCTGGAGACATAAAATTATGATATCCATTTGAAATCTTAGGACCGGATGAGATCACTATAAATAGACAGTAAAAGGAAGCCCTTGGAAAAGCACCAGGATAATTTCAGGAATCACAGGAATCAAAGGTAGCATTAGACTCTAGATGAGAATAACTCACCTTCATTGCAGAAGCAGTGGCAAACAGGCATATCAGTGCTTTGTGGTTTAATGTGAACCATACATGTGCACACAACACCAAATTCTGATTTCATCATTTTCTAAGTCCACATTATATTTGTAGTAGCAAGAGAAAAATAATGATGTTAACACTCACATAAAACTTAATATAGCCACACATTGCTTCTTGGGTGTTAAATCACTAAATATGCACAAAAATCTAATATGTAAACTGATTTTTTTTGTTCTCACTCAGAAGTGGGAAAATTGGAAACAGGGGATATTAAGTAATCTAAGTTCATATAGCTGTTATGCGGTAGAATCAGGAGTAAAGCCTGCTTCCAAATCCCATCCTGAGGACTGCCAAGATGTATTGTGTTGTACAAACAGACCTTTCTGTCCAATGATGCCAAATCAGAGATCCACAGGGACTCTGTTTCTTGTGTCTCTGTGTAAAACATGCCATTACTTCTAATCATTGCCTTACTCTTCTCTGAGTTCAATCAACCAAACAAACCAAACCCGCAACATTTGTCCACACCTTTTTCTTTCTTTTGAGGCACATTTAGGGATAGAATGACTATTTCCCCAAGAAAGCATCAAAGACTACTCAGGGAGGAAATGAGTATCGATATTCTCCAGCCTGAGCCTGCTTGATGAGACTTTTGATGACCTTCACACACTTTGCCCAGTCGATGGACCTATATTCTGAGTTCTAGATCCTCAGCAAGGACAGCTGGTCACCACCACCCACCCCACTGATGCCCTGGCATCTTGGCTGCTCCATAACTTGAAAAGAAAGGATAAACAACTGGACAACCTGTCCTCCATTGTTCAGTAGAGCCAAGCACTCAGCTTTTAAAAATAGCCTTATAAAGAAATCAAGGAGAAATGAGAATCCAATGTTGATAACTACGTATAATGAGAGAGACTTGGGAGAGTTATCCATCCAAAACAAAGCACATTCTAGCTGTTCTTAGGGACCAGCTATATAATCCTTATAAATCTGAGATTAGATTCAAAGGAGATTCTTAATGAAGTTTTCAGAACCAAGGCAGATCAATAGAGTCTTATTAGACCTATTGTTTCCTAGTCTTCACCAGAGTCACATGCATATATTGCTGCATCTGGAGTACCTCTCTTAATCAGTTAACTTTTCCCACAAAGGAGCAACAACTCTTGCCTGACCACAATTTACCTAAATTAACAAGATGTTGGACACAACTAGTTTTTACCAGCTAACAGTTTTCCCACAAAGTTTTCTTTTATATTCCAAGAGAATTAGTACACTCTGACAATTACTGGGGTGACTTGGGTTCTGGGATGCACCAATAGAACCAGGATACAGGGGCTGGGGTTGTGGTTCAGAGGTAGAACACTTGCCTCAAATGTGTGAGGCACTGGGTTCAAGTCTCAGCACCACATAAAATTTTTTTAAAAATAGATATTGTGTACACCTATAATTAAAAAATAAATAGAACCAGGATACCATATATCACATTTGTCATGTCTTTTAAAATTTGTGCAGAAGCTATTGATGGCAGACCAGAGACAGTATCTGAAGAATCCAGAGGCTTACTCAAGCTTTGTCCTCATCAAAAATTCCTGGAACTATGCACAAAGGAGGCTGGAAGGGTGAGATGGAAAATTAATGGAATAGGGAATCAAATGAAGTAGAAAGATACCCTAGATGTAAATACACAGAGGACTTAAGAGTAATAGTATTTCTTTCTTTCTTTTTTTTTTTTTTTTTTTTTTTTTTTTTTTTTTGTACCAGGGAGTTGAACCTAGATTTAACCTAGGGGTACTTAATCACTGAGAAACATCCTAACATTCCCAGCATTTTTTTTAATTTTGAGAGAGGATCTCACTAAGTTGATTAAAGCTTTGCTAAATTGCTGAGGCTGGCTTTGAACTTGCAATCCTCCTGCCTCAGCCTCCCAAGCCACTGTACAGGCATGAGCCACCATAGCTGGCTGACAGTGGGTTTTTTTAAAAGATATATGAAAGTACCTCAAGGGTCAAAAAATAACTGTATATGAGTATTTTATTGTAATATGATATTGACAGAAGGGATTTTATTCTATCAGGAAAATTAGATGTGCAATAATGAAACAATAATGTTTTGATGCATTATATATTGATGCTACTTTGTGTTTATATATAGATACTATAAAATAAAATTAAGGATTGTTATGATCAATGTCAACTGAAGAAGGTGGGGAATGATCTAGTATTCAAGAATTTTGATATGGGTCTTTTATATCAGATAAAGTTTGGCTAAATATAAGGAAAGGGACAAGGAAGGACAAAAAGTATTCTTGTCTACTCCACGAGGTCATTGAATAAATAGCCCACATCTGTTCTTATTCATTACTCTGGGAGTTTGCTTTTCTTGCTGTAGCTTTCCCTATTCCCCTTATTTTGTCTGATTTCTTTCTAAAACTCTTTCTACCATTAAAGAAGGAGAGAAAGAAATGGTTACAGCAAAAGTTAGCAGATGAACAAACAGTTATTTCATGTCATTGAGAGTGTTGCCTGAGTATGCTGTGAATATATTGAGAACTTTAATTGCACATAACTTGGCATTATTCTGCAGATCTACCCAATCAAAGAGAAGGCGACCCGCACTCGCCTGGCCCTCATCATCTGTAACACAGAGTTTGACTCTCTCCCAAGGCGCAATGGGTCTGAATATGACATCCAAGGGATGCAGAGGCTGCTTGAAGACCTGGGCTACATGGTTGTTGTAGAAAGAAATCTCACAGCCAGGGTAAGGCCCCCTTCCCTATTTGGTACACATACTTATATATGTCCATGTACCTCTATTTCAGGGCCATTCATCTCATTTATCTGGGATTTGTTTTGCTTTTTCAACTCTTTCTTTCATTCTTCTTCTTTTTTTTTTTTCTTGGTCCCAGAGGTGCTTTATCACTGAGTTAGGTCCCCAGCTTTTTTTATTTTTATTTTTTATTTGAGAAAAGTTCTCAAACTTGTTGAGGGTCTGGCTAAATTTCTGAAACTGGCCTTGAACTTGCACTCCTATTGCCAATTACATTGAAATTATAGGCATGCACTACCTGATCAAGCTGCTATTTTTTCAATTTGAAAATGGAAAAGTCAAAGCTGTCATTTATAGTTGCCAATGTTACCTTGGAGCAGTGAATATAAACCCTGTGTGTATAAGCATACATATATGCACATGTGTTTGTGTGTATATATTTCAGCGATAGTATTTTCATTTTATTCTTATTTTTATTATTCTTAAGCCCCAAATTGATCACTTAGGAAGTGCACACACACTTTCTGCCAGCATGTGTGGAGAACTGGAGAAGTGTTCACACAGAAGGCATTGCAGCCAGAGAAGTCATGGTCCCCAGCAGAACTGTGGCAGCACTGGGGCATGTAGGCATGTGGAGGAGTAAAATATCTTGACTTTTTACTACTGCTGTTTTCCATTATCCTCTAGTCTCCTGCCAGTGTTTTTGTATTGGGCAAAAACAATATGAAGTTTGTTGACAATAGAAATCAACAGGTATTGTCTGTAGAGACACAAACAAGGAAGATAAGAGCAAAAAATTGATCTGGAGGTGAAAATTTTTAAAAGTTAGCATCACAAGGTTGGGGCTGTAGTTTAGCGTAGTCCATGCCTACCAAGTGCAAGGCACTGTGTTTGATCCTCTCAGCACCACATAAAAATAAACAAATAAAGGCATTTTGTCCATTTACAACAACAACAACAACAATAATAATAATAATAATAATAATAATAATTTAGCATCACAGGAGAAGGATATCAGGAAAGTTGGAGGAGTAAGAAGCACCTCTGTACCTTGAAAATTATACTGGCAGAAAGCAATGAAGTTACTCTTTGGACTAATACTTTCAAGCTTCTAGGGATCAGACTGAATGATAAATTGCAGTTAATATTGGTAGCTACCTATCCCTTATCCCACTCCTCAACCTGGGGAAGGTAGCCATGGGGATGGCAAGCTGCATTTATGGTACAACTTGCTGGAGAAAGAGTGGAAAAAAAGACCTTTTCTCTAAATATTGGAGATATGTGTTCCTACTGAGAACTGTGGGCATGGAAGCTGGATGCCATGTTTGAACCCTCACCAAATAAACAGTTTCCAGATATTTAAGTGACTGATAGTCTTTTTTAAATGTTTAAAAACAAGAGCATATATGAGGGAATTTAGGAAGCCACCACATATGCCCAGGCTCAAAAAATATCTGAAAAGATCTTAAACTTTCACCTCAGACTGATTTCTGACACAGAGATATATTAAAACAAACAATAAGTAAAAACATCAACTTCAAAGAAAGGGGAAATCCAAGGTAACACCATTGCTCTTGACCTTGGTATCCACAGGTTTCACATCAACGCACTCAACCAACCAAAGTTTGAAAATATTCAATTAAGAGGTGCATTGGTACTGAATATGTACCATTTTTTTCTCTTTTAGTCTATAAGCAATAAAGTACAATAACTATTTGCAGAGTATTTATATTATATTAGGTATTATAATCAATCTAGAGATGATTTGAAGTATTTGGGGATGTGGTGTAGGTTATATTCAAATCCCATGTTGTTTTATATAGAAATTTGAAGGTAACAATTATATAATACTCAAATATCTAGCTAAAAATATTACAAGGCACAGAAAAATTGGGAAAGAGCAAAACAAATTTAAAGGAGCCATCCATGAGGAAGCACAGATTGAATAATTATTAGACAGAGGCTTTACATAGCTCTCTTGAAGATGCTCTGAGAGCTAACAAAAGACATAGGCAAAACCAGATATAAGATATCTAAACAAAATGAGAATATCAATACAGAGATAGAAAGTATAAAATGGAACAAAAAGAAATTCTGGAGCTGAGGAGTATAATAATTGAATGAAAACATAAAACTAATAGGAAAAGTAAATAAAATCTTAGTTCTTTAAAATAAACCACAGAATTGAGGAGGAGGAAGCAAATAATTAAAATTGGAAATGAAAAAGAGAACATTACTTTCAAACTTACAGAGATTTAAAAAGATTATAACTATGAATAACTACATGCCAACAGATTAGATAACTGAAATGAAATGGGTAATTTCTTAAGAACACACAGCTTATCATAACTAAATTATGAAAATAAAGAAATTTGAAATAAATCTATACAAGTCAGGAGATTCAATCAGTAATCAAAAACATCACAACAAAGAATACTGGCTTGACCAATGAATTCCACCAAACACTGAAAAAATTAACAGCAATTTTCTCCAACCTTTCAAGAAATTCAAGATGAAAAAATAATTTATAACCCATCCCATTCTATGAGGCTAGAATTACTCTAATCCTAAAGCTGAATACAAGAATCATAAGAAAATAAAATCTCAGAACAATATCTTTTGTAAATAAAGAGGATTCTTTACTTTAACCAAGTGGTATTTATCCCAGGAGTGTGGTGGTGTTTCAACATAAGAGAAACAATGGATAATAGATCACATGGACAGGATGACAGGAACAAAAACAACAAATTTGTGATGACTCAAATTAATGGATACAAAGAATTTGACAAAGTCCACATTTGCACAAAGAAAGCTCTCAGAAAACTATGAATAGAGAGAAAATTTCTCAATCTGCTAAATAGTATTCATGAGAAACTCAGATAAAGTTTTTCTCCTAGATCAGTCAGCAGGGTAAGAATGATCACTTTCATCAGTGCATTCAACATTGTACTTGAGATCTAGCCAGAGCTATTAGAAAGAAGTAAGCGGTGTAGAGACTGATAATGAAGAGAGAATGCTATTTATTCACAGATTCTACCACTAGCTTTATAATAGAAGGCTATCAGAACTAATAAAAAAAGTCATCATCATAGGAGTTGCAAAGTACAAGATTAACATAAAAATAGGGTCTTGTGTTTCTGTATGCTAGAATGCACATTGAAATGAAAATTAGAAAACCAATACAATTCTATTTGTAACACCTAAAAGTATACAATATTTAGGAATAAATCTAACAAAGGAACTAAGAGACATGTACACCAAAAACTACTAAATATTGTTGAAATAGAGAAAATCTGAACAAATAGAAAGATAATCCATGTTTATGCATTGGAAGGGAATACTATTAACATGCTAATGCTGTCATAAGTGATCTACATATATAGGGAAATCTCTATCAAAATTCCAACAGACATTTTTTTTTTGAGGGAGGGTGAGAATTTGAAAAGCCAATTCTCAAATTTATAGAGAATTGCAAAGAAGCTCAGATATCCAAAACAATCTTGAAAAAGAAAAAGAAAGCTAAAAGCTTTCTTTTTAAAGTAATTAAAACATATGATACCTATAAAGAAATAAAAGGAGGGGCTGGAGTTGTGGCTCAGCGGTAGAGCGCTCGGCTTGCATGTGCAAGGCCCTGGGTTTGATTCTCAGTACCACATAAAAATAAATAAATAAATAAACTTGAATACTTTAAAAAAGAAAAAAAGGAAAGAAAAGGAGACACAGAGACAAGATGCCAAGGCAGAAAAATGGCTGCTCATCTAAGTGGCCACGTTTATTTACACTAATAGGTTATATTAGGTCATTAGTGCCATAACTACATTATTGTTTATTGTATCACTAAGTTTGCTTATTCTGCAGTTACATTCTACAGTTCAATATACAATGTTAAGAGCTTTCTGTAGCTCTCAAGAAAGTTCATTATCTGAAGTTACCATTAGGCATTAGGTGGGCAGGTCCTGGAGCACTGGAGCTTGGTGAAACATTATAGTTATAGCACATTCCTTTATTAACAGGAGCTATATACCTGACATTAAGGTTGAGGCTGATAGGACTCTAGCATAGAGCCTCAGGGCATTGCCATAGCAGCTAGGCCTTGCACATGGATTAGTTATCTTTCTAGTTCCTGGGGAAAACTGCAGAATATTCCAACTGTGGAAGACAGGGTGCCTGGTATCCTTTGGGAATTGGCTCACTAGAGGAACGCTGTCCTATATATTTCCACGGTCAGAACTCTTACAGATACCATCATAAATACAGACATATAGAGCAATGGAATAGAACAGAAAGCCTCATATTTGTGTTTAATTGATTTCAACTAGGGTGCCAAGACTATTCAGTGAGGAAGGGAGAGTCTTTTTCTTCTCAATAAATGATACTGGAAAAACTAGATATTCTCATGCAAGATCAAGTTGGAGTCCTAACATAAATTATATATACTATCATTATTAAGTTTTAATTAATCAGAGATCTAGACTTAAGAGCTGAAATTATAAATCTCAAGGAAGAAAACATTGAATAAATTCTTCATGGCATCAAACTTGGAAACAATTTCATGGATATGTCATCAAATGCACAGGCAATAAAAAATAATTGATAAATATAACTGTGTCTCAAAAGATATGAACAAGAGAGTGCAAATGTAAGCTGAAGAATGGTTTGCATATCAGATACCTGTTAAGGGACTAATATCCAGAATATACAAAATAACTCCTAAAACTCAATAACAATCTGATTCAAAAAAATAAGTTAAGGACTTGATAGTTATTTCTCCAAAGAATACAAACAAATAACCAGTAAGCATATGCAAAGATGCTCAACATCATTATTCACCTGAAAAATGGAAATCAAAACCACAGTGAGTCATCACTTCACACCTACTAGGTTGGCCATGATAAGAGGAGGAGAAAAAAGAGGAAGAGGAAAAAACGGAGGAAAATAACAGGTATTGGCCAGAATGTGGAAAACTTAGAAACTTGTGTTTTGATGTTTGTTATGTAAAGTGATGTAGTCACTGTGGAAAACACTCTGGGGTGGTTCTTAAAAGATTACACTACTATATGGCCCACTGATTACACTCATAATCTAAACATATCAAAAGCAGAGACTCTAGCAAATATACTTGTATGTTGTTATTTATATCATTATATTATTACTTACAAAATTTAGTGTGGGAAAAAAATCAAGTGTCCATCCACAAATGAATAGGTAGGTAAAATGTGGCATAAAGATAAAATAGAATATCATTTGGTCATAAAAAGAAGTGAGATTTTGGTATTTTCTACAACATGAATGGGCCTTAAAACTTTGTGTTTGATGGAAAGGATGGATAAATGTCCTATGTTTTGACTTATGTGATAAACTTAGTATAAGCAAATTCATAGGAAAACGAAAGTGGAATAGAGTTTACTAGGAGATAAAGAGGAGTTAAAATTAAATGAATGCAGTTTTTGTTGGGGATGGTGAAAAAGTTTTTGTACAGAAAGTAGTGACATTTTATCAAACAATATGAATGTATTTGAATTATAAGGTCAGAAATTATTAAAATGATAAATAATGGATTATATACATTTTGCCACAATAAAACATTTGCCAGTGTATTAAGAATTAAGGGAAACGTATAGAATTAGAGTATTGAAATATTTTCCTGAATTACTACAATAACATTAATAGCAACAAAAATAACAATGGTTGTCATCCATGTGTACGTTTTATAAATTAAGCTCTGAAATGTGCCAGATACTTGATGTTTATTCTTTCTATTGCTCAAAGCTTTAACATGGGAAAGTGTAGATATTGTGTTGCGATGATGAAATGTTTTCTCTCACAGGCCATGAAGAGAGTCCTAAGAGATTTTGCTGCCCGCTTAGAGCACAAGTCCTCAGACAGCACATTCTTGGTGTTCATGTCCCATGGCATCTTTGATGCGATCTGTGGGATCACACATGGTGATGAAACACAAGATGTGTTGCCTTATGATTCCATCTTCCAGATTTTTAACAACCAGAACTGTTCCCATTTGAAGGACAAACCCAAGGTCATCATCATCCAGGCCTGTAGAGGGGGTGAGTTGCAATGGGGCCCAGGGATAAGAGAGGTGTGTGTCATGCAGGCTGAGGCTTATACTATGTGCTTTCTAATCTGGTGAAAATGCCATGAGCCTTACTTTTGTGCCATTATATCAAACAGATTTCTTTGGAAAGAGCATTTAGGGGTGGCAATAGAGAAATGCTATCCAACTTAAAAGTAAATCATCATTGAACCATAGTTAAGTGGCGATGATAATATATATTCTAAATTATTTTTTACATAGAATTATTAAAACTGTGGCATGAAGAGGGTTTAATTTAAAAATATATTATTAAAATTTTATGATCTCTGACTGTGAAGTATTTCACCTGAAAGTGAGGGGTCCAAATTAAAGCTGGGGATCTGTGCCTCTAGTCTTAGCTATTAGCAAGCCTGAGGCAGGAGTTCAAGACCAACAGGAGCAACATAGCAAGACCCAGTCTCAAAATAATTAAACAATGCGAAGTGAGTGAAAGAAGCTGGACCTGAAAGATTGCATGCTACATGATTCTATTTTACATGGCATTTTGAAAAAGCCAAAAATATAGGGATAACACAAGGTAATAATTGTCAGAAGCTGAAGATGGGAGGGTTATTCTACATCTTGTTACAGAGGTAGCAATATGTACATATGGTAAAATTCACCAAAATGATGAATTTTACTGTATGTAAATTATATTGCAATAAGATAAATAAAATAAAATTATCATGGCATTTCTTTTTCCTATAACTTTTTTTTAAACTTTAATGTAATTACATCACTTGGGGAAAGGTTTAGAAGGAAGAAGTAGCAATTAGGAAGGAAAGGAAGTGAAAAGACAGGTTTAGAATTTAATGTCTGTTTTTGCACAAAGTAGTTATTTCCTCCCTTGCCTTTGTGTTATTGTCACTTTAACTGTCATGAAACTAAAACGGCTCTCTTTACTCAGGCATAGCCAATGTATGTTTATAGAAGCAACACTGCCTCTACTCAGTTGGTACCTTCCAGGTCAAGAATGTGACTGCTATTCATTGACATCCTCTATGGCTATGCTAGACCCATAGTGTGTGTGTGTGTGTGTGTGTGTGTGTGTGTGTGTGTGTGTGTGAGAGAGAGAGAGAGAGAGAAATTAATTGAAAATCTTTATAAAATTCTATCCCATTTATTTAGTTGTCAAAGAACTAACATGTATTCAGCAGTATATAAATAACAGCATATCATTCTCCATAGGAAACACTGGAGAGGTGTGGGTCAGCGATTCTCCAGCAGGCTCAGTGGACAGCTCTTCACAGTTTTCTGAGAACCGGATGCATGATGGTGTCCACAAGGCCCATGTGGAGAAGGACTTTGTTGCTTTCTGCTCTTCAACACCACGTATGCATTTCTTTGGATGTATGTGTTGCATGGATGGGTTAGGATGTGTGAGAAGGAGGCCTGTCTGCCTACATGGCCAAAAACCTTTACAAGGGAATGGGAAAGGAATGGAGATCCCATCCACATTTCTGTAGCATTCTTTTACAGTTTAGTGGCAGTAGGGGCCTCTTCTGCTCTACATCCTTCCAGATGCCAGTCTTCCTTAGTAGGTGATTGGTCAGTAGGCTCACAGCAGTAATGGTTTGATGAGTCTCTTGGCATGAATATATTGCTTTTACCACTGAGGATATTTTTAAATGAAAAAGGGAATGTGATCTCTTTTTCAAAAAATTAAAATTTCTAGTTTAGAAAATCAAAAAACCTAAGTGTTAGATGTCATTAAAAGATCACCAAATAATAAGCAGCACCTGGTGAAATAAAATTGCAAACTAGGAGTTATAAAAAATTTTGGAGAACCAATTTTAAAAATCATCATATTTAAGCCAATTCCATTTGAAAAAGAAGGTACATGTTTCAGAGAAGATAATTGTCAGTGGCCTGGGAAAAACAGGATTTATGAAATGTTCAAGCAAAAGCTTATTCTTAATATAAATTATTTATTTATTTTGTGTATGTATATTTATTTACTATTTAGCACATATCTGACAGGTAAGCTTTGTCATTCTTTTTTCATGAACTTCACGAAAAGCATATAAATTGCCTGAATAAACACTTGCAGTATTTTCCAGGTATGAATTCAAGTTAGTTTGACTCTGAAGTTCAGGCTATTTGAGGTATACCAATGAAAACAATACACAGCCTATCTAATTTGCAACTTTGGGCAATTCCAGTGTCAGAAATACAGACTTTTGTTCTGAGGAAAGAGCTACTAAAAAATAGAACAGAATAGCCTTAGCAGAAGACATCTCTGTCCATGACTAACATGGAATTTGAACCAACCAGTGTTAACAAGGACAGAGCACCCTCTGTCTCTCATTGGTCAGCTTGTTATCTATGAGTTCAATAACTGCTTGTCACTGAGCAGCTATTTTGCCTTGAGGAAAATTTGAAGATTAAAAAAAAAATCTAGTAGAAAATGTGACCTATACTACCAATGTAAACATAGCACTTATATTCTGAACCACAGAACCGTGGTTCCAGAGCCCTACTCCTGCACCTGTGATGCTACAAGCCTCAGATGATACCCTTTATGGTTGATCAGAGCCCATCTAGTTACCCTTTGTGTTTAAAGTCAAACACAGTTATCTGAGTTATTTTCCTCCTTCCTTAAATCTGTTCAAAATTATTTATAATTGCTTCCTTTTTTGAAAGGATGAAGGCTACAGCTCAAGATTTATCCTTGTCTTTACTCACAGATAATCTTTCTTGGAGGAAAAAAAATGGTTCCATCTTCATCACAGAACTCATAAATAATATTCAAGAACATTCTTGGTATTGTCACCTAACAGAAATATTTATGATGGTAAGATCATATATTACTTCTTACATTCATTTATTGTAGAAGCCAGAACGATTGTGCATGATAACCTAGTCACGTATTTTGATAGGATGTTGTTCAGAGTGCAACACACTTTGCTTTATAGATATTTTTAAATTACCTCATTCTGATAGGAAAAAATAAATCTGTATCAAAATTTTAAAAATTTGGGAGATGAGTAATGATAGGCTGTATTTATTTCTATAAGTGCATCTTTATACAAATATAATCTGTCATATGGAATGATATTTATTTAAATATTCAAATTATGGAATGTCTTTGGTGCAAACCTTCTTTTCTTTTTTTTACATTTGTTGAGTTCCCGTTCAATAAGAACTGTGGATTCCTGATGCAGACAATGCAATAAAAATGAGCAGACACAGTCACTACTTTCATAGCTAATATTCTAGTAGAATATAGAGAATTAAAAAGCACATCACTCAAAAATAGGTCCTTCATATTTTTAGAGAAAAGAACAAGAGAGTTTGTGAAAGGAAGGAATAAGTCCTATGTTAGCCATGGTTGTCCATAAGCTTGATAGAATAGGATTATTAGTATGTGTGTTGGTGTGGGTATGCTTTCATTATTTTTGCTTGTTTGTTTTATGGTGGTTTTTTTTTGTTGTTGTTGTTGTTGTTTGTTTTTTTGTTTTTTGTTTTGTACCAGGAATTGAACCCAGGGACACTTAAACACTGAGCCATATCTCCAGTCCTTTTTTCATTTTTTATTTTGAGACAAAGTCTGATTAAGTTGCGAGGGCCTTGCTAAGCTGCTGAGACTGGCTTTGAAGTTGTGATCTTCCTGTCTCAACCTCCTGAGTTGTTGAGATTACAAGCAGGCACCACCACACCTGGCTAGTATGTGTTTATGACTGGCCTAAACACTGTTTTTACTGACCAATGAAAAAGGTATAGGAGGGAATGAGAACAAGCAAAAGAAGAATGTGAAATAAGATCTTAAGGGACAAAACACTGGGATTCCAATCTTAAAGGATTGAAAGGAGCAGGTCTCGAGAATTGAAGGAATCTCTAAGGGTTAAGACTCCAAGACATAAACCATGAGGGGAAATTTGATAGTTATAATTTAGAGATCAGAGACTCTTCTAGCTTAGTTGGGTTAACACACTCAATTTGTACCATTTCTGAGCTACACACAAAAAATAGAAAACTTACATGAAGCAGTAATAGTCAGTGTACTGAACATCAGACAATGAAGGTCCCTATGCCCTGAGAGATGGGAAGCAAACAGGGTGAGTCCTACAATTATCTCATAATTTAATAATCTTGAGAATTTGCAGGGCACAACACTGGGAAGTAGAAGCAATGTAGAATCTGCTAGACTCAAAATTTGAGAAGACAGAGCTGAGAGTCCAGGCAGAACAGGTAGTTAGAGTTCATAGCACATGATAATAAAGGGCAGGGAGCTACACAGAGAACTGTGGAGATCTTCAGCAGAGTACTGTTTGGCATGTGTATAAGGAGACTGATTTAATTAGGGAAAAGAATCACACTAAAATCTGGGCATAGTGGCACATGACTGTAATCCCAGCAGCTTGGGAGGCTGAGGCAGGTGGTTGGAAGTTCAAAGCCAGCCTTAGCATCTTAGTGAAGTCCTAAGCAACTTAATGAGACTTTGTTTTTAAATAAAATATGTATATATAAAAAAAAAAGATCTGGGGATATGGCTCAGTGGTTAAGCATCGCTTGTTAAAATTATTATATAAATAAATAAATAAATAAATATCACACTGATGGGTTGGCAGAAACAGCACTATGATATTTATAAAGAAACAGGAAGAGTGCCTATTCCCAACAACCAGTCTGGAAAAATCTCAATATATACCTGTTAAGAACTCAGATGTGTTGTTCCTAAATTTTAGAAAATAAAGATCCTCACAATAAATAATTCTCTGGTCCTACCTAATAATTCTTAAAAGCACAATCCAGAAGGATCCAATAAATCTCAACCCACAGTATGTAAAAACAAAGCATAATTATATGAATATGTATATGTGAGTTATATGTGTGTATAAATGCTATTTGACATCCATTTAATAAGATATCAGGCAAGTAAATAATCAGGAAATTAAAACTGAGTATTAAGAGATCAATCAATGAAAATTTACCCATACTGGCACAGATGTCAGGATTAGCAGAAAAGGATAATATAACAGTTATTGTAAATATATTCCATATTTTTAATAGCCAAGTAGAATCATGGAAGAAATAAAAAGGCTTGAATTGATGGTTTTTTGTTTTTTTTTTAAATTTTGGTACCCAGTATTAAATTAAGAAGCACTCAACCACTGAGCCACATCCCCAGATCAAATTTTTTTTCTGTATTTTATTTAGAGACAGGGTCTCACTGAGTTGCTTAGTGCCTGGCCATTGCTGAAGCTGGCTTTGAACTTCTGATCCTCCTGCCTCAGCCTCCAGAGCTGTTAGGATTACAGTCATGTGACACTGCACCCAGCCTGAATTAAATTTTGAGGTGTGAAAACTAGGATGTGTAAGATAAAAATATACATATATATACTGGATAGAATTAGGAGCATATTAGATATTACAGAAGAAAAATTGATTTGAGTAAATTGTATAAGGCCCAGAGAGCAAAAAAGGAATACAACCACCACCAGAAAATGGCCAAGGCATCAGTGAGTGGTGGTAAAAATTGAAGAGGCTAATACATGTGCAAGTGATGCTCTAAAGTTGGAGGAATAAAACTGTTGAATAATGATTAAAAAAATGTCCAAAGGTTATTAAAGATATAAACCCATAGGTTAAAGAAAGACAATAAGGCTGAAATATTAAAATAGTGGAAAAAGATGGCAAGACTTACCTGAGTCCTATTCTTTTAAACTATTGATAAGAAAATCCTAAAAGCAAAGTGAGGAAAGAGGAATGCTTCATGAAGAAAAACAAAGAAAAGAATATAAACAAGCCTAGCACAGTGGTGCACACCTATCATCCCAGTGGCTCAGGAAGCTGAGGTAGGAGGATCTTGAGTTCAAAGACAGCCTCAGCAATTCGGTGAGACGCTAAGCAACTCAGTGAGACCCTGTCTCTAATAAAATACAAAATAAGGTTAGGGATGTGGCTCAGTGATCAAGGACCCTTGAGTTCAACCCATGGTACCCCCCCCCCCAAAAAAAAAAGAATATAAACAAATTCATTGAAAGAATAATGCATGCTAGAAAACAGTTGTGAATAATAAGAACAATGAAGTCATTGTAAACCTAAAACTCTTTATTCAGAAAAATAAAAACAAATCTTTCAAAAATAAAGGTAAAATAAACATTTTTTTCCACCATAAAAAAGATTTCACTCCAAGAAGTGTTAAAGGAAGTCAATCAGGAAGATGTAAGACAATACCAATTAGAAATGTAGCTCTATAAAAGTGAATCCAAGCACTGGAAATAGCAACTATATATATATATATATATATATATATATATATATATATATATATACACATAGTTTATGTTAATGTGTATACAAACATGCACATATACTATCTCTTTAAAGAAAATCATCTGGTTAAACATATGCAATAAAAATATAGTATCAGTTCTACAACAGATGTGAAAGTAAAATATATGACACCAGAACAAATTCTGGGAGAAATAGATTTCTATAGTCACAATGTCTATACATTATAGGTAGGTGGCACAGTAACACTTGTGGTAAGATCAGGCTATGTCATCAGAAGTTAAAGTTATGTTAAGATAAAGTTATTTACCATAAGCCCACAATTAATTACTAAAATAAAATCAGAATTATAATAAGTATAAATGAACATTTAAATAGCATAACAATTCAAGAAAATCAGGATAACTTGAAAGAAGGTGAAAGTCATCTGAACACACAGATTAAATATCAGATATTGTCAGATACAATCAAGTAAATGTCAACTGTAACAGATCAACTTTAAATACAATGTGACAACTAGGTTAACAGTACAAGTACAGAAAAAGTGTATCAAACCTACCCTAATCAACAACAAATTGAAATGGATTATTAGATTCAGACAAAATTGATTTCACAGCAGAGAATACTTGAAGAAATAAAAATTTGTAATACCATAAAGATAAAGGGATCTATTCAATAGGAGAACATCAAAATATTAAATGTGTGCATGCCTAATAATAGTTTTAATATGTAAGTAGCAGAAATGGACAGAACTGCCATAGAAATAGACAAATCTACAATTAGAATCAGAGATTTCATTACCCTTCTCTCAATAATTGATAGAACCAGTGCCCCAGAAGTCAAAGACGGACAAGATGTGAACAAGATAATCAATACAACTTGACCCAATTGGCATAGAGCATATCAACCAAAGACAGCAGCAGAGACATTCTTCTCAAGGGTACATAAAATATTTACAAAGATAATGGCTATTTTGAGCCACAAAAAATGTCTCAATAAACTTCAAATGACTATTCATTAAAAATGTGTTCTTTAAATAGAATAGAATAAACTAGTAAGATGTCTAGAATATTTTGAAATAAAGCATTTCTAAGTAACACATGGGTCAATAGAGAAATTAAAATGTAAATGAAACATATCATCAACTCTGAGATATTACTAAAATATTATTTAAAAGACAATGTGAGCACTGCATGAAGAAATTAGAATTAAAAAACAAAACAAAACAACAACAACAACAACAACAACAAAAAAAAACGCCTTAAATCAATGGTCCAAATTCCACCTTAAGAAACTGGAAAAAATCTTGGTGGACTCAGTGGTGCATAGTTGTAAGTAATCCTAGGGACTCTGGAGGCTGAGGGAGGAGGATCACAAGTCAAAGATCAGCATCAGCAACATAGTGAGAACTTGTCTCAAAATAACATAAAATAAAATAAAATAAAATGGCTGGGGATGTGGATCAGTGATAGAGCATCCCTGGGAAGAATCAGTGAAAAGAAAACTAAGCAAAAGAAAAATAAAAGAAAAACAGATAAAAATGGAGATTAATAATCCAGAAAACATTTAAAAATAAAGAAGAGATGGTGTTTTCAGTAAATAGCACTAGAGCAAATGAATAGCTATATGCTAAAAACAGAGAGACAACAAGAACTTCTATTCACTCTAGAACCACACATGAAGACCAAATTCACATGTATCCTAAACCTAGATGTTAAACCTATAGTTATAAATCTTCTAGAGGAAAAATGAGAAGAAAAATTTGGTGTCATTCATTTTTACAAAGTTTTGATTAAACATAATATGCAAAGCACAGTCTTTTAAAACATGTTAAATTTGACTTTATTAAGATAGACATGATGGTACATGCTCATAATCCCAGTGGCTCCGGAGGCTCAGGCAGTAGGATCTTGAGTTCGAAGCCAGCTTCAGCAATTTAGCAGGATAATGAGCAACTTGGGGAGAACACCTCTCAGAATAAAATATAAAATGGGCTGGGGACATGGCTCAGTGGCTGAGTTCCCCTGGGTTCAATCCCTAGTACCAAAAAAAAAAAAAGAAGGCAAGATTGTCTGCCCTTTTAAAGACATTTTTACTTAAAGATTGGAAGTAGAATTAATTGGGTGGGTATATTAGCTTTCCAAAGCTACCACAACGAAGAACCCCAGACAGGGTGTCTTAATGAAAGAAATTTATTTCCTAATAGATCTGAAGACTAGAAATCCAAAACCAAAGTGTCAGCAGGTTATATTCCTACTAATGAATCTCCTTTGCTTGCAGATGGCTGACTTCTCATTGCATCCTCATATGGCCTTTCCTTTGTGGGTACACATCTCATGTCTCTATGTGTGCCCAACATAACTCTCCTCCTAAGAAACACCATTTAGATTGGATTTGCACCCACACCAATAGCCTTGTTTTAACTTAATCACACATGTAGAACCTTATCTCTAAATTTAGTCGAATTCTAGGAAACTGCAGTTATGGCTTCAACAAGAATTTTGGAGAGACCCAATTAACACCACATCCCAGGAGGAGTATTGGAATTAATTACAATTTGAAGGTGACTTTTAGTATCTGACTTAGGGCATCAAGTTATGAGTACCAGTGAGGAACTGCTGGTGTAATTAAAGGCTTTTTCTCTTAAAGTTTTTATAACTCTTTGGCCTTCACATCTCTGCAAGAATCAATCCCAATCATGATCATGTTGTCTTATGGTGTAATAGGTTTTCTACTTCTCCATAAAGGGCAAAACTCAAAGTATTTTTATTTTTAGGTTCAGCGATCATTTGAAATACCAGGTGTTAAAGCTCAGATGCCCACAATTGAAAGACAAACCTTGACTAAACTTTTTTACCTCTTCCCAGGCAATTAAAATCCGTAAGTATCTTTATTTTTTTAATTGATTTTATTATTTTTTTTAAATACACGACAACAGTGGAATGCATTACAATCCTTATTACACATATAGAGCACAATTTTTCATATCTCTGTATATAAAGTATGTTCATGTCAATTTATGCCATTATACATGTACATTTTTTTTTGCATTACAATTCCTTTTTAAAAAAATGTTTAGTTTTTAGCTTTAGGTAGACATAATATTTTTATTTTATTTTTATGTGGTGTTGAGGATCGAACCCAGTGTCTCACATATGCCAGGCAAGCGTGCTATCACTTGAACCATAATCCCCAGCCCCAGCATTGCAATCCTTAATACACATATATACCACAATTTTTCATATCTCTGTTTGTATATAAGATGTGTTGACACCCAATTCAAGTCTTCATACATGTACTTTGTGTATCTTTAAATGATGTTAATAAATTCTGATGTGACTAGAATAAGAGACAGAATGGTGACAGGTTGTGTCCAAATGGGCTATATTTGTATTTTTGTATTTTGTTTAATTCTTTTATTCTTACATTCTTCTAAAAATCTATAAAAAAATATAATGTTTTTTCTTTGGCCATGGACAAGCAGCTGATACTGTTCCTGTCTTGCAGTAGCAAATAATTAAAAAACTAGGGAAAAAATTGAAATGACTATTTTCAAATACTGAACAATGGGCAGTAGGATTGCTTTCATTGAGAGTAGAAAATCACAGAAGAAGAAATTACACCTATACCACACATAGTTTTATGTCATGATAAAATTCTAGCGTACAATTCAGGGCAAGGTAATTTAAGGAAAATAATGAGAGTTTCACTGAATTGAGAAGACAGAACAGAACTCAGGTATGCTGAGGCAAATATTAATTTCTAAGAGAAATTCATTCTCTTAGAATATCCAGAGATAGAGATAGGCAAAGAACTCCAGACAGCTAAACAGTGTGCCAACCAGTCATTGAATATCATTCTGCACACTCATGGGATGACCAAGAACCAAAGAAAAAGAAAAAGAAAAACACTGCTCTGCTAACATCATCCACTGAATGTTCACACAGCATGGGGAAATGGTTGATTTCTAATGAGGCCATTAAGAATCAGAATATATCAGCAGAGATCTCAGTGAGGTCATGGCTTCACAGAGGAGAAAAAATAAGTCCTGGAACAAAAACTACTCTAAACCTTATCAACACTTAAAAGCAGGACTCTGTAAGAAAAAGCAGAACAGTTGGGCTCTATAAAAACTGTTTCACAAGACGCTATTCAGGAAATTAAAAGACAAGCCATAGTCTGGAAGAAAATATTCATAATGCTTTCTTTTTGACAAAGATCTTTCATCAAACATCTTTAAGGAACACTTTATAACTCAATAATAACAAAACAAACTATTTAGTAAAACCGGGCAAATAATTTCGACATTTTAACAAAGAAAATACATAAATTGCATGAAGTGATGTTTAGCATCTTTTAATTATCAGGAAAATTCGAATTGAAATGAAAATAAAATATTAATAAGGTGGTCAAAATCTACATGTAACTCAAATATCTGTCACCATGCTACTGGGTAAGCTAATTATTATGTATCCATAGAGGGCAATGCTTCTCACTAATGAAGGGCATGAACTTTCCCTATACACATCAAAGTAGAAAACCCTCCAAAGTATTTTATTGATCCAAAGAATTCTTACACAAACAGTGCATAATACTGTATAACTCCATTAATATTAGTACTAGCAAAACTAACATGGTGACAGTAATCAGATCAGTGGTTTCCTTGAGCGAGAGGCTGGTATAATTGTTCACAATTATGCTTCTTAAGATAATGCAAGTGTTCTATGAGCAGACTTCAGTAGTGTGTACATTTAGCGAAACACACTGAACTTTACACCTAAAATGGGTATATATTATTATGTGCCAATTATTCCACAATAAAGTAAATTAAAGATGACAAAGATAAGCAAATTAAAGAGTTTAAATATTGATGGTACACATAAATTTGAATAGGGATTATCAGGGATGTAGCTCAGTGGGTAGAGTGCTTGCCTTGCATGTACAAGGCCCTGGGTTCAATCCCCAGAACCAAAAAAAAAAAAAAAAAAAAGTTTTGAATAGGGATTTATTCAGATGTACTAACCCAACTAAAGTTGTGTTCATGTGTTACTGAAAGGAAAGTGAGGAACCAGGAGACAGGAGAGTGAGAAAGGTGAGACTAGGTAGAGATAAGCACGGGAATTTCCTTGTCAGAGCTGACAAATAAAGGCAATCTCTCCATAGACAAGAGAGCCAACACAGGCTTGAGGTTTAAGACTTTTATGGAGGAAGCTCAGATATTACAGCCAGGTGGGTCCTCATGTGGGCAGTTCTGGGTGGAGTTGGTATGAGGGAGTGGTGAGCCTTTTTCAGAAAGGCAATTGGGTGGGAATGCAAAATTTTTCTTAAGATGGCCATCCAGATGCTAAGCAAGGACCTTACAGTTATCAGTATGAATGACCTTAACTCAAGTGGTACGTGCTCGCCTGGCATGCACCAGGCACCTGGGGACGCTGGGTTCCATCCTCAATACCACATAAAAATAAAATAATAATAAAAAACCCCTTAGTATCAAATCTGGTGAAAGCAGTTGTTCAGTGGACTAATGCTGCTCAGGTACTAATAGATAGCATAAGGTATTTTTAGTCGTTGCTTATGTTGATAGTGCTCTCATGCCATAAGCAATCTCGTGACGCAACTCAGAGGTTATTAAGTTAAACTCTATGCAAAGAATTTTGTATGAGTCATTTTTTCAATTACTTATGGTAGTACATTGAATTTTCTCAAATCAAAACACTTCTAAATATGTATGAGTCAGAAATTTACTTATTTAGGCAAATAGTGCTTATTATATTGAGAAACAGAGATATTTCATTGTACTTAAATGTAAGAACATACTTGAAAGTTTTATTCTGAAATAAACTTCATTTATTACTTCCATTATCACCAAAATTCTTCCTCATCATATCTACTATACCTGTAACCTGTAACCTTTCTGGACTCATAGAGATATAGTTTGGAATGATGGATTTACCATGATTGTGTTGAAGCTGTTCATTATTTCAGGTATTATTCCTGAGAGATTACTATCATACATTATGTCCTCTCGTTTCTCTTTTTTCTGAAGAAAGTCACAGGAACCACTCCCTACCAATCTAGTAGGATATTTACAATTTTTTTTCCCAATAAGATGAAAAACAAATGAACTGGTATGTAGTCACATTACCTTTTGTGGCAGTTGTCCATGAAGAAGAGGGTTGGGGTAGCCTGGAGAATAATAGTAAGGAGTAGAAGCTAAATTAATGTAACTGAACAAGCTTCATTTCTGATAATTTCACTGTAGTAACACCCACTCCTAAACACACACACACACACACACACACACCAAAAAAAAAAAAAAAAAAAAAAATCTTAATTGAACTTCTCCAGGGACTCTCACCATAATTGTTCTTAGACTCTCAACAAGAATTTCTGCAAAAGAATTTTCAAAGGGAGTGTGTTTGCAGAAGGTGAGAAAGGTAAGAGAAGCTAACTCAAGGCCTCCCAGCCTGGGTCCAGAGTCCTCACAGAGGCTTTTGCATTACAAAGTTCAGTAGTTTGATCCTGGGGAAGGTGGGAGGAGAACTCTCCCTTTCTTGGGCACTGATTTTCACAGAGAGTGTCCTTGGCCTGAATTAGTTGCCCAGAAGTATAGGAAAAAACCCTACTATTATGTAGACTTCTACATATTGTGAGCCTTTGGGTATAGAGTTCTAAAACACTGGGTATAGAGTTCTAAAACTTTCTGAACTTGGGGTTCAGAAGGATTAAGTGATAGTAGCGAAAGTATTTCTCCCTCTGGACCTGGCTGCAGCCAATAAACCTGCTTCCTGCTAATTCCTCCATGTCCAGCCTTGTCTGTCCTACTTCACACCATGATTCCTGTGGTCCACAGTTCCTGACTCTGGATTTCCTTTAAGAAGTGATGTCAACATAGAAGTCACTGCTTTCATTCTTAAAAGTCTGAGGTTCTGTCAATTGCTTTCTAGTTTTGGAATTTTGTATTATCTCAGAGAGAAGTTGCATCATATTAATCTACTGGGTATTTCCAATTGTATCATATTAACAATATTAAATACCTAGAATAGCTCCAGGTGTTCAGGATAAACTCAAGATTATCATTATCCAGGGCAGCTTGTGGAATGAAAAGTTGTATGGCATCTTCATGTAGGAAGAAAATAAAAATTATTGGCAAGTTCATCTTTATAGAATATTTTCTAATTACCTGAACTGTGTTGAGGGTATATCACTTGGGACCTGCCCTTTTGTGTGCTATAACCTTTTCTTCCAGTAAATTTTCATGTAGAGAGTGTATTTATTCCTCTTTTTACTGCTATGAAAGTACATATTTCTGAGAGTAGAAACTCTTTGTGGACAGTTAGTCTAAATTCTGCTCCTTATTCTAAAAGTTTTTGTGTCTGTAAGCCTACTGTGATATTTATGAATTATTTATTGTCATGTAACATGATGTCCTGAATTTTAGTGGCTTCAATACAACAATGAATCGATACCTCACCCTTTCTGTGACAGAAATCTAGGCAATAGGAAATCAATTTGATGATGGTCATGATCTTTTAAATGTGTTGTAAATTTGCAAGTATTATATTAAGGAGATTTTCATCAACATTAATGACAATACCCAGCCTAGGCTTTTCTCTTGTGTGTTTTTGTCTTTATCAGATTTTGGTATTAGGGAAATACTGGTTTCACAGAATGAGTTTGATGAGTTCCTTCCCTTTCTAACTTATGTAATGGTTCAAGGAACATTAGTGATAATTCTTTAAAAGTATGGTAAAATTCAGTTGTGACTCCATCCAGTCCTAGGCTTTTCTTTGTGGAAGACTTTTTATTATTGTTTCAATCTCATTTCTTATAATTGATCTGTTTTGATTTTTATACACTGTTAGTTCAGTTTTGTTAAGTTATATGTCCACAGAAATTTCTCTAATTTTTCTATATTTTCCAATTCATTGGCGTATGATCTTTCATAACATTTTCTAGTGATCCTATGATTTTCAGTGATATCTGTTATAATATCTTTTTAATCTCTTCTTTTTGTTTTGTTTTCATTCCAGGGATGCAAGGATGGTTCAACATACACAAATCAGTAAATGTATAGCATGTAAATAGGATCAAGTGTAAAAATCTCATACTCATCTCAATTGAAGTAGAAAAAGCCTTTGATAAGATTCAAAACCCTCATGATAAACCACTAAATAAGCTAGGCATACGGGGTCATGCATCAGTACAATAAAGGCTACATATGACAAACCATAGCCAACATCATACTGAATGGGGAAAAACTTAAAAAACATTTCCTCAAAAATCAGGAATAAGACAGTGGTGTACACTTCACCATTCTTATTCAACATAATGCTAGAAATTTTAGCCAGAACAATCAATCAGGAGAAAGAAATAAAAGGGATACAGGTAGAAAAGGAGAAAGTAAAATTACCTTGTTATGCTCAAATTCGGGACCCCCAAAAGACCACCAGAGACCAAGATCTCGATGTAAGCAGCAAAGAGGTGTTTATTGTGAGCTAGCTTGGTCCTCCGTGCACACACACAGCAACTGGTGAGCTGAGAGGTCCCGAGCCCAGGGTTTGCAGCAGTTTTATACACTCTTTGGGGAAGGTAGGGACCTCCAGATACATCATAGCATCTCTTAGCAAATCATTACACTCCACAGGAAAATCATAAAACAACTCTAAAACATGATTAGCACATTCACTGGTGGGAACAAGTTGAGTAAGGATGATTGGCTAGTACAAGAGGGGGATTCGTTTGAACTGATTGGTTTAAGCCATGAGGGGAGTAGATGCTGAACTACATGGTTTCCCAACATGTTATCAACCACCATAAACTACTGGGAGGGTCATCTGGCATCCCAGGTATTTCCCTGTCTCATGCTGATTGGTGGCTGCTAGGGGGTTGCTATGGGTCCCCACCTAGCCTGACTGAGTCAGGGATACCTGGCATAGCAGATCTCTCCTGTTATTTGTGGATAAACAACTCAGCAGGGTGGGTCTGTGCCTAGGAGTGCTTTGTGGGTCTTTCCAAGGACAAGGGTCACGCCTCCTTCCTTGGACAGGCTTTGCTCTGAGGTAGAGGCTGGTTTTTCAACCTATTTGCATATTATCTGATTCTATAATTGGAAACCCTAAAGACTCTACCAAAAGACTATTAGAACCAATAAACATGTTCAACAAAGTAATAGCATACAAAATTAACATACAAAAATCAGAAATATTCCTGTGTACAAATAATAAACTTGCTGAAAAAGAAATCAGGAAAGCAATCTCATTCACAATAACTGCAAAAGAAATAAAATACCTTGGTTAGATTAATAGACCTAAGGAAGGAGGTAAAGTACATGTACAAGGAAAATTACAAACACTGAAGAAATAAATTTTAAAAAATACTAGAACATAGAAAGATTTCTTATGTGCATGATTTGGGAGGATTAATATTGTTAAAATGGTTATAAAACCCAAAGTGATCTACAGATTCAATGAAATCCCCATCAAAATACCAATGATATTTAACATAACTAGAAAAATAAATCCTAAAATTTAAAAGACCCCACAAAAGACCCCAGAAAAACCAAAGCAAACCTGAGCAAAAAGAGCAGGGCTAGAGGCATCACTGTACAAGAGGACTATGGTTTAAAAAAAAAAATAGACACAATATTAGCAAAAATATAGACACTTTGAATGATGGTACAGAACAGAAGATCCAGAAATGAATCTACACATCTACAAACATCTGATTCTTGATGAATCTGTCAAAAATCATAAATTGGAGAAAAGGCAGCTTGCTCAAAAAGTGGTATTTGGAAAAAATGAATATCCACATGTAGAAGACTGAAGTAGATTCCTATCTTCTTACCCTGTGCAAAAGTCAACTCAAAAGGGATCAGACTGAAATGCAAGGCCCAAAACTTTGAACAACCACACACAAAAAAATAAATAAATAAAATAGGGGAAATATGTTAAATTATTGGCATAAGCAACAATTTCCTGAACAGAACTCAAATAGTTTAAGAAATAAAAATGAAGATTAGAACTGGGTTTACATCAAATTTAAAAAGCTTCTGTGCAGCCAAGAAGCCATCAGCTAAGTGAAGAGAGCCTGCTCTAAATTTCAGCGGGAAGGTGGGAAGGGAAAGGAAAAACTATTTCAAGGAAACCATAGATTAAAACTTCCAGAATTTTCTACTACTACTGCCAAGATAGAGAGTTTTATCTTCCTCTTCTCAACTCCAAATGCAATTTTTTGCCAAGAACACAGAAGAGTGGAATGTTGGACAAACTGAACTACAGATAAATTTAATCTGCATAGTGTTTTAAAAAACAGATTAGTGTTTTTTAATGTAATTAGTGTACTAATCACATTAGTTCAGCAAAGGTCTCCCACTACCACTTATTTCACTTACTTGGGATATTCCTGGATTCACAGGCATTGGAACTGGAACACCTAACCCAATGTAAAAAATTAAAAATGGTCTTACCCTCTTGATCCAATCACCTCCCCCTGCCCAACTCCATGCCCAAACATTGCTTCTTTGGGGACCAAGTCTTCAATGCATAAGTCTTTGATGGAAATGTCAGATCAAAACCATAACAATGGTATCTTTTCTGCTATAATTTAAATTGTATTATGGCAGGGATTTTTGTCTGTTTTGGTCATTACCATATTTGTAGCATTTACACTAATGTCTGGCATATAGAATTGGTCTTTGGTAAATAGTATGTGGAATATTTATGTTGAATGAATTGGTGAATAGAGTTGTTAGTTCGACATAAACAATTATTATTGAGAACATTCTCCATGACAGGTACTATTTTAATCACTTGTATTTATTCATTAAATACTCATAAAGTCACATACAGGGTAGTAATTACTGTCAAATGAAGTTGGCAGATGGAGAAACTGAGGAAGTTAAGTTTCTTGCCTCAGATTAACTGATAAAATATTATCTGAAACATTCTAGTTTCAGTCTGCTCATTTAATCTCTGTGATACTGTGTCTCTTTAAGTGGAGCCAATTGAAGACAAAAATATTTGGGTAGGAAAACATTTTTATTACAAAAAGCAAATCTACGCCATAGGTATTCATGCCATTCTTGTGTTTAAAGACAGCCCAGAGTAAGGATGAAGCACAATTGAAAGGAATTAATAAGTCTCAGTCCATCTTACATCCATTAGGATGGTATTATCAAAAGAATAGAAAATAAGATGTCATAGTAATAGGAAATAACTTGTCAACAAGTATGTAGATGCATATAAAATGACACAGCTTCTTTGAAAAATAATGTGGTGTTTTTGTAAAAAATTAAAAATGGACTTACCCTATGCTCCAATAATTCCATTTCTAGGTACATATACAAAATAATTGGAAGCAGTCTCAAAGACATATTTATACGTATGTTCATAGTGACATTATTCTTAATAGCCAAAATGCAGAGGCAACTGATGTCCATTGATGGATGAATGGTTAAAAAACTTTGGGACAGGCTTAAAGAGGAATATTACTCAGTTTTATAAAGGAAGCAAGTTGTGATCCATGCCATAACATTGGTGAACCTTGAGAACATTCTACTAAGTGAAATAAATCACTGGCTAATGGACACAGACTGACTCCATTTACATAAGGTACCTCAAGCAGTCAAATTCATAAAGACAGAGAGTGGATTATTATGATAGAAGGGGAAATGGTGAGTTATTGTTTGATGAGTACAGTTTCAGTGTTCCAGGATAAAAAGAGCTGTAGAGAGAGATGATACTGATGATTGCACAACCAAGTGAATGTGCTTAATGCCACTGAACTAAACACTGAAAAAATAAAATTTTGCATTTTTATATTTCATCACAATCATTTTAAAAAGCCTTTATATATAACTTAGGTGGCAAAACTATCTTATAATCTGGTTTGACTTTCCATTTAAACCTCAATGAATTGAAGTTTCTTTTTGCATGAATTTAACTCTGTATAGGCTTTCTCCTTTCTTTTTTATTCTCACCTCGTACCCTCAAGGAACCGCAAAACAAATTTCTTATGGGCAGAGTTCCTGCTATAATCTAAGATTCCGTGACCTGAAAGTGTCTTGGGAACTGAAAATAACTAGAAACTGCTTAGGAAATAATACTAGTAAACACAAATAAGTAGGTGTAATCATTACTTCTCAGCCTGTGCACATGCCCTGCCTATAAAATTGCACCACTGTGCATGTCATTCCAACTGTACACCCAGAGCTAGTGTGAGATGCCATGGCTGGTGATGCACAGCCTCAGAGGAAAGGTCATGGGGAAGAACTAACCTGAGAAAGTGTATGTGTTCCTAAGTCCCTTCGTGGCCGATGGTCACTCGGCTACCTTGTCGCAGGAGGTAGAGACGCAGAATCAGCACACAGCTGGTGAGAGAACTGGCTGGAGACCCATCTCAGGTCGTCGTCCAGAAGCTCAGTTTATTTTTGGAATGCACACAACTGTTATAGGGTTCGAGCGGGGCGTTCCTGTCAATCATACATAAGCAAGACAATATCCATAAGCCAATCATCTTCTGCCTGATGTAACTACATTGTGAGGAAACTCTAAATATTGCTGTCATGGCGGAAAGCCATCTGGAAGGATCTTTGGCCCTTACTGAGTCAGGGGTTTCATGCCCTGAAGCCCCTGGCTCTGGGTTTCCTGGCCCAGTAGTTTGGCAATGCTAACCACAAGTGCTGAGGATGTGGTTTCACCCCATCCTGCAGGCGCTCCTGTCAGGCCTGAAGGAAGGTGGCTATTTCAAGCACTTCCAAGCTGTGACTGGACTGAAAGTTATTCCAACAAGAAAGACCTGCCTGCCTTATTTACTAGGTTTGGTGAAGATTTGTGAAAGTAGTCTTGTGATGGAAGAAAGAAATGGGAGAAGGGAGGGAGGAGGGGAGAAGATCAGCCAGGGTTTTACAGAGATTCTGAAGGAAAAGATAAAGCTGAGAAGAGTCTGAGACTCTTTTGGTTGTTTTGCTTCTCTTATCTGAATTTGAAGAGTCAAGAGTCAAGAATTAGCTGAGTATAAGAATGGACACAAGATAGGTATCAACAACTACTGTTCCCAAGGAAACTGCTGGTCAGCCCACCTAAGAGTTCAAAATGTCGAGGAGTATCAGACCAGAATGACTTCTGAAATTTAGGAGGTTAACAAATGAAAAACCTGAAGTCAATCTCCCATGTCAATTAGCAAACATAGGTAGATAATGTTAGGATCATAAAAAATTTTGTGGAGTAGTAGCCTCAAACTTCAAAGGTATTAGATTCTTCCTTGAGATTACTGTTCCCTGTGGAAAGGAAATTTTACTAGGAAAGACAAAAGTAATTGCTTTGCTGTTGGTGAATTAAGAGTGAAATTGTCAAATAAGGATTCTTTTCACACCAGGTAGATAAACCGGCTGTTGACTGGTTTGGTGAGCAAGGTGCAGTCAATGCTGGCTGCATGACCTGTTAGAGCATGGAGTGATTTGCCAGGAGACAGACAAAAGTGAGAAATGATGCTGCCACAGTCACAGAAAAGGCTCCATTCTTTATTGGTCATGAGATTAGAAAAGGAGGTCAGGTTTGCCACATCAAGCACCACTGTGAAGAAGAGCCTGGACTTAGCATGGAAGATGGACCTTCCCCCAGGGAAAGTCCAGGGATTCAGCCTCACACCTCAGTAGTTCCTGTATCCTGAGCCCAATTACTGTCATCCTCATTCGTCTTGTCAGTGTAGAAGAGGTTTCCTAGATCTCAACCTCATCCCCTATTCCTGGGTGTTCGTGGCCCTAAGGCATTATTCCTGCCCTTCCTCCTCTGTGGCATTTCTTCCTTATCTCTCTATTTCCTCTGCTTATTACAGTGCATCATCTCTGGTTCTGGGTAGGCAGTTGCTTTTGATAGTGGTAGTTCATGCTGGGTCAGAATGTCTTCATTGGAGTCCTTTTGATGTCCCTAGGAACTAATGCATAATGTCTTCCTGAGCCTAAGAAGCCCATTAATTTATTGGACGAGAAGACACGAGCTCTTTTTCTACCTACCACACTGTTCCTAACCCATAACCTTATCAGGAGCTTTTTAAAATATATATAGGGATGGTGGGTTTGTCAGAGAATAAAGAAAATATGTGCATAAAATTAACTGTGCATTAAATAATCATACTTGCATTACAAATCACATATGGGTTCTGTTTGATGGTCAACTCTCCCACTTTGTATATGTGTATGCGTGTGGATGATCTCTGGCATGGTGCCACCCTGTGGGCCACTCTCTGAAGCCTGCCCTTTCTGATTATTATTATGGGAGTAGATAACAAGACTGGAGATAGGAGGCAGAAAAGTCAGCTCAGCTTCTGAGATTATATGGTCAGCAGAGAGAAACTGGAGCCAGACAAAGCAAAATCACCAAGACAAGGCCACTGAGACAGGATAATAGTCTGCCCCACTCTGAAAATAATATCAGAGGTTTACCCAGATAATGAAGGGCAAATTCCAGGCAGAGAGGGGCAAACACCTACATAGCATTGTCTCTGAAGTAAAGCATAGTTAACCTTTACTTACTGGCATAGTAAAACACACCCCTCTATGTGGAAACTTACAGATAGTAAGACTTGCCATGTGCAATCATGAAGAAGAGAAATTTCACCTCCACGTGGGACCACATCAAGAAACCAAGGAACTCCTCCTACCCCAAGGACACCATAAAAGCTGTATACCTTGTCTTTTGTGAGAGCTGGCCTGAAACGCTGGGTCCACGCTGTCTCACTTCTGACTTGAACAGAAGTCCCCAGTAAAGCCTTAACTGCATTAAATTCTTTCTGGGTTCAGTTTTCAATTATTAACTCTCAATCCAAGGACCTGAGTTCAGTAACAAGTCCACAGAGTAAAGATGGGATTGCTGGTGGACTTCTGACACTTTCCAAGCTGCTTCAGGAGGAGAAATGTTCTTATAAGAGGAAAAAAAAATAATAATAATTTGCATCAGACGAAGCTTATTAGTGTCAACAGTGACCATCTATTTCTAATAAATCTCTTACATTGCTTCTTTGGTGTTTTTCCCCTCCCCATTCCAAACAAGGTCAATCCATCCGTGGCAATGAAAGTCATGGATGATTGTAATGTAAGTGAGTCAGTCTCTTCCATTCCCTTTGGTTTTTGCTCATGATCCCCCTACAGTCCAGTAGATACACAAACAGCCCACTTTGATGCTTTTAGCACCAGAGATCTGCTCTGAGGGGAACCAAATGAAGCCTTACTCAAAGTTTTCAATAGCATTGAATCTTTGTAATGCTTTTATCTGTTCTACTGTAATGCTCTCATCTGCTTTTACAGAGCCAGAAATACAATTACTCAATGTAATAAACAAACCTTTCTTGCTGGGAAAACAATAGAGAAGACCCACGGATAGATATTTCATTGCCAGAAACAAAGCTTCCTCAAATAAATGTTCATGAAAACACTGATAGTAAATGTGGCCTCTCTAGTCCAAATGGGCAGCTTGCAACAAGATGTGGCTTGCTGCCTGAGGAATGGGGATTGGTGGAGTCAGCACAGCAGGAGGACACCCTGTGGCTCTGGACCCTTTATGGCAGGAAATGGCCATTAATTCTGCTTAGGCTGTCTTTCCCTTGCATATATAGTAATAAATAATGAAATATTGTCTTCCTAAAGGCTCAGGAGGGCTCCTAATTTGTTAGCTCAGGCCAACTCCAAAAATTTCTGGCAAAGACTACAGCAAGGGTTTGAGTGCTCAGAATGAAGAAAAAGTATTGGCTGGATTTTTCAGGTTGGTTCACTTTTGATGTGCTTTTTTTAAAGCTAAAATGAAATCTAATGTGGTTTTTTTCTTCCTTTCTTTTTTTTTTATTTGTCAGTCATAAATTGGGGCAAAAATCATTGTGGGTTGACATCAAATTCAGGAAGAGAGGGTTTTCAATATTTTCTTCTGCAGCAACACGTATGCCACTGACCAGGAAGTTTCTATGTGCCTGTGAGGTATCAGAGATTGGCTCAGGGCTCTTTGTATAGCAATCAGAGGATTGCTTTGGATTGCTTTGAGGAAACACATTTTGAGGATGGTTTGTTAGTATGTTCAGTGATAAGAGGTTAAGGTTAAGGTCAAGGCAGGTCTGTCATAAACTCTATGATCATTTAAAAAGTTTCCTGATCTCTCTCAGGTACAGTGTGTTTATGTGTAAAACTGAATTGACATAATCCACATGGAATCCTTGACAAAACCAAGTGAGCTTGCAAAAGCTAAGCCTAGAGCTTGCCAACAAGTGAAGAAGCAATGCATTTTGTTTTAAGTAGAATCACTTTATTGAAACTTTTATTCATAGAGATACAAAATCATAACCAAGTAAAATAGAGAAATTCCAAATTGTAACCCAAATTGTAGAGTTCACAGTTTTTCTTTAACTTTATTAAGAGTATGAAAATTACAAATGATCAAGTCAAGATGATGAAAACTTATTCAGTCCATTTGATTTATCTGAGGATTAAAGGTAAAGTTAAAGCAAATTAAAGGCTCCAGGAACAGCAGCTCTGAAGTCTGAGATGGTCCTGAAATGACTAATTTAAAGGAGTAGCACACTCCAAGTTGCCCCTTTCTCATCGACTGACTTGATCCCTGCAGCTCAGAAACCCTCAATCACCCTAGTTAACATATATCTTAATCAAATAGTATAAGCTTAAAACACACACACACACTTTTTTTTTTTTTTTCTATTTCCCTGTATCCTGGTCAGCTCTGAGCTGGAGAGTTTCATGCTGGAAATACTTACCATGCAATGCTGGCCAGTCTGGGATCCCTAAGAGCATGCCCATTTCGAGAGATGAGTTTCACTTTAAGACATCAATCAGCAAGTGCCTTTGTTTCCAGGTAATCACATCTCAAAGTGGATGAGCAGCCAGCCTATGAAAGGAATTGTTACTGACAAATACCCAGAGTATTTGTGAAAATAATCCTTAGGACTGATAAGTGACTGTTTTAATAACTTTAATCCTCTTAATCTAGAAATGATCCTCCTTTGTCAGTAATAAATGTTGTTTCCAAAGCAAGCACATCCTTTGGAGTCTATGTCCTTAAGTATTAAACACTCATCCATGAAGTTGATCCACAGTAAGAGAATAATGGAGATTTTTCAGAAATCGATTCTTAGACACACTCAGATGCTCTTTGGGCTGTCTTTTCCACTTCCACGGCTTAGGTTTTATCTACAGCATGATTTTTCTTGCATCAAATTCTCAAATCTAGATAACTCTCCCGAGTTCCCTGCTTCTGCCCTAACTGCCTACTGAAATCTTCAGTCACTTTAAACTCAACGTCCAAAGCTAAAATCATCTTTCCACAAGATTCCTATTCTACTTTGTCCCATTTGCAAATGGCAACAAAGCCACTCAGCCTTTTATATGAGTGATTTCAGTTAACTCCCCACTCCTCTTTTCCTGCCACTGGACCCCAGCATTCAAACAATGGCAACATTTTTGGTTCTTTCATCAAGTGAACATTTTCTATCCCTCGTGCCACCATCCCATTTTACACCACTGATCCTCCAGTATTGTGCATTGTCTCTGCAATTGTAATTTTCATTGTATCATTTCATTTCACTGTATTTTTATTTTCTAAGTGCATTGCTCTTTCTCTCCAATGAGAACAGTGAACATGTGAACATGCATGCCTTATTTGCAATGATATGTAATGTAGCAAATCTGGTTCATGTAGGTATACATAATAGTTGCTGAATGAAATGATTAATACTACAGAATGTAGTTTTCCAATACACACACACACACACACACACACACACACACACACGTTGCACATCTGCTGTATCAAAAGCACTGTTCTCTTGGCTAAAAATACAGGGATGATCAAGACAAATTAAGGTCCTGCTCACATACATATATCATCCATAAACAAATTAATAAATTATGCACTGAAGATGGGAGGATCTTTAAAAGTCCCTCTGTATGATATAATTAATAAAATAAAAATGTATGATGGCTTAAATGTGACAAACATGTATTTTTTTATACATGGCAATTCCAAAGAGAATATTTCCATTCAGTGTCTGGCTGTCCTCCAAGAGGTGATTCAAGAATCAAAGCTCCTTTTATTTTTGGCTTGAACATTTTCAGCATGTAGTTGCCAAGATCAAAGTTCTCTCTCATCTAGGTGACATAAAGTGATATGGTATGGAGTATGTGTGTGAATTTAGGTACAAAGTCTGATTCTTCAAAATGCCTATTTGCTTAAATACAGGATTTTGTAAACTTCCTTTTTGAAAGGCAAAAATTATAACTCAAAATTTTCATTATTTTTGTCTACAAATGACTTATCTTAGACAAACAAAAAAGATTCTATCTTTATAATTTGATCTCTTTATCTAGTATTTCTTTTCTGAAAATATTTCCAGGGCTATTGCATTTAGGAAACATTTAAAGAGACAGACTTCCTTTTCTTTGTTTCTGATATATATATATATATATATATATATATATATATATATATATATATGGTGTATTAGAAGTGAAAATACTACACACTCTGGAAATCAAATAAAGATAGTACAGATTTTTATTACAGATATAAATTTTTAATATTAGAGAATGTGATAGAAAAGACAGAAAAAAATCAAGAGAAAAATTTAGGACAAATATATGGTAATAGTATATGTTCCTGAGTATAACTACCCCAAAATTAAGGCAATAGAATAATTTTGTAGAATAAAAAAATATTCATTAAATAACATTATTGTCATAAGTTGAAGAGGTGGCAGTTTTTCATAGGCGTCCAGAGATCAGGAATGTGGAGGAAAATGAGTCTAAAATTGATACTGGCAAAACTGGATTTCCATATGGAAAAAGAAGGCAGGTGGAAACACTACCTCATACCACATACCAAAAAATTAAAACAAATCCACTACTGAAACTATTAAAATCTCAGAAGAAAACATGTGGGTAAATTTTCATGACTTTGGATTTGGAACAGATTCTTAGATATGACACTAAAATTTAAGTATATTTATATACGTACTTTGTATATTAACTTCTATTATTGATAAGGGTTTAATATCCAGACAATATAAATAACTCCTACAGCATAACAATAAATTTCTAAGCAACCAATTTAAAAATGAACAATGATCTTAAACATTTCTCCAAAGTAGGCATACTACTAGATAATAAATACATGAAAACATGCTCAATTACTCACAAGGTAAATGCAAATCAATCCACAATGAGCTACTACTTCAAACCTACTAGGATGACAATAATAAACACAAACAAACAAATAAACATAGAATAAAAAATTTGGCAAGGATGTTGAGAAATTGGAACTCTTGTATATTTCTGATGGGATCATAACATTATTCAGCTACTATAGAAGGAAGAATAATAGAATAAATCTGAATGAATTTTCATATGTACATATATGAATATACACAGTGAACTCAATATTAAGTACATCTACAAGACACTAATTAAAAACAAAGTAAAACCATAGGTAAATTGCAGAAAATCGATAGAATAGAAGAAGAGGAGTAAAAGGATTAAGGGGGGGAAATGCTGAGGACTGAATTATAGCAAATTATTTTTTATGCTTTTTCGATTATTGCAAAATTAATCCTAATGTTTTATATAACTAAAAAGACTATATATTCATGTTTTCCAAAAAAACTATGTAACTCAGCAAAGAAGTTTAAAACAAGACATGGGTACTTGTAATTAAATGTTCATTCCAACAGCCTTATTCACAAAAGCCAAAAAGTGAAAACAATACAAGCATTCATCAATGTACAAATGCATTATATAATACCATGGAATATTATTTAGCTATGAAAATGAATGTAGCTTTGATACTTGCTACAACATGGATATACTATAAAAACATTATGCTATATGAAATGAGCCAGATATAATAAGACAAAATATTATATTTTTCCATATGAAATGTCTAAAATGAGCAATATTACAGGAGATAAAAAATAGATTAGGGATTACCAGGGTTTGGGATAGAAGTTATTACTTAATAGAGTTTCTTTTGGGGATGATGAAAAATTTTAGTTTCATATACATATACATATATATTATGATTGTTACACAGTATTATAAATGAAATTAAAACCACTAAATTATATGATTAATTTTTTTGAATGCAAAATTCTATGGCATATGTACTTTTCCATAATCAAGACAAGTTTAAAAACTAGAAAGAATGAGTTGAAAGATCAGGTCTTCAATCACAAATTAAAACATCATTGTTGGAGGTTCACAGCCAGCCTCAGCCAAAGTGAGGCACTAAGCAACTCAGTGGGAACCTGTCTCTAAATAAATACAAAATAGGGCTGAAGATATGGCTCGGTGGTCAAATACCCCTGAGTTCAATCCCTGGTATTGAAAAAAAAAAAAAAAAAAAAAACATAGGTTTGTGACTTGTGAAACACAAGTCACTTAAAACACTTCCTTAAAATATCCACTAAACAAACATCTAGAGTGTCTGTCCTATGCAAGCATTGTGCTAGGTGGTGCAAATATAGTGGTAACATGAAGGACATTCCCTGCTTTCATAGAGCTTATATGCAGTGGGAGCATTGATGATAAAATAATGGACCCATCTGTCAATCTATTTATATCTATCTACCTATCTGTCTAAAATCTATCATCTATCAATTTTCATAATTTGTAATAAGTGCTATAAAACAAGGAACTATGTCTCATGAATGAAAATTAAGGAGAGATTTTTATTTAGGTGTGGTCATTTTAGAATTTTGAATTTTGAAAAATAATATAGATTCCAACAGTGAAGACATGGAACATTTCACAAATGAAAAAAAAAAAAAAAAAAAAGCAATTCCAAGTACCTGTTTTGGCACATAGAATGGAAAGTGTGTGCTGTTTCTTGGCAGGAAACCTGTTTCTGATTCGGAGGTGGTATTAGGGGGAGAAATGTCAAATTTAACTAATACCTCAGTGGAGCAAACAACAGAGTGTGTTAAAAATAGTACATTTTACTCCCTTCTGCAGCCAAGATGGGAAACACACAGTCCTTGGTTCCTCAATGCCTTCATGTATGGCCTTGAACAACGTTTACCAAGGTCTAAAGATTTTCAGCTGAAACTGCCTGAGTGCTCCAAAGAGATCATCTAGTAATCATTAACCCTGACCCAACTGCACCCTCACCAGTGAAAATCAGGACACCAGAAATACTCTTTAAAACCTAGACTCCATAATAAATCATTAATTACTTTGTTATTTCAAATACATTTTATTGTGTTTTAACCTTTTAAATCTAAATGTATTTTTAAATAAATTTAAAATGATTCAAACATCAAAAAGCTTAAGTAAAAAGTAGGAGATTCCCACAAAATTCTGCCCTTCTCAGTAATTATCTCCAACCCTACCTAGACAACCATTATTATATAATCCTTGTTTAACCTCCCAGGATTTTCATGGAATATATAAGCCAATGCAAATATATACTTTCTTTTATCTCTATTTTTTAAAACAGGTAAGGCATAATTAACACTGTAAGGTATTTTAATTTTTTTTCATTTAAATCATTTAAGATTTTTCTATATAAGTACATTTAAAAAGTACCAAGTTCATATAACTTCTTCCTGTATTGTGAATATTTAATTTGTTTCCAAAGTTGCCCAGTGCACAAATGACATGATGTAGAGAAACCTTTGCAGATATATGCAACTGTAACTGCAGAGTAATTTCCTAGAAGTGAATTTCCTAGTTGAAAGTGTCTATATATTTATATAGTCAATAGTCAAGATTTCCCTATATTCCCTTCAATAATATGTGGAAATGCCCATCTTCAAACTACATTACCAAAATGATAGCATCAATCTTGGAGAAGTTTAATAATTTGGTGTATGGAAAGTATTAACTCATTAATTAATTATGTATACCATATTCAACAAAGTCATAGAACACCTATTATATGCTTGCACATTTTGGGGTCTGAATATAACAGTGCCTGTTAGAAATTTATTTTCTCATGGGGGGAACCAGTAATAATGATAATATTTATTAACAAATTGGGTAAAATTTTATTTAGAGTTTTAATGCATGTTTGTTCCCTCATTCTGTATGTTATTTTAATAACATTATTACTGATAAATAAACTGATAACTAGACACATAAAGTAGAAATGATGTTTCCTTCTTACGAGGCAGTGTCCTTACTATTAAGGCTCAGCAAAAGTAAGGCACTAAGCAACTCAGTGATAAGAACTTGGAATTTAAACTGCAACCGGTTTAAATTTTGAAGAACTCTGCCCTTGATGAAAGCTGAGGATGGACAAGGTCAATATTTCCAATTACTTGACTCCTAAAGATGGCATACAACCCCAATCTGGTAATTAGAGAAAGATATGACATAAGGTAAGGAACATTTTGAAGAATCTTTATTTGAGGAGTTTATTTCAAGTTAAAGTATAGGCTGTAATCTAAGAGGGTCAGTAAAGAGTTGCTATGGCCTGGCCTGAGTGATCCTCAAAATATCTGAGGACTAGATCTCTTTTGGAGTTTTAAAACTCTTCTTCCTTGAAAATTCCATCAATATTTTCAACTCAAGTTATCTTCTTTGACCATTTTTTAAAAATTTTTTGTTCTATTTTTTTATATATGATAGCAGAATGTGATTCAATTCATATTATACATATAGAACACGATTTTTCTATGGTTGTGCACAACATAGAGTCATACCATTTGTATCTTCATACATGTACTTAGTATAATGGTACCCATCTCATTCCACCATCTTTCCTACCTCTATGCCCCCTCCTTTCCCCCTCCCTCCCCTATCTATTCCTATCATGCTCCCCAACCCCCCATCCCCATTATGAATCAACATCCTTATATCAGGGAAAACATTCGGCATTTGATTTTTTGAGATTGGCTAACTTCACTTAGCATTATATTCTCCAACACCATCCATTTACCTGCAAATGCCATGATTTTATTCTCTTTTATTGCTGAGTAATATTCTATTGTGTATATATACCACATTTTCTTTATCTATTCATCTACTGCAGGGCATCTAGGTTGGTTCCACAATTTAGCTATTGTGAATTGTGCTGCTATAAACATTAACGTGGCTGTGTCCCTGTAGTATGTATGCTATTTTTAAGACTTTTGGGTATAGTCCAAAAAGAGGAATAGCTGGGTCAAATGGTGGTTCCATTCCCAGTTTTCCAAGGAATTTCCATACTGCTTTCCATATTGGCTGCACCAGTTTACAGTCCCACCAGTACCTTTTCCCCCATATCCTCACCAACACTTATTGTTATTTGTATTCCTAAGAACTGCCATTCTGACTGGAGTGAGATGAAATCTTAGAGTAGTTTTGATTTGCATTTCTTTAATTGGTAGAGATATTGAACATTTTTTCATATATTTGTTGATTAATTATATATCATCTCTGAGAAGTGTCTGTTCAGTTCCTAGGCCCATTTATTGATTGGGTTATTTTTTTTTTGTGTGTGTGTGTGTGTTAAGATTTTCGAATTCTTTATATATCCTAGAGATTTTTGAGTAGACTCTTTTGTTGTTGATTTTTAAACTTTATTATAGATTCTGGATGTTATTCCTTTGTCAGATAAATAGTGTGCAATTTTTATTTCCATGTGTATATTGATTGTCTCTTCTCTTTTTTTGACTGTTTCCTTTTCTGTAAAGAAGTTTCTTAGTTGGACATAATTCCATTTATTTTCTATGATTTTAGAGTCTTATCCAAAAACCGGTTTCCTATACTCATGTCTTCAAGTGTTTTTTTCTATTTTTTTCTGAGTATTTTAATAGTTTAAGGGAGGATATTTATGTCTTTCATTCATTTTTGATTACTTTTGTATACCGTGTGAGAGTGGAGTCAAGTTTCAATCTTTAGCCTATACGTATCCAATTTTCTCAAGCAATTTATTAAGGAAACCATCTTTTCTTCTTTTTTGGTGCATTTGTCTAGAATCAGATGGCTATAAATGCCTGGGGTTATTTCTAGGCACCCTATTCTGTTCCATTGCTCTGTGCATCTGTTTTTATATCAAAAACAATGCTGTTTGATTGATCTAGCTTTTGAAATCAGGTAGTATGATATCTCCATTTTTATTCTTTTTGATTGTTCAGAATATTTTGTGTTTTCACATAAAATTCAGGACTTTTTATTCTATTCTGTAGAATTCTGGTATTTTAGTGCAGATTGCAATCTGTAGATTGCTCTGGGTAGCACAGACATTTAAGGATATTAATCTTCCAATCCATGAACATAGGAGATATTTCCATTTTCTTGTGTCTTCTTTAATTTGTTTCATCAGAGTTTTATAATTTTTACTTTCTCAAACAACTTTTTTCCTTGGTATATATTGTTGTTAACTGTTGTCAATGGGATTCCTTTCCTGATTTCTTTCTCATAAATCCCATTCATGGTGCATGAAAATGCTACTGAGTTATTTATGTTGATTTTGTATCCTGAAATATTACTTAGTTTGTTTATAAGTTTTAATAATCTCTTACTAAGAGTCTTTATGTATTTTATTTTCTTTTTAAATTCCAATTTGTTATATATGACCGCAGAATGCATTACAGTTCATATTACACATATAAAGCAAAATTTTTCATATCTCTGGTTATACACAAAGTATGTTCACAGTTTTTGTGTCTTCATACATGTACTTAGGGCAATGATGTCCATCTCATTCCATCATCGTTCCTACCTCCATGTCCCCTCCCTTCCCCTCCCACCCCTTTGCCCTATCTAGAGTTCATCTAATCCTCCCTAGTGAAAGCATTACAATTTCAGTACAAATTGGCTGTAATTTTTTAATATATTTTAAAATATGTCCCTTCTACAACTAATTTCTTCAGTTTTTATCATAAAGGTATGATGAATTTTGTTGAATGCTCTTTTACATCTATTCCTGTAATCATATGAATTTTTTTGTCCTTTGGTTAATGTAATATATTGCATTTATTAATATGTAGATATTAAACCTTTCTTGCATCTCTGGGATAAATCCCACTTGATAATAATGAATGATCTTTTTGATATGCTATGTTAGTCAGCTTCCCATTATGGCAACAAAATACCTGAGATTACCAACTTAAAATAAAGATTTATTTTGGATTACAGTTTTGGTTGTTTCAGTCCATGGTCAATTGCTCACATTGCCTTTGGTCCTGTGGTGAGGTAACAAGCCATGAAGGGACGCATGGAGGAAGAAGCTGCTTACCTTGTCACAGCCTGGAATTGAGGAAAGAGAAAGTGACTGGAGACTCACAATCCCCTTCAATGTTATGTCCCAAGTGACCTTACTTTCTCTCACTAGGCCCCAGCTCTCCAAGGCACCATTACTTCCCAGTAGCTCTATAGGTTGGAGCTTATCTCAATTGGCATATAGTGCTGAATTCAACTTGCTAGGATTTTGTTAGAAATTCTTTTATGTATGTATGTTCATTAGAGATATTGGTCTACAGTTTGTTTTTATTTTGTGACATGGTCTGGTTTGGGTCTCAGGCTAATGCTGACATTGCAGAATGGGTTTTAAAGAAATACATGGCTTTCTATTTTTTTTTATTTTCAAAATTATATAATTTTTTTATTGGTTGTTCACAACATTACAAAGCTCTTGACATCTCATATTTCATACATTAGAATCAAGTGGGTTATGAACTCCCATTTTTACCCCAAATACAGATTGCAGAATCACATTGGTTACACATCCACATTTTACATACTGCCATATTAGTGGCTGTTGTATTCTGCTACCTTTCCTATCCTCTACTATTCCCCCTCCCCTCCCCTCCCATCTTCTCTCTCTACCCCATCTACTGTAATTCATTTCCCTCCATGTTTGTTATCCCATTCCCCCTCACAACCTCTTATATGTAATTTTGTATAACAATGAGGGTCTCCCTCCATTTCCATGCAATTTCCATTTTTTTCTCCCTTTCCCTCCCACCTCATGTCTCTGTTTAATGTTAATCTTTTCTTCCTGCTCTTCCTCCCTGTTCTGTTCTTAGTTGCTCTCATTATATCAAAGAAGACATTTGGTATTTGTTTTTTAGGGATTGGCTAGCTTCACTGAGCATAATCTGCTCTAGTGCCATCCATTTCCCTGCAAATTCCATGATTTTGTCATTTTTTTAGTGCTGCATAATACTCCATGGTGTATAAATGCCACATTCTTTTTATCCATTCATCTATTGAAGGGCATCTGGGTTGATTCCACAGTCTAGCAATTGTGAATTGTGCTGCTATGAACATCGATGTGGCAATATCCCTGTAGTGTGCTCTTTTAAGGTCTTCAGGGAATAGTCCAAGAAGGGCAATAGCTGGGTCAAATGGTGGTTCCATTCCCAGCTTTCCCAGGAATCTCCAAACTGCTTTCCAAATTGGCTGCACCCGTTTGCAGTCCCACCAGCAGTGTACAAGAGTGCCCTTTTCCCCACATCCTCGCCAGCACTTGTTGTTGTTTGACTTCATCATGGCTGCCAATCTTACTGGGGTGAGGTGGTATCTTAGGGTGGTTTTGATTTGCATTTCTCTGACTGCATGAAATTCATATGGAAAAATAAAAGACCCAGAATAGCTAAAACAATTCTAAGCAGGAAGTGTGAATCAGGTGGTATAGCGATACCAGATTTCAAACTATATTAGCGATACCAGATTTCAAACTATATTACAGAGCAATAGTAATAAAAACAGCATGGTACTGGTACCAAAACAGGCGGGTGGACCAATGGTACAGAATAGAGGACACAGAGACTAATCCACAAAGCTACAACTATCTTATATTTGATAAAGGAGCTAAGAACATGCAATGGAGGAAGGATAGCATCTTCAACAAATGGTGTTGGGAAAACTGGAAATCCATATGCAACAAAATGAAACTGAATCCCCTCCTTTCGCCATGCACAAAAGTCAACTCAAAGTGGATCAAGGAGCTAGATATCAAATCAGAAACTCTCCGTCTGATAGAAGAAAAAGTTGGCTCCGATCTACATATTGTGGGGTCGGGCTCCAAATTCCTCAATAGGACACCCATAGCACAAGAGTTAACAACTAGAATCAACAAATGGGACTTTCTTAAACTGAAAAGTTTTTTCTCAGCAAGAGAAACAATAAGAGAGGTAAATAGGGAGCCTACATCCTGGGAACAAATTTTGACTCTTCACACTTCAGATAGAGCCCTAATATCCAGAGTATACAAAGAACTCAAAAAATTAGACAATAAGGAAACAAATAACCCAATCAACAAATGGGCCAAGGACATGAACAAACATTTCACAGAGGAGGACATACAGTCAATCAACAAGTACATGAAAAAATGGCTTTCTATTTTTTGAAGTAGTTTCAGAAGAACTGGTATTAACTTTTTCTTAAAAGTTTTGTGGAATTCAGCAGTGAAGGTATCTGGTACTAGAGTTTTCTTTGTTGGAGGACTTTCTATTACTTATTTAATTTCGTTCCTCATTATTGCTTTATTTAGGTTTTCTATGTCTTCATAGCTCAATTTTGGAACTTTTGTGTTCATAAATATACCATTTTCTAGGTTCTCCAATCATTATTGAATAGTTATTCTTAATAGTGTGAAGTGACCCTTTGTATTTCTACAGTATCAGATACATATAAAGGCAATAATGTCAATATATCAAAGACATTCCTTGATATACATGTTTGTTGCTACACTATTCACAATAGATAGTATTTGGAAACAACCTAGATTCACATCAGTGATGAATTAATACAGAAAATATATTTGTTCTGGATATTAGAGCAAAAACATTATTTTCATTATTAGCATACTTACTATTAGTATTCTGAAATATAGAGTATGACAATGATTAAGCCACCTAATTTTGACATCAAGTATTTGTCATCAATCTCCTAATCACGGAGATTATCAACCCAGCAGAATATCCATCATTATTCATCTCAAGATTCATTGACCATTCCTCTTTGTTTGAGGGCAATGCTGCTGAACACCACAGCCAACATTTCTTATAACTTCTTACTATTCTTGAACAAATAAAGGCATATTTGGTGAGTAGACACTAACAGTATGAACAATGACGCTACTGTTACTCCAGGCAATGGTTTAACTCTCATTTCTCCTTCATTTTCGCAGGAAAGAACAACTCAGTCTTAACATACTAGAAGTAAAATAGCAAGTTCACCAACTTTATTCCTTGTTTTATTCCAATAAAATATAAAACATAAAACAAATTAATTCTTTGTCTTTTGAGTTTTTTGGTAGGAAATACAATTTCCCATGAGAAATTAAGTCAGTGAAATCTTGAGATGAAAAGAGAGGATTTGCTCATTTAAGATTCATTACTGTTTGTTCACCTTGCTATAAAGAGTAAGCTGTCCTTCAGTTAAACCCAAATTTAATAGTTCTAAAACCTTTTAGTATAGGACTTCAGTGTGAAATCATTTACTTCCTGCCCAGAATTTTGAGTTGCTGTTGGTAACTTTTCTAGTGTTGATATATTGTGGTATCTCAGAAGGTATTAGCTGGAAGAAACAGTTAGAGCACTGTTCTCAAACTTAAATATACAGATAAACTACCTGGTAATCTTATAAATGCTACTTTTAATGGAAAGTATATGTGGGGCTTGAAAACCTGTACTTCTCATGAGCTAGAGATAATCCCAATGCTGTTGTAATGAGGAAAATTTTCATGGATCTAACAGATGCTCCAAACTTGCTGCAGTATCATCTTCCAAATATGAGCCACTTTGAACTGTTAGTGATTTTAAAGAGAAACTTATCATCAAGTACTACCATTGGGTAAGTCATGTGTTACTTTAGTACAGGGGACATAACAAGCTTATAACTTTCTTCTTGTCATTGTTTTTCATTGGATTCAATGGTGCTTGAAGCCTGATGAGAGACAAAACATGTTTCCAATGTTTTTTGAACCTATGTTGCTACATCTATTATTCTGTAAGGTGACTGGAAAAATTAAAAATGAATCTTTAATACAATATTTTACTACTAGCATTAATTTTGTTTTATCATTTTTAAAGTGTATTGTGCTAATAGAGCATTATTTTCAGGAAAAGCTAAATATAGTCTTGGTGACTGGTGGAAGGTGGGACCATGGGGCAGTAGGTCTTGAGTAAGTTCAAGTAAATGTGGTGTATGTGTGTGTGTGTGTGTGTGTTTGTGTGTGTGTCAGGGGAGGGAATAGTAGAGAGTGAAAGGAGACTTAGGAAAAATAAAAGATGAGAATTATTATGCTAAGACCTACTTCTTATCAGTGGCTAGTAAGCAACATAAACACAGTGTTTTATGAAAGAAGACTATGCTTGGGTAAAGAATTCACTAGAGGGCTGGGCTATAGATCAGTGGCAAAGTGTTTGCCTTGCATGTGTGAGGCACTGGGTTTGATCCGCAGCACTACATAAAAATAAATAAATATATTTTTAAAAAATTCACTAGAGTATCTAGGGACACTTCCTTATTGGCCCCTGATGATATCATCGATAAAGCCAACAGAGAATGTTTTTTTTAATGTTTATTTATTTTTTGTTTCTACCTTTCAATACCAAGGAAGCAGTTTCTTAAACAGCTTTTATAATCAAAGGTCATCAATATCCAGAACAAAAATGGAAGGATCAGGGAGTCATGTGCTACTAACACCTAAGTGAAGAAGTTTAGACAGATCAAATGAAGGTCTCAGTGGAGTTTTGTATATTATTCATGCTCTCTTCCTATTTCTGTCTCATATTCCATTTATCTAAAAAATATTACATATATTATCCCTGTCAAATGTCATTTAACTATAATTTAATGGTCTCTTCAAAGAGTAGTGGAGGAATCACAAAGGAATAGAGCCTCCTCCGACTAAAACAAAACAAACCCCCAAACAGTGAGCTTGTAGTCTGACCAATCAGACAAGACAAATATTTAGGGATTATGTAAATAAAGTTAACAAATTCATATTGGGGGATGCAATGGGAGATAAGTCTAATAAGACATATGAGGAACATATTTCCAAGGCTTCAAAAGCTGAGGTAAGGGCTGGGGTTGTGGCTCAGCGGTAAAGCACTTGCCTAGCATGTCTGAGGCACCAGGTTTGATCCTCAGCACCACATAAAAAATAAAATGAAATAAAATAAAACAAAACAAAATAAAGCTAAAAAAGAAAAATAGCTGAGGTAAGAAATCTGCTGAGAAATATGGGCTATTACAATACATAAATCTGACACTCTTTTTAGACTAGATTTGGATAAGGAAACTGATCTGGGTATGTATCCAAATCCATCTAGGTCCCATACTTTGTTATTTCATGTATGATTTTATGTGTAATTAATCCTAGCCAGCTACAGATTTTGTCAGTGAGGAGAGTTAATCCTACCAATCTCAGACTGTAGTAAGAATTTCATGATATGATATATATAGAAAATTAAGCATACTTATTTCCACAAAGAAAATATTTAATACAGATGTTAATGATGAAGACCATTGCAATGATGATGATGATAATGTCTCATTTTGGAAGCACCTGAAAGTAGAGATGTTGTCAGAGACTTTAACAGCTTATTTGGACTGAAAGTAAGATAATATGATAAAGACAGGCATCAATGGATTCACTGCTGCTTTGAGAAACCAGATTTTAATAATTGCTGAGAAGCCTGTGTAATCATGTAGAAACTACCTTACTGGATGGGAGTTAGGGGTAGGAATATTTATTAATTGACTACTGCCATCCATTAGTTGAAACTGTCCAACAGAGTCAGGCTGCTATTAAATTTCTGTGCCCTCCTGCATGAAGTGGAGTAGCCCTAAGTACTTTAGTGAACATCTTCAGGAAGATAATGGAAAGAAACTGATATATCATGTGTTGATGTGGGACACTGACCACATGTCAACTCTTCACCTTAGAAGCACTAAAAGCAAGTGGGCAAGTGGTGCAGCATGCAATGAAGATTTTTCAGATTAATAGTGCAAATAATGTTCCATACTACATTGCTAATGAAACTTATGGTCTTTATCCCTTAAATTTATTTTATTATAATTGCTCACTCTTGGACTCTTTGTGGAAATGTGTTCTTTTACGCCTATGAAAACCTTTCTCTTATGACACTTCATACTTTGCTAGCTTATAGATACTTGAAGGGCTATATTAAGGTAATAAATAACATTTCTGGATATCTGCTGTTCAAGAGCTGTTTTTGTTTCTCGGGCATTAAATTAATCCAACAACTTCTCCAAGGCAGGGGTTTCTAGTTAGAAAGCTTGAGACTCAAGGTAGATAATTATCATGCCAGTCATTACACCTGTGTAGTGTTGAGATTAATAATAATTAACAATTATTATTAATCATTATAAGATGGATTGAGTCCAGTATTTGGTTTCTAGTTTCCCCAGCAGATGTCACAAAATAAAAGCATCCCTTCAAGCTTGTCAGGGAATGTAGGTTGAGTTAGCCAGGTTAGGTGGCCATGGGAAAATGGAAAAACAGGTGAATGCATGATGCAGCACTAGAGCCTCCCAGTCACTATTGCCATGTGCAAATTCAGGCAAGACAGGGCTGCAGTACAAAATTTTAGATGGAATCTCACAATTTTTTACTTCTGATAAATAATTCACAGTCAAAATAATTAAACCTGTGAAGGTCAGAGAAAATACATCTGTGATTGTCTGTAGTCACCTAGCTTTCTATTTCTGTTCTATCACATGTGTTCTCTCCTCTACTATTGGAATCTAAGTCCACGACATTAACATGCTCCTCAGTCACTTGCCTAAGTAGTTAATCTCTACAACTTCATGCACTCCTCTGCAAGATGGAATCAATAATGCCTGTATTCATTTCCCAGGACTGCCAAAGCAAATTAGGACCAACTGGGAGGCTTAAAATGGAACTGTAGGTCACAGTTCTGTGGTGGGAAGCCCGGGGTCCAGGTGTCAGCAGGGCCATTGTCGCTCTTCCCGCTGCTGGTCTTTTCTGCTATGCTTCATTATCCGTTCTTGCAGGCATGTTCCTCAAACTCTACTTTCATCATCCTGTGTCTTCATATGTTGTCCTGTCTGCTTCTGTCCCCAAGTCTCTCTGATTTTTATAAGGACACCAGTTTTATTGGATTAAAGGCCCGCCTTACTCCAACATGACCTCATCTCAGCTAAATACATCCACAAGGATTCTATTTCTTAATAAGAGCACATTCTGAGTCACTGGAAGTTGGGATTTCAATATAATTTTGTGGGACACAGCTCAATCCAGAATCATGCCTAACTCACTGGACTGTTAAAATGCAGTTACTCTGTTAGGTGCATGTATGAATAGGTAACAACAAATCCTACCATTGTGGACAATTATAATCGCACCAATAAAAATAGAAAAAATGAAAAAATGCTGTTACTCTTTAAACTTATTATGTGGGTCATATATTTTGCTTCCTTATTCCATGGATTTACATTCTTTTTCAGCTCTGGAAAATTCTTTTTCCCCCCTTTTCTACACTCTCCATTCTGTCTTTCTGGAATTTTGATCATAGATATCTAAGAATTTTTCCCTCTATTCTTCCTATCTCTGAATTCCTCTTGCAAATTTTCCAGCTCCTCACCTCTGTTGCACTCTAGATAAGCTATTTGGATGCATTTGCTGAATGACTTAGCTTTCACAAACTTGGAGTATCTGCCTTTTAATCTGTCCATTGTTAAATAGAATTGATTATTTTTTGGATACATACTCTATTTTCATTAAATATCTCTGACTGCCCCTTATTATAAAATAATTTCTTTTTGCTTCCTGTGTTTGCATTCCTTTTATACTGCCATTTTATGTATTTGGTTAGTTCAACATCTACTTAATCTGTCAGAATCTAGAATTGTGGTTTACTGTTTTTGCTGATATATCCTTACACTAGTGTCGCACTTCCTTCTCCTCTCCTCCTCTCTTCCTCCTTCTTCCCTCCTCCTCCTCCTCATCCTCTTCCTCCCCCTGCTCCTCCTCCTTTATTTGGGGGTACATGGGATTGAATCCAGGAGTGCTTTACCAGTGAGCTACATCCCCAATCCTTTTTATTTATTTTTTTTTAATTTTGAGATAGGGACTTCCTAAGTTGCTCATAGTCTCACCAGTTGCTGAGATTGGCCTCAAACTTGTGATCCTTCTACCTCAGATTCCCAAATTGCTGGGATTTCAGGTGTGCACCACTGTGCCTAGTCTTACAGTGGCTCACTTTCTAGTTGTCTTTAAACCTCCCCAATCAGTAGGATTCATATACTGAGTGTAAGACCTGTGAAGACGACTTGGAGAAGACAGCATCTGCTTCTGCTGCTAGGAGGCACACCACATTCAAAACCATGTGCGTCACCTCAAAGTTTGACCCAATTCTAATCTGCTTTTCACATTGTAGAAAGTCCATAGGTCAATATTTTCTATACTTTTGGTGAAAAAATCAGTTTCAGAGAGACCACAGCCCTCCCAGCCTACAAATCCTGACCAATTTTCTGCTGCAACCCAAATCGCTAACTCTATAGCTAGCTCCTTTATACAGACAATCCGAGCTCCTAGGCACTTTCACCCTTCCTCTTGGCCCCAATACTCTTGCAGCTCAGGGCTCAGATCCTGGATAATTTGGAACTAACAATGTCTCAAAGAATATGTTCATTTTAAATCTAGCTACTGCCTGGCATAGTGGTACATGCCTTGTAATCTCAGAGACTCCAGAGCCTGAGGAGGATGGCAAGTTTGAGGCCAGCCTCAGCAATTTAACAAGACTCTGAGCAACATAGTGAAGTCCTGTCTCAAAATAAATAAAATAAAAATGGCTGAAGATGTGGCTCAGTCATTAAACATCCCAGATTTAAACCCCAGGAATGAATGAAAAAAAAATATATATATATATAGTGGATGTTGCTGTGCATAAGGATCTTGGATAGATTCAAATCATTCTTTGGTTTAGAAGAGGGCATTCAAAAGTTATATATATATATATATATATATATATATATATATATATATATATACACACACACACACACACACACACACATACACAAATCACTTAAGAATTTTTTTATATAGCCATAATCCTGAGCTTCTCCCTTGGAGGAGATTCTGATTAGATAATCTAGGGGAAACCTGAGGGTCAATATTCTTTGAAAGGTTTGTCTAGCAGAACAATATACACTAAGTACACATTTTAGAGTCTAAAACTTTTTAAGCACTCAAAATAAAATAGCTACTTTAAAATAAGCACGTTAGTTAATATGACTTTTACTGAAGAAACTGTATCATCTCCCCATTGCATGTCACATCTGTTAAAGTCCCTCACTGAGGCTGATTGTCAAAATTCATCACATTTAGAACCCAATCTCTCAAATTTTAGATTCCACTCATCCTAAGCAAGCTCTTTTTGATTTAAGAAAAGTTATTTTTCTAATTTACCCTTCCTCTCATGACTGTCCTCTACAAACATTTATATCATTCTCTCGCACTAAACTTCACTAGTCTCACATCTCTACTTTCATAGATTAACTACAAACAAAAAACTTGATTTTGGGATAAATCTATCAAATTATATTTTGTATTCATGGATTCTGCTCTTGAAAAGGCGATATCCACTCTGAAAATTAACTTACTGATTTCAAAATTGAAGACTGATAATAATTTTCCAGCACTAATCGAGATGATCCAAGGAACCATCTCAGTACTCAGAACACAGAAATGTCTCAGCAGATTAGTTTCCTTCTCTATTCACTCACACTGGCCCAGATGCCATCCCTTTGACAGCTTCAGATTGTGTCCCTCCATCCTGGAGAAGCACTCTCTGTCTGATCCAGGCCATATATATTTGACCCTCCTCTGATATCTTATAGCGCTTTTGTCTATGTCCTTCTGTTGTCATTATACCTATTCTCTATGTGTATACTTTATGTCCTTCAAATTATCTTCAGTTTCATAAGTGCACATGCATAATCCTAACCTCTGCTTATACAGTCCATAGTACCTAGTGTGGTGCGAGTGGAAGAGTACCCTTTCACAGAGGGTAAGTATCAGGTAAGAATGACAGCCAGCTTTTCACCCAAATTCTGCAAATTGTCCTAGCCAAATCTTTGAACCAACATTTTACTTAGACTTCTTATTCACAAATGGAATTAATACTTATTTAATCTATCTAATTTGCACAGCCATTGTGACAAGCCATGAAATAAAGCATATGAAAAATGTAGATGCACTTTAGAAAGAAGTGCAATTTGAAACTGCCTTGCTTCCTGGCTCAGGTCTACTATGGATGGAAGGCACTGTCATAAGGTCTCTCCACCTGTTATTTCACTCTAGAATGTGAGCATGATTATGGGCTCCCTCATGCAATAAGAGAAAAGCTCAGAGATATTAAATAACTTGCCCAATATCTACATCTAATAGGTAAAAAAATCTATCCAAAATGTGAAAACTCACATTCAATTGAAGTGTTCATAGATTTAACAGATTTCACTTCATACCGACCATGTAGATAAACTTTAGAGAAGTGAAAGTACTAGATACAGAAAAAATAAACTTTTATGAATGATTAGTTCTCTAAGTTGTATGAATCAAAATGTCTTATGAATTCAAAACAGATGATTAACATGAGATTGATAAATTGAGGAAGTAAGTGACATTATAAGGGCTGAAAATGGCACAAGCTTAATTCCAGTACATGGATCATCTGCTTTCTATGTCAGACCTTTTCATTATTCCTATGAGTATTATTTAAAATGAGAATTTTTAATATCATTACTCTTCATTTAAATACAACTTATCACTGAACTGATACATTTACATATTTCAAGTTGCCTTTATCTATGTAAAACTATTTTCTAAAAAGTGACCCATGATCCCTATAAATTATCTTCATTCTGTCTATAAATCTCAATAGGTAGAGGTAACTCTATTTCAGTCATTGGAAGAACCTCTTCCTCTTAACAGAGTTTTGCCTGATATGAAGCCTTGAGTATGTCTAGAAAAAGAAAGAAAAAAATCTTTTCCAGTCATTATATTGATCTTTTAGTTTAAGAAATTGATATTATTGTAGCAAATGAGCTAAATATAATGTATCTTAAACACAATGCATTCTTTAAAAAGATACAATGAAATATTTTCTATTCTTAATATCCAATTTCATTTTCTTTATTATAGAGTGAAAATCAAAAATCACAAAGCAGAGTGCAAAATTCCATAATTTTAAGATTCTGCACTCAAACTTTTAGAATATGTCACCTATACCTCATTTAATGACCCATTTTTAAATTTTACCATAATGGATCTAAACAAGTATTCAATCAAAGTGTTCATAGATTTAACAAATTTCTTTTTATACTCATAAGGTTTATATGGCTTTACTTAATATCTAATAATTATAAGAACTAGCACACCTGTTATAAAATGTTTGAAAATAAACATAACTGATCTGATAAACATAATTCAAGTGGTGAAAGTGGAAGTTTACAGGCACTTAGAATTACCACTTAGCCTATTGTCCTCAAGAATTTTACCTACCACAGGCAGCAATTGATATTTAGAAGAAACACATGAAATACCAGAAAGCTGGCATCATTATGCAGAAAAAGCTATACTATTGGGAAAATTTATAGAAATAAATATTTATATCAAACAAAATAAAAAATTTCAAACAACCTCATGATTTAATTCCAGGAATAAGAAGAGCAAGAACCAATGAAATTGAGTCTCATGCCTGCATTTTTTTATTTTACTTATCACAACTTTAAGTCTTTTAAGATTTCTGTTTATTACTATTCCTGATATCTATTTCTTTGCTGAATTTCTCATTCAGATCATGAAATTAATTTCCCAATTTCACTGAGTTATTAGTTTGTACTCTTATATCTCTTTATCCTTAAGATCATAATTTTGAATTCACTTTCAAACAATTCAACACTTTATTTTTTTTGCTTTTAGTGGAGAAGTCCTTTGTTATAGAGCTATTATATTTCTTTAAAATCATCACTTTACCTTGTGTTGACATGCTTCTTTTGTCCCTATGTTGATATTTGTACATCTGGTAGACCAATTGCCTCTACCAATTTTGCAGGGAGTCTTTCATAGTAAAATACTTTCTCCTAGATATAAATGTCCTTGGGGATTGGTTTCATGGGATACATTGGCTTTAGTTCCAAGTGAGCACAGTAATGGAGTGTCCATATATCTTCCTTAGCTGGTAATCAGATTAATCAATGTCTGTGAGTCTCTCTCTGGCTCAGGTTATGGTGCACGTAGGATTTCTCTGCTAGCTGGGCTATAGCATTTGTAGACGTGGTAGATTCACTGGTGGCTCCTGGCTTGACACACTTAACTACAAGTATGGTATACCTATCAATTTTCATGAATTGTGTCATGGCAGATACACTGTGGCCAATCTAAACAGGAAAAGTGTGGCTGTCACAACAGCAGAGGCAAGACATCCATCAGTTTCTTGGGAATTTTTATATGACACTGAAATACAAGAAGGATTAATAGCTGCATTTCGTATTTAGCCCATTAAATATATTTATAAAATAAATGGGCTAAATTTTGGGGTTTTATTCTGGGATGATCAATGAAACATGTACTTAAAAACAGTGTTCTCTTTGGGCCTTCCTTATCTCCCCTGCCTATACTTTCAGACTCTTCTATATGTCATCACCCACTTTCCAATTTTTTTTCTCCTTAACATTTAGCGTCACTCTAACATTAACAATATTGTAGTTGCATATTGGATTCTATATTTTCTTCTCCTCTTGAATATGAGACCATGGGGGGCAGGAGGTCAGGGCCTGGTTTGATGGAACCCTCAGAACCTAGAACAGTGTCAGGAATGCAGTATATGTTCTGTGTACATTTTCCAGATGCATGAATGAATGAGTTATATGAGGATCAACAGTCATAGAATTTGCAAATAATTAATTTTGGTGAGTCTTCTGATGGTAAATAAAATTAAAAGCATCATACCACAGATCATGTGCCAGGCAATGATCAATACAATTTGTTTATTTTAACTAATTTATGTTCAAAAGTGTGTAAGTGTGTACCATTAATATAGTTATTTTACCTATAGAGAAACACATAAGAAAGTCTAATACCTTGACTAAGAAGAAAATGCTTAAATGTTAAATCCCAAATTCTAGTTCAAAGTATGGGCTTTATAAAATAAATTGGCTAAATTGGGGTTTATTCTGGGATGGTCAATTAAACATGTACTTAAAAACCAGTGATCTCTTTGGGCCTTCCTTCCCTCCCCTGCATCACTATGATACAGTGTTATACCAAGGAGAGCCACCTGAAAAGGAAGAATATTAGATAAGATTCAGTTTCAGTGAAAGATGTTTCCATTCCTAACAGCAAAACAGCTTCACAGGGACAAATAACTTATGGGACTTGCCTAAGAGCTTCAGGGTAGGGCAAGGGAAGAGTGGTTCAAAGCCTCCAAGAATAAATCACTTTTCTGGATATCACTACTTAATGATTGGGTGATAGTACATTGTGTGAGTCTAATTGTATAAGTACTTTCTCATTCCTTATTCTCCAAGCTTCAGTCCTGTCCTACTCTAAGCTAATCCTGGTAGTAATGAAAAAAAGTTTCGAGGATGCACACCCTAATGAAGTCTGAATTTCCGAAATCTGTGTTCTTCTTTACAGAAGCATGTATATGCATGTATGGTGGTTATTTCTCAATATGTGTGCACACCCTGCTGAAGAGGAAGGTGGAATACGCTTTCAGTTTCATATTACATTCGAGGGTAGGAACAAAAAGACATGGCTGGTGAGTTTCTTTTTTTCCCTTTAAAACAACTGGTCTTGAGGAAGAAATAATTTTGAAAGAGACTGGCTCTATGGAAGCTTGCATTAGGTTTTGTGGATGCTTAGTGAGCAAAATGAGGGAGAGGGAGGAAGGACAGAAGGAAAGAAGACAAGAAGATTTTTCAAAGTTGTCAGAAAGGAAAGGCAAGAGTGAGAAAGGAACTAGTGCTTTACTGGCATCCTGCTGTCATTTTACAATCTTAATTCTCAAATGCCATTAAGCTTTAGAAAGGGAGCAGAATCAGAACAGGATGAGTAGCAGAAGCTGTTTTCCCCAAAGAAATTGGGTTATTATTGTCTCATTGTTTTATTATTCAGATTTGAGGAAACATGGGACATGAAAGGATGACCTCTGCTTTTCAGGTACTGAGAGAGGGACAGTGGCTCTTAGTCTTCAGGCCACTCTATGTGCATATATGGGTGATATTGAAGGGGAAAAGTAGCACAGCAATAGAATAAGAGGCAAGACTGAAGTGTGTGGAGAGGGATGTGTTATTGATTAAATCTAGACGATTCTCCATTAATGGTGAAAATGAGGCTGTTTCCTTGAGTTGTGAAATTCCTGTGCTTCTAACAGACAAAATTCTGAAGGAGAAGAGGAGGCTGTTTATCCAGTCAGTGGAAGCTGGCACAATAAATGGCTTGCTGGATGAATTATTAGAGAAAAGAGTGCTGAACCAGGAAGAGATGGAGAAAGTAAGAGCTGAAAATGCTACGGTTATGGATAAGGCCCGAGCTTTGACTGATTCTGTCATTAAAAAAGGGCCCATGGCGTGCCAAATCTTTATCACTCATATTTGCAAAGATGACTGCTATCTTGCAGGGACACTGGGGCTCTCCTCAGGTAAGTGTAAATGACTCAGGCTGAGGTTTGTATAGTCCAAGTGTCTTTGTGCCCAACATCTGATTTCTTGAATTAGTCATGTTTGTTTCCAAGCAGCTTCCTTGCCTTTGACTTCATGCCCCTATTGCATATCAACAGACTCTTTGTTTCTATTTCTCATGCCTTAGTGGTCTTTTCTTGATTGGAGTTCATTTTCTATCCTTAGTCTGTGGTTCACTGATTTGTTGAGGTTCTTGAGAACATTCTTAAAAACTTCATATTAAATGCTCCAGTCTGTAGGCAAGGCACATTTTTTTTTGTTGTTTGTTCATTTTCTTTAAGTCCAGAGCTCTCTAGGCACTAATGTACTTGTATGACATAAAGGCTTAAGATCTGTAATAAATACTTTATATACATTTTCTCCAAATTTTTGCTTTCTATGAAGAATAAAATATATCTGGGAAATGGTGGACTCTGAATAATTTGAATGTTTGTAGCAAAGTCAAGATTTTAAAGTGAATTTTTCTTTCAATTATGTCCTTGAATTTTCTCTCCTAATATCCACACTAGCACAGTGGCCACCCAGTCATGGATTTCTGTTGCACTTCCCAAAACTACTGCAGAGGAGAAGTACTGTGAAAGTCAGATGCCTTTTTTTTCTAGGCATTTGGGGAAGTCTTTGCCTATCTAAGCTGACATTACATGTTTCCTGTGTGTACTTAATTTCTTATTTTTCTTTTAATATTTCCTTTTCATTTTATGTCCTCTTCTATCCCCTCAATTAAAGACGACCATTAAATGCCAATAAGGTTCAGAAATGATTTTTGAATAACCAACATGTCATCTCTATCCTGTCAACCCATAGTTCTTAAATTTCAGAGCTACTAACCCTAACCCATAGATCTTGAATTTCAGAGCTACTTGCATAACTCACTGTGGCTATTCTGTTACCTGAAATCTGCCGCTCTCTTGTCTTCAAACAGACAAAACTATGGTTTCTGGTAGAAATATGAACAATAGGTTTGACTGATTTCACAAAAACCCAAATAATTAAATTGTAGGTTTCCAACATTTTCCTCCTCAGAGTAGTTAGTACTAATGATACTAACAAGGAGATTTGATTTACCTGGGAGAAATAGGGACCGGTAACAAAACTTCTGTTATACACATAATTGTGTACCACCCTTTGTGTGCCACCTGGAGTGGCTAGCAAGAGTGGCTTAGTGATGAAAGCCCCAGGATTGGTAGTGAAGACAGACCTATGTTCACATCCTGGTTCCACCACTTTTTACACTTAGGAAATGATTCAATCCTTCTGAAATAATGTGTTAATGAGCTATATGAGCTAATGAATTAAGGGCCAGTCCATAAAATCTCCTAATATCATACCATATTACTTATTATTGTTATTAAATTTATTCTTATTTTTGGTCACAGTGACAGAATATGGAGAATACAAAGAAAATCTAGAATAAAGTACAGAATATAGAATATGGTTGGGAACCCAATTCTGATAGTCAAGTTTGCAGGGTATTTTCCTGTAACTTTCATTTATATCCTTTCACTAAATTTATCAAATGCTCTAACCCATGTTTCTCCAGTTTCTCTGGACTATGGAAATATCACTAGTTCACAAGAGTTGAGATTATTAAATTAAGCGAGGAACACATTTGAAAGAGTTTTGAGAATTTTGTGACAAAATTTTATTGATTTTGAATAAAAATCTGTGATTCTGGGTTGATGAACATATCTATGAGAAAACTAAAATACCCCTTGAGTCCAAGTATTTCTCTGACAACCTTCTTCCTCGGATGTAAGTAGACTGCTGAGAAATTCACCAACTTCTCTCACACTTGAAACTCAGGTTTGTTCTTCCCTGATTTTGACAAAGGGTCACCTCACCATTTTCTGCTGTGGTAAAATCTAACAAGAGTAAGTGTTCAAACGTAACTGTCTAGCATCATAGTTTTCTTTAAAACCATAGTCTACTCTCAGACAACTTTACTTTGCACTCATATGTAATGCAGTAGAGTTAACCTCAGGAGACATCTTGAAATACACACATCAAGAAAATTATTGATTCTACAGCCAACGATGTCTCATTTCCACTTTTACTATAGAGCCAAGATCAAGGGAATCAGTTAGAAACATTCTTATGTTCTGCCTCAAATGCTAAGGAACTATACTGCCATCTATACCTAGAGGCCTTTTTCCCCCCAGTGATGAGTGTGGTTTCAGGTGAGTCACATGTTGAAAAGGATTAATTATCAATCAGGTCTGTGAAAGGAATTTTTATGGGGAGTATTCAACACCTGGGGCAAAGTTCTTCATAGATTATGAATTTTAATGTCCTTTATCTTTCTTCAGGTCCACAAACTGGAGATTACTTTAGTATGCAAGATTCCCAAGAAACATTTCTTTCCTTCTCAGGTAATCATGTTTTCAAAGGAAGAACATTCTGTAAACCCCATTTTCCCAGTCATTGACTTAATGCCATAAACCCAGGGCGAGGGTCCCACAGATTTATCCTATGCCTTTTTCTCTTCTTAATCTAGTCTTCTTTAGCAGAAGCATTTCTTTCAACTTCTCTATCTATCCATCTATCTGTAAAAATGTATGAACCTATGCCTCAAATCCTAATTTCCCACTTGTGTGCCATACCTCACTATTCAAGTGCCTATTAAAGATATTTATTCACATCTTTGCTGGACTTATTTATCTAAACTTTGCCAGAGCTGAACTTCCCCTTCTTCTCCCATCCTGAACAGCTTCCAGTTAATTCTGCCTTTGCTAATTGTATCACCATCACTATTTGTTCACATCTGAAATCTAAGATTAATCCTTGGCTCTTTCTTTTCCCTTACCTCTAACTTTCAAGCAGTGGCTAACTTTCATTGACTCCTCTCTCAAATCTGGATCAGTTTCTGTTTTTTTTTTGTTTTGTTTTGTTTTGTTTTGTTTTACTTCCACTGCTGTATTTCAAAGTCCCTATTCTGTATTTCAAAGCCCAGTAATTCTCCAGTCATTAACTCTAACTACATTTTTCCTTTCTCACTACATTTATTCTTTCTCTCTTTTGGACTTTTTGCTTCATAATGAAATAAAACCTATTTATTTTTTCATAGTTATAGTTCCATTTAACCTTGGTTGGCTCATAGTGTGCAGGCAATAAATAAGTGTTAAAAGACCCTTTCATTAGATAATATATGTCATAATTATGATCAGATACTAGTCAATTAGGAAAATATTTCTTACATTAACTCTGTTCCATATCCTGTACTGTTAGAGAGTAATGAACAAGACTAATAATGTTTTTGCTTGGATTGAATTTGCATGAGTACATAAATCTCAAATGAATAAGTATTTAGGTATCTCTATCATCAAATTAAAGTTACCAAAGTTTTAGGAATACAAATGATACTAACATACCTGTATAAGTTAAGACAACATAGGATACAATAATAGAGTCAAAATTTTATAATGTCTCATATAGATAATAGAAAATTGTTTTCATTCAAGACAATTCTGAATTGGCCATTTATTGATCAGCAGCCACTCCCTTCCAACTGTTAACCCAGATATCTTCCATCCCATGGAAGAAATTATCTGTAACATACAATGCCAAAATAATGTGGCCATAACCATCCAGTTTGTACTATTGGAAAGAATACGGAGGGTCATCTAGGTTCAGCCTAGGTGCATCGCATCAAATGTGCTCACATTACAGTCAGTCACTTGGCTACACCTAACTTCTGGAGTGATTAGCAACATGAACCAGCTGGGTACCAGGAGGAAGAGAAGAGCATCTTGTGGTCTCTGTAGATGCTCAGAGTGTGCAGTCTCTGCCACAAAAATTAGTAAAACCTCTTTATTTTACACAATATTAGAGGTAGCACAGAAAAAACTCAGGTCTCAGAGGACAAGCAACATCTTAAGTATTTCAGTGCTGTACCTTGAAAATGGTCTCAGCCTTAAATGAATCCTGACATGATCAACAGGCACCCTTTTGTTCATTGGTTAAAAAAAGAAAAAAATAAATAGACCTAAAAACAAAAAGACAGTTTTCCTTTTGCATGAGTCCATCCTCTTAAAAAAAAATTTAGTGTTTTTATGTGCTAGAATGGTTTTCCATTCACAATTCTAGACTAATTTAATCCAGAGGTGATTCTTTTCTCTTAAAAAATGAAAGGAACTTATATTTGGAAGAAATTTAGAAACCAGGAAAGCAAGTATTTCAATAAGTAAAAACATTGCTCTGCTGAATTAAATAATGGAGAGTATCTCATATATGTTTTCTTAGATGTTTCATGGGAAGGGATGCTAACCATAACTAAATGCACTATCCCACTACTAAAAAAAAAAAAAAAGTAATTCAAACATTTCTAGTTTTTCCTACTCTTCTCTAGATTTCTTTATGCAGAAACAGACCACTCATCCCACATAAAAATTATTTATATGTGTTTTTTTTCAAAACATCCATTCTATTTAGCCCCTTTTCTTGGAGTCAACACACATTATGATACCTTGATTTACTTTATTGAGTATACAACAGTTTAAGTTCCTCTTTGAGATTAAATATAATTTCTCATTGTAACATTTCTCTTCTGAACTACAACAGATTTCATTAATTTTTTTTAGCAAGTGCATCACGTTGTTGGATGGTATTGAATTTGTGATCAAATGAAAGCCTCAGGAATTTTTGCAAATCAACTACCGTGAAAACCCTTCTTAATATATTTATGTGATCAGTGCTTAGTGAAATGAATCTATTTAGTGTGTTTCTTGATTTTAGCATTTATCATTCCTCATTACAGTCCTTATATTCAATCTTGCCTCTCTACCTTACATCTGTACACATTGGAAAATGATCCTGAAGAATGAAACAAAGGCTCATTTAAAAAATATATATCCCTGATGTCTACTATCATGCCTGTTATATGAATTAATAGGCAAATACCTATAGTTTATAAAACATTTTAATATAGTTCCTTAAGTCCTCTACCTCTAACTCCCCACAATTTTATTGTAGGCTTTAAATCTTTCAAATAAATTTATATCTTCAATATTTCTAAAATACTGATTGTTTTCTCAGTATTTTTTAATCATTCATGGCCTTAAGAAACTTCCTTTCTATGTGTTTATCAAAAAGATTTTATTATAATGCTGATCCTGACCCTATATCAAAGTACTGGAAGTCTCTGGCTTGGAAAGTGTTCCATTAACAGTGAGCTCACTCCACAACATTTGTGACTAACCTAGGATTGAATTTCTGAGACATTTCCTCAAAATGAGACCATTTTGTAATTATTCATAACGCTTCTTGTCTCTTGCAGCTCCTCAGGAGATGAAAAGCCACCAAGTTGAGCTCACATCCTCAGGCCCAGGAGAGGGCCTCAAGCTTTGCCCCTTAGAAACAGCGCAAAGGATTTGGAAAGAAAAGTCAACAGAGGTGCTGTGCTCAGAAAATAAAATGAGTGAACTGAAAGACACCCTTGAGACTCTTCTGAAGTGCAGTGCTTCTTCCTTAGAGCCAATTTCCTTGAGATGTTTTGGAGAATAATCGGGCTGCTCCCCTTAAATAGATGATTTCCATCTCTAGAATCCAAGGCTTACATAGAATTCCAAGTTTGGATCAATTTCCTGTGTAAATCATAATATAATATAATAACCGCAACATCAGTATTGGCTGTGAGTCACACGTTGCTCTAGATTCTTTGCTTATAACAATACTTTTAACCATCAAAATAACTCAGTTTAGAGTGCTGAAAACATTCAGGGGATTGTAAAGAAATTTTTTCCAAAGTTACACAATCAGAAAATGGACAAGTCAGTGTTGAAGTTCAGTAATTCTGGCATTAAAACCTTTGTATGTTTCAAAATCTCATATCAAATTTAGAGTAAGATGCTGAGCTGCTTTTTAGTCACTTGCAAACTCCCAAATTCAGATTCAGTTGCTTTCCCTATTCTTAATCTGGAATTCATAGGATTTGTTTTCTCAATAGGATTAGGGCATGGGAGGCTATTTTAAACATACAGGTTGAATATTGAATTAAAGAGAATAAAACTATTCATCCAATCTCCTTTCTTACAGATTTATCCAATAATGGCTAGGATGACCCGCACTCGTCTTGCCCTCATTATCTGCAATACAGAGTTTGACAGTCTTCCCAGGAGGGCTGGAGCTGATGTTGATATTAGAGATATGAAAATGCTGCTGGAAAATCTAGGATACAGAGTGGATGTGAAAGAAAATATCACTGCTTCAGTAAGGCTTCTAAACTATAAAATCAATAGTCTTATACTTTATACTCCTAAATAATGCTAGCAAGCATGCTGTAGTAGTACCAGTGTGTACTCTCAATTTTTCCTTGGAGGGTGCTTGATATTACATAGCTCCTTCCAATGCAGGAGTCCTTTAGCAAGACCCTGGTGTAACTTTTAAATGCAAAGTGTTCTATTAACTCAACCACGCTCCTATGTTTCTACTAGAAATCTCAGTGACTTCCTATAAGCGTTTCTTCCTTTACTTTATCAGAGAATTGAGACATGAATTTTATTTTCCACGTCATTTATTTTCATAGAATTCCTCAATGAATTCCTTAAGTGTCTCTGCATTAGATCCCCAAAGGACAATGGTAGTAAATCACATGGATTAAAATTCAGTGGTTTCTTTCAGGACATGGCTACAGAGCTGAAGGCATTTGCTGCCCGCCCAGAGCACCAGACCTCTGACAGTACTTTTCTGGTGTTCATGTCTCATGGTATCCGGGATGGGATTTGTGGCACGAAATATTCTGAGAAAGTCTCAGATGTGTTAGAAGTCAACACCATCTTTCAAATGCTGAACACCTGGAACTGTCCAAGTTTGAAGGACAAACCCAAGGTGATCATCATCCAGGCCTGCCGTGGTGGTGAGTCCTGATGTCTCCTAGGACAGGAATCATCCAACACTGACCTGTGTACAGCTTTATACATCCAATGTCTTTGTGTCTGTTCCTAATATCAAAGAACACCTGTTATTCCCACTCAATGAGAGTGGCTTCTGTGAATTATGTTTCTGGTTGGTAGTTACCTGTTCCATTTTCAACTAAGGATAAATCACTTTTAGTTTTGAGATTTTAATGTTTGGATGTTGTTAGTTTTAGCATTTTGTTAGGTAAGAATTATTGAGAAGATCTTACATGTGAATATGTCACAATAAATTCCACTATTGTGTATAATAATAATGCATGAATTGAAAAAAAGAAAGAATTATTGGAAAGGTAGCTCTTGAGATGAATGCATGTATGTGTATGTGAATAAAAGACAAATAAGTGAATGAATATGGTTCAACAGGGGTTTAGAGGAGGTAGTTCTCTTGGCAGTTGGTAATAAGCAGCTAGCGAAACTTTGTCTTTCCAGAGAATCAAGGGGTGGTGTGGTTAAAAGATTCAGCAAGAGACACTGAAGGCAAATTCTTACTGGATTCAGAAGACCTTGAAGACGATGGGATTAAGAAAGCCCACGTAGAGAAGGATTTTATTGCTTTCTGCTCTTCAACACCAGGTAATGGGTTTATGTGCAGGATACCTTCAGTGGGGTGGGGAGGTTTCTAATAAAGAATTCAGTCACCTGTCAGAGGATAGTTACCTGTATTTAACTTTAGACAAGGATTTTGAAGACCAGTTTTAGGTTTCATCCAGTAACACTTTCAGTTTCCCTCACCAAAGAGACAAAATGAATATATATATTTCACTGAAGTAATAATAAGTAAATCCTCCCATGGAAACATTTCTTCCTGAAATTGTAAGGGATAACAGAAAATTAAGTAAAAGTATATTTATACTGAAGTAAAATTGAAATCCAATTTCACATAGAAAAAGGTCCACAATGTTGGCACCATCAAGAGTCCAACTGCCTAGACATTATATATTTATAGAAAAATAATGGGGACAAAAAGGTAGACAAAGCATAACTGGACCCTAAACTAAACTGAGTTTTTACTAGAAGTAAGCAGTGTATAAAACAGAACATATCAAATGATTCCAAGTGTAAGCTGTGGAACAGTATTGTGACTATATTCTAACCCTTCTATTTAGTACTTGGTAAATTAGGTCTATTTATTTAGCTTCTCTGGGGTTCCTTTTAAAATTCCTTACCTTTACATGTAAATATAATATCACTATTCTAAAATTAAAAAAGATAATATATGTGAAATATTGAGCATGCCACAGAGTAAAACACATTTAATGACTTGTTATTAAGGATGTTTCTTCTATAATGTAACTCATATGCATTCTCTTATTAAGGATTAAATAGAAATCATTGAGTTCTTTTAACTACTGAATTTTGCAACTTTCTGGGACTTACATTCCCTTAGTCACCTCTGATCCTAAGGTCCTGCTTCTGCTCAAAGAGCTTAGTTTATAGATTTTTTTCTGTAATGAGAGCCATCCCTCTAGAGATAGCTGGTTCTGTATTGTGCTAACCATGTCTTGATACGGAACTCAGTTATTTTTTTAATCAAAACAATAATGCCATGCAAAAATCCCATACATGTTTAGCTTAAGTAATAAGGAGATTTCAGTATTATATGTAGTAGTCCTCTGAAATCCTTTGATCCCAGCCTTCCACAAGAAATTTACCTCTGGTAATAATATAATCCTTTGCAGGCTCTGGGCTTCTTGACACCTTTTTGTTGATTTCTGTCTCCTTCTTTTATTTGCTTCTCTCACTCCTCTTTTCCAGATGACTCCTGAAAACGCCTATTTTGGTTATCTTCAGCTTAACTACAGAACCTAGTTCCATGTTCCCCAGCATAAATCCCAACACATCATGATGTTTTCCTGAAGAAAAGTGTCCATCTACTCCCTTAATTTTATAAAGGACTTGGCAGTGATACCTGCCTCGACTCTCTCCTATCCATTTCCTTTAACTGGAGAGAACAAGATAAATCAGTTGTGCTTTTAAAAAGAATTTTAACTATAAATGTGCATTTTATCATGAATAGTGGCTAAAGGATTTGGTCAGAGAATATAGCCACAATTTTATGCGTACTTGTTACTATGGCTTTTTCTCTTATGCATGCATTCCTTTGAGTAATTTTTTATATCTCTCATTACTTCTCTGTGTCTCCTGTTACACATTTAATGTTGTTCCTCTTTAGAAATTCTTAACCCTGAAAGACCTTTTGTCCTCCCACAGGATGTGATTTTTCCCTCTTGAACCCATTCTAGTTTGTATTTTCATTGTGCTGGTACTGTTTTCATTCTGTTATTTTCCATTATATATCCTATAACCTCTCAGACATTCATGACGTGTTATATCTATTCCTCAAATATCTCTTTGTATCAGAAATTATTATGCTCCACTTTATAGTTGAGGCTGTGCATTTCAAAGTGAATAACTTAAATCAGAGTCATTAAGTAGCACCTCTGAAATGCACACTCAATCTTCAAGAACCAATCAATCTTCTCTGCTCAATTCGGTCTTTTCCTCTCTTTCTGTTAGATTTTCAGCTACTTAAAATCAGGGATTATGCCCCACTATGTGCATTCTATACAGCATTTTATTGAGTATTGGTAAAAATATAACCAGGAACTTTATGTTAAAAAATTGGCAAATGGTGTGTAAGAATACAGAACCAACTCAATAGCATGCCCCAAGGGGAGTGGTAATACTAGAGCTACTTCCCTATATCTAATCAAAATCCTGTAATGAGATTTGGAATGTGATTTTTTTAAACAGATAATGTTTCTTGGAGGCATCCCACACTGGGCTCTCTTTTTATTATGAAACTCATCAAAAATATTCAAGAATATGCCTGGTCCTGTGATCTGGAGGAAATTTTTCGAAAGGTAGGGCTCCAGTTGCTTCTTCCACTCTAGTCCCTGGAGTTGGCTCTTCCACATGGAATCTCTGGACATATTTATCTTCCAATAATTTCATTTTCCCCCCCAAAGAAACTCTATGAGGTTCTTTGGTGTGTGGGTATACCTGAAAGCCAGATCTAATCTGTTATGGTCCACAATCCCTATAAAACAATCATGTATTTTGACTTTCATTCCACCCTGAGTAGACAAAGTCAGTAAACTCTAATTTGCAAATTTTTTTTTTTTTGGTTTATATCATTTATCTTACAGTTTTTCCATTGCAGTTTTTCCAGCTTAATTCAAGATTCTCCACTAAGGAAAAAAAAAAAAGTCTACAGAGTTTCCCTTTTCTTTTAGGTTCGATTTTCATTTGAGCTACCAGAGGGTAGGGCACAGATGCCCACCACTGAAAGGGTGACTTTGACAAGATGTTTCTACCTCTTCCCAGGACATTAAAATAAGTAAGCTGTAACATTATCTGTTTATGTTTATGCATATGCGTGTTGGGGGGTGGATTCTGAAGTCCCGTGCTAGCCAAGGCTTCTAGGTCTGGTTTTATAAATGGGGAGACACCGAAGGGAGGTCTTTTCTTTTTCCGTTCAGGAAGGTTCTACAGAGTCAGATATTCCTTTCTCAGGGTCAGCTGCTATCAATCAAAAGGTAGTCATATGATTACAAAAGCTCACTTTTGGATGTGCTTTCTTCACCTCCATATGACACAATATTTAAGCACAGTATTTAAGCATAGCATCTGGGCACTATCCTTTGGTAAGTGAGGACTCATGGGTAGAGTGACATCATAACTTGCATGTTATTTAGCAGAACACTTTCTTATACTGTGTTATTTTCTTTTTCCTAGGAAGCCAGTTTTGTCTTTCTGTACCTGTTTTTGGAGTCGTGTCTATTAAAAATAAACATTTCTTTAAACAAGCTAATAAATCTGAGAGAAAAAAAAAGTTTGTCCTGCTTTTGTTTTGATTTTTCTATGCTGGAAAGACAGGAGGTGGAACTTAGAGCAGGTATCAAATTTCTTGTCTTGATTTGACCTATAACAGCTGCACTGGCTAATAGCACCATTCTTTCTTATAATATATATTTGCTTGGCTTTCTGCATTAGTGATGAAGATACAAAGTAGGTAAAGTAACAATGGGTACCTAACTTCAAAAAATCTAGGGTTGATCAGGAGAGGCATACAGAAGACAGAATTATGACAGCAGCAGTAAAAGCAACTTATCCCAAAATCTGATGTATACACTGTTGACAGAGTTATTACCAAAACTACTTATTTCTATTCTTTGTTAAGAAATTTGAGGCACAAAGTACATTTTTATTTAACCTTAGGTCCCTAGTAAGTTACAGTCTCCTTGAGAAGATAAAACAGTCAACAGACATGAAACAAGCAGGAGACATATATGACACTATGAACAAACACTAGGGTATGATTTCTCATTATGGTCCAGTGAAAATGAACTTCAAGTGAATCATTCACTCAGTAAAGTTCAGTTTGGGAAGGGCTGGAAAAACATAACTTCTGCGTGGAAGAAGGAGCCCTTTCTAATTCTAAACTCCTTAGAGTAAAGGTAAATTTTGACCTTTTGAAAAACCTTCAAAGTTGAATACATCCCAGCCCTTTCCCTTGTTGTCATTAATTGTTCCTTCAGACAGACCTGTCTTGTACATTCAGGTGTTCCTTCTACAGCCTGAGACCTCTTCTGCCTTTGGACAGAAGATTTCAAAACGCAGAGAACAGCTACCCTCAATAAAAATTAAATGTCAGGGCAGTCTTAGGCAGTTCAAGAAAAGCATATTCGGGAGAGAAGAAAAGGGTTACTTCAGAACAATTTCCAGTAAAGATTGAAAAAAAACAGGGAGACAGAGAGGAAGATACTGTCATGAGTAACACAGTCTAAAGAGGAAACAGAAGCAACATGGTTAATGATATCTGGAAATGAAAGGACATTAGTTAGGTGTCAATCCTTCAGGATGTTTGCTTTTAGTGAGCAGAGGTAGAAATACTGAGAGCAGAGAAGGAAGGACTGAGAGCAGGTGTGGGGGCTGTGCACAGAGAAAAGAAAAAACAAAGAAAACACAACGCAGCTGTCAACTTATAGGATGATATTTTGTCATGTCCACTTTATTTTTCTCCTTTACAAAGAAAAGAACTAGAGTTCAGGACTAAGATTGTAGTTCAAAACGATGAGGCTATTTTGGAAACTACAGGGGACTTCCCGACAAGGAAACAAGAATTCCCAGCAGCAGTTTCGAAATCAATAAATAGATGTCCCGCCCTCTAAACGAAAGAAATGCTGGGTGACTTTCTTTCGTTTTCTAGTCTGGTGCTCTCTCCACTGGAGAAGGAAGGGACCAAGGCTGTCCTCCATGGCTGGTGAGTGGGGTACCCTCCTGACGAGGACCTAGGGACTGGGATCTTAGAAAACACCATATTCATTGTTCTGTGACAGGCAGAAGTAACAGAACGGAAGCAGACCAGCTGGGTACAAGCTGGGTTCTTCCCCTTATCACTTGTGTGCCACTGGACTCTGGTTGTGGATTTAGAGACACTGAGTGTGGTCTCCAGGTATCTTTGAGTCAGACAGAAGTTTATTCCTCTCCTTCAGTTTCTGATGATCAAGGGGGAGGTAAAGACAGAGTAAGGCTTGAGAGTTGGACAATTCTCAAGGTTTCTAAATGGACTCTGAATTTTTTTTTCTGCTTCCTATAGACTTTGCATTAGTCATCAGTTCATAAACAATCTTTCCAGAAACAGATCTGAGAGGCTTTCGGTTCCTGCCCCTTTACTGTTTCTTATGTTGAATTATATCCTTGTTCAGTGTAAAGTGGCTCCATTTTTTCTCCCCATTTTTCTGGTTCTCGTACTGAAAACTCTGGATGTCTTGGATTTCTATCACAGTTTTTCAGCTAGTGTCCCCGTCTCCAGGACTTACCCTCCAATCAGTCCATCCTGCACATGATTCCCAGGTTGCCTGTCTCAGACCCAGAAAGGAAAGGCTTAAGTCAGGAGTCATTAGGTACTGGGGCAGCTAGTATTCAATCACATCATATCACTTCTTTGGCTTTATTCTCCTCATTTGAAAATGAAGAGGTTGGACTAGATCAGCCATTTCTAAACTTTATATCTACATTTCTAATATTTAGGTATTACACTTGTAAATCTTAATAATCTACAGTCATTTTAAAAATTCAGGATTTGTGCTTTCAATGATCAGAAATAGAAATGCTGAGAAATCAGAGGAGAAAAATGGGCGAGGAGAAGGTTTGGGGACCATGGACATAGAAAAGAAAAAAGAGAAAGACATGAGACATGTCATAGATGCCAGCCTAAAGGACAATGTTTTGTCATTTTTCTCATGTTACCCCGTTACCCTCACCCTGCATAGCTCATTCTTTTTTTTTTTTTTTTTTTTTTTTTAACCAGGAATTGAACCCAGTGGCACTTAATCACTGAGCCACATCCCCAGTACTTTGTGTTTGTTTGTTTGTTTTTAATTTTGAGACAAGTTCTCATTAAGTTGCTTAGGGCCTCGATAATTGCTGAGTCTGGCTTTGAACTTGCAATCCTCCTGCCTCAGCCTCCTAAATTGCTGGGAGTAGAGGCATGTACCACCATGCCCAGTCACATAGTTCATTCTTAAATAAACTGTAGGCACATATAATCTTTCAGAAATCTACATAATTCTCATGTAGCTGGTTTTGTGTAAGTTCATCTGCAGATTTTCACTTTTGGCAAAGATGATCAGTTAGTTAATGCTTAGTTCTTACATTCTATGTACCTATTTCTGCAATTTTCCAACTCAGGAACACACACTGGCTACTTATTGCCTTTTAAAATCTATCTGAACTTTTCAGACAAGTTTTCCACCTTCTCAATTAAGTTAATCATAATTTCATTAATCCCTTTCAGGCATGATTTCAGCTTCCTGCATAGAAACATAATGTATATACTGCATTCACTACACTTACAAATTTTTGCTGTTGTTTCTTTACTTCTTTGAATATCTCTGTAGGATAATTCTTTCCAAATCTTGTGTCTTAGCTGAAAAAATTTAAATTAAGATCCAAAATATAATAAGTGATTATTTTCTTTCCTTGTCATCTTCTTACTTTAATAAGGAATTTTCTAGAAAGGAATAAGTTAAATTCATGCCCATGGCTGTGACTTTGGCCAGGCAAGTCTAATACACTGGTTATTGGATTGGAATCCAGGCATCATTAGGTAAAAGATATGAGAAATTGAAATGCACTAGGAAAAAAACAAATGAAATGGCTCAATAAATAGAAACCATATAGTTTTTTTTGGCCATTGTTAACTAAAATTCCTGAGGAATCAGGACCAAAATTGTGGTCTTGATTAATTTTGTCTTCTAAATTATTTCCTCCATTTTTATAATTACTATAACCCCAATTTGGCAATTACTACCACAATAATAAATAACAACTGATTTTTTGTAAACAATCTATATGGTAGCTATTTTATGCTTTTTAATTAAAGATTTAAAACTACGTAATTAGATCTATATTATTGCCATTTTGTAGCTGAAGAAGATACTTAGAGATGAGTTATGTAATTTGCCTTAGGTCAAATGTTTATTGAGCAGACTGATCCTAGGTAGATCAGATTCTCAAAATGAGGATCCTGAGATACTGAAATTACCTTAATTTTCTGCAAAAGTCCCTAAATTGCTGCTTGCACCTGAATTCTCCCATTTCAGTTTTTGCTGTACATTTCTGCTTACCGTAGTATTCCTTCTAATGCACAGCTCTCCCAGCTTCCAGATTACATCAGATCTCTTGAGCCTTTCTGTTTATGCCCACGTTGCTCCCTGCCAGAAGACAAGCTCCCAGGTTCTCAAAGGTGTAGCTTTCCTCTTTCAGGTCTCAGTTCCAAGCCCTCACTCCTCAGGGCAGCTGTCCTCTACTATGGGTTACAGTCCCCTCCCACCCTCTGCTTTTTTTATTCATACGCCCGTTACTTAAATTATTAGTGTTTGTATTTACTTACTTGCACATCCATCTCTCCATTTTGATGTAAGCCTTGATATGTAAGAATATCTTTCCAAAATTGTATCTCCAACCTTAGCAGAATGTTCGTATACGTAGACACCCATTCCATATCCCTGAATGAGTAGAAGAATAAATGTAACTACCATCACTTGAAAATTTCCAGTGTGCTCTTATTACCTGTCAAATGTATCAAATTTACTTAGCTTGCTGTTAAATATTCTCTAAATCAGGTCATGGCTAAATTTTGTATCTTTTTACCACATTCAGTGATCAGTGATTCAGTAGAAAATTACTGTATGCCCTCTGAATGCCAATGATGTAGACCTATCTCAAAGAACCTGTACTCACGGAGCAAGCATGAAATATGATGGTGGGATGGCGAAAAGTAGGTTTGGAACCACACTCATATGGAAAATAATGCTAACTTTGGGAGAAACAAGCCACCCTAGGACCTCATACATTTGACATTTTTGTCTAGGAAGCATCAAGGAGCATTCCCCTAAGAAAGTGCTGTCACATCTGAGATATGGAGGATAAAAAGAGATGATGGGAGGACAGGAAGAAATGAAGGGGTAGGGGATTGAAAATGAAGGGATCCAGTAGCAGAGGTTTTCTAGAAAAGAAAGAAGGGCAGAATATTTCAAAGGTAGTGAGCAAGGTGAAGACAGGATCAGAAGATGAGGCTGAATGATGACACCTAAATTAGGTTAAATTGAGAGGTTTGATGATCTCTTTACAGTGGAATACTCACTCTGCTTCCTTGTGAAAAATAGAAAAGAAGGGGATAAAAAGGATATAAAGGCTCTTGGGGTAATTAAGAAGAGAAAGATGTTGGTCTGAAGAGGAGAATTGAACAGTTAGAATTTTGCACATATTTAGCAGATGAAATCAGTATATGAACGGTGATAGAAAATAAGCTATAAATAAGGTAAAAGATGTGTACAGCGCCAGGTTTCGATAATTTCATATATTGGAAGTTAGATATTATTTAGTAGTAAGGAAATGAAAGAAGGGAATTAAAGTGAGTCCACTTTTAAAAGTTAATTTAATGAGTTTGTGGGATATGGAGAAGATATATCACATTGACTCTCAGACAAATGGTACTCAGTCCCGGGTTCCATGTCTAGGCTGACTCTATACATGTGAGAGCCATTAATCTACTCTTTAAAATCTACAATTGGTTCAATAAGATTATGTAAATTATAAAATAAATAATCTGAACCTCTTTATCATGTTAATTATAATTTATGTATTTATTTATTTTAACTGGCAAAATAAAATTAAATATGCTTATTATGTTTCAAAATACATATACACTGTAGAATGCCTAAACAGAGATAAACAACATATGTATTGACTCCTATGTTTATCAGATTTTGTGTGAGGACACTTTAAATTTACTCTGTGAAAAAAATTTAAATGATACAGTACATCACTATTAACTATAATCATCATGTTGCCCGATAGATCTCTTGAGCTTGTTTCTCTTACATAATTATAATTTGGATTCCTTTGACTAATATCTTCCAAACTAACTTCCTTCTTGTAAGCACTTTCTAGTCTCCATTTCTATGAGTTTTACTTTTTTAGATTCTGTGTATAAGTGAGATCATGTGGAATTTAGCTTTCTGTGCCTGGCCTACCTCATTTCACTTAACATAATATCTTTCTTTCAATTTTGTCCATGTTTTCACAAATGACAGAATTTCCTTTGTTAATGACTGAATAATATTCCATTGTGTATAGATACCACATTTTTCTTATCTGTTTTTCTGTCCACAGATATTGACATTGATTCAGTTTCTTGGCTGTTGTGACTACTGCTGCAATAAATATTATAAGTGCAAAAACATTCAACAAACTAATTTCATATGTTTTGATATATTCCCAGTAGTAGACTTGTTAGATCATACAGTAGTTCTACTTAGTATTTTTCAGGAAACCCCATGTTCTGTTCCATAGTGGTTATATTAATTTTACATTCCCATCAACAGTGTCCAAGGGGTTCCTTTTCTACATATTTTCTGCAACATCGAATTTGTATCTTTTTGATAGTAGCCATTTGATTAGATATTGAAGTGATGTCTCATAGAGGCTTTAACTTGCATTTCCCTGATGATTACAGATGTTGAACACTTTTTCAAATACCTGTGGGTAATTTGTTTGTCCATTTTTGACAACTTTCTATTCAAGTCCTTCATCCATTTAAAAATCATTTTTTGTCTTGGTTTTATGTGATTTGAGGGTTTTTCTTGTTGTTATTATTGTTTTTTGACATATTTTGGATATGAACCCCTGACCAGATGTACCATTTGCAAATATTTTCTCCCATTCTGTAGATCATGTCTTCACTCTGTTGTTTCCCTTTCTCTATAAAGAGAAAAGCTTTCTAGTTTGATATAATCATATATGATGGATATGACCCTAGAAGCACAGGTAACAAAAGTATATAAAAAAGCAATGGAACTTTCTTTCTGTCTTCTAGAAGTTTTACAATTTCTGGTTTTAAGTGTAGATCTTTAACTTCTTTTTGAGTTAATTTTTGTATATGGCGTAAAATAAGGATCTAATTTTATTCTGTATATGGCTATCCAGTTTTCCCCAAAACCTTTTATTGAAGAGAGTACCTTTTCCCCTCTCTGTGTTCTTGGCACTTACGTTGAAAATCAAATGACTATAAGTACTTGGGTTTATTTCTATGCTTTCTATCTGGTTCATTGGTCCATGTCTTTGTTTTAATGTCAGTACCATGCTGTTTTGATTACTCGAGTTTTGTGGTCTATTTTGAAATCAGGACATTGACTTCAACTTTATTTTCTTAAGAGTGTCTTTGCTATTTGTGTGTATGTGTGTGTGTGGGGGGGGTTCACTTGAATTTTAGCTTGGTTTTTCTATTTTTATAAAAATGTCATTGCAACTTTTAAAGGCATTGCATTGAATATTTAGGTTACATTAGGTATTATGAACATTATAACAATATTAATTCTTCCAACTCATGAACATAGGATATAATTCTATTTACATGTATCATTCCATTTCTTTCATCAGGGACTTATAGTTTTCAGTGCATATGTTTTCACCTCCTTGTTTAAATTTATTCTCTAGAATTTTATTTATCTATTTTTGCAGCTATTTTAAGTAAAACTACCTTCTTAACTTATTTTTCAGATATTTTGTTGTAAGTGGCCAGAAAGGCTACTCATTTTTGTGTGTTGATTTTGCATACTGAAACTTTGCTGAATTTACTTATTTGTTCTAATAGATTTATGGTGGACTTTTTAGGATTTTCTATCTATAAAATCATGTGGTCTACAGACAGGGGCATTTTAACTTCTTCCTTTCCAATAGGTATGCCTTTTATTTTTTTCTCTTGCCCAGTTGTTCCTGTTAGGATTTCCAGTACTATGTTGAATAAAAGTAGCAAGGGTAGCATATTTTCTCTGTTCCCAATTTTATTAAAAAACTTCAACTTTTGATTATTGAATATGATGTTGACAGCTTTTATTCAGGCCCTTATTCTTTTGTAAATCTCTTATTGCTTACCATGTTACTTTACATATCATTCATTTAGTCAATACTTCACTATTTCTTTTGCACACAAATAAACAAAACAGAAGCCCAGACCTTAGACAGGGTGGATACTGCACACACTAACCTAAGTACTGTTTTCAACCCTTCAAAAACTCTACAACACTCATGTTCTCTATTACAAGACCAGTGTTTTTCTGCCACCTCTTCTATGGAGCCTCAATAATCTCACCAGCTAGAATTTATGCATCTTTTCTGAGTCTCTGAAGTGATTCATTTGTTTTTCCCTAAGGGAATTTTCACTAAGTTCAAGTAATGTCACTTGATAATTCAAGACTAGAGCCTCTAAATTCTAAAACCCTTGGTTTTAATTCTTGCTTCTCAGTTACTAGTTACCCTATATTCTTATCACATGACTCTGTGTATGAGATACGATATAGTAATATACCTTTGAGATAGTTTTTATTATATTTTAGTGAGATTTATGTCAAGCACTTGGCATGATGTGTGCTTAATAAATTTTGACTACTGTTGCTGAAACTGTGTGATATTTAACTACAGAGAACATGGAATAAGAATGTAATTTGAACACCAATTTGTGTACTTAGTGTAAAGTCATTTCTTAAATTCCATATATTTTATAATTTATCACTTTATTATTTAAAAAAGGTATGTGATAACTAATCAGTTAGTTTAGTGTGAGAATCCTGGTTTCAATTGATATTTGTAAACAACGTAATGCGATGACTTAGAAATAATGCTGATATATGTTGGTTTGCTATGTATTATTTTCATAACTAGTCATAACTAGTGCATAAGATTTCATTTTTTATTAAATTAATTGATATTAGGAAACTTTTTATGGTTTTCAGCTTCTATATGCCTTTCTCATAATAATTACTCAATAAACATTTGCTGAAAATATAAGTCAAGATAGTATGAATGATATGGCTGGTGCTTCTAGGCCGAAGTTCTTGTTCAATGTCTTGATATCTTCTTTAAATAATGTCATTTTGTGTCAAAGTCATCCTGACATCTAGAAAGATTTAACAACTATATTTATAAAGTTAACTGAGAACTGATCAGGTATCCTGCCTTCCTATTTACAAACTTCCCAATTTCCATTGATAATATTAAAATAAAGGATTCATTTAATACTTTGATATCTGTATCCTTTTCCTCTATAAAATTTTAAATTGTCCTAAGAAGTAGTGATACAGTAACCCAGTGACAAATAATTTACCATAATGGAAGGTTGTCATCATAGATTCAATTCTGATTTTTGGTTGAGAATAAAATTTTAAAGAATTAGAACTTTAAGGGCATTCCTTTATTTGTTCATTAATTTATATATTCAGTAAGCATATGAAGTCTTTTACAATATTTTTAGGCTCTGAGGTGTGAGTATAGCAACTGTATAAAATGATGTGCATTCCAAGATAGCACTTGACCAAAGACACTCAATACAGAGGAGCGGGAAAAGCCCATGCTCTAGTGGGAGGAATTAATTGCCTAGACAAAGGCATGGAGTTTCCTGAGATCACATATCCCAGGAGGAGCATCATGACTACCATAGGCTGTAAATAAAAGAACAAGAATATGAGAACAGTGGATGACATAACATTTGGCCCAATGCCACATTTGGGAGAAAAGAAACTCTTTAAAAAACAAACAAACCAAAAAAAAAAAAAAAAGAAAGAAAGAAAAAGAAAAAGAAAAGAAAGAGAGAAAGACCAACACTTAGGTAACAAGGAATCACTATAGTTTGTTACAAATTCAAGGAGGTGTGAGATGTCCATGGGTACAATGAAGAGGTGAGCAGTTTGTTTTGGAGATGGTGATTGCATTTTATGTTAAGGCTGTGTCTAAGGTGAGAGTAAAACTCTTAAAGCCTAGCCTACAGTTGAAGGATTTTTTCTATTTCTGACAGAAAAAAAACAAGAAATAGAACGACTTAGGAGGTTGGAAATCGAGGGCAAAAAAGCCATCACTGGTTTTTTGGACAATTTGGTGAAAAAAGATGTGATTAAATTACCAGAAGATGAAAAGAAAAAATTTAATAATGCCACACCTAGAGACAAGGCCTGGATTTTTGTGGACTTCATACGAAAGAAGCCCCAAGAGGCAGTTCCCTTGGTTATCCAGAGTTTTCTTAAGGCGGACAAAAAGGCCAAAGATACAGAAGGTAAGACTGGAATCATTGACAAAACTATCTCAAAATTTCCGGAATTTTTCAAACCTTGGGCCCATGCAGAATCTCTATGATCCTCCTATCATTTCATCATGAATGTAGTTTTCACAAAAGTAATCATTGTCTTTTCATAGGCCGATTTGCCTTTTCTCTGGTGAGATCCAGTTTCTAAATCACTAAAAAGCTATTGTTATGTTTAGGCTGTTCATAGAAATAGTTCACTATTAGAAACATTATATAAAGCGAAATCTACAATAAGATTCCGTCACCTTGTAAATTAGGTAATTTGTATAAGTTTTTCCACCTCTTCAGATATCAGGCTTAGTATCTGTTAGATGGGATAATATACTACTTCTTTATATAACTTTGTAAGGCTAGGAACATCTACTGACAGACACATGATAATTCCCCAAATATTAGCTCTTGTCCAAAATTTTCTCCAGAAACTCCAAACTCATTTAGCTCTAACTGCATATTCAACATTTCTGCTCAAATGTTCCATTGATTTCATAGAAGTAACATATTTTAAATTAAAGGCTTGATCCCCTAATTAAATCTGTTCCATTTATATTCCCTTTCCATCTCAGTAGACAAGACTATGTCTATCAAGTTTTTCCCACTAGGACATACCTGATTTCTTTTTCAATGAGTAACAGCAATAAGTAGAGTTCTTGACACACAGGAAACAAATAATTAATGTAAGATGCATAAACAAATGAAAGATAAGCATGTAACAATTGTTAGTTATGATTATTATGTAAGTGCCAAAGTTTAGACTTTTTCAATGCTTACACATTTCTGTGAATTACAACTATGACTAAGGAAACCCCTTTAAAATGTCCCAAATTGCATAACTTTTTGAAAGCATTTTACCCATATTGAATAAAGAGAATTGCTAGAGTTCAAAAGTTCTGAGACACAAGTCACAGTGACAGACTTGATCTTCCAGAGTTCAAACTACTCATCCAATATGGGATATTATACTATCCAATATGGTAGTCACTAGCCACATGTGACATTGAATTGTATCTAGTTACAAAGCTTGAAATAATAATTTTTTGAACATACTACACACTATTTTGGACATAGAAAACATACTATTAAAATTGATTTCCCTGTTTATTTTTACTTTGTTAATACAGATAGTAGAAAATTTTAAATTGCACATGCAATTCACATAGTATATCCATTGGAAAGCACACTGATAAATATTTACTTATAATGTTCTTGCTCAGAGACCACAGAAGTCTACGTGAATGAGTAAAAACCATAAAGTAAAACCACTGGGAAAATCATTGTTTTTTGCAGAATGTGAAAAGGCCAAATTTGACTTGGAAACTTGGAGGTATTTCCCTCAGAATTATGAGAATCTGTTCTTGCATTTTTTTAATGGATCAGTTTTCTTTATCAAAAATTTCTCTCTTCTTCCCCAGTCACAATACATCTCCATATACCTGTGGTTAGATGTGAGTATGGTCTTTAGTTATTTAAAATTCTTCTTAGGATTTCCCACTCTCTCAAATTTATCAGGTGATAAATAGGGTCAAAGAGGCAGAAATGAAAATTTATATAATGTAATGCATCCTACAGCTTATTCAGGAACTAAGTCCAGAGCAGTTGAGCCAGCAGAATCAACTAATACCCTCAAGCTTTGTTCTCCTGAGCAATTCCAGAGACTGCATAATGAAAACACCAAAAAGGTACTGTGATCTGTGCATGAAAAAGAGGAGAAATAAGCAATTGCTCTCACTAAGATATAACACCAACTTCAGGGAGGTGGGACAGTTACCTTTATCATAGATGATTTGGAGCAAGGACAAGATCATATTGGTTCAGTTAAAGTCCAGTTCTCTGCATAGTAAAAGTCATATGAGTCATATTGTTGATTTATTCACTCTCATATTTTGCAGTTATGAAATTTCAGCTGTGCACATAGAAGCAAAATATTTATCAGATAACATGACTGAGTATTTATTATTTGTACTCTAGTTGGGAAGCCTAGACTTGCAGGATATTTTTTTAAAAACATTAAAAAATCATTAAAGCTTCTAAAGGATTTTAAGCTGACGTGTTAAAAGTAATGTCAAAATAATGCAGTTGCCAAAAGATATTTGTTTCATTCAATTTTTTTTTCTTTTTTACTGGAGTCAATGGCAAATATATCTTAGATTTTATGAAATTTGATCAGAACCTTGAATACTAAGAAAGATTTACTGGATGAACAGAAAGAGGAGGAGGAGAATGTAGGAATAATTCTAGTTTCCTCAAGATTCTTGTGTAACCATTCCAGATGTGTCCTGATTCTGGATCTAGAACCTTGAGAGATGAAGATGTATCTTCTTTAGAATTTAGGGGAGAAAGGAGCTAAATGAGACCTAATAATGTATGCTCATAGGAGTATGGGTACTTAAAAGGGCTCAGCTAAATCAAATTTGCTATATATCCATTTCATACAGATCTATCCAATAATGGAGAAAAATAATCGCACTCGTCAGGCGCTCATTATATGCAATATAGAGTTTGAGTATACTACTGTGAGGAGTGGGGCTGAATGTGACATCACGGAAATGAAGGGGCTGCTTGAAAGCCTGGACTACACTGTGAAGGTGAAAAAGAATCTTAAAGCCGAGGTAAGAGCCCCTCACTAATCCTTCTACTAACAAATTAGCTCCATGATAGGCAAAAATTTTAATAACTTTATATAGTATGTGTGACCAAAATGAAAGAATTAAATTTATTTCTGTTTATTTATTTTTTCAATTTATCGGTGCATGATGATTATACATAAAAATGAGATTTGTTGTGACATATTTGTACATGCACATAATTTGATCAATTTCATTCCTCATCATCTCCCTTTGCCCTCCTCTCCTCTCGGCCTCTATCCTATTGGTCTCTTTCTATTTCCATGAGATCCCTTTTCTTCCTTTTCTTTCTCTCTGGTTTCTACATATGAGATAAAACATTAAACCCTTGAATTTTTGAGTCTGTTTTATTTCACTCAACACAATGCTCTCTAGTTCCATACATTTTCATGTGAATTATGTATTTTCATTCTTCTTTATGGCTGTGTGTATGTATCACATTTTCTTTATTCATTTTGCAATTGATGGACATTTAGATTGGTACCATAATTTGTCTATTGTGAATTGTGCTGATATAAACATGAGTATTCATATATTTATAGAGTATGCTCACTTTAATTATTTTGGGTGAATAGCAAGGAGTGGTATAGCTATATCTTGTGGTGGTTCCATTCTCATCTTTTGAAGAACATTCATACAGATTTTCATCCCTACTAACAACATGTAAAAGTTCCCTTTTCCTCACATTCTTACTAGCATTAATTGTTATTTGTATTCTTGATGATGGCCATTCTAACTTGAATTAGATGAAATCTCAGTGCATCTTTTATTTTTCATTCCTTTGATTGCTAAAGATATTTGACATATTTTTTTCATATATTTTTGGCCATTTGTATTTCTTTTTGATAAATGCCTGTTTAGTTCACATGCCCATTGATCAATTGGGTTATTTGTATGTTTTGTTTTAGTTTTAAATTTTATGAATTATTTATATATTGTGAATAGAGATCTTATGTTGGAAGAATGGATGGCAAAGATTTTCCCTCAATCTGTGGGCTCTCTATTAAGGTTGGTAAATGTTCATGTTGCTGTACCGAAATTTTTAAACTTAATTCTATCCCATTTTTCTTTATTTATTTTTTAAAAAATTATTTTCTGAGCTTTAGGAATCTTGATGAGAAAATTATTGCCTGCATGCATGTGTTGGAATGTTGCCCCTGTTTTCTTTTAGCAGTAGCAATGTTTCAGGTCTAATAATTGTAAGTTATTGATCCATTTTGAGTTGCCTTTTGTGCAGGGAGAAAGATAGGGATCTAGTTTCATTCTTTTACATGTGGATATCCAGTTTTTTCAGCACCACTTGTTAAAGAGGCTATCTTTTCTCCAACATATGTTTTTTCATGTCTTTGTCAAGGATTAGATGACTGTATCACTTGGGGTTTGTCTCTTGGTCTTCTATTCTATCCCATTGTTATGTATTTCTGTTTTTATTCCTGTACTGTATTGTTTTGTTATTACATATCTATAATTTGAAATATACAATTTGGAATTGGGTATTATGATGATTCCAGTGTTGCTCCTTTTGCTCAGTGTCATGTTGACTATTCTAGGTCTATTATTCTTCCACGTGAATCTAAAGAGCAGGTTTCTAGTTCTGTAAAAAATTTCATTGGTACTTTAATGGAAATTGCATTGAATCTGGTAATTCAATGCAATTTGGTAATATAGCCATTTTACCAATATTAATTCTGTCCATTCATGAACTCAGGATATCTTTCAATTTTCTAGCGTATTCTTCAATTTTTTTCTATATATGCTAAAGAGGTTTTTCTCACTTTTTTTAGATTCATTGTTAGTATTTTTGAGATTATTATGATAGGTATTATTTTTCTTATTTCTTTCTTAGCAAATTCACTCTTGGATTATAGAAAAATTCTTGTTTTTGTATGTTAATTTTGTATCCTATTAGTTTACTGAATTTGTTTACCAGCTCTAGAAGACTTTTGGTGAAGCTTTTAGGATCTTCTAATTATAGAAATGTATAATCTGCAAACTGTGATATTTGACTTTTTCCTTTATTATTTGTATCATTTTTATTTCATTTTCTTGCCTAAATTCCCTGGCTAGAATTTTAATTACTGCACTGAATAAGACTGGTGAGAATTAATAACTTTGGCTTTTTCGGATTTTAGAGGAAATGCTTTTAGATGGCCCCAATTCACTATAATGTTAGCTTTGGGCTTGTTGTATAGAGCCCATATAATGTTATTTAAGTTCCTTTTATCCCTAGCTTCTACATGTTTTTGTCATTAATGGATGCTGAACGTTTTGAAGGTTTTCTCTGTGTCTATTCTATTTTAGGGTGAATTACATTTATTTATTTGCATATGTTGAACCACCCTGTTTCCTTGGAATGAAGCCAACTTGGTCATGATGTGCAATCTTTTTAATGCGTTCTGAATATGATTTACCAATATTTTATTACAGACTTTCTGCCTATGTTTAACAGGGTTATGGGTCTCTAGCTTCCTTTCCTTGATATATTTGTATCTGGTTGGTTTGGGTATTAGAGTTATACTTGTTTCATAGAATAAATACAGAGTGTTCCACCAGTTTCTATTTCATGAAATAATTTGAGGAACATGGGCCTTAATTTTTCTTTAAATATCTGGTTGAATTTAGATGGGAATCCATCTGGTCCTGAACTTTTCTTTTCTGGAAGACTTCTTATTTCTCCTTCATTTACATTGCTTGTTATTGGCTGATTTAGTTTTTTCCCCCTCTTGGGTCAATTTTGATAGGTCATATGTGTCTAGAACGTTATCCATTTCCTCGTAATTTTTCTGTTTATTGGAATACACTTTTTTATGTAGTTCCTATTGATTTTCTGGATTTCAATGACATTAAGAGATTACAAATATTATTTTCTTTTCAAAGAGCCACACCTTTGTATTTTTGTTTTCTACTTCATCAATTTTGATTCTGATCTTTTATATTTCCTTCTTGTTGTTGGTTGTGCAATTGATTGTTCTTGTTTTCTAAGACCTTTAGCTGCATCAGTAGGTTATTTGAGTCCTTTCTGAATTTTTTATATAGGCATTCATTATTATGGACTCTATTCATAGAACTGCCTTTCTAGTGTCAAAGAGGTTTTGGTATATACTATTTATATTCTTATATGATTCTAAAAATGTTTTAATTTTTTCTATGCCTTCCTTGATGATGCATTCATCATATAAAAGTGTTTCAATCTATTTTCATGGGTTTATATGCTTTAGTTTTTTCTTGTGTTGTTTTATAATATCATTCCATTATGATCTGTTAAAATTCAAGGGATTGTTATCAATCAGTTTTATTTGCCAAATCTTGTTTTATAGCTTAAACTGTGGACTATTTTGGAAAAGAGTTCCAAAATAGCATCTGAGAAGAAAGTAAATTCAGCTATTGTTAAATCAAATGCTCTATAGATGTCTGTTAATTTTATTTGATTTATCATGTTTTAAGTTCTTGCTCATTTTATAACTGATGATATTTCTATTGGTAAAAGATGTATTGAAATTACCAAATTTTATTATATTGGAATCTATCTGAACCTTTATGTTGAACAGAGTTTGGTTTATGTAAGTAGATACTTCAAAGTTTGGGGCATAATTTTTTATTATCATTATATCTTTTTGTTGGACTATTCCATTTGCAAGTTTATAGTGACTTTCATTTGTCTCTTCAGATTTATTTTGGCTTGAAGTCTATTTTGTCAGATATGAGAGTAATTAAGTACTGTTTGCTTTTGGGTTCCATATGCATAGAATATAATTTTTCATCCTCTCACTTTTAACCTGTTAATGTATTTGCTTATGAGTTATGTTTCTTGTAGGGAATACATAGTTTGGTCTTTTTAAAAAATCAAATCTTCAAATTTATGTCTTTTAAATGAAGAGTTGAAATTATTAACATTCAGTGCTATTATAGGAAGGCATTTATTATTCTCTACCATTTTGATTTACTTCTAATGTCTAATTCAATCCTAATTAGTATTTGCTTATCTAGTCTTTTAACAAGATTTATTCTTTCATGATCCTTTTTGGTTGTTAATACCATCTACTTATATGTATAGGATTTCTTTAAGCATCTTTTGCAATGTTGGTTTAGTAGTTATGAAATTCTTTAGTGAGTCATTATCTCTTTTTTTTGGACTTTTTTTTATTGATTGTTCAAAACATTACAGAGCTCATGATATATCATCTTTCATACATTTGACTCAATTGGGTTTTGAACTCCCTTTTTTACCCCAAATACAGATTGCAGAATCACATCTGTTACATACTCACATTTTTACATGATGGCATATAAGTGACTGTTGTATTCTGCTACCTTTCCTATCCCCTACTATCCCCACTCCCCTCCCCTCCCCTCCCATCTTCCCTCTCTACCTCCTCTGATGTTGTTCAATTCTCTCCCTTTTTCCCCCCTTCCCCTTGCCCCTCATAACCTCTTATAATTTTGTGTATCATTGAAGGTCTCCTACCATTTCCATATGCTTTCCATTCTCTCTCCCTTTCTCTCCCCCTATTCGTCTTTGTTTACTGTTAGTCTTTTCCTCATGCTCTTCCTTCCTGTTCTGTTCTTAGTGGCTCTCTTTACATCAAAGAAGACATTTGGCATTTGTTTTTTAGGGCTTGGCTAGCTTCACTTAGAATAATCTGCTCTAATGCATCCATTTCCCTGCAAATTCAATGATTTTGTCATTTCTTAGTGCTGCATAATACTCCATTGTGTATAGATGCCACATTTTTATCTCTTTACAATCTACTCTGAGTTGGCGGGTATATCTTGGCTTGAGAATATCCAGGTTCTAAGTTCAACCACTAGTGCTCTGAGAGAAAAGAGTAACTTCCAGTAACAGTGATAGCATAATAGCAAACCATATGTCAACATATGTTTAAAAAAACTAATTACCAATAATCTCTACAACTCTATTAAGCAATGAAAGAAGTAGGTAAGACATAATATAAAATAAACCGACAGGTTAAATATTAATGGTAGTATACTTAATATCAAATTTTATTCAAAGAAGGGACAAAAACAAGAAAGAAAAAATGGCGGAGAAAGTAAGTGAGACAGAATTTAAAATGAGGACGGAAAAAGAGTGGCAGAGAAGGGAATGGAAATGAAAAGAAGAAAAGGTCTATTGAGAAAGAATACAATTTATTGACAAAATAAGTAAATTAGATACAACTCTAAAAAAGAAAATAATAATGAGGGAAAACACTAGAAATCACTTTGCAATCATAAAAAAAACATGTTTTCTTCTTACTGAGGTTTTAAAAAAAGGAGAAATTTCTTTCCAATGTTTCAAGTTTAGAATTATCCAGCTATGAGAATGTTTGTATGACACACTTTTCATACTATTTGTTAGTTCTCAGCTCTTTTCCATACTAGCCAAACTTGATAAGAACATCTGTATTCTAAACTTTACCCCCTCCTTACCTGGAAAAAAGTATTGGAGGGAGTGTGAACTGTTGTGAACAGATTCACTTCAGTATGACTATGTTCTTCCAATTGGGGATAGGATTGCAACTCTGGCAGGTGCTACTGGAAAGGCCTCTTGCCCAGTGAGTCTGTGGAACAATCCAGATTGTGCTGCATCCCTTGTTCTGAGAACCTCTGTCTCTGTCCTGGGAAGAGGTGTGTGAAAGGTCTCCAGATTACTTTAGCAGTTTCTTCAGATCCTTGTGGGCATAGGAGATGTAGTAGAGCTGGTAGCAGGACACTGCAGGTCACCCTTTCTGCCCAACCCTGATTAGTCCCGGTTCTATCCCTCTAGGACTTGCTCCTTATCACAGAGTTCAGACCATCAATTTGAAATGAAAGTGCCCCTTGTAAGTACTTTCCCAATGTGTAGACCCAGAACTGTTGTTCTTATTCAATCTAAGAATAGCTACCATATAGATGGATCCCTCTAGTCTATTATTTCCCAGGATCTCTATGTCTCTTTTCAACTTCAAATATCCTTAATTACATGCATCTAGACAAAAAAATGATTGGCATGGGTCCTGACCCCAATAATTAATTAGAAATTGAAAGGGCTAAGCTGAGAATAAATATAGTGTGGGAAAGAGACCAGCAAGACAAGCAAGGGCAGGAGTATAGCAGGAGAGTGGAATACATTCAGGCCAGAAGCTTTCTATTTTAGTTTAAGCGTATAGGAAGGGGTTAAGAAGGAAAGTGGTATGATGCATTTAAAACATAAGACTCCAGTTAGTTAAGAGAAAAGATAGAGCGAGAAAGGAAGAAATATTGTGAGTAACATTCATGAATATATAATACATTAAGAAGACAGTTTATAATATGTCATCAAGATCAGAAAGTTTGAACCTACTGTCCTATTGAGAAAGAAAAATAAAACAATTATCACTATTGAGTAACCACTATGTAAAGATACCATGATAAAAATTACGTGTGTTTCCTTGAATGCTTGTAGTGAATCTAGGAAGTCAGATTGACTTGAATATCTCTTATTAAAGTATGAAATTGGCCTTTTCACAGGATATGAAGTTGGAGCTGATGAAATTTGCTGACTTACCAGAGCACAAATCCTCAGACAGCATGTTCTTGGTGCTTATGTCTCATGGCACCCTTCATGGAATCTGTGGAACTTTGCATAGTCAGAAAAATGAAGATGTGCTACCTTATGACAGCATCTTCCAGATATTCAACAACTGCAACTGTGTTGCGCTTAAAGACAAACCCAAGGTCATCATTGTGCAGGCCTGCAGAGGTGGTGAGTTCTGAGATGGAAGAGAAAATAATTTTGAAGGTGTGCAGGACACTATGATGGATGTTTTATGTCTACAGAAACAATCATAGGCCTTATCTACTGCACATAAACTAAATTTAATCATTAGAAAATCCCATTTACAGTGGTATTATGAGAATTTTTCTTGTCAATTAAGACATTTTGTTCGCTTTTTTCCCTTTTGTTATTTTTTTTAGTTATACATAACATTAGGATTCATATTGACATAATTATAAAAGCAGGGAATATAATTTGCTCTAATTCAGTGAAGACATTTTTATATAATTTTAATTGATTGTAAGTGATGAAAGAGAATTCCAGAATTCCTAAGTCTGTTAAGCATAAATATTAAAACTCTGGGACATTATCATTTTAATGAAATGCATTTGAAAGTAAGGAAATTCTCTAATATAATAATAGTGAGTGACTTCACTGACCCACTCTCACCAATACATAGCTCTTCCAGACACACACCACCCCCACCAGAAAGAAAAACCAGGGAAACATTATAGATCAAATGGACTTGACAATCATCTATATAATATTTCATCCAACATTTGAAGAACACATTCTTTTCAGGAGCACATGGAACTTTTTTCCAAAATATAATCTTTATTAGGTCATAAACAAGTCCTTACAAATTAAAAAAAAAGTAAAATAATTTCTTGCACCTTATCACAGAGAAATGAAACTAGAAATGAACAGTAAGAAAAATTAAAGATATTATGCACATGGAGGTTTTGAATGAATGGTGAGTAAGTTATTGAAGAAATCAGGGACGGGAAATGTAAAAATATAAAAACCGAGTGAAAATGGACACACCACATTCCAGAACCTGTATGACATTGCAGAAGCAGTACTAAGGGGGATGTTTATGGCAGTGAGTGCCTACATCAAGAAACAAACAGAAACACTTTAAATAAATAACACAGTCATACATCTCAAGGGCTTAAAATATCAAGAAATCAAACCAAATTTAATAGAAGGAAACAAATGATAAAGATCAGAGGAGAAAAAAATGAAGACTACAAAGATAGTACAAAATATCAACAATAAAAAAATGAATTGTTTCTTTGAAAAGACAAAACAAAATTTTAGCTAAACTGACCTCTGCCCCCCACAAAAGACAAGATTGAACTAAATGAAGCTAAACATGAAAAAGGAGAAAAAAATATCACTAAAATATAAAGGATAATCAGAGAACATTTTAAAAACATAAGCCAATAAATTAGATAATCTAGAAGAAATGGGCCATTTCTAGTCACATAAGACTTGATAAAACAAAATCAAATGTGTATAAAAACCTAAATGGATCATTATGAGTAGTGAGATTCAAGCAATAATAAAAAGACTTCCAACAAAGAAAGGCCTAGGACTAGATGGATTCATTGCTCAGTTCTACCAGATTTTAAAAAGAATTAACACCAATGATTTTTCAAAATATTTCATAAAATATAAAGGGAAGAAATCATTTCAAACTCATTTTATGAAGCCAATATTATCCTGCTAATAAAACCTGATAAGGACACAACAACAAATAAAACTACAGATAAATATCCCTGATAAGCATAAATGCAAAGTCCTCAATAAAATAATGCAAATTGAACAGCACATTTAAAAGATCATGTACAATGATCAAGTTAATTTATTCCAGAGATGCAAGTATGGTTCAAAATATCCAAATAAATAACTATAATAAAGCACATAAATCAAATCCAGGATGAAATCACATAATCATCTCAATTGACGCAGTAAAAGCCTTTGATAAAATTCAATCTGCCTTCCTGATAAAAATTACTGAATAAATTAAATACAGAAAAATTATATCTCAACATAATGAATGCTATATGACAGACCCATAGTCTACACCATACAGAAATGAGAAAATCTGAAAGTATTTCCTTTAAGATTAGGAACAAGAAGAGGATATCCATGCTTACCACTGTTATTCAATATGGTACTATAAATTATAGCCAGAGAAATTAGGCAAAAGAAAGAAACAACAGGGTTGGAAGTTTGAAAGGAAGAAGTCAAATTTTCTCAATTTGCAGGTAGAAAACCTTCAAGACTTCACAAATACTGATAAACAAATTCAGTAAGGTAGAAGAATACAAAAATCAACATACAAAAATCGGTCCTCCTATACAACAATAAGAACTTGCTGAGAAAGAAATCAGGAAAATAATTGCATTCAAAATGGCCTCAAAAGAAATAAAATATCTAGGCATAAACCTAGCCAAGGAGGTAAAAGGCCTCTAGAATGAAAAATAATAAAACACTGAAAAAAGTAACTGAAGAAGACACTAGAAGGTTGAAAAATCCTCTTACATTCAAGAATGTGGAGGATTAATAATGTGTTAAAATGGCAATATTACCCTGAATAATCTATAGATTCAAAGAAACCTCCACCAAAACACTGTTGCTAGTGCTGGACATGGTAGCAAAATGTCTATAATTTCGGTGACTTAGGATCCTGAAGTACGAGAATTGTAAATTCAAGGCCAGTCTCAGCAACTTAGTGAGGACCTAAGCAACTTAGCCAGACCCTTAAAATAAAAAATAAAAATAAAAAGGGCTGGGAATATGGTTTAGTGGTAAAGTGTCCTTGGGTTCAGTCCCCAGTACTGAACAAACAAATCAATAAAAACAAAATAAAACAAAAATTCTAATGTTATTATTCACAGAACTAAAAACAAACCATCCTAAAATTCTTATGAAGTATAAAATATTCCAGATAGGGAAAGGAATCCTGAGCAAAAAATAAATAAATAAATAAACAAGCAAAATATTAAATAAAAACAATGCTGGAAGAATCATAATACCTGATTTCAAATTATACTACAAAGCCACAAAAACAGCATGATATTGGCATTAAAACAGACATATAGAAGGATGAAATAAAATCAAAGACCCAGAAATGAATCCACTCATCTACTACCATCTGATTTTCAACAAGGGTGCCAACAACATACTTTGGAAAAAAGATAGTTTCTTCAACAAATGGAGCCAAGAAAATTTCATATCCACACACAGAAGTATGAAACTAGATGCTTGTCTTTACCCTGCAAAACATTAGCTCAAAGTGAATGGAAGATTTTAATGTAAGACATGAACTATGAGAGGAAAATATGGTAGATATACTACAAGATAATGTCAGAGTCAATAATTTTCTGACAAAAGCAAGAATTGACTAATGGATAGCATCAAATTAAAAAGCTTTCTGCATAGCAAAGGAAACAACAGTGAAGAGTCAGCCTATAGAATGGGAGAAAATCTTTGCCAACCACTCCTTTGAAAAAGGACGAATATATATCCAGAATATATAATGAACTTTAAAAAAGTAACAACCAAAGAGCAAATAATTCAACCAATTAATGGGCCAATGATCTGAACAGATACTTTTCTAAAAAGTACAAATGAACAAAAAGCCTATAAAAAAGTTTGACATCTTTTTCTATAACAGAAATGCAAATTAAAACTACATTGATGTTCCATCTCATTCCACTGGAATGGTTATTACCAACAAAGCAAAAGATAATAAATGGTGGCAAGGGTGTAGAGAAAAAAGAGCCTGTTATGATTTAGAACTAGAATGGCCCCCAAAGCTCATGCATTAGAAGCATGGCCCCAATACAGTAAGGTTCAGAGATAGGGATTTTAAGCAATGATTAGGGCTCTGACCTCATTAGAGGATTAGTCCATGTGCTAGATTCATCCACTGATAGCTGAATGGACTACAGGGAGGTAGGACCTAGTTAGAAGAAGTAGGTCATTGGAGGACACCCTGAAAGCGTTTACCCGCTCCCTGGTCCCTTCCTCTCTCCCCCTCTCTGCTTTCTGGCTGCCATGAGCTGAAAAGTTTTCCTCTGCTATGCCTTTCTCCCATGATGTTCTGGTCCTGAGAGGATGAAGTCCAGAGAGTAATGAAGTCAAATGACTGTGAACTGAACCTCTAAAGTTATGAGTCCAAATTCAATTTTTCCTCCTCTCAATTGTTCTTTCCAGGTAATTTGATGTTTTTTATAGTATGTAGATTTCTCCAAAATTAAAAGTAGAACTACTGTAGGATCTAACTATACCAGCCTCTGCTTATTCCTCAAGGTAATGAGGTCAGCATACAAAAGAGAGAATGCTGCTTCCTGTGTTTATTGCAGCATTATTCATAATAGTTAAGATATGGAATCAGCCTAGGTGCCTATCAATAGATGAATGGATGAATAAAACATGCATATATACACACTTTCATATATGTATATAAAACACATAAATCCACACATACAAAGGAATATTATTCAACTATAAAGAAGAATGAAATTGTGCCATTTGCAGGAAAAGAATCCATCTTGGATACATGATGTTAAGCAAATTAATCAGACACAAAAAGAGAAGTATCACATGTTTTATCTCATAAGTGAGAACAAAGGAAAACAGAACTAAAAAAAGAAGAGGGATTATTAGGGAATAAGGAGGGATCTGGGTGTAGAGCAGATAACAAGAAATGGTAAGAGGATAGAAGGGAAGTAGACATAATATATACATGTGTAGAAATGTTTCAGTGAAATCAATTAACTTGTACCATTAATATGTTAATAATTATATAGCAAAATAATTTTTATTTTTTTTATTTTTTTTTAAAGAGAGAGTGAGAGAGGAGAGAGAGAGAGAGAAAGAATTTTTAATATTTATTTTTTAGTTCTCGGCGGACACAACATCTTTGTTGGTATGTGGTGCTGAGGATCGAACCCGGGTCGCACGCATACCAGGCGAGCTCGCTACCGCTTGAGCCACATCCCCAGCCCCGCAAAATAATTTTTAAAAAGAAAGAAATTGGAGCCATTATATAACAGCAGCACCCTGTTTATATATAATATTGATGATGAAGTAAATAGGTTTTTTAGGGGACATGAGGGATAGCAGTTAAATTTTAGTTTCCTGGTGGCTATTGGGAGCAACTGTTGCTTTTTTTTAAATTTTCTGGGTACTGGAGATTGAAGTCATGGGCACTATTCCATTGAGACATATCCTCAGCACTATTTTGTATTTTATTTAGAGACAGGGTCTCACTGAGTTGCTTAACACCTCCCTTTTGCTGAGGCTGGCTTTGAACTGGTGATCCTCCTGCCTCACCTGCAGAGCCACTGGAATTAAAAGCATGTGCCACCATGCCTGGCTCTTTTTTTTATTTAAAGCAAAAATAATTTTACTAAAAACTGATAGCTATACTCTGAAACTATGCAGATAAGGCTTTAACTCCTTCTTTATTCTTCTTAAAAAAATGGTTTGTTTTCTTTTTGTGATATGTTAATTCTTTGTTAGTATAATGCCCTCTCTCACTCTTCTCTCTCTGGAGACAGTGGTGTGTGTAACTAATTGGGTGAACATTCAAAAGAACACGGTGGGCAATTGTGACAGTCATACCGAGGGGGGCACAGGGTGCAGATAGTTGATGTCTCTACAGGAAACAGAGGCGAAACATGGGTTGGAGACTCTCCAGCCCTGGAAGACAGCTCTTCATACTCTCAGATGAACCTGGATGAAGATGGTGTTTACAAGACCCATGTGGAGAAGGACTTCATTGCTTTCTATTCATCAACCCCACGTATGTCTTTCAGTTACAGACAGACATTTATGGTCCTAAGGCTACTTTTCAGTGATTTTAGGAAATCAAGATAGGCCCTGTGCAGCAATAGTCTGAGAGACATTTTGAAGGCTTTTGATATATTTTACATAAATCTTATCTGTGCTGGGGGTCAGAGATTCTTAGCCTCAACACTTTAAAAAATGTTCTTTTATTTTCCATATTACACTTTACAATCAAAGATATGCCCAAATATTAAAGCAACCCAATACAAGGAATCCCCTTAATTACACACCACTTAAGCACATATGACCGATACCATTTTCTACTAAATCTATTTAACATTTTTAGTGGAGATTTTATGAGCCCCAGAACTGTTCTCCCCATCTCATGTGATCAATTCCAAGTCATTTTCTCCATATTTCCATTTTGATTGTCCATGTATGATGCTGTTACATGCTCCAGTAGGAAAGTGGATACTCTTTTAAAAGAGTAGATAATGTCATGGGGAGACTCATTCAGTCTAACAATAGGTAACAGCAGTTAGTAGTTTGGCTGCAGATAAACATTTTAGAAGCCTTACATTCACATTCCCTAAATTGCAAAGTCTCAATTCTTATTTCTAAAATATTTTCACTGATGAAAAATTGACATACAAAAACTCTGTGCAGATTGAATGTATAGAACTTAATGAATTTAGAGATAATATGAACTTACCACCACAATCTATGACATAAACATATACCTCCCCTCCAGAAACTTTTTTTCTCTATTCATTTTAATATTCTCTGTGTTTATGGATTTCCTGTGATGTTAATGTGGGATGACAAAGGCTTCCCCTAAACCTGTAAAAGGTAATTCCTAAGATATGTTTTAAAAAAGAAAAAAAATCTAAAACACAAAATAAATTGAACAGAGAAAATAGTTAAAGCCCTCAGACCAAGGCATGACACCATAACACCTAAATCTCCACAGATAACATGTCCTGGAGATACAAAACTGGGGGCTCTCCCTTCATCAAAGAACTCATCAGATGCTTCCAGAAATATTCCTGCTGCAATCACCTCGAGGAAATATTTCTGAGGGTAAGCTTCTCTTTCCTTTTCAATTCAACCATTTATTTATTCATAAAGAACAATAATGTTATTCAACTTTCACATGTCAGTGACGGACTGTATCAAGCAAGAAAAAGTACCTGTTTTCTGTCATTCAGGTATTTAAAATCAGGTTTAGAAAAGGGAGCCAGTGTGCCACAGTGGGAGATCAAAGTACAACAAAATGACATAAAGTCTAAGGTTTATATTATGGGATAGAAAGCTATGAGTTCTTAGAATTCAGAGAAAGAAAAGTATTTGACATTAACTTTCATTGCTTAATTTATTAAATAAATGCATACTGGGTGGTCTACAAGGGAATGGGTTCTCTCCTGTTGATGTTGGGGTAAATGAAACGTATTGTGAGCTTAAGACCACCCAGGACTTAAATTGCTGTCAGACATCTGGGTATTAAGAAAAGTAGGTCAAGAAAGAAGTATGTGATTACAGATTACAATGATATCCATAAAGAGAAAGACCTAAACATGTGGAAGAGAATAAACACACTCTTTAAATGGAATGATCAGGAAAGAGAGACTTAATACTTCTTCCTTGATTTTAGACATTCCTTGTTCACCCTTGTTCCTAAATTATTTTTATTTATAGTACCTACCACCATCCACTCAGTATATATTTTATTTATGTGTTTTGGCTTTTTAAATGTGTATTTTCTCACTCACATGAAAGCTTCATGAAGGCAAGAATTTGCTGAACATGTCAACATGCACCAAACAGATATTCAATTAATATTAATTGACTAAATAGATGAATGAATGAATGAATGAATGCTCATTTTTTTTTTACAGAGGAGGGACTGGTATTAAGAACATAGGAGAGGCTGGAGTTGTGGCTTACTGGTAAAGCAGTTGTCTAGCATGTGTTAGGCACTGAGTTAGATTCTCAGTACCGCATATAAATAAATAAAATAAAGGTCCAACAACAACTAAAAATAAATAAATTAATTAAAAAACACAGGAAACTGTGGTTGTTTTAAAATTTAATACTGTAGAGGACAGTAATACTTCCCTGGTAAAAGAGATGTACTTATGAGAATATTGGAGAATATTCTATTGTAACAAGACAGGGTTTCTGCAAATAGGAACCTAGAAAGTTAAGACCTGTTGGATGAATAAAAATTAGACATAGTACTTTCAGGATGCTCCTAGAAAAAAGACCAAAAATAGTGTGTTTAGGGTAAGGAAGATCTCACTGATCAGTCCCGGACAAGACTTCAGAGGTCAGCTCGTTGCAGGAGTGGAAGTCAAAGCTGTTCTGTATTCAAGTCTTGAAGACAATCCTGTGAATCAATTCTCCTCAAATTGAGGAGTCATCCTGTGTGAGGGTTAAAAACAGGGCCTCTTCTAAATCCAATCCTCATTAACAGACCTCCAGGAATAATTAACGGTGAGGTTTATAATGCACAAATAGAAAGGAGAGGAAATGGAAATAGAAAGGGCTTGGATGAGGCAGTTGTTATTTTTTAAGTAAAGATTACAGTCCTAGATGGGTTCTCAATTCTGAGAGGAAGGTTAGAAGTATCAGCAAGGTAGAATATCCATGGGTTTGGTCTCATCAGCCCCAGGAGTGTCCTTTCCACTCCTGGAATTTTCTGGTTTATGGTGCAAAATATTTTCTGTGAATTTATAAGGCTTATCTCATCTAGAGCTGTTTTTGGTTTTAGGTAAGAAGTTCATTTGATGAACCAGGTGTTCGAGCCCAGATGCCCACTGTTGAGAGAGTAACCTTGACAAAACCTTTCTACCTCTTTCCTGGCTATTGTAAGTCCTGCATTGGTGTTAGGAAGTGAAATAGGTAGGAGGGTCATATTGGTGGTGAAGTTTAGTGACCAATTGCACCTGATTGCTTCAATGATCAACCTAGTATTCTTTGTTGACATAGTTGGTGATAATTTGCTAGTTTTTATTCTCCTTGTATGCATCTGAATCCTCTTTACCTCCACAGCCAACACAGCAATCAATCAATCAAGGAGGCAAAACCAAGGCAAAAAATGATAAACAATGAAAGATCCTGAATAGCAATTATTAAAATACAAATGTACTTATGCTTAAATTGTTACATATTCATTTATCTCTCATTAGCCCTCCCAATTCCCTTTCTTTCTCTTGAGCTGTCTCATACACAAAATGCACATGCACACACTTATGCATACATGCATTCACACACACACACACACACACACACACACACACACAGTGTTGCCAAATGTTATATCAGACCCTGAAAATAAACAGAAAACAAAGGAGGGGGCTGAATATGGAAGAAACAGCTCTTTGGTCCACAGAGTGGACCAAAAGTTTCACATTGGTGGCATTGAGCTACTTTACCAAACAACATAAAATACAGCCTGGAAATGTAATTCCAATCACTCAGGAGGCTAAAGCAGGAGGACTATAAGTTTGATATCAGCCTAGCAATTTAGCAAGACCCTGTCTCAAAATAGAAATAATAAATTTTTAAAAAACTGTGGATGAGTGTTGCTCAATGGTAAAGCACTCTTGGGTCTAATCCTCATTTCTGGAAAACAACAACATATATCCTTGACTTGTACCCTGTGTGCTCTGGTTCTTGTGCTGTTCTCACACTGTAAATGACAAATCACTCACAGTATACCTCAGATCCTCAATTACTTCTCAGTAATTCCTTCAAGCTTTCATGTTAACCCTCAAATATTTTTTGATTAAAATATTTTAGAGTAGATAAGTGGATAAATTAATTTAGACCCAATGATTACTTTATTTACTCACAACAGCTTTATATCATCACACCCTATCATATTATTGATCCCTCTGAAAAACATACTTTAAATTTCACATTATTTTAAAATTTATTTCAAAATATGTACTGAATTCATCTTTTATCCCTGTTTTCTGACACTTTAGTCATAAAATTGCAAATATATTTCAGGACAGGCTTTATTATCTAATTCATCCAATAGGACCACATTTGGAAACTGAATTATTTTTTGAATAATATTTGTCAGCACTATCAGGTTCTGTTACAGATGCATGAAACATACCATGGAACAAAGTAAATGGAAGCTTTACCCTCAAAGATCTCATAGTCTAATAAGTATAATCAGGATCTGAATTCATAAATACATAAATTTATCATAAGTCACAGAGAGATAAGAGTAAAGTAGAAAATAAAAAAGCAAAGGGGGACACCAAGAGGTAGAGGCTGTACTGCTAATGATAGGTTATTCAGGAAAGCATTATTTGAAATGATGAAATCAGAACAATGAATTGACAGAGAGGGGAAATAAACCTTGTGATTCTTACCCAGGAAAAGTGTCCCATCCTAGGACAAAAGCAAGTAAAAATGCCCTGGTGCAGAGATGTGCTTGCTATGTTTAAAGAGCTGCAAGAAACCAGTGTAGCCAGAGAAGAATGAGTGTGGAAAAAATGGCAGAGACAGATTCAGAGAAATGGGGATGAGCCTGAGCCAAAGGCTTTGGTGATCCCATAGCAAATATTAATTATTTTTTGTCCTGATTGAGAAGGAAAACCCTTCAAGTGCTTTTGAACAGAGAAGTGATATACTATAACTTAGGTTTTGCAAAGTTCACTTCTTTTGCAAAGTTCAAAGTGCCATTTCCTGACTAGAGTACAGAGGACACAGGTGGATATCAAGGGTATCAGCAAGCACATGGGAGACAATGGAAGAGTCATGGTAACAAGTGGAACAAAGGCTGCAGCCTCTTGACCTTCTCTCCTTTATTTCTTCTGCAGGAAACCACAGGCAGCCCAACCTTCCTTTATCAACTTTAAGAAGCACTTTTGTACATGTATTTAAACATTTTTATTTCAATAAAAATGAAAACAAATTAACAGTGCCTTTTGGTATTCCTTAACTGTCAACAAGATTTCAATTAACATGGTGAGTGTGTGAAAATGAAGTGGGAAAAGCTGACTGGATTTTTTAGCTTATGGCTCATAAAATGTCAGCACTTCACTGAGGAAAGAGAACCAGCTGTGACTTACCTCCAGCAGTAGGATAGAAAGAGATGGTGCCTAAAACTGTGATGAGAAATCTGTATCCTCTGGACTCTATGCAGACATCACCTCACACAGTAAGTTGGCTACTATAAAACATGAAACCCCCCTAAGAACAGAAAATAACAATTGTTGTTCAAGGATGTGGTATAATTACAGCCACTGTGCACTGTTGGTAGGGGTGTAAAATTACGTAGCCACTGTGAAAAACAGTATGGTGGTTTCTGAAAAAATTAAAATTGAATCACCATGCAATGTAGCAATCCCACTTCTGGGTGTATACCCCAAAGTATAGAAGGTAGAGTCTCAAACAGATATCTGTATACCCATTTCATAAGCAGCATTATTTATAATAGCTAAAACATGGAAGCAATCTGAGTACCTACTAACTGAGGAATGGATAAGCAAAATGTGAAATGTGTGTGTATGTATATGTATGTGTGCGAATATGAATATGTGTGTGTGTGTGCATACTATTTAGCCTTAAAAATGGAAGGAAATTCTGACATATGCTACAGATGAACTTTGCAGATATTATGTGAGAAAAAATAAGCAATCCACAAGAACAAAACAAAACTGTATGATTCCACATTTATGAGATACCTAAAATAGTCAAATTCACAGAGATCAATGGATAGCAGAATGTTTGTTGCCAGGGGCTAGGAAGAGGAAGAAGTGGGGGACGTATTAGTCCTTTCTATATTGCTATAACTGAATACCTGAGCCTGAGTACTTTTAAAAATAAAGAGGTTTATTTGGCTCATGATTCTGATGTCTGGAGGGTCCAAAAAGTATCCTTGCAAGGACCCCATGGCTATATCACAACATGAAAGAGAAACTGAAAGGAAACCAAGTACTTGGCATATTCTTGCTTTGTAACAACCAAAAGACTTGCCAGAATCAACTCACTCCATGATATAAACATTCATACCTTACAAAGGTGGGCCCCCAATGGTGTAATTATTTTACACTTAGGCCCCACCTCTTAAAAGTTCTACCATTTCAATGCCACCACACTGGGAACCAAGTTTCAGGCACATATGTCTTTGGAGGAACATGCTAAAATGATATTCAAACCATAGCAAGCATTTATTAGTTAGTGGGTACACATTTTCAGTTGTACAAAATGAAAAAAAAATGTTTTAGAGCTCCCTAGTGCTGACTGTGGCACAATACTATGAATATGTCCAATGTCACTGGACTAAACACATAAAAATGGTGAAGATGGTAAATTTTGTGTTATGTACTTTTTGCATAATGAAGGTAATGAAAAACAAGATGATGACATTATTGGAGGTGTTAAACGATGGAAAAAAATGGCATGGGACAGCTGTCATCAAATTACATACAGAAGATTTAAGTTAATGAGCAATACTGCTGGAAGAAAAAGGAAGTGTGAATATATTATTGACTATTTTCTAAATTAATCAAGAAAAATGCTGAGAGTCATGGTAACCAACAAATAGAGACACATTTCATTTTTCATACATGGTAGTCAGTGGCATTATTTTACTTAATATATCAGGAGATAGAGTGATAAAATTGGCATTATTAAGTGTTCTAAAGATTATCACTGGAAAAATAAAACACTATCAGAAATAACAGAGAAATTACAACTAGAATGTGGGACTGAGGGTAAACGGGAGAAGATGGTTTTTATTATATGCTTTTCCATACTACTGAATTACTTGCCTTTTAAACATATTAACCGAACAAAACATTTTAAAATTTTAATACACTGATATCTATTTTATACAACCATTCAAAAACTAGATAGTCCTTACTATGACTTTTTAAAAATTTTATCATACATTCTGAAGTTAAAAACAAAATTATTGGCTCAAAGATGGTGAATTAGTGTGAGGCAGCATTTCTCTTGGCTCACCTACCTAGGACTCAAAAAGTAGGAATAACACATCTCAATAAATGCAGAGAAAGCATTTAACAAAATATAACACCCCTTCATGTTCCAAACACTAGAAAATCAAGGGATAGTAGGAACACATCTCTACATTGTAATAGCTATGTATGCTAAACCCAAAGCCAAAATCATTCTAAGTGAAAGTATTCCCTTTAAAAACTGGAACAAGACAGGGAAACCCCCTTTCACCACTTTTATTCAACATCATCCTTCAACTTCTAGCCAGAGCAATCAGAAGAAAAAATTAAAAGAATATGAATACAAAAAGAAGAACTTCCCACAAAATGATTCAATATTAACAGGATCTAAAAATTCCACAGAAAACTTCTAGAACTAATAAATGAATCCAGCAAAGTAGCAGGATATAAAATTAATACCCGTATATCAAATGTGTTCCTATACATATGTCACTGATGAATCCACTGAAAGAGAAATTAAGGAGACTCTTCCATTCACAATAGCTTCAAAAAAATAAAATAAAACACTTGGGAATCAATCTAACAAAAATGGTGAAAGACCTCTACAATGCAAACTACAGAACACTAAAGAAAGACATTGAAGAAGATCTTAGAATATGGAAAGATTTCCAATGCTCCTGGATAGGCAGAATTAATATCGTCAAAATGGCCATGCTACCAAAAGAGTTATACAGACTTAATGCAATTCCTATTAAAATCCCAATGACATTCTTCATAGAAGTAGAAAAACAATCATGAAATTCATTTGGGAAAAATAAGAGGCCCAGAGTAGCCAAAATAATCCTTAGCAAGAAAAGTGGATCAGGAGGCATCAAAACACCAGAACTTAAAATATACTACAGAGTCATAGTAACAAAGACAGCATGGTATTGGCACCAAAACAGACCCATAGACCAATGGTACAGAATAGAGACACAGAGACAAACCCACATAGATACTCATATCACATAAATACCTACATAAATCTAATACTATACAAAATCTCCAAAAACATTCATTGGAGAAAAGGTAGCCTCTTTAACATATTGTGCTGGGAAAACTAAAAATCCACATGTAGCAAAATGAAGTTAAAACCCTATCTCTCATCCTGCACAAAAAATCGACTCAAAGTCTATCAATGACCTAGGAATTAGACAAGAGACTCTGTGCCTAATAGAGAAAAAAGTAGGCCCAAGTTTCCACAATGTTGTCTTAGGAACTGACTTCCTTAACAAGACTCCTAAAGTGCAAGAAGTAAAATTAAGAATCAATAAAATTGGGATGGAATCAAACCAAAAAGCTTCTTCACAGTATAGGAAACAATAAATAATCTAAAGAGAAAGCCTACAGAATGGGAGAAAATCTTTGCTGCATGCACCTCAGATAGAGTATTAATCTCTAAGATACATACATACCTCAAAAACTTAACACCAAATAAACTAATAACCCAATCAATAAGTGGGCTAAGGATATGAACAGATGGAAGAAATACAATTTATCAACAAATACATGAAAAAATATTCAACATCTCTAACAATTAGAGAAATGCAAATCAAAACTCCACTGAGATTTCGTCGCACTCCAGTCAGAATGGCAATTGTAAAGAATACAAGCAACAATAAATGTTGGCGAGGATGTGGGGGAAAAGGTACACTGCTGGTGGGGCTGCAACTTGATGCAAATACTATGGAAACCAGTATGGAGATTCCTCAGAAAACTTGGAATGGAACCATCATTTTTCCAGTTATCCTACTCTTCAGTTTATATCCAAAGGACTTAAAAGAAGTATACTACACTGATACAGCCATAACAATGTTTATAGAAGCTAAATTCACAATAGCTAAACTACGGAACTTACCTAGGTGCCCTTCAATAGATGAATGGATAAAGTAAATGTGGTATACATACACAATGGAATGTTACTCATTCTTAAAGAAGAATAAAATTATGGCATTTGCTGGTAAATAAATGGAATTAGAGAATATCATGCTAAGAAAAATAAGCCAATCCCAAATAACCAAAGGCTAAATATTTACTCTGATATGCAGATGCTAATTCACAAAAAGGGGGGTTGTAGTGGTTAGGAAAAATAGATGTACTTTGGATTAGACAGAGGGGAGTGAAGGGATGGGAAGAAGTCTTTGGGTTGGAAGGACAGTGGAATGAATCAGACATTATTACCCTATGTGCATATTATACAACTAGCATAATTCTAGCAATTACATAACTAGTGTATTTCTACATCATGTTTAAACAGAATAAGACATTATTGCTGAGAGCCATAGCTAAGTAGAAATGACACATGGCAATTTCCTTGTCAGCCTACCCCATGTTGCTTAGAGGGAGGACTCTCCATTGTGGAAATGGGCTTGCCTTGGACCCAGGTCATTTGCAGTGACATTGCATGATTGTTTTAGAAAGGTGACCCTGCTCAAGGACCAGGGTGGATCTGGGTTTAGGGAGGATCCTGCTGGATTAGGGTGGGTCCAGGTTTAGGGTGTATCCTGCTGGGAATAGGGAGTATCCTGCTGCCTCAGGCGACTGCCCACTCCTTGAGTTCCCATTGAGTTGTTGAGTTCTCGCGGGATTCAGAGAGTATTTTGGGATGCAGAGCCCAGTGGAAGTGTGTATTTTCCCCAGAATGTGCGTGTAGAGTGCAGGTGGATTCTCCCCAGAACGTGCGTGTAGAGTGCTGGTGAGAGTTCGGGAATAAAGAATTGCTGTTTGAATCTACAAAGCTGTGAGTGGCTCGTGATTTTGTGCCCAGACAGACTGCGGCACATTATACTCCATTTATGTATGATATGTCAAAATGCATTCTACTGTCATGTATAACTAATTAGAACAAATGAAAAAAATGCAAAAAGAAATGATTGTTAATTTGATTATACAATACTAGTACTAAAAGGAAAAAGCTATAGATAAATATGTGCCTGTCAGTTATCTATTGTTAAGTCTCAAAACATCCAAATATTCTATGGTCTAATGAATAACCATTTACTATTGTTCACAAGGCAAGCAGTCAGCTGGCTGGTTCTTATTGTCTGCTGATCATCAATGTTTCTGAGATCACCTGCACATAGGTAGGCATCTCTAACAAAAAGACGAAGATCCTTCCTTGATCACCTGATTCAAGGCTGGTATAAGATGACAACGGCTGGGTCACTGGGCTCTCCTCTATTTGTTGGCTCTTTTCCTCTATCAAATTAGCCCAGGTTTATTGACATAGAGATTCAGATGTCCAAAAGGTAAAAGTGCACAAGGTTTTGTAAAAGCAGGACTCAGAACTTCAAGAAGTCCATCTAGGGCATCATGGCAGCCAAAACCAATTTATAAATTCAGTTTAGAATTAAGGCAAAGAACATAAAGAGACTAGCCTAGCATCGTGGCACATGCCTGTTATCCCAGCAACTTGGGAGGCTGAGGCAGGGGATCACAAGATGGAAGCCAGCCTTAGCAAGACACTATCTCAAAATCAAAAATAAAAATTGAAATGAAGATCTATGACAGAGAACCCCTGGGTTCAATACCCAGACTGAAAAGAATATGTATGTATGTGTGTGTGTGTGTGTGTGTGTGTGTATGTGTGTGTGTGCCAGTGATAAAATCAGTGTTGTATTAAGTCATTGGGTTGGAATTCTTTACAAAAGAATACGGGAAAAAAATTCACAAAGATGCAAAGTAAATATATAATTGTGGTTACATTGTACTGTGAAATTAAACAAAGTGGATAATCCTTTCTCCACAGTGTAAGCTGTTCTATTATTTCATTTTAATGACCATCATTAGGTACACATTTTTGAAAATTTAAGTAAAAAATTTCTTTAATAAATAAAAATACATGTATGAATCTCAAAGGTAAATAGCACTCCAAACTAACAAAAGAACAGGAGAGACTGAAAAAAAAAAAAAAAAGATTACTCATCTGGGCTTTAAACAGTGGTAGGAGTTACACCTTTGGACACTTCTCTGTCATTCTCCCTCTCCCCTAAAGTGTTCCAAATTCACAAGTCCTGGGCTGAAGGAATGCCTTCCCGCTCCTTAGAGGCTGGTAGTGGCAGAAGAAAATAGAGTTTAACTGGATCTATTGACACTGCTGAAAATAGACTGGAACACAGAACACGGAGACTTTTATCTGCATGTGAATGTGTATGTTTTCATTACAGAAACTGCTGTATCAAAGATGAAGTTCACATACAAGAGCAGAAATTTCACTCTATCTGACAAGGAACAAAATAATTTGGGAAGCTGGAATTCCCCAGTTAGTCAGCATGGACACACTGTTCCCAGAGGAAAGGAAGCAGATTTTTCAGCCTATTTTCATTTCCACTGCTTTTGCTGTCCAGGTTCCTGGCTGGGGTGTGGCTTGTTTTTCTTTGTTTGTGACTATTTTAAGGGAGCTACAACTCTGCTGGGTGAAAGAAGGATTTTTGTAGTAAGGACTCACTAGACACAGCTGCTTTAGTCTAGGAATAGAGGAGGCTATTGTGGCTTGGAGCACAGCAATGAGTACACAAACAGACAAAGTATCTTAGTTAATATTTCACAGCTTCTTGAAAGAAAGAAAATGTAAACAATCCAGACCTATGTTTAGATTTTTCCTGTGATTTAAGTCTTTCATTTTGGCTCTTACTGACCTGAAATTCTTACCCATTTCATTGGTGTTCTGTTGCCAGGGTAAAAGCCATGCATTGAGCATAGTAATTTGCATTTCTTCCATATTTCTGCTCTCAGTATGACCTTTCATTTGTAGCAGCAAGTAAACCAGCCATGGTTTGTACTCTAAATCTCTACAAGCAGAACCACTTACCAGACTTAGCAATTGAAACAAAAATGCATTACTTTATAGGTGTAATGTGTTTATGTTTTATTGCTGCACATGTTGAATATAATGTCTTTTTAAATAAGTTATTCAGAAAATGGCAGAAAGGTGTTGGGAGTCTCCCTGAGAACTCCCCGGGCCTTTCAAACATGGCGGTGGGCAAGTTGCCAGTGGGCGAATAACAAGTTGTTTTGAAAACCTTCTAATTGGTCCTCCTGTCTTCCGCGCTCGTGGACAGTTCGTGCCTCCCATGAATCTTATGCAGGGTGGACGTGCGTGCACCGTAGGTGATGACCTGACCTTTACCATGATTGGCCCCCGGAGCTTCCTGGTTTAAGATAACTGACTCTCACTTTCTATATAAGCTAACACCAGCTTGCAATAAGGTGCTTCATCTTTGTCACTGCTATCTGTGTGTGTGCATTTTAATATCTGACGGCAAAACTTGGAAGGGATCTTGAGTGGTACAAAGACTGTAGCTTAGCTGTCGCTAAGCTAAGCTTTTTAGTGAAGTTGCTTCCTTCTCTGAACTGAGTATTTCCACTGTGAAAAAGGAAAAGCCTGAACAAGATAGGTGTTATTTTGAGTGTGGTTCTTAGAGTGGCAGCTTGGGCATCACCTGAGAAATTGTTAGAAATAAAAATTTGTGGGCTAGGATTGTGGCTCAGCAGTAGAGCGCTTGCCTAGCACGGGCAGGACCCGGGTTTGATTCTCAGCACCACATAAAAAAATAAAGTCATTGTGTTGTGTCCATCTACAAAAAAAAAAAAAAAAAAAGATTCTCTCTCCTCTTCCTCCCTCCCTCTCCCTCCCTCTCCCTCCCTCCCCCCCCCCTCTCTCTCTCTCTCTCTCTCTCTCTCTCTCTCTCTCTCTCTCTCTTCTTTCTCCTTAAAAAAAAATAAAAATTTGTGAGCTTTCTCCTCAACTATAAAATTAGAATTTCTGGGAATGAAGTGTAGGGTATTTTTCCCAGGAAATTCTTTGGTCCATTAAAACTTGAGGACAACTAGCCTAGACTAGACATCTTCTGTCCATATTAATAACTTATCATTCCACAGCTAAGGGAACACATGATAAAGTTCATTGCCATGAACCTGCTTGATGGCATTTTTCATGACTTGATGGAAAAGAATGTGTTAGAAACGACACCAACGTCACACTCACAGGGAGCAAAGCAGGACCAGGGCAAAACCCACTCCATTGCTTCTCAGCTTCCCTCCATGCTTCCTGGTGGCTCCAGACCTGGTTGGTCTCCTGCAAGTGCCACTGTGCTACCCAGTATCTGTCAAGTGTCTTTCTATCTTCAAAGAGGTGGTAAATTGTGATGCTGAACAGAAGATTGTGAACTTCATTGAGAACAATACTGAAAATCTGGGCGTTGATATCATTGAGAAAAATGAAATGGTAGGCAAAATATTTAGGGAGAAATCCAGGCCAAAGGGTTAGTATCTTTTTTCTCTACCATTCTTGTGCTATTCTGCCTATATTTCTCCCATTTGCAAGTGAAGAATGAATCATCCCCATCTCTAGGACCTGTTTGGTCTAATTATCTTACTCAACACCAAAAATAGCCCTGGCCTACTCAATCACTTTAATACAGCTGAACATTTTCTTTAATAATTATCACCCTTACACAGTCATGATGGTTATTTGTTTTATAATTCTGACTCTGTCTCCTGAAGTATAAGCTACATGAGGTGGGGATCTTTTTCTGTGTGTTGACAAAGACATCCCAAACACATCAGAAATGGCATCTGACACATGATAGGTGCTCAGAAAATATCTGTAAAGTGAATGATTGGTTTGGGGGCCAAACTGAATTCATAGTTAGCCTTTAGGGAGTCTAAGCTTCTGGCCATACAATGGAGACTGGTGTCATTCCCAGTATGGAATGTTCACTGCGGGGAAATCCAGCATCTTCTGCTGAGCTGTGGCATAGCCTCTGGGAGAAATCTCTGAGAATCTAGATTTCTACTAGTTAAAAGTGGACACAGGTCAGCACATTCTGGCTTTGAAAAATAGTAAAATTTTTAGATGATATTATATCTTTCACAGCTCAGATTTGTAATTGCAAAACGGCAACACTGGACAGAGAGTGTGCAGTGAGTGTGGATGTGCTCCAGCCAAATTCTGTTTACAA